>NC_044319.2:56444431-57115073 GCF_007474595.2 Lynx canadensis | reverse complement strand
AACTCACGAGCCATGAGATCCTGACCTGAGCGAAGCTGGATGATTAACAGTCTAAGCCACCCAGGTTCCCCAGAAATATGAAACGTTTTAAAAAGGGAGAGAAGAAGCTCTGCCTCAATAATAGGGCAAATCTCGCTAGTATTTAGAGCAAGACTTGCTTCCCTACATTATGAAATACAAGAATATCATGAACCAAATATACTTTAATAAGCATTATGCTCTGCAACTCAGTTCCGTCTTGAGATCTTACAACACTATATTACATGTATTTTTGAAAACAGGAAAAGACGCTAAAGACAATTCTGGAGCTCGGGGATAAAAACTGAACAAAATTTATGATAAGAATACAGACGTCAAAGACAACACCCTCACAATCCAAACAAATCAAAATTTAAGTGCATGGATTTGGTACCACAAAGTAAGAACTTTCTCTTGATTTGTACTCTGAGTCTCTGAATAATCTTAAAAAACTGTGGCAGAGAGTTTTAAAAACACAATTTTCAACAAAAATAAACCTACCCTGGCAACCTACAGACTTGAGGTTAACTATCCTAGATTGTAAAATAAAGATAGATTTAACATTAGTTCAAACCAAATCTGGAAGGATAACTTGGAAACAAAACAAAACAAGTGAATGCTACACTAGTGCTTAAAGGTGGTCATTGTCACTAGAATACTGTAGCAAAAACCTAGAACAGTCCAATGTCCTTGGTGGGCTGCATGGATTGGATTTTCATTCAGAGGGAACCAGGCGACCATTAAGAGCTAAGCCAGCATTTTTAATGGCTGTATACTCAGTCTTCCAAAACCAATTTAGATTATTTCTTTCTATCACCATGTTCCTTTATTATCAACTATATGAGACACCCTTATATACCTGTCTTCGTATAAGAGATGTTCATCTTCTTATTTAAGGATAAATATTTTGGAAGTATAATTTGTTCATAATGAAATTGAAATTACGCTTCAATGAGTTTTTAAAACAATTTTAAACAATATTTGTTTTAAAAACAATAAACATATCTTAGTGATAGTGAATATTCTTCAGGAAAAAATACAAGGAAAAGTCAAAATCTGTCTTTGGAAATTTAAGAATTCTTCCCTTGTGTTAATAATATCCTATACTTAACACAAACACATGGTTAACTTATAACCTAAAGATCAGTATAAATTACTGTTGATAAAAGTGGGTGAAACCACTTATCACTACATAATATATGCTTCCATTTTAATGCTGCATTTCATAAAGCAATAAATCCATCATAAAACTTTGTACTTTATGCAAGGGCCTTATCTAAACACATATATTACGTGTCCCTCCTTAGGTTTCAACCAGTGAAAATCCACTAGGTTGTATGAGCAACTGAAACACCATCCAATCATTCTGAACTTTGATATCCACTGTGCTGAAGGCTTATTTAGCACATTATCAGAAATTAAGCAGCATTAGGATTACTAAGCAAGGAAGAAACCTGCTGTCATTCCACTGTCTCCTGTGCTTTGTCTTTATTAAAGGAACAATATTAAGGCCTATAAGACAACTTTTCTTCTGCAACTTACTGGAATAAGAATGAGGTAAGAGGCTAAATGTTTCCAATTTATTTACTAAGTTTATAAATTTATTCTAGAACACAGTGAAATGTGAAGGGGGGGGATTCTATTTTTAATTTAATCCTACACTTATGTATTTAAGGTGACAGGAAACAATTTTGGAGAATTTTTTAATTGAATGATTATAAAATTTTTTCACCAAAAACGTCATTGTTATATGAGCAAGAGGGAGGTAGAGCTAGCACTCAAAGTGAACTGTAAATTCCTTGACTATTTCTAGTAAATTTCTCATAGGTTCTAGAAATCAAGGGCCAAATTCCCTAAATGCATAGATTATTGTATTAATAGTGAATTGATAACAATAATCTGAAACAGAACTTTAAAATTTTTTTTAATGTTTATTTATTTTTGAGAGAGAGAGAGAGACAGACAGAACACAAGCAGGGGAGGGGGAGAAAGAGGGAGACCCAGAATCTGAAGCAGGCTCCAAGCTCTGAGCTGTCAGCACACAGCCCAACGTGGGGCGCGAACCCACAAACCGTGAGATCATGACCTGAGCTGAAGTCAGAAGCTCAATGGACTGAACCACCCAGGAGCCCCTGAAATAAACAAAATTTAACAACTTCTTTTCCTTCCTAGGTAGCAAATGCTTCTAAATGTTACCTTTGTATTATGTTAAAAAGTATTTGTCTTTGTTAACTAGGAGTAGATTTCTACCTAAATTATGATGGCATTCTATTACAGATTCAGAAAAATCAATGATGTTAAGGTCAGAAACGCAATTATATCTTGAGCAAATACAAATGTGAATATGAAGTGCAGATGAGAACATTAATTCAAATCAAAGTTAAACATCAGAGTTTCAAATCTACTAGTCTCTAACCTTATTAGCAATGTGAATCAATCAAGATTTTCTTCTGTGAAACAAGTATACTTAAGACTTGAACTTACAGACTTTGGTCCAGAAAAGCAGAAGGAATGTTCTGGTATGCTTACTGGGGTTATCAAGTGTAACAGCAACTCCATGTGGACTGTGTACCAATGTCCAGTGGAGATGCTGTTACTTTTGATGATTACCAACTCACTACAATAGAAAGATCTATCCAAGAAAGACAGAAAATCGTGGTCACTTGATTCTGACTTGATTAAGGAGGAAAAAAGATAAGCCTTCACGCGGTCTTAAAAAAATTACTTACAAGTAAGTAATTAAGAATTAACATCTATCTTCTTACATTAAGTGCAATGTCACACCAAGGAACCAACAGTGGAGGAAGATTAATCTTGGGTCATCACTCAGAAATGGTGTACAGGAAAATGACCTATGAACTGACAGACAATTTGGCTAAGTCTGTCTGTCATTTCTGTAGGCCAATATTCTGTATATCTCTTCTACTTCAAAATCAGAATTCAACTAATATGATGCAAGCAACACAATGGGAGATGCACAGAAAAAAATCTGCAACATAAGCATGTATTGACTGTAAGCAGAAAATAAATAATACCTGATGAAAATCTGCTTGTGTTTTTCTGACAAAGCTCACATTTATTTCACCTGGCTTAGTGACCAATCGGCCTATGTACCGTTTTATTGTCATTATTGTCAAATAAACTAATTTCCTCTTCCTACTAATATATACATATGTCCACCTCCATCACTTCAAGGAAATTCCCTAAAAATCTTGTTCTCTAAACACTAAAAAAAACCCAAAAAACGAGGAACAATGACAACGGCTTATACACATTCCTTAAAAGAAAACTGTACAGTGTGGAATTTTAAATAATACCTGTGTAAACTTATGTCAACTTTAAGGTATTAAGGTATCAGCAGTCTACATTTGACCAAGCTCTCAATTATAAGAACAACATGGGCAACACTATTTAGCCCAAAGAGCCTTGGCTCCAATCTGTAATAATACTGACGAAGTCTTACAGTGACCTCCTGGCCTCCAACCTCTAGCTTTTCTTCCTAAAATATACTCTCACTCCTCATGCCTATTTAAGAATTTAAACTGCTTAACCTAGTATTCAAAACTCACTACAATTTGCCCCCACAAACCTCTCTCAGCACTTGACTTTCTAAAACCCCCCTCAACACCAGACAGTCCCATTATGGCTCCTATACATGTGCTATGCTTTCCCTGCTCCACACCCTCAGCTCCTGCTAATTCCTCCACTTGCAAAATACTTTCCTACCTAATCCTCAAGGCCCTACTCAAATGCCGCATCCTCTGTGAAGAAAGCAAATGAGCTGTTTTATGGCGATATTTGCCCAAGGCAGAACCTGCAGTTCTTCCCTGAGCCATGTTACCATAAGATGTCAGGTTCCCCATGAAACAGTGACAGAATGTATATTTCAAATTGACAAAGAACTTCTACACAAAAAACACTAAGAACTACCTAATATGTGGCTATCGATGATTAAAACACACAAACAAACCCACTTTAATCAACATTCAAAAAAACCCTGAAACACATGCATTCATAAAAGGACCACCTAAAGAAATACTGATAACATTGACGATGAAAACTAGGAACTTTTTACAAAAATTCTGATGAACCCCAAAGTAGGAACATGCAATTCTACGTCTACAGTCTCTCGAACTCCCCATCATTACTTAGTGGCCTCCATGCCCTCAAAAACCTTATTGGATCCTCAAATGATAAAATGTGAAAATATTTATCAAAATGGGCTCAAACTTTTCATTCATGTTGAAACATAACTTAGTAAAATTTCCATTAACCAGATTAAAACAAATTACTCAGGGGTGCCTGAGTGGCTCAGTCAGCTGAGCATCCAACTCTTGGTTTTGGCTTGGGTCATGATCTCAGTTTGTGAGTTCGAGCCCCACGTCAGGCTCCACACTGACAGCCCAGAGCCTGCTTGGGATTCTCTGTCTCTCTCTCTCCCTGTCTCTCCCCCACTCGCACTGTCTCCGTCTCTCTCAAAATAAATAGATTTAAAAAAATTACTCAAAAAAAAAGGAAAACTTAGGATGTATTCTTAAAAGGAATGATTACTATTTCCCTGTCCACATCTGTTAGTAAAAGCTATACTGAATACCAAAAACCTCCCTAATTTACTAGAAGATAAACTAGCCAGACTGTTCCCTCATGAAAAGCAGGGACAATGTCAGTCTATACACTGCCTCGAGAAGAGTCTAGTGTGTGGATTAGGAAAAAAATCTTTCCGCTGTTTAAGTTTTTCTACCCTGCATTGTCGACTATGTCCATGTATTATCTTCTCAAAAGAAAAAAAAGAAAAAACCTTAAAGAAAAGAGAAGAAACAGTTGGGAAGGTAATCATCACTAAAATAAACGTTAATTTTGTGCATTTAACTATGTAACAGTTTCTTAAATTTTAAAGGATCTATAAATCATTATACAATGTCATTTCTATTGAAACAGTAGCCTGAAGTAAGAGAGGGACTCTGATTCCTAAAGAAAAACTGCATACTCGGATCCCCTCCTGAACGCTGTTCATCTTTGGATTCCTGACACTGGATTCTAGCACAATGCTAGGCACACAGTCAGAAACCTTGGATTCCCACAGAAAAACTATCAGAGCCTCTGCTTCTAAGTATCTATACTGAAAAACTGTAGCTGTTAAAATTTCAACCACATGAAAGGATCTTTGTGAAATTATATTTTATTCCCCCACCAAAGACTGTTATTTTATAATATGTGATTTAACATATATCAGTTCTCAACAGTCCACTAATTTTCTACTTTTGAAGAAAACACAGCTCACTTTAAAATGCGGGGAAAAATTGGGGCACCTGGGTGTCCTGGATGGTTGGGCATGTGACTCTTGATTTGGGCTTGAGTCACAACCTCACGGTTCACGGAACTGAGCCCCACATGGGGCTTTGTGACGACACTGAGGGGCCTGCTTGGGATTCTGTCTCTCCCTCTCTCTCTGCCCCTCCCCGGCTTGTTAGCTCTCTCTCTCTCTCTCTCTCTTTCTCAAAATAAGTAACACTTAAACAAAATGTTTCCATTTAAAAATAATGCTGAGGGGCGCCTGGGTGGCGCAGTCGGTTAAGCGTCCGACTTCAGCCAGGTCACGATCTCGCGCTCCGTGAGTTCGAGCCCCGCGTCGGGCTCTGGGCTGATGGCTCGGAGCCTGGAGCCTGTTTCCAATTCTGTGTCTCCCTCTCTCTCTGCCCCTCCCCCGTTCATGCTCTGTCTCTCTCTGTCCCAAAAATAAATAAACGTTGAAAAAAAAAAAAAAATTTAAAAAAAAATAAAAAAAAAAAATTAGTGTGTCCTCAAATTTAAAAAAAAAAATAAATAAATAAAAAATAAAAAAAAAATAAAAATAATGCTGAAAGAAATGCAGAAAGAGTTCTACCTGTTGATCAAGAATTCATCTTTTGTCTTGTGATGAAACACAGGGATTGGAACACCCCAAACTCTTTGCCTTGATATACACCAATACGGCCGTCTGTCCATCGTTTCAACCATGGCATTCAGTGCTGATCCAGGAATAAATTTCACTTTTTGTAACAATTCCTGTAATTGATGCACAAATCACATCCAGAGAGAGTAAGCAGAACATATTTTCCACAACTTCCACTATTTATTCTCATAGCTCTTTATTTTGGATGTTTATAGTCATTTACATGTCTCCCTCCCCACACCCAAAAAATTAAACTAAAAAACAGATTTCAGAGTAAATGAAGCAAAGTTAAAAGAAGGCCACAAAGGATCTAATAAATAACACTGAGAACAGACTTCACCTTTAGAGGACGGGACAGGAGATTTTCTACTGATTTCCAAACACCCTAGATCAAAACTGGTAATACTAGGGTTAGTAGAAGTATTATACTTAGTTAAACCACAGTTAAAATACATTCAAACATGACTGCAACAATAATTTTTAAGTACTTACTTAAAAAATAAGCTGCTGTTTTAGGCTGATAAACAAGGGCTGCAATATAACCTAATTTCACATACTATGGTTTACAACACAGAAAACACTCTGAAAATCACACTTTCTATTTATTTGCTCTCTCGCAAGAACTTCCTCTACCTTCAGCCCCCCAAAAAGTTGTTTTTTATTTCATTTCATTTGTCAGTTACCAAAAGATAAATTATATAAGAAAAATGTTTGGTAATAATCTCAAGAAAGGACAAATATGTCAACTTCATTTTTAAGAATCGAGCCATTAATTAAGCATTTTTCTGCTTGCAGAGCGATTTAAATACTTTCCTCACTTAACCTCAACTACAAGAAATCCCCTCCCTCAAAACCTACTGGAAGAATGGCAACATATGCGATTCAATTTGATTCATCCTTGGTTTGAAAATCCAAGAAATATGAATACAGACTGGATGTTTGATTTTGTTAAGCAATAACTATTACTTTTATAAGATGGTAACAATGGCATTTGAATTATGTTTAAATAGTCTTTATCTTTCAGATATACATACTGAAATATTTATGAAGACATAAGGCCTGAAATTTGCTTCACAATAATCCAATGGGTGGAGAGTGAAAGGAAGGTGGTAGGAGGGGTGCAGACAAAATGAAATTGGCCAGAAGGTGATTAATGTTGAATTTGGATAGGAGAAACATGCAGTACATTATTCTATTACTGCAATGAGAAACTGAAAATTATCTGTGAAGGAATCAAAACCAAAACGAAACAAAACACTAGGCTCCAGCATTCTGCATCAGACTTAGATGTTCTTCAATCAAAAATCTGTGCAGAGCTGAAGTTACAAAACTTAACATTTACAACAAAGGAAAACAGGCTTCACAGGAATGCAAACAATAAAACAGTCCGTACGATAGTTGTCCACTCTATACAAACACAGAAAATGTAAACTGCTTGCCCGGCTTTGGCAAGGGCTTCAAATTGCCAAGTCAACAAATAAACCAACTGTTTACAGTTATATGTTAAGATGAAAGCAGTAACATAAAGTATCTTCATTATCAGCCTGGCTAACAAATATATATTTGAGCTCTTTCATTCAACAGAATTAAGTTGTTTACAACACACATACACACACACACACACACACACACACACACACACATACATATACTATGTGGTGAATGAAGGAGCTCAAATATATATTAATATTTAGAATACCCATTTTAAAGTCTTTGTTAAGTCAAAGCAACAATTTTTTGAATGGACTGCAATTTCAATCTTAAGGAAGCAAAGCGTTTTTAAAGAGTTTTACTGAAATGTTTACTATGTGCCAGACACTGGTCTGGAACCCTCATTCACTTACCCCACGAGGTAGGCATTATTATCAACTTTATATAGATGAGGAAACTGAGGTTCTGAGAGGCTAACCACCTCCTGAACTCACATCTGTCCTAACTCTATATTACTTTCATTATACTGGGCAGGAAATCGGGGCATGTCACTTAACCTCTTTAAGCCACACGTGTATAATGAAGGAATGGAAATCCAAGATCCTTCTAAATCTAAAACTATAATTTTATGAAACCAAATCACATCACCAAATCATAATAGCAGCAATCCCTTCTATTCCCCAAATCCTACTTCAACCTCCCATGCAATCCTTTCATACTGAGGGAATCAAAACCCAATGCTCACAACAGGATGTCTCGTATACCTTGGCTGTAGCCTTGATATCCGTGATATTTACAAACCACTGCTTGCTGGCACGAATAACCACTGGTTTCTTAGTCCTCCAGTCATAGGGATAGCTGTGTACCAATTTCTCCTCTTTCAACAAATGTTTTGAAGCCTGAAGCATCTTTATAACTTTGAAAAAATCAATAACAATTTACATTAGAATTAGAAAGTACTATGAAAATCCTAATAGCTCTGTAATTCCCAGGGAGTACTAATCTGAACCAGTAGGTACCAGTTGGTAAGAGTAGCTACAGAGGCATAATCTGGGAATCTCTTGGCAAAAAAAAGCAGAGACTACAAAACCTTAAGTAGACTCTAAATTAAGCCATTCCCATGGCTCTTCATTCCAAAGGAAAGATAAATAGGATATATCTAAAATTCTACGTTTGAAATTCATAGCCATAATCTTTCATACCATGAATCTTAAAATGGTCTCCAAAGAATCCAAAAGAAACCAGCTATAGTGGGTTGAATTTATCCCCCCAAATGATATGTTCACATCCTAACCCTTAGTACTTGTGAATGTGACCATATTTGGAAATAGGGTCTTTGCAGATGTAATCAAGTTAAGATGAGGTCACATTGGATTAGAGTAGGCCCTGAATCCAATGACTAGTGTCCTAATAAGAGGGGAGGATAGAGACACACAAGAGTAAAGGACTTGGAACAACGGAGGCAAAGATTAGAGTGATACCAAGGAAAGCTAAGGATAACCAGAAACCACCAGAAGCTAGGAAGAAACAAGGAAGGATTCTTCCATAGAGCATTCAGAGGGAGCAAGGCCCTGCCAAACCACTGATTTGACTTCTAGCCTCTGGAACTGTGAGAATAAATTTCTGTTGTTTTAAGCTGGTAGATTTATGGTAATTTGTTACAGTAGTTCTAGGAAAGTAATACACCATGTTTAATTAGCCTTAGTCTTAGTGTGGGCGAAGAAAGGTCTTAACAGTACCTGGTCCTTGGGTCTATAACTATAAAAAGTCAAAAAGACAAGTCAAGGCTGGAGGACCCCGAAGATCATAGTACATAAACAGCGCTGCACAGGGGATCAGTGATTTACAAGAGGGTTAGAAAAACAGTAGTGTCTGATACACGGTCAGCACCTAGCCTCAAGCTTGATTTTATTTCTCCACAAAACTAATACAGCCATAGTCATAAAATAACACCACTCCCTGTTGACTGCCCTGCTTTGCTTAAACAGAACAATGTTAAAGCAAAAGATGAACAAGTCCCAACTTCCATTTTAAACCATGCAGTAAAATAAAATACAATTTCAGATTTTTGTTTCTAATGAGAGTGTAAGATGGGAGAAGAGCCAGCAAAGCTTACTGCTGGCTGCTTTTCAGAAAATATCTATTTATCATAATAACACATGCAACACTCACCCACATCTGTTCCCTCTTCAAGGACAGCCTTGTTTTCAAGTTCAGGACCTGCAACTTCTGTGAAAACTCCATCTTCATCCACTAAACAATCCTACAAAGGGTTATTTTCAACAACAAAGTACCAAGATATTTTATCTTATGACAATACCCGGCAAAACAATCTATATAAAACATATCAGTACAGTCTTTCACTGCACTGAAAATCTGGATACTTCTTAGTTAATAGAAATTTGTGGATTTACACATTTAAACCACAAAAGGCAAATGTCTTTTTTGTTTTTGTTTTTGAGACATAGAGCGCGCACAAGCACACAAGCAGGGGAGGAGCAGAGGGAGAGCAAGAAAGAGAATCTTAAGCAGGCTCCACGCAGCGGAAAAGTCTGACGCAGAGTCTGACGCAGGGCCTTGATCTCACAACTGTCAGATCATGACCTGAGCCAAAATGAAGAATCAGACGCTTAACAGACTGTACCACTCTGGCACCCCAAAAGGCACAATGTCTTATTAAAACAAATACCTGAAGTTTAATTAAAAAAAAAAAAAGTAAAATCCTCAACAAAATATTAGCAAACTGAATCTAATAATACATTTTTAAAAAATCACACACCGTAATCATTTGAGATTTATTCCTGTATGCAAGTGTGGTTCAAGATTCACAAAACAACCAACATGGCGTCACATCAATAAGACAAAGGATAAAAACCATTATGATCATTTCAACAGATGCAGAAAAAGCATCTGACAAAGTACAACATCCATTCATGATAAAAACCCTCTGTAAAGTAGTAAAGAAAACATACCTTAGCATAATAAAGCCTGTATACGAAAAACTCACAGCCAACAATGTACTCAACGGGGAACAACTGAGAGCTTTTCTCCTAAGGTCAGGAACAAGACAAGGAAGTCCACTCCCACCACTTTTATTCAACATAGTACTGGAAGTCCTAACCATAGCAATTAGACAACATAAAGAAATAAAAGGCATCCAAATTGCTAAGAAAGAAATAAAACTCTCATTATTTGCAGATGACACGATACTATATATATATAACCTTAAAGACTCCACCAAAAAACTGCTAGAGCTGATACATGAATGCAGTAAAGTCACAGGATACAAAATCAATGTACAGAAATCTGTTGCATTCCTATACACTAATGATGAAGCAGCAGAAAGTGAAATTACGAAACCAATCCCATTTAAAATTGTACTAAAAATAATAAATTATCTAGGAATAAACTTAACCATAAGTGAAAGACCTGTCCTCTAAAAACTGTAAAACAGTGATGAAAGAAATTCAAGATGATGCCAAGAAATGGAAAGACATTCTATGTTCATGGGTTGGAAGAACAAATATTGTTAAAATGTCTATACTCCCCAAAGCAATCTACAGATTTAATGCAATCTCTATCAAAATACCAACAGCATTTTTCACAGAAGTAGAACAAAAAATATTAAAATTTGTATGGAACTAGACCCAAGACCTCTAATAGCCAATGCAATCTTAAAAAAGAAAAACAGGGGCGCCTGGGTGGCTTAGTCAGTTAAGCGTCCAACTTTGGCTCAGGTCATGATCTCATGGTTCATGAGTTCAAGCACCGCATTGGGCTCTGTGCTGATAGCTCGGAGCCTGGAGCCTGCTTCGGATTCTGTGTCTCCCTCTCTCTGCCCCTCCCCCTCTAATGCTCTGTCTCTGTCTCTCTCCCTCTCTCTTAAAAATAAACATTAGAAAAATTTTTAAAAAGAAAAACAAAACTGGAGGTATCACAATTCCAGATTTCAAGTTATGTTACAAAGTGGTAGTAATTGTATGGTACTGGCATAAAAATAGACACATAGAGGAATGGAATAGAACAGAAAACCCAGAAGTAGACTGACAATTATATAGTTAATTAATCTTCAACAAAGGAGGAATGAATATACCATGGGAAAAAGTCTCTTCAACAAATTTTTCCAGTTGGACAGTTACATGCAAAATTACGAAACTGGACCACTTTCTTCCACCATACACAAAAACAAACTCAAAATGGATTAAAGACCTAAATGTAAGACCTGAAATCATAAAAATCTTTGAAGAGAACATAGGCAGTAACCTCTCTGACATCGACTGCAGCAACTTTTTTCTAGAGAGGTCTCTTGAGGCAAGGGAAACAAAAGCAAAAATAAACTATGGGGACTACACCAAAATAAAAAGTTTCTTCACAGAGAAGGAAACAACCAAAAAAACTAAATGGCAAAATACTAAATGGGATAAGGCACTTGTAAATGACATATCTGATAAAGGGTTAGTATCCAAAATATATGAAGAACTTATAAAACTCAACACCGCAAAAATAATCCAATTAAAATTGGGCAGAAGACATGAACAGACATTTCTCCAAAGAAGACATCCAGATGGCCAAAAGACATGAAAAGATGCTCAACATCACTCATCATCAGGGAAATGCAAATCAAAACTACAAAGAGGTATCACTGCACAACTATCAGAATGGCTAAAATCAAAACGCAAGAAACAGCAAGTGTTGGCAAAGACAGGGAGAAAAAGGAACCCTCGTGCATTGTTAGTAGAAATGCAAACCCGTGCAGCCACTGTGGAAACAGTATGGAGTTTCCTCAAAATGTTAAAAACAGAACTACCCTATAATCTGGTAATCACACTACTGAGTATTTACCCAAAAACATTAAAAAAAACCACGAATTCAGGAGCGCCTGGGTGGCTCAGTACACACACACACACACACACACACACACACACACACACACACACAGGAATATTATTCAGCCATAAAAAAGAATGAAATCTTGCCATTTATAACAACACGGATATATCTAGTATAATGCTAAGCAAAATAAGTCAGTCAAAAAAGACAAATACCATATGATCTCACTCATGTGGAATCTAAGAAACAAACAAAAGGCAAAAAGAGACAGACACTAAGAAACAGACTCTTAACTACTGAGAACAAACTGATGGTTACCAGAGGGGAGGGGGGAGGAGGGGATGGAGGAAATAGGGGTGGGGATTAAAGAGTACACTTTTGATGATGAAAAATAAAATAATTTTTTAAAAAGTTAAATATACTAAAAATATCTTTAACTTGGTCTCTATTAATGTCCAGATCAATTGTAATGTACATATATTGTGCTGACTTTGGGACTCACTTTTAACTAAAGGAAAAAACTCCCTAAGTAACTGACATGTATAACATAAATTTAAAGAGGACTGTTTAAAAACAAACTGCTCTTTCAAACAGAAAGAGAAAAAATTCTCCCCATTTAATACGTATTTTTCAATTCTAATTCTGTGCTGATTTTGTGTTAATTCTCCAAAATCTTTCTCAATTAGTATGAATTAACGAGGCATTAGGGTACTGAACAAACCCCAGCATTTCACAACTTAATTGTGACAAAAATCATTGCTTATCACCAAAACATAAAGATGTTAATTAGGATTTATCACTTTAATTCTACAAAAGCAACAATTAAAAAGGAAAGAAAAGAGGAAAAGTACCGTGGACAGGTTGTGTTGAGAAGCTACACTGTAATCTTCCATACCATGGGCTGGGGCTGTGTGAACCAACCCTGTTCCTTTTGTCATGGTCACATGATTTGCAGGTAAAAGAGGAGAGGCTTTACCAGGAATTAAAGGATGAGTACAAGTACCATTTTCCAAATCTACACCTGTGGGGGAAAAAAAAAAACCATAATTAAGAATTATCTTACGTAACAATGTTTCTACCTCTTTAAGAGTAGCAAGAGAGTAGCAAGTGAAAAGTGCAGGATCTTCCAGGCACCTGGGTGGCTCAGTCAATTAAGTGTCCGATTCTTGATTTTTGGCTCAGGATATGATCTCACAATCGTTGAGAATGAGCCCCATGTTGTACTCAGCGTGGAGCACAAAGCCTGCTTGGAATTCTCTCTCCTCTCACTGCCCCTCCCCTGCTCATTCTCCCTCTCTTTCAAAAGAAATAAATAAACTTCAATTAAAAAAAAAAAAAAAAGAGGGGTGCCTGCGTGGCTAAGTCAGTTAGGCTTTTGACTTTGGCTCGGGTCATAATCTCACGGTCCATGAGTTAGAGCCCCACATCGGGCTCTATGTTGACGGCTCAGAGTCTGTAGCCTGCTTCAGATTCTGTGTCTCCCTCTCTGTCTGCCCCTCCCCTGCTCATGCTCAATTTCTCTCTCTCTCTTTCTCTCTCTCAAGAAAAATAAACATTAAAACAAATTAAAAGAAAAAAAAAAGAAAAGTGCAGGATCTGGAAAAAGACTGGCCTCAAACTTGGCTTCCCTTTTTACTTGCACTGTGACCTTTAGGAACCTATAGTATGTAGAAAATTACAGTTCCCATCTCAGAGGGTTGCCATGAGGATAAATTGAGGTAATACATTTTAAGTATTTGGGGGCACTTAGCACAATAACTGCCACACAGTAAATGATTTAAAATATTAGCAATTATTGGGGCGCCTGGGTGGCTCAGTCGGTTAAGCGTCCGACTTCGGCTCAGGTCATGATCTCGCGGTCTGTGGGTTCAAGCCCCGCGTCAGGCTCTGTGCTGACAGCTCAGAGCCTGGAGCCTGCTTCAGATTCTGTGTCTCCCTCTCTCTCTGACCCTCCTCCATTCATGCTCTGTCTCTCTCTGTCTCAAAAATAAATAAATGTTTAAAAAATTAAAAAAAAAATAAAAATAAAATATTAGCAATTATTATAACAGACAACACAAATGAGCCCAAGATTTCTCTAACTTATGTACAGCTATGCACCTTTTGGAATATAAGGACAAAGAAATTAGAACAGATCAATGACCAAGAGGTTCTAACACTATCTCTATGGGAATTAACTGTTGTTGCTTTTCATGTTACCCTAAAAAGGTAAGAGATGATAAATAATACCTAACAGTCAGTAGGTACCTACCATGTACTGGGTTCAACATAAATTCTTACTTCATCTTCATAATACTACCAAACACCTAATATTATCTGCAATTTATAAATCAGAAAACAAGAAAATATAGGCAATATGCCTGGTGTTACATGGCTAATAAATGACTGAATCCAACTTCCAAAGCAAGTATGACTCTAACATTCTGTATAACCCCAGCCTTTTTAATAATACATCGTATCCACCATCTGTCAATTTTCCCACACTATCAGTAATGTTTCTCACCTTTACTGCTTCTTGAGTTGGATTCTATAAATTAATCTTTCATATGCTCTAAAAACAACAGAAATAAATAAGTCCCCAAACTTTAAAAAGATTACCTGGTTCTACTTATGTATTTACCAAGATGTACTAGGTAAGTCTGTTAAGTCTATCTACTCTTCAATAATTAAAGAAATTTCAATGGTCCCCTTACTCCTAAGATCTTCCCCACAAATCATCCTTCATCTTTCTAAACTAAATAATATTAACTTAAAAAAAAAAAATCTGTCCTCACAGAGCAACGTCTCCACTTTTATGATCCTTCCTTTCTGGCTGTAGAGGAATAAGACGTAACCGATTCAATATCACCAAAAGAATACAAATCTTTTAATTTTAACATTTCATAGATAGCCCTGTTGCTGATTTCATTTTGATTATAACAGTATATGAATAAAAAGGCTTGAGAAAAATTAACATTCCCTTATAACTGATGGCAATGAACTCCCTTTTCTGAAAATAAATCACAAGTTCTCCTCACTGTTGGACTTGGATGACTTGGCATTTTATTCCTAGAAAATACTTAAATTACTAGGAAAAACTTGAATACTTCAGGATACATGTTTTCCAAGATAATTCATAATGCTGTCAATGAAGAGAATTGTTAATATTGATTTTTTCACTTTGATCCTTTCTTTAAGTTAGATTTGCAAGTAAGACAAGTCCCTGTGACCCTATGTTGTACTTCTCAAGCATTTTTAGTATGGAAATGAAAGGTTTAGGGCAAAGTAAACTTCACCCATTAACCTTCCTTTATCTCCATCCTTAGCATATCTGCCACTCAATATTCTCTCTCCCCTCCCAACAAAGATCTTTGGTCAATAAGAAACAATTTATATTTTTCTGTAAAGAAAAGCTATCCTACACAAATTATTACATTTTAGCTGTTCAACATTCCTACCACTTTAATAAGTTAATAAGCTATCCGTCATCAGTTTATTTGCCACAGATGAGAAGTGTACTTACTCCTCTAAAACGTGGTGTCTCAAAACGGCAACCCAATAATTCTCTGACATAATAATTTGAAACAATTATCCAATCTAGAAAGATGACCTTAAATTTAACCTGAGTACTTTCAAACACCTCATGGGAATGCCATTTAGCTTCTGCAACAACATCTAACTTTTCAGTGAAATCTGTACTACCTTCTGTGCTTAAAAAAGGGATAGGAGAGGGTTATGGGGTAAAGAATATGCTGGATCCTCTAACTTACTTACGGCACCAACAAGGACCAAATGGTATTAAATACCAAACATTTTGTAGCTTCTTTCCTGCTTTTGACATAAAACCCTCTTATTTTTGTTAAGACCGCTTCAACTTCTAATTGGCCTGCACCTAAAATGATACATTTAGGTCTATGGCCATACCACCCTGAACACGCCCAATCTCGTCTAAAATGATGCATTTAGAGGGCTTCTTTATTTGACTAGGCAATCTTTCCATTTCGGGGTATCTCTATTCATCCTACTCATGTGATTTTTCTCTTTAAGTAAGAAATTCAAGAAACGCAAAGATGTATCATCCCTAAAGATAAAAGGTAATTTTAAACTTCCCTAGATTTTGGGGTGCCCTGGGTGGCTCCGCTGATTAAGTGTCCAACTTTGGCTCAGGTCAGAATCTCACAGTTCGTGAGTTCAAGCCCTGCATTGGGCTCTGAGCTTTCAGGAGCCTGCTTTGGATTCTGTGTCTCCCTTTTTCTCTGTGCCTCCCCTGCTCACGCTCTGTCTCTCTCTCTCAAAAATAAACAAACATTAAAATAAATTAAAATAAATAAATGGACTTCCCTAGATTTTAATAATTATATTTCAAAATCAATCAATACTTCAGAAGTTACAAATTACAGCTTACTAAGGATTCTTTTGACAGAAGAACAATCTCAGGAATAATTTTCTGAATTTATTAAATTTCCTCATTAAAATCATATACCAAAAAATAAACATATTTAATTCCTTCCCTGTGTCTCTGATTAAATCAGATAACAAGAATTTTTGGTGACTCAATTTTGAGTAAAATTTTATTTTTTTGTTTTTAATTTTTAAGAAATTTTTATTGTAAGTAGGCTCCATGCCCAATGTGGGGCTTGAACTCATGACCCTGAGATCAAGAGTCACATGCTCTACTGACTGAGCCAGGAGGCATCCTTTGAATAAAATTTTAAAAGGATACTTGTACATTCTACATTGTACAAAGGACATTTATCTAATTTTTCATTAGGTATTTACCAGATATACTGTTATGTTTTTGTTAATGTTCATATTTTCTAGACTCTTATCGCATTTAATATATATTTTCCTTCAGTGTAATCAATGTGAAATATATTCTACAAAAACAGAGGCCATATCTGTTTCAATTTACAATGAGAAATGTTCAGCCAAATACTAAACTCAAATCACATGGATACTCTGATGACTGTGATGGTCAGAGTTTCTATAAATCTTCACCTGAAAATGTTGAAATAACTTCAAGTGTTGTTTCCAAAACAGAAGCAATGGATGTTACTTTATCTGCAGCAAGTATGTACAGGTCCCCAGATTTGGAACATTTCACAACAGCATACCTAAAATAAAATTTTAGGAGAAAATTACTAATAATGAAAAAGAAAAGCCACAGCTATTTTAAATGTTTTACATCATTTTAGGAAAACTAACTTCAAAATAAAAAAAAAAGCACTACTTTCAAAGAACTTCATCCCTTACATTTGTTTTCCAAAAAAGCTGCACGTGAGGTCTTAAATGGAATCACCTAAAGCTTAATAAAACCTATACGAACATAATAACTATGTTATAATTCATCGAATTTTAAGAGAACAATGATGAAATAAATCCAAAATAATGCTAATGATGAAACTGCTCCTATTTGTGGATAAAACAAAAAATACAGCAATAAACTTACTTTGAGTCTGGCATATAACAAACAGCTTGATTGGCAGGAATTGTCCAAGGCTGGGTGGTCCAGACTAAAAAACTAACAGGAGATGAACCATCTGTGAAAACAAAATTTTAACTTTTTTTTTTTTAATGTTTATTCATTTTTGAGAAACAGAGAGAGGCAGAACATGAGCGGGGAAGGGGCAGATAGAGAGGGAAACACAGAATCCAAAGCAGGCTCCAGGCTCTGAACTGTCAGCACAGAGCCTGACGCGGGGCTCTGACGCTTGAACTCACAAACTGTGAGATCATGACCCGAGCTGAAGTTGGACGCTCTACCAACTGAGCCACCCAGGCACCCCTGTGAAAATAAAATTTTAAATATGCTACCAAATGTTACACTTCTGTAACTTGAATACATTTCAAGCAATGAATAAATCTTACCTATGAGAGATACCAACTTGGGAGAAGGTTTCAAGAGAGGGAATTTTACATATATTGAGCGACTGACATGTTCAGGATTATACTCAAGTTCTGCTTCAGCCAATGCAGTCCTAAGGTTTAAGAATATTACATATAAATATTTGAAGGCCTCACAAAATTCTCCACTTTCACTACCAAAAACACATACATACCTTGATGAAGGAGACCAAAACACAGGTTTGTAAGATCGATAAATCAAGCCCTATGAAAGACAAATACATATGAAAGCTGGAATTTTGTAACACATAATTTAACATACTCAAAGAAAAAAAATACTTCATTACCTTCTCATACATTTGGTAGAAAAGTCTCAACTGTTTGGCCTCATATTTTCCATCAAATGTATAGTAGCAATTATTCCAATCTGCCATTATTCCCCAACGAATAAATGCTGATCTCTGTTTCTCAATTGCTGCTTCAGCAAATGATCTAGCTAAAAAACAAATTTAAGAAAGACAAAAAAAAAAAAAAAGCATCTGAAAACCAATAAATTCAAACTCTTTTTTTTTAATGTTTTTTTTTTTTGAGAGAGAGAGAGCGAGCGAGTGAACGAGTGAACAAGCCGGGGAAGGGCTTCCAGTGCAAAACATGATGTGGGGTTCAAACTCACGACCGTGAGATCATGACCTGAGCCAGAACCAAGAGTTGGATGCTCAACCAACTGAGCCACCCAGGAGCCCCAGTAAATTCAAACTCTTAAAGATGGTTTAGTATGTAGGTCTCTAAAAGCAGGTACTGTACATAGTATACACTACAAAATGTATATAATAGGGAAATTATTTTGAAAGTTAAAGGTGTCCAGAAGATAACTAAAACAAATTCTAGAATTAATTAGAATTTCAAAACTATTCTTCAGACTTTATACAATGAACTTTACATTTAGAAAAAATAAACTGGAAAAATTATTTTTCGTATTTCTTAATTTGGGAAAAGGTAAGAGTAATTTTTATTTCATTATACACAGAAAAAGTAATCAGTACATCTAGTTTAGGCCATTAACACGAAGATGTTTCACAGTGATGTCAAAAATCTTCACAATCATATCTAAATATATGATAATTTAAGAACAGAAGATTCCTCCCTCACCCAGCTACTAAAGGATCAAATAAGAGATTAATTTAAAAAATATATACGCATTTTAGAATTGACTTTTAGTCTAGCACCTGAAATAGGTCAACAAACTCCAGCTAGGAAAGTAAATAAAAACACTGAGCACAATAATTTCACAAAATATGAACATCAAAAAATTGAAAAATGTACGTGGACATGCTCACAAACCTTTCCTCAGTCTCTGAACGTAAGTTCTCACAAAAGTCACTTAAACGAGATCTGAATTTTCTGTAACAAAAACTGGTTTCTAATAGATACCATTATAACCAAAAAAACCAAAACCAAAAAACAACAGAAAGTCTCTTTGATTAAGTCCTGACTTTTCCTAGGGACCAGTGTTTATGAATAACCATTTTAAAAAAGAAATAGGGACTATTTACCTTTTTCTCTAATTTCTACAGCTGAAAGATTCTGAGCTTTTCCACCAAGTTCTGACAATACTTTTATTTCAATGGGTAACCCATGACAATCCCAGCCTGGCACAAAATGTATTTTGGAACCTCTCATCATATGGTATCGATTGGCTATATCCTTCAAAATCTGCAAAGATAAAATGATAATCATCATTCACACATAAAGCACGTGGCTTACCATTACATTACTTTAGTGTCATTGTAAAACACTGGGAAAGCCCAATTTTAAAAAGATTTACATAAACAAAATAGCCTATTAAATCTGTTAACTCAAGTTCTACATAAACACAAAAGTAACAGATATTTGAAGTTTAAAAGTGCCATTAACTCCAGAAAACAAATCACATAAAAGGTTTCAAAGTGAAAAACATTATGCCCAGAATTATTAATTTGTTTGTCAAGTTGGAATATGCAGAAAAGCAGGCTATACCACCTTCTTAAGAAACAATTTTGACTTCTTAAAAACCAGAGGGTAAAAGTAAGTCAATTATAAATTTCCTTTACTCATACTAAAAACATTAACATGAAAAATCCAGTATCATTTATATTCAGCTTAGAAACAGTATATAATCAATGCAGAATTTATAATGCACCCAGAGTATGGAATATCACAGTTAACTTTCTTTCATTGACAGAACCCTTATTAAAACACTAGACCTTCACTAGGTATAGTTCTATAACTGAATTCTCTTCTTAGTTCATTTTAGATACCAGAGGGCAGCCTTTTAAAACATGTATTACCATTACAAAATGGAAGATCAAAGGCAAAGGATAGATTTGGCTCCAAACTCAATTTCCTTCTTCCCAAAAGGAAATAATGCAGTCGTCCAGAAAATTACTTCCTCCTTTCCACATTTATCAAAATTAGAAAAGATATTACACATTCCTCCCACACCTTCCCCCACTTAAAACTCTAACTCTCAAACTTCTTACCTAGGGGCAAGAGGAAGACCTGTGATCTGGGTGGTTATCACCGGACATAAAAAGTTATCTAATCACACGCACTTAAGATTTGTGTACTTTACAGTAGGTATATTATTTAAATCAACCAATATATAAATAACCCCCTTCCCACTTATTTGTTTTTGAAATTATTTTGATTATCTGTCCCTTCCCAGTAAAATATAAACTCCTTAAAACCCCATCTGTCTTCTTCACCAGTAAACTCCCAGCATTTAGAATGGCATCTGGCACCATTCTACAAATATTGGTTGAAGAAATATTGGTTGAATGCATGCACATATGCTCTAGACTGTAATGTCTTATATAGTAGTCACTAGCCACCAGTGGCTACTGAGCAATTGAAAACGTTGCTAGTCCAAATTGAGATGTACTGTAAATATAAAATATATATCAGATTTCAAATAGTACAAAAAAAGAATGTGAAATATCTCAAAACAAGTTTTAGAGAGGCTGTATGTCAAAAGATACCTTAGATATGTTGACCTAAATATAATATTAAAAGTAGGTTCATCTGTTTCTTCTGACTTCTTTTTTATGGGGCTACTAAAAAGTTTTAACTTACCTATAGAGCTTACATTGTAGCTTGCATCATTTCTAATGAACAGTGCTGTTTTTGATCATATTAACACAATAGAATCATTTGGGCTACAAATTAAGAATGTCCCTATTAAGGAAAGGTCTATGTGAAGCCTGTGGTAAAAGGAACAGCAGGGACGCAGTAAGAATGTTTTACTAGTTCCTCAGTATCAGATTACGCTCCTCTCCAAACAAGTTCCTCCATTATGTTTAAGAACCTTCGGACCCTTTTGCTCATGATAACCCTGTCCTCATTTTTCCTTTTGTTTTTCATTTTCCTTTCATAATATTCATCTATTCATTTATTTAATAAACAAAGTTTTGAATGCCTACTATGTGCTAAGAACTGTTCTGGGAACCTAGAGTAGGATAACAAACAGGGTCCTTCCAACGAAGGAAGACAGAAAATAAATACATTCATATTAAGAAAAAAGCAAGGTAAAGGTCAGAAAACAGTATGTGAGGTGGGGGAGGTGGGGGTGGGGGTACTATTTTAAAGGAAGGTCAGTAAAACCTGATGAGATGGCATCTGCACAGAGACATGAAGAAAATGAGAAAGTGAGTCATTTGAGTATCTGGGAAGTGCATTCCATGGCGAGAAAGCCAGCAAGACTACACAGGGTATGTCTGAGCAAAAGCAGGAACTGTTCCTCCTCCAGGTCTTTGACGGAACCTCCAACTATGCACATAAGAGGTGGATTTGCATGGTGCCTCAGGTTTTTAGAGAATAACTCCTTCTCTACCCTCAATCCGTGTGGAGCTCACTCGCCTCTATTCCAGCCCCAAGGGTGAACACATAATCCATTGTGGCCTTCAACATATTCTATCCCCACCTCCAAAATGACTGATTCAGGGATAGACCTGTGCCTCAAATCAGGACAAGGAGATTCAATTCCAGGACTTTTGTAAGAATTACTGGGGAAGAGAAGATAGAAGAATGTAAGCCTATAAATGCTGGGAAATGTGTGGGGTGGAAATGGGGGTATGGGGAGCACCAAAGGGGGATACCATGCTTAAGAGTGAAACACAGAAACCAACTCTGATAGTATCTGAGTCCCTGGGTCCGGCCATGAAAGGAGCTAGAACTATCTCTGAACTCTACAATTAAAATACCTAACAAATTCTCTTTTTTGCTTAATCCCGTCAAGAGTTGTCTTTCTGTCCCTAAGAACCCAAACAATGTGGAACAACAGAGTTTTGTTTTATATTTTTGTTATTACAACTTATGATCCTACTGGGGACACTAAAAACAGGAGATTAGACTATCTTTCTTAAATTAAAGTGTCTTAATTCTTTGAGCATATGCAGCAGAAAGTTCCACAAGACAAATGGATAAATAATAAATGGACAAATTTTTTTTTTTATTTTTTTTTTCAACGTTTATTTATTTTTGGGACAGAGAGAGACAGAGCATGAACGGGGGAGGGGCAGAGAGAGAGGGAGACACAGAATCGGAAACAGGCTCCAGGCTCCGAGCCATCAGCCCAGAGCCCGACGCGGGGCTCGAACTCCCGGACCGCGAGATCGTGACCTGGCTGAAGTCGGACGCTTAACCAACTGCGCCACCCAGGCGCTCCAATGGACAAATTTTTAAATATTTGAAACAGAGAAAACAACCTAAAAGGAGTAACTTTAAAACAAAGATAATACCTCTTGAAGCTTCTGCGTGATAAATAACGAGACTATATTAAAATAGACAAGACTAGTCCAGACACCTATTTTATTGATAACCAGATATTGATAACCAGATAATGCTGCACTATATTCCTATCTGGGAGAGCAATGTGTTCTTTGACCTTTTTTAAAATTTTGACTATTCAAACACATTGACTTTCCAGCGTTACTTTTTAGCCATTAAGTACATTAAAATTTTTAAAAAATATTTTCTTTGCTGTTTGTGATTATAAGAGTAATACAAGTTCTTTCAAAAAAAAAAAGAGTAATACAGATTCCTGTTTTAAAAAAAATTTAAATGGGGGGTGACTGGCTAGCTCAGTTAGTAGAGCACACAACTCAATCTCAAGGTCATGAGTTCGAGCCTCACGTTGGGCATGGAGCCTACTTAAAAAAAAATGCTACAGAGATAACAAATATTAGGTTTAAATTTTGTGTGTGTGTGTGCAAAATTAGATTCTAATGTAACACTTTTAAAACTTGTTTTACTTCTTTCACTTAATAATATTTGTACATCTCTCACGTCAGTACAGAAATATCTACCTGATTCCTTTTAAGATTCCATATACTTCATTACCAAGATTTATTTAATCAAGTCCCATTAAGGACACTCAGTATGGGCTACCAGTGTAATACAGCATTAACACAAGACGGTTAACGTTTTCCTTTTACATATAGCATAGTCACTTTTTCTAACAAAATTTCAACCAACCAAAGTGCCATAACGATAGATGGCTCAATAATCAGAACATAGATAGCCCCAAAATATATCTAATTTGTATGATTTAAGAGGGACCACAGAAACATGGCAAGGACATAAATGTACCAGATACATTTCTGATTAGATACATAACTGATTTCCTGTCTGGAAAATAAATCAATTTAGGTCATCCCTACCTCTTGACATCAACCTAAAGAAATTACAAATGGATTATAGTAATAATAACATTAATAATAAATCAACATGAAAATCCAAACGTATACAAGAGACAAATTAAAACATTTAGAGATTCCATTTGTCTTTCTAATCAGTAATACATACTCAAATTGGCAATAAAATTCAGTGTCAGTGGAGTACAATAAGGCAAGTTTCCTAAGTCGCCTGTAATATAAAAAGTGATATAATCTATTGAAAAGTAATTTACCAGTAGGTATCCAGAAATTCCTGTCTATTAAACTAACTCAAGGAAACAATCTAAATTCTTAAGAAAGTTGTAGGTATAAAAATATTCATTATATCATAATGTTATACAGTCATGAAAACACCTACATAGGATATTATAACAATTTCAAAATACATTTATGTCAAAAATATCAGGAAAAAAAGGCAAGACAAAATCTATTCATAAAAATATTATCATTAACTGTTTTTTTAAATATTAAAACTAAGGAAATACCTCAAAAAATGTTAAGGGCATTTACATTTGTTTGATAGGATTATGATAATTTTAACTTTCTTTTTTCAACTTTTTTGTATTTGCCAAATCCACATTTATAACCAAAGAAAACAATTAACTTTTAAAAATTTTCAAAACGTACCTCCCACTTCTTAAAAGATGGAGTAAATTCTTGCCAGTAAATAAAAATTTAAAACACTGGACATTATATATAACACAAACAGAAAGGTAAAGGGAAGGCACTAAGGACCTTGAGACCAAGAATGGACACAGTGGTGAGTTTCCAGGGTTTTGATTTGCCTCATAGATTCTAGACATGGACACAAGAGGCCAGCAATCTGGAAATGCCAAAGGCTACAGAAGAAAACCCATCGAAACCTTTTTTCCCCTCTGTCTCTAGCCAAAGCACCAGGAAAGGGACAGCCTAACTGCTCTTCTCCAGTCAAGCACCACAAAAAAATCTGTGGCCTCAATTATACTCCTTCAAGCAAAAGCTGAGTAAAAAGCCTAGATTTCCACCTTTGCAAATTTGTCACGAGGCACCCTAAGCCCTCCTCCCCTGTCAGGATGGTGTCAGAGAAAATCAAGTAGCGAGTAGGACCCACACCTCTGCTGGGCAGTAATGAGACCCCGGTCTGCAGCGGCAGTGGAGACCATGTAGGGAGCCTGGACTTCATTCCTACCCAGCACCAACGAGGCACCCCTACCTGTCTCCCACAGGGGTGCTCGAAGGAGGCTTCGTGCAGAGTGGGGATGTTCACCGCTGCCCAGTGGTAACAAGGCCACCTCTTCCTCCCCTGGTATCAGTAGTGGCCATGCGGGGAGCTAGCACTTTCTGGCCAGCAGTGACAGCCGAGGTTTGGGGGAAGCACAACTTCTACCTGGCGGGGCAGTAAGAAGGAGCACCCCGCCTTCGTGTTAAAAGAGGCTGAGTGGGGAATCTGGACTTCCGTCCCCTCCTTGGAGTAGCCAGACAGTGACCCCCTTCCTCTGCTGGAGAGGTGTCAGTGAGCGAAAGCTGCCAAAACAGAATGTTTAAATAAGATCCAGGCTCTCAAAATACACAAAAGGTCAAGGTTTCAATAAAAATTCACTCATCATACCAACACTAAACATCTGACACTGAAAGAAAAAAGACAGCAGACAACACTGAGATGACAGAGATGTTAGAACAACCTGAAAAAGATTTTAAAGGAACCATGATAAAAATGCTTAAGCAAACAACTGTAAACACAACATGAAAAATATGAAAAAATAAAAAGCCTCAAAGAACGTGTAGAGATAAAGTAAACGGTATTTTTTAAATTGAGATATAACTTAGTATATCAAATGTAAATTTTAAAAGTGAAAAATAACTCAAGTGACAATAACGTCAAAAGTGAAGCAGTAACTGAAATAAAAAGTTCAGCAGATGGGCTTGACTGCAGAACGGAGAGGACAGAGACAGGAACCGCTAAACCACGACTGAATGATAAACTACTCCCTCTAAAAAGCAGGGTAGAAAAAAAAGGCAGGGAAAAACATGAAAACCAGGGAACTGTGGGACTATCACAAAAGACCTAACACAGGTGTCACTCTGTCCTGAAAGGAGACTTTTTCAGCCAGAAATGGAAAACTACATGAAAAAATAATGGCCAGAAACTCCACACGTTGGTCAGAGACATAAACCTACGAATTCAAGAAACTAAATGATGTCCAACATGAAAAATCCAAAGAAATCCACACCGAGAGTCATCATATCATTAAACTTTTGAAAATGAAAATGTCTTTAAAAAAAAGAAAAGAAAGAAAATGAAAATGTCTTATAGGAAGTCAGAGAGCAGGGGCACCTGGCTGGCTCTGCTGGAAGAGCATGCGATTCTTGATGCCAGGGCCATGAGTTCAGGCCCCACGGGAAGCGTAGAGATTATTTAAATAAATAAAACTTTTTAAAAAAGAGAAAAGGGGACACCTTACTTATATGCAAAATATAATTTGAATTACAAGAGAATTTTCATCAGAAAATATGAAGATGAGAAGGAAGTTTTTCAAGTGCTAGGGGAAAAAAAGTCTATCTGAAATCGTAGACCCAGCAAAAATATACTTGAAGGACAAAAGGGAAATCAAGCCGTTATCAGATAAGGGAAAGCAAAGATGACTGTCGACCAGCAGACTTACCCTAAGGAAAGGCTAAAGGAAATTCTCTATAAACAGAGAGAAAACAATAAAGAGGGAACATGTAAACATCAAGAAGGAAGAAAGAACATAATAAACAAAATATGGGTAAATATACACTTTCTATTTACTCAGTATTCTATTTACTCAAATATTCTCACCAATGTTTCACAGTCGAAAGAATAACTATCAAACACTGTCTTGTGGGGACTGAAATGTGAGGGATGTGTAAAACAAGTTACAAAAACAGGAGGGTAAAGGGATGGAAAGGCATACCAAATAGTCCATGGACCAAAGAAGAATTCTCAAGAGAAATCGCAAAGCACAATGAATTGAATAAAAATGTAAACTAAGTACATGTTAAAATTTGCAGAACACAAGCTACAGAAGTACTGACAGAAATTTACAGCAATAAAATACATGTGTTAGAAAAAGAGGAAAAGTCCAGTCAATCATGTAAACTCTCACCTCAAGAAACTACAAACAGAACAAAGGAACCCAGAGCAAGCAGAAGCAAGACAATGATAAAAGGCAGAAATTAGTGAAATTAAAAACAGAAAAACAAGAGAGAAAATTCAGTGAAACAGAGTTTGACCTCGGGTATGACAATGCAAAGAACCACAGGGACACGCTTGGCACTGAATCTGGGGGAGTAATTTTAAAACCCAACCTTTAAAGCTCCTGGAAATGGCCCTACAGGTATGCAACAGATGAAGCAACATCTATACGAGAAAAAATTCTGTAAAAATTTGGTAAGAAAAGTGAGAGTCCGTGGCATCTGAACCAAGACCCTTCCCTCCCTCCAGCCTGCCAGCTCAGCACAGCAGAGAATCCACTCTGGTCTACTGCTGCCAACAACACAGGGCTCCCTCTCCAGTCCCCCCCAGCTCCCGGCTGCAGGGAGGTCTTCCCCAGAGAGGGCAAACATTTCTGTCAGCACTTCTGACCCTGCCCCAGCTCCCTGCAGCTGAGGCTCTCAGTTCCAGGCAAGGGCAGTCGAGAGATGGGCCTCCCTCCCTCTACTTGGCCCCCACTCAGGGAACACGCTCTACTCTAGGTGAAAGTCCGCTGGGAAGACTGGGGCTCCAATCCCACTTGTCTAGGCTCATAAGATGGTGGTTCTACAACAGGAAAGGCAGGTCAAGATCGCAGACTACTGACTCTCCCACGAGTGCTCAGCTCCTAAAACGGGGGTGTCTCTCACAGAAGAGTATACGGTTGTCCCCACTCTTGGCTCCAGAGCCGTGGCCGGGAGATTGTCCGTGAGGAGAGGAACAAGCAGTAAAAAAATGGCTCTTACTCTCTTCCCAGCAACAGAGCACAGAGAAATCCAGGCCGAAGGAGGTTGTCGAAACCAGTGGAGGCAGTGAGGAAAGGCAGTTGGAGAAGGTTCATAGATTCAAGATGACACAGGCTAAAATCTAGGTCGGCTAGTTTGCAGGAGAAAACCAGAAGACACAGCTGGGCGGGACCCTCTCGGGATGAGAACAAATGTCAAACACTGACTCCAGGGCCTAATACTTCGAGGGATCCCCCAAATTTGATGGATTAGTCTACAGAACAGATTATGCCCCAGGGCACTTTTGAAAATAAGAGAGAAAACAGTAGGAAATCTTCTGAGTAAAATAGATGGGTTTTGTCAGGGAAAGAGGATGGGCATCCTGCCAAAACCACAGCCAACCCAGGGTGACTGAGCACACGCAAAGCTGTGCCTCCCCGAGAAGCAACATCAGAGGCTTGATGCTGAAGAAAAATAGGAGAGGGTGGAAAGAGACCTCAAAAAAAACCCAAAAAAACAAAAAACCAAAATCCATGCAGTCGCTACACATATAAACAAGAAAGTCATAATAAAAAGCCACGAGGGGGGAAGGTGTCCAAGAGGTAATTATTAAGATTTATTACAATATATTATCTAAAATGCCCAGTTTCTAACAAAAAAAATCCCTGCAAGACACATAAATATTTCTCATCGCCAGCATCCACTGCTGTGCACATGCACGAGGCTAACCTCTGCAGCTGTACAACTACGTGCCGACGATCAGGGATCCCGCAGCTGCTGGCCCGCGGGCACGGAGCCAACCCTGACTCCCGTCACTGGCCCGCATGGCTTTGAGGGCCTGCAGCTAGCTCCCGTAGTCACACAAATGCATGCTGACAGCCAAGGCCCCCACAATGGCTTATGGGTCTGGCTTGGCCCTGATTCATTTCACTGACCTGCACGCCACCAGCCCCAGCGTCCATGACCACCCTCCATTACCGTGCATAGGCTGTGGCTAGCCACAGCAGTCACAGGAGTACAAACCAACAGCCAGGGTCCCTGAGCTGACTATCTGACCAACGGTGGCCCCGGACACTGCTCCTGGCTCTGACCCTCCCCACTGCCTGTGTCTGCGGCTGGCCCCTAACACCACATTGGCTCCCACGGCCAGGCATCAGGCTACCACGTGATGCTCAGGCCACCACCACCACCTGCCCTGGTCCTTAGCCATTGGACCTGAAGGCGCTGCTGAGGACCCCAGCAGCCCATACGCCCATGGTGGACCATTCACAGATCTCATCAACGATCACACCATTGTTGATGTCGTGCTCCCAACTGCCTGAGCGGACAAGATACTACACCAGCCCCATCCCTAACCTAGAATTGCCAGGGGGAGGAAAAAAAGTCAATCGAAAATCCTAGATGCAGCAATCCCAGTTACACCCTGCACCACAGCACACTCCAGCATGCCCCCATCTATATGTGAGTTCTTTCCATAAAGTCTCGAAGAGGTGACTGCTTCTTCAAATGCATAGTCATCTACACAAGGCTGCAGGAATCATGAAGAATCAAAGGAACAAAGGAACAAAGGAACAAAGTAAACTTCTAATAAAACACACACACACACACACACACACACACACACACACAGAAATTAAGATCCATAAAATGCCTGACAAACATTTCAAAATAACTGTCCTAAAGATGCTCCAAGAGCAACAAGAGATCAGACATATACAATTTAACAAAATCGGAAAAATAATACGAGAGTAAAATTAAAAGTTCAATCCAAAGATAAAAAACAATGATGAACCAACAATACATTTGGGGCTGGAGAATACAGTGACTAAACTGAAGAATTCAGTGGAGAGCTTCAACAGTCCACACAACCCATCAAAAGAAAAGAATCAGTGAAATCAAAGACAGATCATTTGAAATTATCCAGTCAAAGGTACAAAAGATACAAGAATGAAAAGCAATAAAGAAAGCCTACAGAACTAGTCTGAAACTACTTTTAAAAAAATATATGTTTTATGAGAATCCCAGAAGGAAAAGAGAGGGGGAAAAGAGTCAGAAAACTCAAAGAAACTATAGCTGAGAATTTCCTAAATCTGGGGAGATACATGGACATCCAAGTTCACTAAGCTCATACATTCCCAAACAAACGCAACCCAAAGAGATTTCTGAAAGACACATTATAATAAAACTGTCAAAAATCAAAGACAAAGCAAGAACCTTGAGAGCTGCAAAGGAAAAAAGCTTGTCAATTTTAATTCCCCCACACCCTCCCATGAGGCTATCAGATTTCTCTATAGAACCCTTGCACACCCAGACAGAGTGGAATGACACATTCAAAATGCTGTAAATAAACTTCCAACCAAGAACACTTGATCCAGCAGAGCTGTCCTTGAGAAATGAAAGAGAGAGACCTTCCCAGACAAAGTCACCACCACTAAACCTGCCATATAAGTCAAAATTTCAGAAATTCTGAAAGGAGCTCTTCAAGCTGCAATAAAAGGATGCGATTTACTACCAGAGAGCACAAGAAAATAATCAAGGTGAGTCTATAGTCAGATTCAACATACCCCAATAGTGTAATATGTTGGTACGTTTATGGTGTAACTCTAATATAAAGACCAAAGGACAGAAGAATTGAAGATAACTACAGTGGGGAGCGCAGCTGGCTCAGTCAGTTAAAGCGTCTGACTCCTGATCTCGGCTCGGGTCATGATCTCACGGTTTGTGAATGTGAGGCCCGCATTGGGCTCTGTACTGATGGCACAGAGCCTGCTTGGGATTCTGTCTCTCCTTTTCTCTGCCCCTCTCCACTTCACACACACGTGGTCTCTCTTTCCCTCTCTCTCAAAATAAATAAATAAACTTATTGGTGGACATTGAATTTGCTTCCAGTTTAAAAAAAAAAAAAAAGATAACTATAGCAACAATAACTGGCCAGTATATACACTGTATAAAAAGATGTAAATTATGACATCAAAAACATAAAATGTGTTAGAGGCAGTAAAAGGATAGAGTTTTTGCATGTGACTGAGGTTAAGCTGCTATCAGCTTAGAGGACTGTTATATTTTATGTAAGCCTCATGGTAACCACAAAGTAAAAACCTTCAGGAAATGTATAAAAGAAAAAGAGAAGCAAATCAAAGCATACCACTATGAAAAAAATCATCAATTCACAAAGGCAGACCGAGAGGAACAAACAGAAAACAGTATATTGGGATAAGTCCTTGCCTATCGATGATTGCTTTAAATGTACATGGATTACATCACCCATCAATAGATGTGGGGTGGCTGAATGGATGAGAAAACAAAACCCAACTGTGCTCCCTATAAGAGACTCACGTGTAAGCTGTAAGGACACATGTAGGGATTAGGTGAAGGGACGGAAAAAGATTCCACAAAAATGGAAACCCAAAGAGAAATATTAGACAAAACAGATTTTAAGCCAAAAACTGTTAACGAGATGTGGTCATCATAATGATAAAGGAGTCAATTCACCAGGAGGATATGACAGTCTTAAAAACTTATGCATCCAACATCAGAGCACCTGAATACATTGACTAACTACTAACAGATCTGGGGGGAAAAAAAAAAGACAAGAACACAATAGTAGAGGACTTCAATACCCCATTTTCAACAATGAATAGGTCAAGTCATACAGACAGAACATCAGTAAAGACACATTGGACTTGAACTACACTTTAAATCAAATGGATCTAACAGATAAACACTGAACATTCCATCCAATAGCAGCAGAAGAGCACCAGAGCACCATCCAGGATGGACCATATATTAGGCTATAAAACAAGCCTTAACAATGTGGAAAGATTAAGATCCCATCAAGTATCTTTTCATACCAAAATGGTATAAAGTTAGAAATCAATAATAGGAAAAAACTGGAAAATTCACAAATATGTGGAAAATAATCAACACATTTCTGAAAAACCAATGGGTCAAATAAGAAATTAAGGGGTGCCTGGGTGGCTGAGTCAGTTAAGCATCCGACTTCAGCTCAGGTCACGATCTCGCGGTCCGTGAGTTCGAGCCCCGCGTCAGGCTCTGTGCTGACAGCTCAGAGCCTGGAGCCTGTTTCAGATTCTGTGTCTCCCTCTCTCTCTGACCCTCCCCCGTTCATGCTGTCTCTCCCTGTCTCAAAAATAAATAAATATTTTTAAAAAAAAATAAAAAAAAGAAGTCAAAAATATATTGAAGCAAACAAATATGGAAACACAACATACCAAACAAACCTTAGGGAATGGAGCAAAAGCAGTTCTTAGAGGAAAGTTTATAGCAATAACTGCTTACCTTAAAAAGCAAGAAAGAGGGGGACATGGGTGGCTCAGCTGGTTAAGTGTCCAACTCTTCATTTCGGCCCAGGTCACGATCTCCCGGTTCATTAGTTTGAGCCCTACATCTGGCTCTACACTGACAGCACGGAGGCTGCTTGGGATTCTCTTTTTCCCTCTCTCTGCTCCTCCCCACCTCAAAATAAATAAACTCAAAAAAAAAAAAAAAAAAAAAGCAAGAGGGGCGCCTGGGTGGCTCAGTTAAGCATCTGACTTCAGCTCAGGTCATCATCTTGCATTCGTGGGTTTAAGCCCCATGTCAGGCTCTGTGCGGACAGCACAGAGCCTAGAGCCTGCTTTGGATTCTGTGTCTCCCTCTCTCTCTGCCCCTCCCCTGCTCATGCTCTGTTCTCACTCTCTCAAAAATAAACATTAAAAAAATTTTTTTTTAAAAATAAAAAGGCAAGAAAGATCCCAGACTACTCAACTTTATAGCTCAAGGAAGTAGAAAAGAACTTAAGCCCAAAATTAGCAGAAGGAAGTAAAATGACAAAGATCAGAACAGAAATAAATGAAATAGAAAACAGGAAAACAACAGGAAAGATCAACAAAACTTAGTGTGGGGTTTTTTTTTTTGAAAAGATAAACAAAATTGACAAGTTGTTAGCTAGACTTACTGAGAAGAGAAAGAACTCAAATAAGTAAAATTATAAATGAAAAAGGAGATATTACAACTCATACATGAAAAAGACAAAGAACCGTTAAGAGACTACTATTAACAATTATATGCCAAGAAATTGAATACCCCAGAAGAAATGGGTACATTCCTAGAAATATCCAGCCAACCAGGGCTGAATCATGAAAAAATAGAAAATCTGAAGAGACCAGTAACAAGTAAGGAGATGGAATCAGTAACTAAAAACCTCCCAACAAAGAAAAGCCCAAGACCATATGGCTCCACTTGTGAATTCTACCAAATATTTATAGAAGAATGAAGGTCAAACCTTTTCAAACTCATCCAAAAAAATGAGGCCAGCATTACCATGATACCAATGTCAGATAAGGGCACGATAAGAAACTATAGTTCAAAATCCCTGATGAATATAGATGCAAAAGTTCTCAACAAAATGCTATCAAACCAAATTTAACAGTACTTTAAAAGGATGATACACCATGAGCAAATGAGATTTGTCCCTGGGATTCAAAGATCAACATACACCAAAAATGATACAATAAGTTAATTGATGGAAAGACAGAAATCATAGCATCATCTCAATAGAAGCAGAAAAAGCATGTGACAGAATTCAACATCCTTCCCTGATAAAAACTCTTGAAAAAGTGGGTACAGAAGGAACGTACCTCAACATAATAAAGACCAGTGGCACCTGGGCGGCTCAGTTGGTTAAGCGTCCAACTTCAGCTCAGGTCATGATCTTGCAGCTCATGAGTTCGAAACCATGTCAGGCTCTGTGCTGACAGCTCAGAGCTCAGAGCCTACTTTAGATTCTGTGTCTCCTTCTCTCTCCGCCCCTCCCCTGCTTATGTGTGCTCGCTCTCTCTCTCTCTCTCTCTCAAAAATAAAAACATTAAAAAAAAAACATATAAAGACCATATATGATAAGTCCACAGATACCATCATATTCAACAGTGAGAAGTTGAAAGCTTTTCCTCTAAGATCACAAATAATACAAGGGTGCCCTCTCTCACCACTCCTATTCAATGTAGTATTGAAGGTCTTGCCAGAGAAAATAGGCAAAAAGAAAAAAGAAAAAGAAATAAAAGGCGTCATCCAAGCCAAAGGAAGCAGTAAAATTATCTGTTTGTAGATGACATGATCTTATACACAGAAAATCCTAAACACTCAATCAGAAGCTATTAGAATAAACAAATTCATTAAAGTTTCAGGACACAAAATCAACATACAGAAAGGAGTAATATTTCTATACACTAACAATGAATTGTTAAAAAAAAAAAAAAGAACAAAAAAAGGAAAACAATCCCATCCCATTTATAATAGTGTCATAAAAACCACAACGAATAAATTTAACCAAGGGGCTGAAAGATCTGTACATACACTGAAAACATTTTAACAATAAAATGTTCATACTACCCAAAGCCACCTAAAGACTCAATGCAATCCCTGTCAAAATTCCAGTGAAGTTTTTACAGAAATGGAAAAACAATCCTAACATTTGTAATAAATTACAAAACACTCCAAATAGCCAAAGCAAATGTGAGAAAGAACAAAGCCGGAAGCATCACACTTCCTGACTTCAAACTATATTATAAAGCTATGGTAATCAAAACAGTATGGTATTGGCATAAAAACAAAACAAAAACCTAGATTGATGGAACAGAATTAAGAACCTAGAAATAAATCCTTGTCAATTAATATCTGACAAGAGAAACAAGAAAACTCAATGGGGATAAATGGTGCTGGGAAAATTGTATATTCACATGCAGAAGAATGAAAATGGGCCTCTCTCTATCTTACACCACTCACAAAACTTAACTGAAATGGATTAAGAACTTAATTATAAGATCTGAAACTATGAACTACTAGAAGAAAACATATGAAAAAGCTCCTTTACTTAGCAATGATTTTTGTTACACAAACAATAAATGCAAAAATTTTAAAAAATGCGACTGTCACCAAACTAAAAAGCTTATTCCTCACTTCAAAAACAAACAAACAAAAAAGAAACAATCAACAAAATGAAAAGCCAACCTAAAGAATAGGAGAAACTATTTGGGGATCATCTATCTGATAAGGGTTTAAGATCCAAAATATAAGAAACTCATGCAAATCAAAGGCAAAACAATCAAAACAACAAGAAAAAAAATCTGATTTAAAAATGGACAAAAGACCCAAACGTTTTTCCAAAGAGGAGATACAAATGACAAACAAGTACATTGAAAGTCGCTGCAAGTATCTAATCATCTGGAATATCAAAACCACAGTGAGGTATCACTTCAGCCTTGTTAGGATGGCTGTTATCAAAAAGATAAACGAGGGGCGCCTGGGTGGCGCAGTCGGTTAAGCGTCCGACTTCAGCCAGGTCACGATCTCGCGGTCCGTGAGTTCGAGCCCCGCGTTGGGCTCTGGGCTGATGGCTCGGAGCCTGGAGCCTGTTTCCGATTCTGTGTCTCCCTCTCTCTCTGCCCCTCCCCCGTTCATGCTCTGTCTCTCTCTGTCCCAAAAATAAATAAACGTTGAAAAAAAAAAATTAAAAAAAAAAGATAAACGATAACAAGTGTTGGTGAGGGTGTGGGGAAATGGGAACCCCTGTGCACTGATGGTTCAAATGTAAATTAGTGCAGCTGCTATGGAAACAAGTATGGAGGTTCCTCAATACATTGCAAATAGAACTGGCACATGATCTAGAAAAGATCCAGCAATTCCACTTAGTGGGTATATATCCAAAGGAAACAAAATCACTATCTGGAAGAGAGATCTACTCGCCTGGGTTCACTGTAGCATTGTTTACAACAGTCAAGACATGGAAACAACCTAAGTGCCCATCAATGGATGAATGGATAAGAAGTTGTGGTGGACATATATAATGGAATACTATTTGGCCATGAAAAAGAAGGAAATCATGCTATTTGCAACATGGATGGACCTTGAGGGCATTATTCTAAGCGAAATAAGTTAGAGAAAGACAAATACGGATGATCTCACTTATATATGCAATCTTAAGAAAACTGAAGTCATAAAATGTTTCTAATTTTGATGAAGTCTAATTTATCATTTTTCCTTTTTTAAATCATTTTTTTAAATAAAACAGAGAAAAGATTGATAGTTGCCAGAGGCAGGGGTTGGGTGGGGGGAAATGAATGAAGGTGGTCAATATATACAAACTTCAAGTTATAAGGTTAATAAATTCTGTGGATATAATGTACAGAATGGTGACTATAGTTAACAATACTGTAATGTGTATTTGAAAGTTGCTAAGACAGTCAGTGGTAAAAGTTCTCATCACAAGAAAATAAAAATTTGTAACCGTGTGGCAAGATGCATGTTAACTAACTGTGGTACTCATTCAGCAATACATACATACATCAAACCATTATGTTGTACACCTTAAACAAATACAATGTTACACGTCTCTTACACCTCAATAAAATGGTGGGGAGGGGGGTTAAAATTAGTTCTCTCAAAAAACTGCATACTGTTTACTATCCACCTCGCACAATTGACCTGAGTACCTGCTAGTACTCTCAAAACTCAGCTTACCTTCTCTGATACTGCAGTCAAAAAATTATCCTAAAACCTATATGGAAAGGCAAAGGAGCTGAAATTAACACAATTTTGAAAAACAGTAAAATGGGAACATAGAGACTACCCAATTTGAAGACTTATTCTATAGCTAGAGTCACCAAAACTGTGGTATTACCAGGACAGACACATAGATTAATGGAACAAAATAGAGAATCTAAAAATGGAGAATCATTTGCCAAACTGATTTTTTGACAGTGGTACAAAAGCAACTCATTAGGGAAAAGAGTGCCAAGAAACGGTGATAGACATCAATAGGGAAAAAAAACAACCCTCAGTATAAGTCTCATGTCTTATATAAAAGTTAATGCAAAATGTATCATGGACTTAAATGTAAAATGTAAAAGTTTTAGAAAAAATATGGGAGAAAATCTTCAGGATGGAAGGCCTGGGAAACATTTCTTAGACATGACACTACAAGCATGATTCATAAAAGGAAAAACTGATAAACTGAACTTCATCAACATTAATAACTTCTAGGGGGCACCTGGCTGGCTCATTCAGAACAACATGTGACTCTTGATCTCCGGGGTCATGAGTTCGAGCCCCACATTCGGGGTAGAGATTACTTAGAAAAAATTAAGAACACTTACTCTTCAATATACCTTGAAAAGACAAGCTACAGACTGGAAGAAATAGTTGCAAACCACATATCTGACAAGGTTTAATACCTAGGCTATACACATAAAGAACTCTCAAAACACAGCAGTAAGATAAATAAACAGTCCAAGTAGAAAATGGACATGATCAAGGTGCCGGCAGACTCAGTCTGGTGAGGGCTGCTTTCTGGTTCACAGACCAATATCATTTTGCCGTACCCTCACAGGGCTAAGAGAGACAAGGAAGCTCTCTGAGGTTTTTTTTTGTAATCTCACTGATAAGGGCTCTACCCTCATGATTTAGTCATCTCCCTAAGGCCCCACCTCCAAGTACCATCACCTTAGAGATTATTAGGTTTCAACATATGAATAGCGGGAGGAGAAGAACAAGTATTCCGTCTACAGCAACTATCTAACATTTATATATTTTACTTCTTTGTGTTATTATGTCTTTTTCATTAGAGCATAAGCTCTGTAAAGAGAAGATTCATCTTTATTTTGTTCACTGCTATTACCTGAGTCTAGAAAAATGCCTGGCACATAGTAGGTGCTGAATACTTATTTACTGAATAAAATATCTACTCATCTAAAATAACAATAAGCTCAATGCAAATACCAGGGATGTTATTTTCCATACAGCACTAAAACTATTGCTGCTTTCTACTAAGACAATTTAGTTTTATGGAAACTAATTTGACAATAAATTTCATATAATAAAAAATTAAAAAAACAAAACAAAACATGTTTTTCACCAAAAAAAAAAAAAAAGACAATTTAGTTTTATGCATTAACGCAAATTTACTTGTCATAAAAGCAAAATACACTTTGTAAAGTGTACTTACATAAAGGTTTTTCCCTCAGGTCTCATAACTTAAATTACAATTACCTTATTTAAAGCGTGTCCAACATGTGGGTCACCATTTGCATAAGGAGGTCCATCATGAAGACAAAATTCTGTCTTTACTTTTCTTTCTCTTTGCCATGAATAAAGTTCTGAAAATCCACATTTCTGTTTAAAAAGAACCATAATATCTGAACATCACCCAAATACATACTCCTGCATCTTACCGTAAGTAACAGCCAGCATTTGCTTATTTCTTATCCCATGCCAATGTATTCAACTCTAAAACCTGAGGGTGAAGTTTCTAAAATGCACATCTGAGTCCTCATCTTTCAAAACTTTTTAATAGTTTCCCTATAGGCTTCACATTGAGGTCTGAGCTCTTTATACTGTAAACAGGGCCCTGTTTAGGAGCACCAAATTCTGGCCAGTCTCTCGGCACTCTCCACCCTTCACTCCTCAGTCCAGCCATGCTGAAGGGCCTGTACACTACCCATCCCCCCACACCCACACACTCTTATCCTTGCTCTCCTTTGGCCTCAATACCTGCTACTGTCAAAATCCCAATAACACTCACTGCAGCCCTACCCCCCTTCTCTCACCTACTGTGTACCCTTGGCCCAGTCATTTTGCCCTTATGGGCATCCGTGTTCCCTCTTTTGAAAAAATGTTAACAATAACCAATTCACAGAGCTGGTGTGAAAATTACACGAGAAAACATCTGAAATTGTCACAGTTCCTGGCATAACAACAGTATTGAATAAGACACTTTAAAAAAGTAGATGGCAGGGCAGCTGGGTGGCTCAGTCGGTTAAGCATCAGACCCCTGGGGGTCTCGGCTCAGGTCATGATCTCATGGTTTGTGAGATCAAGCCCCACATGGGGCTCTGTGCTGACAGTGCTGAGCCTGCTTGGGATTCTCTCTCTCCCTCTGCACCTCCCCTGATCCTGCTCACTCACTCTCTCTCTCTCTCTCTCTCTCTCAAAATAAATAAATAAACTTAAAAAAAAAAGTAGATGGCCAAAACAGGTTTATGAGTCTAGAAGTCTGATAACTGCCATAAAAATATCTAGGCTAAGCAAATTTACTTAACCAATATATGCTAAATACGGAGAATTTTTAAAACTCTGGAAGTACAGAAACTGAGAAGTTAATTTTCTCTTAGAAAACTCAGTCTAACACAGGAGAAAGGTGCATAGCTTAGGAAGGGGACTCTGAGGAAGTAAGTACAGCTACTCTCTTCTGCAAACAAGTCAGAGTTCCAACTAGGCGCCTAACGACACCACAAAAGTAAGCTTCAACTTTCCCACATAATCGAAAACTTTATTTACAAGTGTCCATGTTAATTTACTTTTCACAAACCACTGGAAAAGTGTCCAAATTCGACGTGTTTTTGCCTAAAAAATGGCACTTATATTCAGCGCTGCTATGCGAGCATCCCTCTTTAATATTCTGCTCTGGAACCTGCTACAATTGAGGGATTCACCTAGAGGTTTTCCAGCAAGAAACCCTGTTGGGAGACCCACTCGTCCGGTCACAACGTCGCCGCCCAAAGGAGTCTAGAACCCGCGGCCCTACCTGCCGGGGTGTGTGGGTCACCCGGAGCGGCTGCCGGCGAGGGCCCAGCTCCCCTCCGCCCCCAGGCCGGCCCGGGCCTCCCTGCCCACCTGCTGGATCTCCAGCTCCGTGTCGGGCTGCTGGCGGCCCAGCAGCTTCATGGGGAAGCTGGTCTGCGGCAGCAGCACTGTGTCCCGATATCTGCCATTACTCGAGTTCTGCAGCTGGTTACTGGCCCCGGTGACTGACCGCACCAAAAGCCTCCTCGTCGTCCCTCGCCATCCCGGGTGACAACGAAGATGGGGCGGCACCCACAGATTTCGGGCCGTGGCCAGAGCCACCGCCCCCGGCCCGCGCGGGTGCAGCCCCCAACGCATGGCGGGCTAACCCCGGCCTCCCCGTGAGCGCCAAGTCCTCCGCGGGAGGATCCCGCCCGGGGTCTGGAAAACACGGACCCCAGGGAACCTCCACGAGCTCTACTGGAGTGCGCACGCGCGCGGGGCACGGAAGAGGCCGGGAGCAGGTCCCTCCCGGAGGCGGAGAGAATCAAGCCATCTCGGGTCTTGGCGGCAACCCCGGCGGGGGGCGGGGCTAACTCTGAGGGGCGGGGCAAGGTGTGGCGTGCCTGAAGGGGCTCAGATTTCAATCACACTGCCCTGTTTAGATATTTTTTATTTAACGCAGTATAACCAAGATATTATCACCTCAACATGTAATTAATATAAAATTATCCAGAAGATATTACATTCTTTATCTTCATACTGAATCTTCAAAATTGGGTATGTATTTTACACATATAGCATATCTCAGCTTGGGCTAGTGATTTGCCAAGCGCTCAACAACCATAGGGAGCTAATGGCTACTTTAGTGGGCAACGCCTCCTTAGCTGAGTGCAAAGTTCGGGACCAATATTATAAACCAACCTAATTATGTTACTTTCAGGTCCTCTATTATCCCTGTTATGTCCCACTCCCACTCCTACAGAATAGTAGTGTGTAGGACTTCAGCTCTGGTTTCCGACAGAAACCCACTTTTTTCTTAATGTTTATTTTTTTAGAGAGAAAGAGAGATAGCGAGCAGGGGAGGAGCAGAGAGAGAATGGGACAGAGGATCCAGAGCAGGCTCTGCACTGACAGCAGAGAGCCGATACTGGGCCAGAACCCACGAACCATCAGATCATGACCTGAGCCCAAGTTGGACGCTCAACTGACTGAGCCACCCAGGTGCCCCAGAAACCCACTATTCTACCGCGTTTTTGTAAAGTTTGTGTTAGGTCACTTCACTTTTGCGCGCGCACGCGCGCGCGCGCGCACACACACACACACACACACACACACACACACACAAAGAGGGGGTAATAGCATGCATCTGCTACATTAGTACCTGTTTTCACTAACCGAAAGAAAACTGAAAAGGATTTTTGCTCTTAGGAAAACAAGTGAAAATAGCATGAAGTATTTGTTTTGCAGCAAGCATACACCCAAGCAACCAGAGTGGCCCCCGACCAAGCTCCTGCCCTGGGAACTACACACAGCGGCTAACCCTTTGAACTGTGTGTATGAGCATCTGTGCTCTATCTCCCTTTATTCTGTGTATCTGTTAGCAACATGTGTCCTAAGGTATCAGAAAAGCTTAAGAAAGGTTATTTTTGGGTGACTTGGAATGCTAAAGAAATTTTTCCATATAAATTAATGGTAATTGTTTCTTTGCTTTACTCCATTTAGGCTTATGAAAGGTTTCATAGGAACACTCTACTTTCAGAGGGAAACCTGTATTCGGTTGTCCAGGTCATAGTAGTTCACAATCGTTACTTTTTCATTGTAAAGTATATCTCTTTCTATTCATAAGACACAACATCTAGAAGATTTGGCTTAAATAAATAAAATACTGATTTTCTACAAAAAGAAAAAGAAAATTTTATATGGAAAAACATGCCACAAAGTAAGAAGGCAAGTGGCAAATAGTAAGCATTCCGTGTCAGCTTTTCACCTTTTGTCGTGCTTTTTGAAAGTTTGTGTTAGGCCATTTCAATTTCACACACACACACAGTGAAAACAGCATTCATTACCTACATTAGTACTTGTTTTCACTGATCAAAACAGGTTAGCTCCTTACCTCTATTAATTCATTTAATCATTAAACCCTATAAAGTGAAGAGATCACATGCCAAAACAACCCTATGAGGTGAGGTAGGTACTATGGTTATTGCCATTTTACAGTTAAGGAAACTGAGGCACATAGTGTTAAGTACCTTGCCTAAGACCATAGAACTAAGAAGTGAGAGATGGGATTTAAATTCGGGCAATTGGGTTCTAGTGGCCATGTGGATAATCATCATACTATATTGCCTCCCCTACACTGTACTGTGGGACAAAACATTTGCAAACACATTTTAAAAATTAATATCCATAATGTATAAGGACCTGCTACAAATCAAGAAAATAAATATCAACAGCCAAATAGAAAAAAAGGTCATAGGATAAGAATAGGCATTCACAGAGAAATGGAAACAGCCAATAAACAAACATACTCAAAGATACTCAACTTTAAGAATCATCAAGGACAGGCAGATAGAACAAGATACCATTTCCATCCAACAAATTAAAGCAAATATTAAGGCGTTTGATAATAAGGCGTGGGAGGGCATATGAAAGTGGCCTCTCTCACATTGCCGGTGGTAATGTAAAATTTGTACTGCCTTTTTGATGTTTATTTTTTCTACTTTTGAGAGAGAGCACAAGCAGGGGAGGGGCAGAGAGAGCGGGGGACAGAGGATCCAAAGCGGGCTCTGTGCTTCCAGCAGTGAGCCTGATGTGGGGCTCAGACTCACAAACAATGAGATCATGACCTGAGCGGAAGTTGGATGCTCAACCAACTGACCCACCCGAGTGCCCCTGTACTGCCTTTTTGAATGGCAATTGGCAATATCTGTCACCATTTCACTTTTGACCTGCAATTCTGCATCGGGGAAACTATCCTGTGAGCTTCAGTCTCACGGGAGCACAATGATGAATGTACGGGGAAGCTCTTCTAACCAACCTCTACATAACCCATTGCTGAATTCAACAGTGTTCTCTGTCTCCCCATAAAACCTGAGGGTACACTGAGCCCTCAGAGCAGAAGGCTACTCTCTGACACCTGCAGACTTCGCTTCTCACCTGTTGAGTTTACAGTCATGTTTATCCTTAAACTTATTCAAGCCAGTTGTACTCGTTTTGTATTACATAATTATAAAGACCAGCATATGTTTAAAATGGTAAATTTTGTTATATACCTATTTTACTACAATAAATGATCTGACTTAAGTCTCAAAGTTATTGCGAAAATCAAATGAGACTGTATAGGTAAAAGATTTCTCGGGGCACCTGGGTGGCTCAGTCGGTTAAGCATCCGACTTCAGCTCAGGTCATGATCTCACTGTCCGTGAGTTCGAGACCTGCGTTGGGCTCTGTGCTGACGACTCGGAGCCTGGAGCCTGTTTCAGATTCTGTGTCTCCCTCTCTCTCTCTGCCCCTTCCCCACTCATGCTGTGTCAAAAATAAATAAGCATTTTTTTAAAAAGTTTAAAAAAAAGATTTCTCAAACTAGAACTCCTGTAATGGTAGCCATTTGTTGATATTCTCCGATGAGTTGTTGTTGTTTTTTAATGGAAATTATTGTTTCTACTCATAAAAGTTTGGGAGTTACAGAAGAGCACACAGAAACAAAAATGGTTCACTGACTACTCTCTTCCCAAAACCAATGCAGTTTTTTTAATGCAAAGGTAATTGATTTTATGAAAATCAAGCTGAATGCTCTGAAGAGTCCAGTAAAGAAAAATCTCCAAAACACAAAACAAACTGCTGTTAAATCAGGTGAAGATAAAACAAGTGCATAGTAGTGGAGAAAATATCATAAAAAAAATTATAAGAATTCTGCAGTTAGAATGTGTCTCCGTTTGGGGGCGCCTAGGTGGCTCAGTCGGCTGAGCGTGTCCAACTTTGGCTCAGGTCGTGATCTCAGGTTTGTGAGTTCCAGCCCCGCATCGGGCTCTGTGCTGACAGCTCAGAGCCTGGAGCCTGCTTCGGATTCCGTGTCTCCCTCTTTCTCTGCCCCTCCCCTGCTCACGCTCTGTCTCTCCCTCTCTCTCAAAAATAAATAAACATTAAAAAATTAAAAAAAAAAAAAGAACGTGTCTAAGTGTCTAAACTACAAAACTAGACAGTGCATTATGGCTCTGCATTCTCAGGAGACAGAGAGCAAAATTCCAATCCCAAAACACATGCTCTAAGAAAAGGCCTGGGCAGATAGTATCCTTTGCATTTTTTTCTTTTAAGCAATGAGAATGTCATGAAGTACTTATCTAATTTAAAAAGAAAGTAGTACCTTTATTAATATGAAGGATACCTTTAACAACACAAAATCATAAGCAGGTTTTCCTCCGTGCCGCCGAGAAGCGAAAACAAAACCCCCAAATCGTTAACAAGGAACATCTAGCCAGGAAAAGAGACTATCCCCAGGGCTTACTGGCAGACATATGAAAGGGTCACAGACCCTTTTAAGAATCTCATAAATGCTGGGGCACCTGCGTGACTCAGTCGCTTGAGCATAGGATTTTGGGCTCAGGTCATGAGGTCATGATCACACCGTTGGTGAGTTCCAGCCGGCATCAGGCTCAGGTCAGAACCCGTTCTGGATTCTCTGTCCCCCTCTCTCTCTCTGTCCCTTCCTCACTGTGCTCTCTCTCTCTCTCTCTCTCTCTAAGCGAATAAACATTACAAAAAAAAAAAAAATCTCATAAATGTTAAAAAAAAAAAAAAAGGTAAAAGCTAGTGACCATTTCGCAGAGAGCCCCACTGCCATTGCGAGCAGAAGTGCAGGTGTCGTGGACCTCCTGAAGCCACTTCTCGAACAACTGGGGTTCGAGGTTAAGCAGTCGCTGGCCGCCGCAGGGCGATATTACTATCTAACATTACTACTAACATTTTAAGAGTGAAGCATACATACAAAGAGGACTGGAAGACCCCTGAAATCAGAATGAACCTTTAAAAGTAGACACACCCCTCGCTGTAACCCGAGGCGACATAGGCCGCCGGAAAGTTCAGGGAAAACACGGAGAAGCGGAGTCACCCTGCAGGTCCGGAGTCGCCCGCGGTCCTGGGAGCAGCTGTTCTGCGCCTGCGCCGAATTTCCCGCATGCTCAGTAGCTGCAGTAGGTTGTCCTGCATCCGCCAACGTCCGACCTATTGCCGGGGAGAAGGCCAGGTACTGGAAGCTACCAGGGACCTGTTGCTTGATAGCTTTTATTTGTTGTTGTCACCCTTCCAAGTGTCTTTCGTCTAGCTTTGTTCCAGGCTTGTCACTGTAAGTTTCTCCCCTGCGAGTCAGAGCAAGGGCCTTGGGCAGATCTGAGTCATTTATTGGTCCCCTAACTCCACCCCTTTGCAGAGATATAAGGAGATTTCAGGGATTTATGTTAAAAAAAGAAAAGAAAAGATTGCGGGAATCAGATTGCCTCTCCAGACATTCCAATTTCGGACCTAGATTCTTGAGTGTCAACAATTTGATTGTTTGATTTGTTTTCGTGCTCTGGGATCTTTTCATGGCAATATATTGTAGAAATAGCAAGGCAAACCTAGACAGTGGGTTCGTTAGAGACTGCCTTAACGCCTAAAATTAAATTTCGTTAAAATAGCACACATTCTTCCTACTGTCTTTGCTGCATACTTATAGACTTGCTTGATTTATTCAGGTTTTCCTGAAAATATAATTGCTAGTTCGAAAGATGTGTACGTTTTATTTTTAGTAAGCTTTTCAAAACCATCCTAAGAGGTTTTAACCACTATGCATCCTTGCTAACAGTGCTCTGGAGGATGTTCCCTCAACAGGCTAGCCCACATTGGTCATATTTATCCATGCCAGTCTTACACATGAACAATCATCTTTTGCTGTTTTAATTTGCATTTCTTTCATAATTAGTGAGGTTGAGCATTTCATGTAATTAACTAATGGCCATTGCTTTTCGTTTTCTAGGAATAGACTGTGTCCTTTGCTCATTTTTCTACTGGATTATTTATCTTTAACATGATGATGTAAAAAGCCCTCTACATAACCAAAGTTAACTCAGATGTCTAGGCTGTGATACAATTTTTTTCTCATTTTGTCACTCATCTGCTTTGTGGTAAACTGGCTACATAGATATTTTAATTTTTATGCAGTCAAATTTGTCAATGTTCTTTTATAGATTGTTAGTTTTTCTCACGTTTAAAAGTCCTTTACCAAATTTATAAAATATTTAATACAGTTTTATTTTCATACTTTTATGGTTCATTCTTTACTTCTAAAATCATGCATTGATCTGGAGTATATATTTGATACAAAGAATGCAGAAAGTTTTAACTTTTAAAAAGATTAGTAATTGTTCTTGCCATTTTTTTGCACAATTAACTTTCCCTTGTGATTTGAAATACCACCTGTAGTATCTATTTCTGGAATTTAATTCTGCCCAGGACTAAACTCTTTAATTACTATAGTTTTATATCGTATTTTGATAACTGGTAAAGAGTGTATCTCTGCTTGTTGTTCTTTTTTCAGAATTTGCTCTGTCGTGCTCATATTTTAATTTTTCCAGATGCCTTTGCACCTAGCATCATTTGATCAGGTTTCAAAAGATATATAATCTTTGTATTTTGATTGGGAACTCATCATTCATTTAAAAAAATTTTTTAATGTTTGGGCAGGGAGAGCGGGAGACACAGAATCCAAAGCAGGCTCCAGGCTCTGGGCTGTCGTTACAGAGCCCAACATGGGGCTCGAACTCATGGACTGTGAGATCATGACTTGAGCCAAAGTGGGATGTTTAACCGACTGCCAGCCAGGCGCCCCGTCATCATTCGTTTTTGGATCCTAATCCTCATGTGCTCACCACCTTTATATCGATTCAAGGTACATTTCCCAAGCTATCAGAGGGAATGGATCATTTGATTCCTGTTGTGTTTATCCTTCCAAGTTAGCCCTATTGGCAACTGTAAAGATTTCTTAAAGAGTGGGATGTTGGGTTGATAGCCTTAACTGGCATGCAACCTTTTTCATACATACTCTAAGCTTCAACCTCCAAATGTTATGAAAAAGAATCTGTACTGTGATTCAGGGTTATCATATTACATTGATTACATATTATCTTACAACATATTACATTGACCCCAGGGTCAAAATAATGTTGCAGAAGTTATAGGAATTGTTTCGCCCTTAACACTGCCCTGATGTCTCTGCAGGATAGCCAGTAATGAGGACAATTATTACAATAATGGTTAGCCAGTATCATTTAGTGCTTACTTTGTGCCAGGAACTGTTACAAGTGCTTTGCATGCAATCCTCATTTAATAATTACAGCAACCCTATGCTATAGATGATATTGTTAGCTCCGTTTTACAGCTAGAGGCACAGAAAATTAAGTGGCTTTCCAAAGATCAGACAGCTAACATATGCCAGAGCCAGGATTTGAAGACTGGCAGTGAACTCCAGTGCCTGTGCCTTTAGCTACCTCATGATGTTTTGAGTAAGCTTTCAGAAAGACGTGTTCACAAAAGGCGGTGTTTTAGGACCCAGAAGGTATAAAACCGGTAGAGAAGGAAGTACAGTGTGTGTAATTTGACCTGCTATAAGGAAGTTAGCAACTTGCAGGTAGCTTTTCAGACTTGCTCTGGCGCTCCAATACCGTCAACGAGTGATTCTCCAACAGGTGATTCTCGTTTGGGTTCTGGGAGGGAACGCAATGAAAAAGGCTAACACATCTTTTACAGATGTGTTTTGATAATATGATTAGATTAATTTTCTTTATATTAAGGGCCAAAATTGTATTCATTTGTTTAAGAAATATGTAAGAATATTAGACAGGGATAATAATTTTATTAATTATGTTTGGATCAAAGTATTTCAGAGAAATTGGTTGGCATATTTTCTTACTTGCCAACTAGAAGTGATTTGCAGGATCTCTTTAAAAATCAAACCTAGGGGCGCCTGGGTGACTCGGTTAAGCGTCAGACTTAGGCTCAGGTCTTGATCTCAGGGTTCGTGAGTTGGAGCCGCACATGGGGCTCACTGCTGTCAGTGCAGAGCCCGCTTTGGATCCTCTGTCCCCCCCTCCCTCTGCGCCTCCCCCTGCTCATTCTCTCTCTCTCTCAAAAATAAACATAAACAAAATTAAAAACCAAACCATTCTTATGAAACTGATGTTAGCTTTAAATGGCAGTTCATGTAGTATGCATTTTATGAGGAATGTAGTAAAAAGACAAAGCCTGAAAGCTTGTCTTTATGAAAAAATACTGTGAACTTGGCAAACATAAAGGGAAGTGGTTTATTTAGATATGAAGCCTGGTAAGTCTAGAATGATTGCTTAATTAGCTCAAAGGTAAATGATATCTTGAAAAGTTAGAACACTACCACACAGTGAGGGAAAAGGATCTGCCTTTCATAAATGTCATTTTATAGAAGATGGGGACTGAACGAGCATACCAACACATAGTAGCACAACAGCGGTTAAGACATTTGGGCAGTACATAATTAGTTGCCTGAAGACTACCTTTTCCAGAGTAGAATAAATCAGATAGGTAGCCAGTCATGGATACTAAGGGAGTAGAGGTAAAGTCCACAAAGTATTTGCTGAATTATTTCTCCTGTTTTCAATTTGAGGTGTTCCTGCATGAGTGATTTTCATGAGCAGATTTTCCACATGTAGTACCTAGCATGCCAAGAAAATGAATGTAGCCTGATGATATAATAAGATAAACAGGATTTAAATACATAGGAGTCTGTTTTATTTTCATCTTAATTCCCGACAGCTACTGGCCACAGGATGGTGTTCATTACCTTACATCGAATTCAATTCTGTTCTCCTTCTGAAGGGTTTCAAACACTTCACTTGTTTTTTGTCTCAAGTATGTTCATAATGCCTGTGAATAAAATGTGGATGACAGGAAAAAGATGTAGAAAAGAGCTTGAAAGCCTCATCAGATCAAACATGCAGTCAGAAATTGGTGGTAGGATGATGGCTGTTGCCAAACTGAGGTTTATAATGTCTTTTCTGTTCTGTATTGTGTTCCTTTAATGCATTAAAATAATGTTGACCTGATTTGATGGGGGGGGGGGAGGGGATCATCGGGCGGTTCCCTGTAAGCATTCTGAGACAGAGATAAAGCCCAAGAGGTTTATTAGGGAGTGTTCTTGGATCACTTGTGGGAAGTGGAAAGTAAGCAGTGATGCCTTGTGGGGGGTTGGGAGTTGGGCCAGGACAGAGTCCCAGCCAAGGTCTCTGTCAACCTACCGTGCTGGGCATTCAGAAGCTCGGATGAGCCATCAGAGTTAGGGTGGCACCCAGCTGGAGTGTAGAGTGACCTTTAAATCCATCCCCTCTGTTGACCAGTTTCAGGTGAAGTGACTCATCTTAGCAGATAAATTCCCAGAGAAAGGTGGCAGGTAAGGGCCATCTGTTTGTGGCACTCTCAGCAGCTGGGGAAATGTCCTTCAGCCCTGAAGGGAATCTGAATGGTACATTGCAGCCTCAGAACAGTCACCAAAATTGCAGGACTTGTATTTGTATTTTCAAAGAGGAATTTACTTTATCCTAAAGGTTGGTTTTTTTCCACATTTTTCATTGGGCCAGGGGCTATTCTGACACTCATTACTTTTCCACATGATTGGTCTTTACCCCAATTAATTGTGTCACTTGTTCTCTTTATCTGGTAACTGACGATGGTAGTAATAAATAACCAGCAGGTTAAATTTTATTTAATCTGTAATGGACTATTCTGTGTTTTTTAGGAACTAATTATCATCACGTGCAGTGCAGTCCCTCCTCTTTTTAATTACTGCACACATCCATCCACATCCCTTACGCTGTCCATACCTCTCTTGGCACTTACTAGTTTTATGTTACAGGCTTTAGGTTATAATATTTTATCGCCAATCCACCAAAATATTAGCTCCTCGGTGGCAGATGTTGTATCTTATTAGTCTCTGCAGCACCTTCCATGGCCTTTGCACGTACATTCATATATCTCATACATACAACTTTTTCACATGCTCATAGGCCTGGGCCAGCTTACCCTATGCTTCAAAATGTACCATCTGCAGAGAGAGAATGCTATAAAATTTATTGAAAGAATCAATGCTGAAATGGAAGTTTTTCCAAGTCTCTTTTAGTAAATATTTATTAAGGAATCTACACAGTTAGGCACTCAATAAATATGTATTGAGTTGAATTCAAGTAAATGAAACCAGTAGAAAGTAACACAACTTTCTCTTCATTTCCCCCCAGGGCTTATCATGGCTTCCAGTCACACTGTGTTGATGCGGCTGGTGGCCTCGGCGTATTCTGTTGCTCAAAAGGCAGGAACCATAATCAGACGTGTTCTTGCTGAAGGAGACCTGGGTATCGTGGAGAAGGTACTGAAAGTCTCATCTCATTTCATACCAACTTTATTTTTGTTCCTTGAAGTTTATTTATATTTTTGAGAGAGAAAGTGCGAGCAGGGGAGGGGCAGAGAGAGAGGGACAGAGGATCCGCAGCGGGCTCTGTGCTGACAGCAAAAAGCCCGATGTGGGGCTCACGGGGCTCGAACCCATGAACCATGAGACCATGACCTGAGCCAAAGTCGGACACCTAACCGACGGAACCACACAGGTGGCCCCAAACATTTCACTTTAATTCATGTTTCATGTTAACCAAGAAAAGATCATTGCTGATAGATCCTAAGACTCTGCTTCTCTTTTTCTCTAACGATTAACTCAATACAGTTTTAATTCATTGAATGCATCTTCTCAAAAATGTTGTGGAAGAGGAGGACATGAAATCATACTTATCTGGGGCCCATGGGTGGCTCAGTTGGTTAAGTGTTGGACTCTTGATTTTGGCTCAGGTCATGATCTCACAGTTCGTGAGTTCGAGCCCCACGTTGGGCTCTGCACTGACAGTGGGGAGCCTGCTTGGGATTTCCTTTCTTCCTCTCTCTTTACCCCTCTCCCGCTGGTGTGCATGTGTGCTGTTTCAAAAATAAATAAACATTAAAAAAAAAGAAATCATACTTACCAAATTTATCAAAAAATGAACCTGGTAAGAGTAGTTAATATATTGGTTAGTTAATATATTGGATCACAGAATAAGTATTCAAAAAGTTACAAACACTGAGAAAAGAGGGCCAAGTCCAACAGGATATTATATTGGGAATAATTATAAGGTCCCAAAGTATTAATGTTCAAGGAATAAGAAGTAAATCTGATTTATAATTGTTTGAAAAAGAGGTTTTAGTTGACAACATACTGAATGATAAATCAGCAATGTAATTTGGCAACCTTCAGAAGGCTACTAATCTCACTGCCTTTTTTATAAAGTGTTTTTACTGTTATAAAAAATAGGAAATAAAGAAAAATAGCAAAAATAAAGAAAAGTTACCCATCACACCACCACTGCCAATACTTAATGCTCATTTCTTTTCAGATAGTTTCCTTACGGCATCGCTTATTTTTACATTGATTTTATATTGTCATTGTATTAGATGTACCACATTGTAGCCTGTAGCTCAGAAGTAATGGAAAAACAGTATTCAAGTTAGGAAAGAGGTAATAATCGCACTGTCCTCTTTACTGGTCAGACACTTCTAGTACTTTGTATCTACTTGTTGACACCTCATTTTAAAAGAGGAAGGGCAGAATTAAATTTGTCACACAAAGTATTGAGTGCCAGATGAGGTCTGGCCCTATGTCAGTAGAAAGAGCAGGAAGTATTATCCTGGAGAAGAAAAGAATTGGGATAGCTTTCCTCGTATACTTCATGGCCGTCAGTGTGTCTTTTCTCTAGAGAGCAGTGTCCAGACTTGATTGCTGTATGTTATCTCCAAATTTAACAAATCTTTTCAAAGTTTCAGCAGATATTTCTAGAGCAGCTACCATGTGCCAGACACAAGTCTTTAGGAAATAAAACAAAGATCTGTGGCCCTATATTATACAGTTACTTTGCATTGAGATGACGAACAGACTTCAGTGTGGCATAAGAGTCTTTGATTTTCATGATCGTTCCTTGTCTCACTCTCACTCAAAAGTATTATAAAATTTCTACTATTTGAAATAACATAATCCGTAAACCCACCTAACCAGGCATATGTAAATTGCAACATTTCATAATTCTGTGAAAGCAAACTAACAAAAGGTTGTAGCTGTCAATTACCAGATTTTCCACTGTCTTTCACTAGAATGACTATCTGACATACGGCTTGAGTGAGAATATTGTAGATGAGCTATACATATCGAATATTATTGCTGTTCATTTTCATATTTTTTATATTTGAGAAATAGGAATTCTTTGTATCATCCTGAGGACCTATTGAATTATTAGGGAAGTAGATCAGTAGACTAGTAGAAGATTAGTGAGTAGAAGTTGTAGAAGGATCTGTGTAAGGAATACCTTTCAAATAGCTAAAGATAAAGTTTTTAGCTCCGATTGCCTTGGAAAGTTATCAATTTCCTCTCTCTTCATCTTTTTTAAGTAAAATATTGATGTAGAGGGGCGCCTGGGTGGCTCAGTTGGTTAAGCGTCCGACTTCAGCTCAGGTCATGATCTCGCAGTCTGTGAGTTCGACCCCCGCGTCGAGCTCTGTGCTGACGGCTCAGAGCCTGAAGCCTGCTCTGGATTCTGTGTTTCCCTCTCTCTCTGACCCTCCCCTGTTCATGCTCTGTCTCTGTCTGTCTCAAAAATAAATAAACATTAAAAAAAAAAAAGATTGATGTAGAGATCTTATGAAGAGGATTTCTCAATTGGGGGAGAAAATGGTCTAATAATCTAAAAACTCCTTTCCAAACTTTAACCACTATAAATCCCATGAGAAAAACCAAACTGGGAAACTAGTTGACTCCTTTGGTGTTAAGTTCCATGAATCTAAAAGTAGTGTGATTTAAATGATATGGACACTCATGCGTTAGGAGTCAGAGGACAACTTATTTCATACTAGTTCTGCTGAAATTTGCATTCTTTGTTGCAGACCTGTCCCACAGACCTGCAGACCAAAGCTGACCGGTTGGCACAAATGAGTGTATGCTCTTCACTGGCACGGAAATTCCCCAAACTAACAATTATAGGGGAAGAGGTAAGACTTGTGAGAATCTGTGAATTCAGTGTTGTGATACAATATGTGTGATGCATTATGTTTTTAATGACTGTTCCCCATGTGGATTTACAATTGCCCCTTAAAGATTTATATACCACTATTCCTATTTCAAAGTGTTGTATCTGGTGTTTTAACACCAAAATGATCTGTCATATTCCTTGGACTTGAAGGAAATGTCTGATTATAAAATATTTTGGTCCATTTTTAGGCAGGTATCTCACTTCTAGACCGTAAAAGATAGTTCCTGTTGTAATAATCAGCAGACAAACTATAAGATGGGATGAGTTCTAGAACTTTGGAATAAAAATGGATTTTGTTATTTCTCGTTTTGTTTTTTGTTTAAAATTAGGCTTATTTGTGCACTTACCCAAAGACTATAACACTGAAAGTGGTGGAGTTTGCCTGTCCTGTGTTTGAGAGGGAGGTATCAGATGTCAGAGCAACTTTACTTAAATATGTTTATAGCACTTAGATTTTTTTTTTTTAATTGTTCAGGATAAGAAGGATGGGGTTTTTTTGTAGTCAACTTTGCTCAGCCATATATGGTCATTTTTGCAATTTGATTTGATTTGCTTTACTTTCTACTCGGTTAAACTCTAAACATAAAGGGTAAACAGGAAGCCCTCGTGACCCACGGTGTTGCATTTCTTCTGTTACGAAGACAAAGGCTGCTCTGTAAACACCAAATAGCTTCAGTGACCATCAGTGTTCTCTGCCCTAGGATCTGCCTTCTGAAGAAGTAGATCAAGAACTGATTGAAGATGGTCAGTGGGAGGAGATACTGAAGCAACCGTGCCCATCACAGTACAGTGCTATTAAAGAGGAGGATGTATGATCCAGATCATTATTTCGTTCTTCGTCAGCCTTCATGTTGTTGCTCTAGTAAATAAAATTTGCCAGTAATGTTGAGAAGTTGGTAGATATAAAATAGGGCCAACCAGGAACTTGAAATCTTTCAGGGCCAGCATAGAAGTACCAGGCAACCACATGGAATGTATGATCTGTTAAGTTAGGGTTTAGTTTCTTACCCTCTTGGCTTCTTCTCTAAAACTATTATTAAAAATACCTGAGGGAAGAACATCTAATTTGTTAGTAAATTTGGGTAAAACATTCCATTGCTAGAAGGAGATGAAATAGATCCCTACGTTATATGTTTAGAAGGCCATAAAAATCACCTTACTTACTTATTTTGATTTGTTTAACATACATTCGTCAAATACCTACTATGAGTAAGGCACTTTGCTCTGTGATTTGGAGGACAGAAAGAAAATGAAACATGGTGTCTTCCATCCGAAATATGCCTCATTCACAAATTCACATCAAGCATTATAGCTCTAGTGGGTAATGGCTACATATCCTGAATCACGTTAAAATCCTAAGGAGAAGGGATTTCTTTTTAATGTACCATCCGTTCATAAAACATTCATTTTTCTTTGCTGTATATTATTGGTATCCTTAAGTTAAAGTCAGACTGTCATTATTTTTTTAAATCAGCATTATATACCAAAGTGAGTACCAGCCACACGTTATTCAAAATATTTTGGGTGCCACTTTAGTTTTCCCTGTATTACCACATAGAGCTCAGTGTGTTCATAGCATTGTGTTTAGCGTTCAGGTGACAGCAAATTTATTAGTTAAGCATCTTGTATTTAAAAGTCTTTGTTTGAGAGAGTGCGAGTTGGGGAGAGGGGCAGAGGGAGAGAGAGAGAGATAACCTTAAGCAAGCTCCACACTTGGCATAGAGCCCACGCGGAGCTTGATCCCACAACCGTGGGATTATGATGTGAGCTGAAATCAAGAGTTGGACGCTCAACCGACTGAGCCACCAAGGCGCCCCACATATTTAAAATTCTTAGGTCAGGGGTGCCTGCGTGGCTCAGTAGGTTAAGCATCCGACTTTGGCTCAGGTCACGATCTCACAGTTCGTGGGTTTGAGCACCCCCTTGGGCTCTGTGCTGACAGCTCGGAGCCTGGAGTGTGCTTCAGAGTCTGTGTCTCCTTCTCTCTCTGCCCCTCCCCCGTTCGTGTTCTGTCTTTCTCTGTCTCTCAAAGGTAAATAAATGTTAAAAAAAAAAAAATTAAAATTCTTTTTTTTTTTTTTTAACGTTTATTTATTTTTGAGACAGAGAGAGACAGAGCATGAACGGGGGAGGGGCAGAGAGAGAGGGAGACACAGAATCGGAAACAGGCTCCAGGCTCCGAGCCATCAGCCCAGAGCCCGACGCGGGGCTCGAACTCACGGACCGCGAGATCGTGACCTGGCTGAAGTCGGATGCTTAACCGACTGCGCCACCCAGGCGCCCCATAAAAAATTAAAATTCTTAAATCAGACTTTTCTCCAATTTAAATGGACGTTTTCCATGATTACAAAATATAAGGTTTTTTACTATCATGAAACTGATGACATTAGCTTAAGCAATTCATAGTATAATTTTAAAAATGAAAAAAGTATTTTTAATCTACTTAAACCTATTTTTTAAATGTTGTATGCTTACTTTGGATATTTCTCTTACTTAGCTTGTGGTCTGGGTTGATCCTCTGGACGGGACCAAGGAATACACTGAAGGTTGGTATCTCTTTGGTATTTGTTTCCAACAGCAATAGGTCTGGTAGATGATATTTGGTCAGCAACACTTAATATTTCATCTGCTGCATGAAAACCTGGTATCATATCTCATGTCCATGGCCTGAAGCTATATTTGTGCTCATCCTCGCTAACTGTTATTGTATATCAGTGAGTGTCAAGACAGCGAGGGAGAAAATTCATCTCCTTCAAATACCAACCCCCCCGACCGTCTAACAGCCGCACAATTCTAATGTCCCCCAGGTGAGGATAGCTGACACTAAGCCAGTGTCAACAGTGACAGCGCTGAACCCCCAGCTCTGTTGAGGTAGAAAACAATGTAAAGCCCAGCTGCACTGCTGGGCTGTGCCGCCTCTGCCCTCCCACACCGCTTCCACTCACCCTCCCCTCAACTGTGAGCTGCCTTCTCACTCACAGCCTCACCTTTAAAGATGAGTTTGGGGGCGCCTGGGTGGCGCAGTCAGTTAAGCGTCCGACTTCAGCCAGGTCACGATCTCGCGGTCCGTGAGTTCGAGCCCCGCGTCAGGCTCTGGGCTCATGGCTCAGAGCCTGGAGCCTGTTTCCGATTCTGTGTCTCCCTCTCTCTCTGCCCCTCCCCCGTTCATGCTCTGTCTGTCTCTGTCCCCAAAAAAATAAACGTTGAAAAAAAAAATTTAAAAAAAAAGATAAATAAATAACATAAAGATGAGTTTGGAGGGGCGCCTGGGAGGCTCAGTCCGCTAAGCGTCCAACCTTGGCTGAGGTCATGATATCATGGTTCCTGGGTTCAAGCCTCACATCGGACTCTGCGCTGACAGCGAGGAGCCTGATTTGGACCCTCTGTCTCCCTCTCTCTGCCCTTCCCCCACTTGCTGTCTCTCCCTCAAAATAAATAAATGAACTTAAAAAAATTAGGAAAAAAAATAAAGATGAATTTGGAAACACAGTACAATATTTCTTTGTGAAATTGTCTACAATGAGAAAACTCAGAAAGTGGCAGATTAAAATAAAATGGACAGCATTAAAGTAAAAAGACCATGCTCCGAGTCTTAGGTTTTAGGAGCATAGCGTACATACGCTTAGAGTTTTATTTTTGAAACAGAGATCTACATAGGTTTTCTGATACTGGCTCTCAGCTTTATAGCTTAAGAAAAAGAAGATTTCACATCATTATTAGAAAAACTTACCTTTTGGGATGAGCACTGGGTGTTGTATGGAAACCAATTTGTCAATAAATTTCATATATATAAAAAAAATAAATAAATAAATAAATAAAAATAAGACAACAACAACAAAAAAAAAAAGAAAAACTTTCTCTGTCTTTGGATGAGACATACCTGTAATGAGTCTGTCGCACAGTATACAAATGTACATATGCACACACAGTACAACTTCTCAATGATCCGTTGAGAAATAGGGAAGCTCTAGATAGCTTAGTACATATAAGAACGCCCAGATAGATTGTTTAGATCTTGACCCCCACCTCCAGAGAATTTGATTCACTGGCTCTGGGAAGAACCCTGAGAATCAGTGTTAAAAATTATGCCAGTTAAGGGGCACTGGCTGACTCAGTCAGTAGAGCATGAGACTCTTGATCTCAGGGTCGTAAGTTTGAACCCTACGTTGGGCATCAAGCTTACTTTAAAAAACAAACAAACAAAAAAACCATGCCAGTTAATTCTGATGCTGCTTGACAATGCACAGACGCCACTTGGAGAAATGTTACCTTAGAGACTGAAATGGAGGTCTAGACAGTAATCCTGGAACAGGGAGTGATCCAGCAGGCAGGAGTGACATGGAGGGTGGCAGAAGGTCACAGCAGTTTGACAATAATGGCTGTGGAGTTATGGCTGGTTTATTCAATTGGTTTACAAATTGTACTAATGAGACCATGCCTATCGATTCAGTTAAGTGGCCATAGATCCTTCTTCTGTCTCTGGCCAGCTATCTCTTATAATTTGTGCATTTTGCCAGCAGAGGGATTGATCGTGGATGAATCATTACAAATTTCTTACCTTTATTCCAAAAATAACTTGGAGCAGTTGATGTGCTGATGATGCGTTATATGTAATATGAGAAAGTTATATAATTGATATTCATTTCTTCCTCATAGGTCTTCTTGACAATGTGACAGTTCTTATTGGAATTGCTTATGAAGGAAGAGCCATAGCAGGAGTTATTAATCAGCCATATTACAACTACCAGGTATTACTATAAATGATATAAAAATATTTTATTAGATACAGTGTTATATGATTCCTGATGTTATGTAATCCAGTGATTTCTAACTTCATTGCCCATGCAGTTATTAGGGAAGTCAACAAAATACAGATTCCCAGGTCATACCCCAGACCTGTTGAATCAGAACCCCTCAGGGCACTGATATGAGGAATGTTTATGTATGTATTTGTGTGTACAGAGGGACACTATGTATATTACATGTACTTTTCTATGTATGCCTTATTTGAATGCCAAAGTTTGGGAATTACTGACATGGTTCTTGATTAGCTTGGTTATTGAGACACCTGATTTACAGGTGGTTCTTGAAGCATATTGAAGAAATGAACCATTTCAACCGAGAAAAGATGCTAGCCATGTTGTTTTCCAGGTAAAGCTATATAATCCCTAAATTACAGTCAGCATTGATAATAGAACTAGCTATGCTCTTGCACTCATTTCTCCTATTTTGTCTCTCTAATCTGCTTTGACTTTCTATTATGCTCCCAAGAAATTGCCTTCCTTAGAAACAAGAGAGTAATGTAATTCCAAGGCATAAATATACTGTGATGTGAAATCACATTAAATGTTGAAGGAAATTGTTGAAATAAAACAGTTGAGGTATTTGCATTACCGTGACCTTGATAGAACTTGGAGAATCGAAGTAACCAGAGTGGGGACTATTACTTCTGAATTGCTAGCTTGAGTTTAAGAGCAGGATTAATCTTTGCTTCTAAGATATTTTTTTCATGTGTATGATCATAACTTTTTATTTATAATTATGTGCCTCTTAAAATTATTTAGCAAAAATAGTTCTGCATTACTGAACAACTCTCTCGTACTACTTTGCTTAAGTGTCTTTTAATTTTTTTAATATGACTTTAACGTTTATACAGTACTATACGCAGACACAAGTTTGTGGTTTTTAGGTAAACTTTAAAGTAAGTTAATACCATTACTTAAAAGAGGGGTGTTTAGTTCACAGATGATGTTGTAATGCATGGCACCTTTCATCCAAAGACGATCGCAGTGCTTAGGGGTTGTTGATAGTTTCTATCACTTCTTTCTGAGATTAGAAAACTTGTATTCATTTTCCACAGAACAATGAAAAGCAGAAGTTAAGGGAACACGGGAATGAAGCAAAGGTGAGAAAAAATAGGTAGGGTTTTGGCTCCACTAGTAGGTAGAAAACAAGGCAGGCTACTTGTGGTACCCAGGTGGCCATTGTCCCTCTTGTGTGTCTGTTCAATTCCTCCTGTCCTGCTTCTCCCACTGCTACCTCTCTCTCCTCCACAGTCCCTTCTGTACTGTCTTTTTCCTCTCATCCTTCACGCTTGCATATGCCTTAAAATTTGTTGCAACAAGTGGAAAAGTTGCCCAGCTCTGTTGATGGTATTCAAGGATGGATATTCAGCTTCAAATAGTCATCAGTATAAGAATAATTGCTAAAGTTTATCAAGAGCTTACTGTGTGCTGCCAGACTCAAGAGATTCACAGGCTTTATCTCATGTAATACCACAGTCCTATAAGGAAACCTTTATCCTTGTTTTAAAGAAGAAGAAACTCAGGCAAGTAACTTGCCTGTCATGGGCAATATCTGAAGACTGAAACCGAGGTCCAGGTTCTTACCATTACTCTATATTGTCTTCTTGAGCCAGATAGAAGACTTCTAACAATTTGAACTTTAGTATTACTTCTAACAGATACTGAACCTGGTAAGCACTTAAAGGAAGCAGGGTGGCTTAGTGCAAAGATACCTAATTGGTCTTTATGTCAGAGATAGCCTCTTAACCATTATGAACTGTAATTAACCATCATGAAGCCTTTGTTACGTCCAGAAAGTTGGTGTGGTGCTTTTGAAGGAGATGGAGAGATCAGGAGCACAGAGGAAGGCTAGCTGGCTGCCTCATGGGATTGCATTATCGCACCCAGGTGCCAGATTCCTTGGTCACATCCTCTTTGCCTACATACTCATTTATGGAGTGAATGTGACATTTTAGGAACCAGAATAGCCATGTCTGCTCTTTTAGTATGATTTCCTTTCTTTTTCAGAATAAATGGAGATGAATTGATAAATAAGTTTCTTGAGAGCATGAGATTTATCTCAGCGGTCAAACTGAGGCCCAATGAGCACCAGAGCCCATCTGTACTTTTCAGGTTCTAAGACTCTCCTGTGGTGTAGATTCAAGAATCTACAGAACAGAGGAAGCGCATGAACATATATTGAACACCAAGTGCTTATTCTTTGGTTCCTCTGTTGCCCCATATGCAGGGAGAGCTATGCACAGACCGCCTTCAGCAGGCAGCCTCTTCAAGCATTGTCTCACCTGAAAAGAGCTGCCTCACCCAGTGACGTGCCCTTTTTCAAGGCAATCCATTTCCAATGACTGATTATTGCATGAGTATAAATGCCTGGTATTTCCTTCCAATTTTTACCACCCTGAGGGCCATTCTAGCTTCAGAGCTAATCAGCTGAGGCTGTTATTGGATCTCCATCACAGCTCGGTTTCTCCCTCTGCCCACTCATGTTTCCTTCCCTCCCTTGCACAGGTGTTAACCCCAAGGGTCCTCCCTAATGAACACCCTCCCTAATTCAGAGTCTGCTTCCCACGGAATGCAACCTGCAACATAAGCATATTTCACTATAACAGCACCCAGGATGCCGCCAGTGGACAAATAAGATGATGTGTTTCAAAGCATTTTGATAAGTAAAATGCAGTATAATTTAGCAATGAAGGATATCAGCTTTGAATACAGATGAGTCTGAGTTTGGTTATGATCTTCCCAGAGTCTTTGGTCAGGTTACTTAATGATTCCACATCTCATATTTCTCATCTGTAAAACAAGGATGGTAATACTTGCTTCATGGAGTTGCTTGGGGGGTTAAATGAAATAATACATGTAAGGCACTTAGTATAGTGTCTGGTATGGTACTTGCTTAGAATTCAGTAACATATATGTCTGTATGTCTCTGGTATATGTTTAGTATATTAACATAATGGTGTTTTGATGACTCTGTGCTAATGATTTTATGCATCAGTTTTACTTTCCATGAAATACAAGTTTTGTTTTTCTGTATAAAGTATATAGCTAAAACAAGGTGTTTGAAAGTTCTTTGAGCTCTGCAAAGGAAAACGCAGGTGCTAAGATTGCATTATCATTGTCATTTTACCACCACAATTGTCAGTAAAAATGTTAACCCTGACCCCATTATCCGTGGCTACTCTTCAGTATCAGCCTATTCAGTTGCCGTGTCTCCATAGCTGCAAAATACATTATCACTATTACTTATTCCCATAGTAACAAGACCCTTGCTGTTCCTTAGATGATGAAAAGTAGTAATCAGCATATGGTGTTTCATTTCCTGGGCACTTCAGTACCTTTTGCAAACAACCATTTTCAAATACAACAACGATATCATTGGCTGATTCAGAGAGAGACACGAATCAGTGTATGACTTTTCCTTGCCTGAGGACTTCAAGGAATAACCATAAGTTCCCTTCAGTGCCTCTTAAACCCAATTATTAGCCAAAACAACAAGAGAATAATCCTCTGATTATCTCAGGAAAATTTCATTGTCGATGATATTGTTCTGGTTCTTTATAACATTATCATATTTTTATTTCAAAAAAATCATGATGCTAACATAGCTCAGCATTCTATTTATGGCTGACATTTTTCTCCAGACTATTACAAGCTTTTCTGTTTCACTCATTTATATAGGCAGGACCAGATGCTGTGTTGGGGAGGACAATCTGGGGAGTTTTAGGTTTAGGTGCCTTTGGGTTTCAGCTGAAAGAGGCGCCTGCTGGAAAACACATCATCACAACCACCCGGTCCCATGGCAGCAAGTTGGTGATGGACTGTGTGGCGGCTATGAACCCGGACGATGTGCTACGAGTGGGAGGAGCAGGAAATAAGGTACAAAAGCGTCTGCCGTCCCGCTGAAATGCAATTGAGTCTTTGACAGAAATCCCAAGCTTTAAAAAAAAAAAAAAAAAAAAAAGTGAAATCAGGGTTGGGGAGAAAGAATTAGAGATTGTAACTGACCATCAAAGGCACATTTCAGCAACATTTGAATTTTTAAAAAATGTTATGGTTCAAGTCAGTGCTAATAGAAGTCACCAGGATAAGATCCTGTGCCTCTTGCCAGCCCTCCTGTTCTCGAGGACTCTCCGGGGTTACTTCTAGATCTTTTATTCTGCAGACTCCAAGGACGGGCCTGCCTGCCTTTCCTGGATGCTTCCCCCATTCTTTCATCTAGGCTTCCATCCTCCTGAAAAAATTGTGAAATGGAACACAATTTGATCTTCATCCTTCCCAGCCCTGATCTCTTCTCCTCTGATTGCCCCCCTGGATATCATCATCCTGACATCCTTCAGGTATCTCAAAGTCAACATGTCTAGTTGGAGCTCTTCCTTTTTCTTCCTGCCCCATGTGCGTTCCTCCTATTTCCTATCTGCTAAATGGCACCACCATTTTCCTAACTGCTCCAGGCAGACACCTGAAAGTCTTCCTAGACTCCTTCATTCCTCACAGCCTATCTCTGTATCTTCTTAATTCCTCCCTAATGTCTCCTCTTGTCCATCTTAACTGCCCCCACCCTACTTGAATCCTATCATCATCCTTCACCCAGACTTTACAGTAGCTTCCAGTGGTCTCTCTGTTCAGTCCCAGCCCTCACATTAACATAGAGCTGTTAAACATGCAAAACTTACCATCTGTCACTCCCTTGCCCCAGACCCTTGGACAACTCCCTGCACCACAGTTGAAAATCCAAGCCTATAAGAATGGAATGTAAATTCCTCTATATCTTGTTCCTTGGACACACCCAAGCCTTATCTCACGACATCCCCCAGCTCAGAAGCTAGTGATACTGCCTGTGGTTCCGGATGCATGTGCATTGCACACTTGTGTGCCTGGCACAGGAAGGCAAAGAATAAATACTTACCGAACTGAGTGGATTTAATTTTTCTTCACCTACCCTTTGGAAGCAATAATCAACTATTTTTAGATTTTTCAAAAGCACTGGTATGAGGATGAAAATAGGAGTTTAAAAATAATAATATTTTGGAAAAAAACTAAAACATTTCAAAGTAAAAATATATTCTTGATATTCACCAAATACAGTGACAGGTGTGATTTCTCTTTGCCCTTACTTTTATAACCACAAAAATCCCATTACATCTTTTATTCCCAAGGAGCACCATTCTCCTTAGGAACAAAGTCCCCATCCTGCATATTCCCCACCTTTGCTCCTATAAAAAGACCTTGTTAGGCAGTTATTCACTTTTTTTATATATATCAAGGACTTATTTAAGGATCTAATGAAGGCTACAGCCCTTCCTCCCTCAAAAAATATACCTGAAATAGTTCTTGGCCCATAATAAGACTTGACACACAGTTGCTAAATGAAAGGAAAACCGTTTACTTAAAAGTCTCCAGGAAGGTTTAATCAAGTTTGCTGGCGTTCTTGAGCATCAAGAAAAACAATTGAATGTGACCAATTCCTTTCCTTAAAGAATTCACTGAGATTTTCCTCATTCTGTCAGTGTGGCCTCTTCATCTGAATATTTGAAATCTGAATTTTATAGTACTGATTATTTTACAGCATAACCAAAAAATAAGTAAATGACTAATGAAAGCTTGATAGCAATTGCTCTTTATAGAGTCATGCAGTTTCTATCAGTGACCTCAGTTTTGTTTGAGAGTTGTAAGAGTTACTAAGATGACAATTTAAAAATTCATATTTTGGCATTAGAAACCGCAATGCACAGGATTCCCAAGACTTCAGAAGCTACTTGTTAGACTAGTCCGCGCTGCATATCTGTTAGGACTTACTACAGTTTATACATTAGCGCACTACTGGCTATTCTTCTATCCTTTATCTAACAATGGTCACTTCCTTACGAGATTGAAAAACTTTCGTTTTTCTACAATATGCAATATGTTGATTTTACAGTAAGAGAAAAACAACATAATAAAAAGCAAATTAAATTTATCTGATTAGGACTATGAAGACTGTTCCGATAGACTCGTAGCTTATTAAACCACTTTCCCCCCTCAGGTCACTATATTATTCTATATTCTATAGTATTCTATATGTTTCTCCATAATACTCATATCATTTAAACCTGCTAAAAGCTTTAACCTAAGTTGAGTTGGACAGAGGAATTGAAATATACTTGATAAAAAGCAACTTCTCTTGTTTTTCAATTATTTCATGGTCCAAGGATAATTATTATCTCTAACCTTACAGATTATTCAGCTGATTGAAGGCAAAGCCTCTGCCTATGTATTTGCAAGTCCTGGATGTAAGAAATGGGATACTTGTGCTCCAGAAGTTATTTTACATGCTGTGGGAGGTCAGTCCCTTTTATTTTGGGGAATTACAGTTTTTATAGTTGTTATGTTATGCTAAGATACAATTTTTCAGTATGTTATTTTACCTAGACCGTGAGGATATAAAAGCTAGAAGGAATCCTAGAGATTAGCCAGTGCAACTCCTGTATTTCATAGAGATAGAAAATAGATTTTCAGTAAATTCCTCTTTCTTTAGTTATTGTTTACCTTTTGGACTTTGATCTACATACAGTTGATTTGATTTGATTTGATTTGATTTTTTTTTATTTTAGAGGGAGAGTGAGAACAGGGGAGGGGGCAGAGGGCTAGAGAGAGAAAGAGAGATTGAGAGAGAGAGAGAGAGAGAGAGAAAGAGAGAGAGAGAGAGAAAGAGAGAGAGAGAGAGAGAGAGAGAGAGAGAGAGAGAGAGAGTCTTGAGCAGTCTCCACGCTGATTCAGGGTTTGATCCCACAACCCTGGGATCATGATCTGAGCCAAAATCAAGAGTCAGACACTCACCAATTGTGCCAACCAGGCACCCCTACATACAGTTGATTTATTTTTTTAATGTTTTTTTTTTTTTATTTATTTTTGAGAGAGAGACAGAGCGTGAACAGGGAAGGGGCAAAGAGAGAGAGACACACAGAATCCAAAGGAGGCTCCAGGCTCTGAGCTGTCAGCACAGAGCCCGACGCGGGCTCAAATTGCAAACCACGAGATCATGACCTGAGCCAAAGTGGGCCACTTAACCAACAGAGCCACCCAGGTGCCCCACATACAGTTGCTTCATTTAAGCCCTTAATGATTTATGGCTTTAATGCTACTAGGGTTTTTTTTTTCCTTGAAAAGCAAAATATTCATCACCATTGTCTTCACTGCAGTTTCGTTTAAGCAAATATTGGTAAATATCTTAGTACTAGTGCTTAAGATCATAGAGTTAGAATTTTTTTTTAATTTTTTTTTTAACCTTTATTTATTTTTGAGACAGAGAGAGACAGAGCATGAACAGGGGAGGGGCAGAGAGAGAGGGAGACACAAAATCCAAAGCAGACTCCAGGCTCTGAGCTGTCAGCACAGAGCCCGACGTGGGGCTTGAACTCACGACCGTGAGCTCACGACCTGAGCCGAAGTCCGACGCTTAACTGACCAAGCCACCCAGGTGCCCCTAGAATTTTTTTTAATCTGACTGAAAATATACTACAAATATATACATAGTAAGATGATTTTTCAATTTCTAATAGACATCAGTTCACTTGTACTCTTGAAACACTTGATTTTTTTCTATAATTTCTCCTAATATATTATCAATATCTCATTAGTATATTACATGACAAGGAAGTTAGATTCATCACAATCTCATCTCTTTAAAGTGTATAATTAAACTGTATTGTAACACAATTATATTTGATGAACATACTTCACTTAAACTCTTATTAAATAAAGTATTAATATTCAATGGAAGAATAAAGAAAACACTTCTGAAAATGGGAATCGTTGTGTTGGAGTAGAACCAACAAGAAATGTAACCACCTCAGGATAAGAGAAATTAATTGATACTGAGAAATATAAATTAAAAATGCTAAGTGAAATTAGTTTTAATCAGGGAGAAAAATAGTTTATCTTTCAGTTAGTCAAAATTGCTCTGTAGTTTTAAATTCAAGTGAATGAAAACTTAACCTTTCTAGTCACTCATTTATCTTATCCAGAATGAATTGATATTATTGTACAGGGAAGTAAAAGGAACTTAAAAATAGCTAGAAACATAACCATGTGGTCAGCCACTAATGTCGTATTGATGTTTTTTTGCTGTAGGCAAGTTAACCGATATCCATGGAAATGCCCTTCAGTATAACAAGGAAGTGAAGCATATGAACTCCGCAGGCGTCCTGGCCACACTGCGCAATCACAACTACTATGCAAGTCGAGTTCCAGAATCCGTTAAAAGTGCTCTTGTTCCTTAAAGGAAAATCTCATGGACTTAGCTAGGAGAAGAACTTGATTCTCAAAATACTGTACTTTAATTAGATGGAATTAGAGTTCCACTTTATTCATTGTTGATCAGTGATTTATATTTACTTAGGAGTAGAAAAAGGAATTAAAGAATTTCTTGATTAATTATTCACCCAGACCAGTTGTGACAACTGAAGGGTTTATAAAGTAAGTGTGTTGATGGTTCTTTTCCTCCTTGTATTTGGATAAATGAAAGGAAGGCTTAATTTAAGCTCCCTATTCTGGTCAGTTGTATAATCAACATTCCTGTTATTGTGAACAAGATTTCTTGTGGCACAAAACCACAAGTTGTTATCTGAATCTCATTCTTGTTTTTCACAGTAGTTTTAAAAGCTGTCCTTATTCCAGTGATGAGTACACTAATACTCCAGGGATGAATACACTAAAATGTCATGTATGTGGATGAAACAGATTTATGGGAAGATTCTTTATAATAAATGAAATCATTTAATTCTAGTTCTTTATGTTCTTTACCATCTTTTAAAAATTTTGAGTAGTATTTGAAAATTACATATTCTCTACTGTGCACATTATTCTTATGGCATCATTGTAATGACTATGGAAATTTAGGTAATTACCTTAGTTTTTTCCAAGGGGAGATTATAACATAAGCTATCAAAATCATTCTGACATTCTGCCCAGATTTTTCTTTTTTAGGTCTCTTTGCAGTGCTTTTAAATACATTTCTCTGTTGTTGGATTAGAGAAAAGTGGTTTAAATTAATGGTTCTCAAACCCAACTACATCACCTAGGAAGCTTTCAAAAATACGTTCATAGGCTTCATCCCAGCAGTTTTGATTCTATATATTTTTAGAAAGCTCTTCTGTGGACTTTGATAATCATTGAAGTTTAGATAATAACTTCACAGCATCTGTAACATAGCCTGAAGTGTGGCGTCTTGACATTGACACCTTTGACCACTCCAGTCTCTTATAACTCTCTTCTCAGTGATTTTCTTCTTCTCCAGCCATTCCCACCTAGTCTCCTTTCTTGGTTTCTCTTTGCCTCTCTTCATTTCAATGTCAGTGGGTTCACCAAGATTCTGCTCTGGGTTCTACCTTTTCACTAGATGATCTAATCCACACATATGGCTTCACCTGCTTACCCTTAATTCCAAAATCTTTGTCTAGTTTAGAATTCTCAGGGGCACCTGACTGGCTCAGTCAGTAGAGCGTATGATTCTTGATCTGGGAGTTGTGAGTGCAAGCCCCACTTTGGGTGTAGAGCTTACTTTAAAACAAACAACAACAACAATCCTCTCAAATTTTAAATTGCCATGCCCAAAAGCCTGTTTTGGTGTCTCACAGGTATCTGTGAATTACTATGTCTACAAAGCTCTTCATTCTTTCCCATCCCTCCTTAAATTATTTTACCAGTCCTCAAGGTGATTCTAGTAATTGGCCAAATTTGGAAATCGCTTCCTAAATCCATTTACTTCCCTCTAAGAGTAGAGTTCTCTATCTATAAAGAGGAGACTAAACCTAATTTTCTTAATATGAAATTTATTGTCAAATTGGTTTCCATACAACACCCAGTGCTCATCCCAACAGGTGCCCTCCTCAATGCCCATCACCCACCCTCCCCTCCCTCCCACCCCCATCAACCCTCAGTTTATTCTCAGTTAAACCTAATTTTTAAAAAAAAGCCCAAGTGCAATGTGAGAATAACTTCTGAAGCCATTTTCTACAGGCTCCTATTTAAATTTTTTTTAATGTTTATTTATTTTTGAGAGAGACAGAGACAGAGCATGAGCAGGGGAGGGGCAGAAAGAGAGGGAGACACAGAATCTGAAGCAGGCTCCAGGCTCTGAGCTGTCAGCACAGAGCCTGACGTGGAGCTCAAACTCATGAGTCATGAGATCATGACCTGAGCTGAAGTCAGATGCTTAACCAACTGAGCCACCAGGCACCCCTACAGGCTCCTATTTAAAAATGAGTTATCCAATACTCCTGAAATCATTACTTCACTATATGCTAACTAACTTGGATGTAAATTTTAAAAAATAAAAAATTAAATTAAAATTTTAAAAATGAGTTATCCAAGAGACATATTTGAAAGTCTACATTCTCTCTTCAATCCCATTGCTTATACATTAATTTATACCCTCATACACCTTTATTTCTTCCATGGATCACTGTGATATCTTCCTGACGAATCTGCCTGCCTGTGCTGTAGTTCTTCTTCACTCCACTTATCATGTTCTCTAGGGTGATTTTTTACAAAGTCAAATCTAGTAGTGCCACTCCCTTACTTAAAATCTTTTAGAGCTTCTTATTGCCTTCAAGATAAAATACTAGTTTCTTATCATAGCATGTAAACTCTGATGCCTTCCTTCTCCAGCATCAACTCTGATCACTAGCTTATATCCAGCTGTGCTCAACCATTTAGAGGTCTCCCCAAATACCATGCTTTCTCTCACCTTGGCTTCCATTCATTCATTCAACAAGTGTGTGTGTGTGTGGGGGGGGTGGTGTTTAAAGTTTATTTATTTTGGGACCTTGGGACACCTGGGTAGCTCAGTCAGTTAAATGTCTAACTTTGACTCAGGTCATGATCTCACGGTTCATGAGTTTGAGACGGCGTCAGGCTCTGTGCTGACAGCTCAGAGCCTGGAGCCTCCTTCGGATTCTGTGTCTCCCTCTCTCTCTGCCCCTCCCCTGCTCATGCTCTGTGTCTCTTTCTCTCTCTCTCTCTCACAAATAAATAAACATAAAGTTTATTTACTTTTGAGAGAGAGGGAAAGAGCGTGCTCAAGTGGGAAAGGGCAGAGAGGGAGAGCGAGAGAATCACAGGCAGGCCCTGCACCGTCAGTGCACAGCCCGGTGTGGGGCTCAAACTCCCGAACTATGAGATCATGACCTGAGCCAAAGTCAGACACTTAACCAACTGAGCCACCCAGGTGGCCCAACAAGTATGTTTTGAGTACATATGTGAGTCACTGCTCTAGGTACATACAACAGTGGACATAACGCTGACCTCTAATCTTTTCCTTTGTTGAGCTCATGTTCTTGTGAAGCAAATCAGATAACGAACAAGTAAATGAAATTATTTTGATTGCGGTAAATGCTGCAGAGGAAATCAAGTAGGAAGATTAGCTAGAAAGCAACTGGGGCAGGATGGGGGGCTGGAAGATGATCTCTTTTACATAAAGTGGATATCTTCTCTGTGGAGGTGATGTCCAAGCTGAGATTTCCAGTAGGAATAACGACCACAGTGTCTCTGAGGAAAGAAAGAAAAACAAAGCAGGAAGGGAGCCAGGATAGGCTGAAATAAAGTGAACAAGGATAGAAGAACGTTATAAAATGAGGTCGGGGAGGCAGGAGCCAGGTCATGTACAGTCTTAAAATTTTTTTTGTTTAGTTTTGAGTATTTAGGAGAAATGAAAATGACTATTAAAAGATACAGGGTTTCTTTCTGGAGTGATGGTTTAAAATCGTGTTAATGATTGGACAACTCTGAATACACTAAAGGCCATTGAGTTGCACACTTTAAATCGGTAAATTGTACGGTGTATGAATTATATTTTAATGAAACTGTTAGAAAAAAATTAAATAGCCCTGCGTGGTTAGTGCCCATCATATTACATGGGACAGCTCCATATCCTCTTCCTGGTTTATCGCCACAATTTCGACAACCACTCAACTCCAGCAAGATGTTTGAACTAAGCCTCAGAATTATATTATGCAGTTGCTATGGGATATTCATCTAGATACCTTTTTTTTTTTTTTTTTAAGTAGTCTCCATGCCCACCATGGGGCCTGAACTCACGACCCAAAGATCAAGAGTCGCGTGTTCTACCGCCTGAGCCAGCCAGGCACCCCTTTGTCTAGATGGAAGCATCTCAAAAAATCAGTTTGGGGCCAAATACTTGGCCAACCTGTTTTCCCTCCTGTCTTGCTTCTTAGACGATGACAACCATCCACCCAATCATCCAACCTGAAGCCTGGCTATAAACCCAGGCACACCTGCTTCCCTCCCACCACCCCCTTCCTCAGCATCTCCTCATTCACCACTGAGTCGACCTCTCAAATATGTCTGGAACTTCCTCTCTGTTCTCAATTCTGATTTTTATTGCCTAAGTTTAGGCCTTCATCTTTTACCTCCTCTCTGATAGATTGCTGTAATGACATTTTAACTGGTCTCTCTGCCACCGTTTCTGCACACAACAATCCACCTGCCATACTGTTGTCGAAACGGTCCTTGTAAAATGCAATCCTAATCATATCTCTTGCTGCTGCTTAAAACTCTTTACTGACTTCCTATCACAGAATGAACTCGAGTTCCTCAGAACTCTTTATAATTTAGTATCTGCTGACATTCCAGCTTTTTAATCTCTCATTGCAAAACATTTTACATTCTGGCAGTAACGAACTGGCCGGTTTTCCAAATACACACAGCTTCACAACTCCAGGCTTTAGCTCATGTTCTTTCTTTGACCTCTTTTTTTCCATCCCTTAGATATGCCATCTCTTACTGGAAGCTTTCCTTTACTATTCTCTCTTCCCTCCCCTACTCACCGTGAATAATCATTTTCCATCTTCTGAGCTACCTTGTACCTTGTGTAAGCTTTTACTCATGCATTTATTGTTATTACTCTTATTTCCAAAATGTTTTTTTAATTTTTTTTAGTTTATTTATTTATTTTGTGAGAGAGTGAGCATGAGCCAGGGAGGGGTGGACAGAGACACAGAGAGAGAGAGAATCCCAAGTAGGCTCCTCACTGTCAGCACAGAGCCTGACGCAGGGCTGGAACTCACAAACTGTGAAATCATGACCTGAGCGGAAACCAAAAGCGGCCTCTTAACTGATTGAGCCACCCAGGTGCCCCCTCCAAAATGTTTTTAAGATGAAGGTATTTCTGGGGCACCTGGGTGGCTCAGTCGGTTAAGTGGCCAATGTCGGCTCAGGTCATGATCTCACGGTTCGTGAGTTTGAGCCCCATGTCGGGCTCTGTGCTGACAGCTCAGAACCTGGAGCCTGCTTCAGATTCTGTCTCCCTCTCTCTCTCTGCCCTTCCCCCACTTGCACTCTGCATCTCTTGAAAATAAGTAAATGTTTAAAAAAAAAAGATGAATGTATTTCTCTTGCTGCATGTATCCCATTGTATAGCAAATTTTATTTGTCTCTTTCATGTATAAGACTAGGTCCCTTTATGAAGGGCAGAGTTTTTTTCTTTCACCTCTGTATTTCCTGTTAATTTACATTAAGAATGTAAATTACATGTAAAGAACGTAAGAAGGGTTTAATGTGTTGTTTGAATCTCAGTAGATGCTGAAAATGCCCATTTTAATTTTTTTTAAGAAAAAATACTGCTAACCTAAGAACAGAAGCAATTTTCCTAAATTGGATAGTGAGTATCTGTAAGATACTAGAAGGAAACACTATTCTTGATAGTGAAACAGCTACATTCCCACAAAGTCAGGAGTAAGAGAAATGTGTTTTTGCTCAACATAAACATTGCCCCTTTGACAATGAAAGAAATAGGAGGTAGAAATATTGGCTAGAAAGAAAAAAAGTACCTAGAAAATTCAAAATGTCTAGGAAAATGATTGGAACTAATAAAATCATCCAACAAGATAATGGTCCTAAGACCTGAGACTCTTACTGCTGTAGTCCTACTTTCCCGAAAGCAGGTTTCTATTTGTGTACCACAGTTGTACACTCTTTTTGTCATTTCTGTTGATGACATCCATTTTCTTGATGATTCCATGCTTCTCAAAATCAAGAATGATACGGTTTCGACTGGGAAGAATAATACGATTGCAGAACTCTATAAACAAATAGAATAGTTATCATTACTTCTTAGCACTAATCTCTTTCCTACTCCGTAAACAATCCCACTCTCTTCTGAATTGTTAAGGCATTTCTGGACTCATGCAGTCATTGGGCACTTGGAATGTTTGTACCTAAGTCTTTTCAGAACCGTCTGTATTACTTTGACAGTAGTCAATGTGCTGAATGACATAGATGGAACTAAAACAATCTCAAAAGTTAAAAGTTAGCAATGATATTTAAAATGAAAATGTTAGCTCTATCAAATCTTCTATGGATCAAGACTAGGCTAAGTTAGTGCATGCAACATCTTACATTAGTTAAGCAGAGAATGGGGAACTCGAGGGATTTTAGTTGTTTACAATCTTTCTAACTAAAATCCCTATGCTGTACTTTTCTTGTCTCCATGACTTATTTATTTTACAAATGGAAGTTTGTACCTCTTAATCCCCTTCACCTATTTCATCTGTCCCCTCCCCCACCTCCCTTCTGGCAACTACCAGTTTGTTCCCTGTATTTAAGAGTCTGGTTTCTCATTTGTTCATTTATTTTGTTTTTTAGATTCCACATATGAGTGAAATCATATGTATTTGTCTTTCTTTGTCTGACTTATCTCACTTAGCATAATACCCTCTGGGTCCATCCATGTTGTTACTAATGGTAAGATTTCATTCTTTTTCATGGCTGAGTAATATTCGTGTGTGTGTGTGTGTGTGTGTGTGTGTGTATACCATATCTTTATCCACTCATCTATGGATGGACACTTGGGTTGTCTCCATATCTTGGCTATTGTGAATAATGCTGCAGTAAACGTAGGGGTGCATATATATTTTTAAATTGGTATTTTTGGTTTTTTGGTGGCAGACACCCAGTAGTAGAATTAGTGGGTCATATGGTATATTTCTTTTTAGTATTTGAAGAAACTCCGTATTTTTTTCCACAATGCTTGTACCAATTTACATTCCCAACAACAGTGCACAAGGGTTTCCTTTTCCCCACATCCTTGCCAACACTTGTTGTTTCTTGTTTTTTTTTGCAACTAGCCATTCTGACAGGTGGTATCTCATTGTGGTTTTAATTTGCATTTCTGTGATGATTAGTGATGTTGAACATCTTTTCATGTGTGTGTTGGCCATCTGCATGTTTTCTTTGGAGAAATGTATATTCATGTCTTCTGTCCATTTTTAATTGGATTATTTGTGGGTTTTTTTGGTTTTGACTTGTATAAGTTCTTTATACATTTTGGATATTAACCCCTTATCAGATATATCATTTGCAAATATCTTCTTCCATTCTGTAGGTTGCCTTTTGTTTTGTTGATTGTTTCTTTTGCTGTGCAGTTTTGCTGTGCAGAAACTTTTTATTTCGATGTAGTCCCAACAGTTTATTTTTGCTTTTGTTTCCTTTGCCTTAGGAGACATATCTAGAAAAATATTGCTAGGGCCGATGTCAGAGAAATTACTGCCTATGTTCTCTTCTAGGGTTTTTATGGTTTCAGGTCTCACATTTAGGTCTTTGATACATTTTGAGCTTATTTTTGTGTATGGTGTGAGAAAGTGGTCATTCTTTTACATGTAGCTGTCCAGTATTCCCAACACCATTTATTTAAAACACTTGTATATTCTTGTATATTCAAGAATTGTATATTCTTGCCTCCTTTCTCATAGTTAATTGACCTTTTAAGTATGGGTTTATTTCTGGGCTCTCTGTCCTGGAGTTGTTTACAATATTAATATGAGTCAACAGTTTCCTGTGGCTGTAAAGAGCTAACGTGGCGTACGTTATTAGCATGGTGATGGGCAAAACAAAAGACAGTGCTTCTGCCTGCACTCTGCCCTGATCACACCACACCCAGAACCTTTTGTTCAGTTCTGAGTATCACATTTTAAAAGACACATTGAGTAACATAAGCATGTTTGTAAGAGGGAAGGTGGGATAGATTAAAACTATCATTTGAAGGATTGTTGAAAGGTCTGGAGACATCTGGCCTAGAGAACAAAGACATGGGAGGCATCATGACAACTTCCAGTGTATGAAAAGTTGCCATGCAGAGGATCCCAGACCTGTTCTGAACAGCCTCTGAGGGTAGTGGGCAGATGTACAGAAAAGCAGATTTAGATGCCTCTAATAGTAATAGGTGTTTAGAAACAGAGGAAGCTGTCTTGAGCAGTATTAAGTTCCTCATCACTGAAGGTGTTCAAAAACAGGTTATTTGGTTATTCATCTGTTGAGGAAGTGATTTCAAGATTCTCTGTATCCCTAGTACGTCATATGGAAAAAGACACTCAATATGAAAAGAATTTTTAAGAGAGACCCAAGAATTCCTCAGCAAATAAACACTGATCTTTTCCCTATATCTCATATACGATTCAATCACTGCGTAATATTTAGTGAGTGTACATCGGTGATGTGCAGGAAAGTCTATTGGACCCTTTGTGAAACTTAATAATATCAAAAAAATCCTAAAAATCACTTTGACCAAGAGGAGTATATTTAGAAGAGGGCAGCTTCAAAGTATCAGTGCAATCTATCACAGTATTAGCACTCTGTGAGCACATTGCTTACTACCTAGATGGAAGCTGTGACCAAATCTGAAACAGCTCCCTGAAAGTTACGTGAGGTATTGGCTGATGAAGTGGAGGGGCCCATAACTAGGGGGGAATGTGACTTTCACCTTGGAGTTCTTAATAGTCATAAAATAAAAGCTGAGCATGACAATACAAGTTTCCTTATCTTAATGGCATCACATAGCACTTTATAATTCTCTTTTTCCTACCCCCTCTAACCATTATCTCATTTAAGTATTTCCACACATTTAGAAAAAGCTACATATTGTCCCTTGGCCATTTATGATATTGTGACCAGGAAAAATGAAAGCCTCTTCCATTGTTTTGTTTGAATGAAATTATGAGTCTATAATCATAAAAAAAGCAGATATATAATAAAAGGGCCAAAACATAGAAGCTTGAAGTGGCAGCATAAGCAGCTCTCTGCTAAGCGATTTTAAAAGGATAAATATAAAACAGAAGAAGTAACAAAAGACGATCTAAGACTACACTGACTTCAAATAGAACATTTTGTCTGATTTACTAGCCGAGAGGGACCATCCATGAATATGAGGTTAAACATGTTATGGAACCATCTTTACAAGGCTAAACAGGTAACAATTCCACTTCTCACTTTTGTGTTTGCAAGTTAAAAAGACCTTAATCTGTAAATATTATGTCTGAAAGGCTATAGATAAGAAATGCAATATTAGCAAAAATTAAAAGCTAAAGACATCAAAAGGGACGTGTGAAGGTACATTCAGATCTGAAATTTGAATAAGAAGTCAGTCATGAAAATCTGGGGGAAAATAATTTCAGGCAAAAGGAAAGTGGTGCAAACAGATAAAAGATGTACTACTATTTTTGTTTTTTTTAGTCATTGGTTTACTGATAATGTATTTTATAAAATAAAATAAAATAGACATGTAAGGGTCCCAGATATTAGCTAAATTCAAAGAAATGGAGGAATCTGGGTTAATAAGTTTGAAGAGCAGGTTTAATTTGGTTTGGTTCATGTAAACAGTTCAGAAACAATATTTCAACTTTAGAAGATGCAGTATTGAAATATCCCTTTGTCTAATCTTGAAGCTGAACATTTTGTCCAAAGGGAATGTTATTTTAATGTCCAAAGGGAACTTTAGTGGGGAAAATGTAGGTTTACACATTTGTGGAGTGAGAGAAATAGGCAGACATGATATTCCAACTATTAAATTCTTGGTTGTGACTGATACTAGAAAGGAAAACAAATAGAACCTGTTATTTCTAGCAGTCAATTTCCCAGAACTCTGTGAGCTTTTACCAAAAGTAGTGACCGGCTGACAGCATCTAGGGAGGGGAGGCTCTGCCAAAGAAAAAGATGCTGTTGGTTTTAATGTGCTCAAAGAACAGAAAAGGGTGATCGCAATGGAAATTTTCATAAAAGGGCAATGACGTCGGAAGTTTCCATGCCAGTGGCAGCTGCAGATTCTGTGCCTTGCTCAGCCACCTCCCCAAGGGACTTGTGTAGGACTTTAGACACCTCAACACCCTGGCTCCTGGTCATGCTCTGTTGACTGAATGCATCCACTATTCCCATGGCTCCCAGCATGGCCTTGATACCAGAGCTCTCTTCCACTTTGAACTGATATAAGTACAAATCTACATCACTCTGGCTTGCATTCTGTAAGTTGCCCAGGCTATCAATTTTTCAGGAGTGAGTTTATCTTCAAGCTTCTGCAGACCATTTACTTCATTTGGCAGCAGCAAAATCCTCCTTAGATCCGCATGATCAATCGTGCTTAGATCAGCAAAGCCATGCTTGCCTTTTTATGGCATTTCAGAATCTTGGCTTGCACATCCTTAAGGAAGGCAGAATTAAAGACCTTGCTCAGATCTGCTCATATTCTTGTTCAGTCCAAATTCTCCCTCTTAGTATGTTCTTTATCAAATTCCTGGTCCCACTGCTCTTTGAAATGGACTGTGTCCACCAGAACCATATTTGCTAAGATTAGCACAACAGATTTGCTAAGAGAGCCACTGGGAAGCAGTCCTTGATGTTCTTCATTTGTTTGGCTTTTCACTGAGGAATGAACCTTCTTTACGTTCTTCAGCAGCATTTACCTAATCAGCAGAACCCACACTGGCTAGGTACAGTTTGTTAACGTTATTCAAGTCCTGAAGAAACTGATGCATCATTTTTCCATAGAGCCTATTGGTGGTGATGTTCAGTTCATTATGCATCAGTGGGTTTCTCTGATTCAGTAAGAAGATTTTGAAATTGGTGATGCAGACATCCTGACTTTCAACCTGACCCATTGGAGCCCTTCCTTTTGTGTCTCTGTGACTTCATTAAAGTGTGTCAAATTTCCCTCTCCAAGATGATGTCATCTTAATATCCTTAACTTCATAACATATGCAAAGACTCTGTTTCCAAATAGTCACATTTAGAGGGACTGAGGGCCAGGACTTGGACTTTTCTTGGGAGACACAAGAAATCTACTACAGACCCCAGTGAACCATACCTCCTCGTATTGATGCTTTGGTGTAGTCCCTTCTTTTGTATCCAGGTGGGCCCTGTGACTCACTGGTCACCAATCAAGTGGCCCAAAAGTGACGCTATGTGATTTTCGAAGCTAGATCAGGAGGACCCTAGCAGTTTTCATCTTGGTCTTTTGGAACCTTCACTTTCCTGATACTGAGATACCCTGTAAGAAGTCTTACTCCCCTGCTGGAGGCTTCACATGGAGAGGACCTATGGAGAGGGGTGGGGTCCAGCTGAGCCTAGGCTTCCAGACTTCCCACCTCAGGCATCAGGTGAGTGAAGCCCTTCTGCACCTTTGACCACCCCAGGCTCCAGTTGAATAGCACCAAGTGGCCCCACTTAATGCCACCCCCACTTGAGGCCACGTGGGGCATGTATTGGTGGTGGTACTGGTGGGGTGATGAAGTTGAGATATTTTTTTGGAATCAATTCTTGACCCCTTGGCTCGAATACCAGCCCTTGGAGTACACACACGCACACACATGCCCCTACCTCTACCCCCACCCCTTCCCACGGGGTGTAGAGGAGAAATCCGCGTCCAGGCAAACAAAGCCAAGACAAACGCGGGCACTGGCTTTTAGTAACGCCTTTTACAAATAAATCCTTTCTTTTTAAGCATTATTTTCAAACATGAAAATAACTCTTGGAAATGCATTCTTCTTTTGAAAAATGCGGAAAATCAGAAAAGCTCCCCCCATCCCCAGTGTAACATGGTTTGATGTGCACGGTGCTTCCACGACTTCTCTGTGTTTCTAAACACACAGTGCCCATCAACAACACACCGCTCCCCTGGCGTGTTCCGTTTTGTGGCTCACGTGCAAGCCCTCACACCTCGGAAACGCTCTCACACCTGCTCTTCTCGCTTTACGAAGGGTCGTAAAGTCTCGTTCGCCTCAGCCCCCTCCGTTGGCCGCGCGAAACGCCTCTAGGCCCTCCTTCCCTCTGAAGCAGAGGGGCGGGGTCGAAGACCACGGGGCCCGCGGCGGGGCGGAGACGGCGCACGGCGATGACGCATCACGGTGTGCGCGGAGACGGCGGCAGCCACGACGCAGGGGAGGGGCGAAGGCTGCGGCAGCGTCAGGCGCGTGCACACGTTGCAGCTTCTCGCTTTCGGCGGGTTCGGGGTGGTTCTGACGGCCAGGCAGGCGCACTGACAGAGCCGCAGACCGGCGGGGATGGCGACGCTCTGTCTGACCGTAAATGCAGGAGACCCTCCGCTGGGTAAGGGACCGAGGCCGCCGACCTAAGTGGGTTGCATCAGCCGGGGAGGGTGCGGGGCAGGGAAGGTCGCCGCGCCCGGCGTTGCGCAGTGGCGGTCGCGGTGTGGGATTAGGCCTGCCGTCTTCCCGAAACTGTACACGGAGTAAGCAGCGCGGCCCTCATCTTCCGTCCTTGGCCGTGTGGATCTGCTCCCGGAGACGGTTTACTCGGGCGTGGAGGGAGGCGTGGTGTGAGCCCGGGCAGGGCGACACGTCGCTCAGCCTCGGTCCTTTTCTCTAAGAGGGATGACTCTCAGCCAGCTCCCCTCTCCCTTTTTGAAGTGGCTTTCCCTAGAGACCTAGAACTGCTCATAGAAATATCATTTTGAAAGTTAAAATCCCATTATCTTCGCCTCTCTTGTAGCATATCCCCTTCCGTCTCCCTTCCTCCCTCGTCTCAGAAAAGATCTTCAGTGCACTTCACTACTTTATGTTTTATTGGATTCAAAGGGAACCAGGCAGACGATCGTAGTCGCTGAGGTTGTATTAAAACTGAGGTTGCACTTGTTTTTAATTAATGGTGGCACGGTAATTGCTGGAACACTCAAGTATACTGCGGACTGATCGGGTTGCTTTACCACACACATCCTTATGGATGTAGTCAAGGCCAGAATAAACATCGGATCTGTCACCTTCCTAATACATCTTTTTTTTTTTTTTTTAACTGCCTAGAGTTTTATTTACAGAATTATTTTTTGCATTTTACATAGTATGTGATATAGTGTGAAGTCATTTTAAATATTATCAAAGGAAGTATATTATTTGAATTCAGTTGTAAATACTTTTCTTATTCATAGGCACTTGTTTTAGATAGGGATTTTTTTCTCAATATATGAAATTTATTGTCATATTGGTTTCCATACACCTAATACATCTTCAGTTCTATTTGGAATTGCTTTTTCTTTGTGGCTGAGGTTATTGTAGATAGATGGCTTGGAATTTCTGCTTTTTTATTACTTTGGAAAATTACACAAAAGAATTTAAGTAGTTTATTAATCTCCTATTTGGTAATGTGTTTACATAGTCTAGACTCACAGATACTTTACTAATGTGGGAGAAGTGCCGATCTTTAGATGCAGTTGACCACATACGGTTGACAGAATTATTCACTCCATTTTCAGCTTTGGTGGCATTCTGAGTCTTTTGGAACAAAACCCACAATAGCCATTTTAAGTACTTTAAAAATGCTGGTGTTTGAACCTATTGGTTCCAGTAATTATGGGCTAACCTCACCCTAATCCATGAACTCCGGAAGAAATGGGTTTTGCTTTTTGGGCTGGAAAGCACTAGACAGTGTGGTCTCATGGTTAAGAGCAAAGACATTTGCTTCCTGGAGACTTAGGTCCAATCCTGGCTGCCACTTACTAGTTGTGGAACATTGGCAAGTTCTTTGTTTGGCTTCTCCTACAGTTTCCTTGATTAAGAGGAATAGTATCTTCCACATAGGGTTGGTTGCCAGAATTACATGAGACTGTAGGTAAAATTCTTAACAATTTATGTATTTTCTAGCTGTAGTTTTTACTAATGTTACTTAGAAAATCACCTTGAAGGTGATAGACCTGTTTCCTTAGTGAATTGTAGAACTCAGAATCACATTCTGACTTAATTCTGGAAGAGGATCTTAAAAAAAATTATTGTCATTTTGAACGGTAGACCAGTTATAGAATATATATTTGCTTCTCTCCTTTTTTGTTTTTAATTCTTCACATTGCTTAATCAAAATACATCTTACCTTTAAATCAGTAAAATTAGATGAAACATTTAGAAAACAGATTGCATTATTGTTATTTCCCTATTTTATATGCGTTCAGCATGTGGAGTTTTAATGTTAAGATAACTTCAAACTTCAAGGTACAAGAATAGAACAAAATACTTTTCCCCTTGTACCACTGGAGAGCACACTGCAGATAATGATGCTTCAGCATCCAGAATATGCCAGTGTAGTGCTCTCTCAAGTGAGGAAAAAGTTTGTGACCTGACAGGAACATCAAAATCAGGAAGTACACATTGATATCATTCTTCCGTTTAATGCACAGACCCTGTTCATTCATATTCCAACACTAATTGTTCCAGCAGTACTCTCCATAGTGCAGGAATCAAAATCCAGAATCATGCTTTGCACCTAGTTGTCATGTCTCTGCGGTTTCTTTCAATCTGGAATATAGTCTTAGTCTTTCCTTGACTTTCATAGCTTTGACCTCTGTGAAGGCTGAAGACCAATTACTTGAAGAATGTCCCCTGATCAGATTGTTTGATGTTTCCTTGTGGCTAGATTCAGCTACACATCTTTGGCAAGAGTAGCACAGAAGTGATTCAGTATTCTTCATTTCAACCCATTAATTGGTGCATGAAGTTAATTTTTCCCATTACCGGTGATCTAATCTCAGTTACTTAAGATGGTGTCAGCCAGCTTTTCGCACTGGAAAGCTTTCCCTTTGCATTTAAAAGGCATTTTGAATGCTTTGGGACCATGTAAACATCCTACTCAAACCTTCACTTACTGGTTTCATCATCCATTGATGCTTCCTTCCCAACTTGATTATGATTAAGAAGGTGCCAAAGGTGACCTTCCAATTCTGCTGTTCTTCCTACATGTATTAGTTGGCATTTTTGTGTCAGAAGATATTTTTCTTTCCCATTAAAAAAAATTCATAACAAAATGTACTCAAAAGTTATAATCTGTATTATTTACTTTTATTCTTTTAAAATTTTTATTTTTTGAAATCATTTTATTGACTTACAACATGCATATACTAAACTTTGCCAATTTAAAATTGACAAGTAACATACAGTAACCACCACAATAATGATAGGGAATATTTCTCTGATTTCGGAAAGTACCTTTATGCCCCTTTGCAGTGAGTTTCCCTTCCCCATCTCTCATCCCTGATAGTCACTGATCTGTTTTCTGTCACTGTTGTCTTTTTCTAGAATTACATATGTATTGAATCATATATATATTCTTTTGTACATAGGATAATGCTTTGGGATTCATCTGTCCTGCTGCCTGTAACAGTACTTCATGCTTTTTATTTGCCATTTAGGATTTCATTGTGTGGAGACAGTAAAACTTGTGTCATTTACTTTAGTGGTTACATTGCTACTGTTTGCCAGTGGGAGCCCCTCCAAGCTGGCCTCTGTGTCCTTTTGGCATATCTATTTGTGTACTTGCTTTCTAGCACAAGATTTTCCAGGGTTATCTCGTACCTTCCCTGCCGCAGCCCTGTTTCCAGTAGAGCATGATATTTAGAAATCAATATCTGGGTGTTGGTGGCCCATGTTATCCAAACTTACAGGACTAAATGAGTCAATTTAGGATATTTAATAGGTATTGAGAGGCAGATTACACCGTGTTTTAGAGTTTGAATTCTGGACTGCCTTAGACCTGCGTTCACTTCCTGAGTGGCACATATTTAGTCAAGAACTTGGGTTCATTATTTAATCCTTCCGAGCCCAGTTTCCTCCTCTGTAAAATGGAGATAAAGGTGACCACCTCTTAAGGTTACCATAAAGATTGAAAATTCCGATGACTGTAAAGCATTTAGCACAGTGTCCACCACATAGTAATCACTGAAATGTTATTAACAATAGTTTTTATAGAAGGCGCTATTCTCATTTCTTCTTGTCTTCTGAGGGAGGAAAAGATTAATTTCAGTGTCCTTAACTGGAAGCTGAACATATTCAAAAGCAGTTGGACTGTGCCAATGAATAATTTCTGATGTAATATTTCCTCAAGACCAGAAGACCATACTTTCTGTTTATAGACCATTAGGAAAAAAGTTTACTCCTTGCAGGACTTAACACTGGTTTGTTGAGTCATTCTTACTGCTTTATGATTCAAGTTTATAAAGAAAAATCTTTTCATGTCATTATTTTTAGGAGCTTTGTTGGCTGTAGAACATGTGAAAGACAATGTCAGCATTTCTGTTGAAGAAGGGAAAGAGAATATTCTTCATGTGTCTGAGTAAGTACTTTTATATCTCTGTTTTCAGTACTGAACAGCATTTTTTGAAATATTCAGAATTCAATGTTGTGTGCTTGTTTTACTTGCTAGTTGGTAGATTGTCCCTAGAAAGAAGTATGCTATTCTTCATTCTTAAGAGAAGTATATCCAGAGACACATATTTGTCAGTAAGGTATCTGATCCCACTTATAATCTAAAAGAAAGTAGAAATGTACAGAATGATTTATACATGAGGTTTTTTTTTAAGAGTGAAGAATTTTTAATGATTGTCTATTTTTGAGAGACAGAGTGGAGGAGTGGGGGAGGGGCAGAGAGAATTCGAAGCAGGCTCCAGGCGCTGAGCTGTCAGCACAGCTGACATGACAATGCAGGGATTGAACCCATGAGCCGTGAGATCACGACCTGAGCCAAAGTCAGATGCTTAACTGACTGAGCCACCCAGGTGCCCCTATACATAAGGGTTTTTAATTCTACTGTGATTTATTCTGGTAGAAAATTGGAAATATTCAAAATTAGTAGTAATAGCAAATAACTAAATATGGTAAATCCACAGCATGGAATGTTAGGCATCTGTGAAAAAGCTTATGAAAAACTTTTAGTGATGGGTTATATTTACAATATAATGTTAATTAAAAAAACAGAACGTAAAGATAAAATCACATATTTGCATAGAAAAATATGTTTGAGAAGTGTGCAGCACTTTCAATAGTGTCTGTTTCTGGGTGATGGAATTATGGGTGTTTGGGTTTTTTTTTTCCCTTCTCTGTTTTCCAAGTTTTCTACAATGAGCATATACTATATGTTCTTGATTAAAGTGAATCATTTGCATCCTGGGATATATAGAAGATTAAACATCTTTCTTTTGGAACCCACTGGAAAGAATAAAAAGAACTGGAAAGGGAGATATTATTCTCTTTAATTTTTGTTTAATGAAACTAAGAAATGGACACAACCTGGTTTCAGATTCTTTTAACAGTATTTCACCAGATAGTAGAATCTAGACCAAATTGAAAGAAAATTTCAAGGATATTCTCCAGCAAGGTGCAGATTTGAAAAGTGTTGAAAGGTTCATAATAAACTGACAGAAAGACTTATTTTGGGAAAGGGGCAAGATACACAAAAACACATACTCAAACACACTCTTCCACTCCCCTCTCCTCCTTCCTCCTAGTGTAGTTGTATCGTAATTTTGATTAGGTCACCTTTCAGTGTTTACACTGTAATGACCTAGTAAGTTTTACTCACTGCTGAGCCACATACTATGATTACTTTTTGTGTACAACTTTTACTTTTCCATGGAATAATTGTTTGCTTTGTTCTCTTTTGAAGCCTGTCTGATTCCTGATCTGTTCTGTGTGACTTTAGGAATTTGCAGGAATATTTTCTGGTGATTCAGTATTCTGAAATTTCACAGTGATATGCTTTAGTGTGGGTCTGGTTTTTTTTGTTAAGATGTTAAAGTAATCACTACCCCCAACCTGGGGCTCGAACTCACAACCATGAGATTAAGTCACATGTTCTACCGACTGAGCCAGCCACGTGCCCCGTGTGGGCCTTTAAAAAAATCTCTTCCACTGGGTGCTTGGTCTCTTTTAAATGTGGAATGGAAATCTTTCTGTTTTGGAAAATGTTTAAAAATTTTTGATGATTTTCTCCTCCATTTTCTGTTCTTTATAGGGATATTAGGATTAAGTATCACCTTCACTTTCCATCTATTTTTTTCTTTTTACTTTCTGGAGTGTTCTTCAACTTTATCATCCCATTTTTTTCTATTGAGTTTTTTCTATTTTTGCTACTATATTTTTAGTATCTAAGAGCTGTTTTTTATTTTTTGGGTACTTCTCTTAACAGTATCTTGTTATTTTATGATTGCAATATATTGTTTCGTTTTCTTTTTCCTAATTTGTCCAGGTTGCATTTTACTATGTGCTTATTTTGGTTACTATCTTTTAAGTTAAAAGCTTTCTTCAAATATTTGGTAATTCCTGATGACCTTCTTAGATTTTGGTAGGAATTTAAAGCTGTTTGCAAATTCTGACCTCAAGGGTGGGCTTGTCAGCTCTGAGCATACTTTGGTCTGATTGAGCATTTTATTTAGTGGGAACTTCTGATGTTAGTATCCTTAGTTATTTCTTCTTAAGCTGATGAGATTATTCAGTGAAGACTTTCAGTCTCTTGTTTAGAAGGTAAAGAGTTCATACCAGAATATTTTGGGAGCTAAGAGAGGGAAGAAGGCTAAAGATCTCAGCATCTAGTATATGTATATTCATTTACCCCGTTACTTGCATAAACCAACTCAGCAGTGACCAATTTCCGCCAGTTGAGAGACCCTCTGTTTTAGTGCTTAGAGAATAAACCTCCAGTTTTTGCCGAGATTGAATAAGAGAAGCAGCCCAGCTGTGCAGAATAGGGTTTGATGGTATCTATTTCCAGCCGATTCTCTTTTTTTTTTAATGTTTATTTATTTATTGTGAGAGAGTGTGTGTGTGTGTGTGTGCAAGTGATGGAGGGGCAGAGGGAGAGGGAGAGAGAGAATCCCAAGCAGGCTCTGGGCTGTCCGTGCAGGGCCTGAATTGGAGCTTGACCCCATGAACCATGAGATCATGACCTGAGCCAAAATCAAGAATTGGACACTTAACTGAGCCACCCGTGTGTCCTCCAACTGATTCTTAAATAGACTTTTTACCAGCCCTCCTAATTTTAGCCCCAGTTCATTCTTATTTCCATTCCTAAGTCTTTTGTGGATTCTAAAATTGAAGTTAGGTTGGTTTTCAGCTTTGTCCACTGTCTGCTTAAGATTCGTTTTTTTCAGACCTGTTAAATTCATCTCTCTAGCTTCTGAATTTTTATTGTTATTCTTTCTTTTCCTTAGTCTCTTTTTCCTATGGGTGTGTGTCTTTTTAAAAAATAATTTTTACAGAACAGTTTTTATATGGTTTGATCTGTCATCTTTACTTGGAAGTTGATACAACTAGCATCTTTATGACTGTATATCCTTGACTTCTCTGCCTTGATTTATTTTACATCAGTTACTCTTGATATCCCAATTATATTTTCACCACTGAATAGACAATAGTTAGAAGGACAAAGCAGTATAGATAGTCCACTCTTAACTGAATTGTCAGATTTAACTGAACATTCAGAACATATTGGAATTTGATAGAAACAGTAAAGAATGAATTAGGCAGATTGTTTTTTTTTAGGCAGATTTTTTTTAAACTGTAGTAGAAACTACATGGTAAATGTAAGGGTTCTATTTTTACAGTTCTTCGTAAGTCTCATGACTCCTACTGATTTGCTAGAGCTATGGTAATATTTTATCTCCTGCTTGTATTCTAGAAATGTGGTATTCACAGACATAAATTCCATACTTCGCTACTTGGCTCGAGTTGCGACTACAGCTAGGCTCTATGGCTCGAACCTGCTGGAACATACTGAGGTAAGGAAGGAACACTTCCTTGGGTTTGTTTTCTTTTGTTTTGATTTATACTTCTATTCTTTTGAGAACTTCATTTTATTGTTGACTTATGTATGATTATTCTATTTAAGGTTATTGATGGAGTTTTAGTTACAGACCTAGCTAAGGAATTCTCATCTTATTTTTATTTTCAGGAAAAAACTTCCTAGCTCCTAAATTTCAACTTTTAATCCCCACCAGCAGTCCTGTTGGGTCAGTGAGTGCTATCTTCTTCATAGAGTCCTAAAATTTCATACCTGGATGTAACTGTATAGATCATCTCCTGCACCTCCCTTAATGTTACAGATGAGGCAACAGGCCTAGAAAATTACGAGGTTTTCCCAGGGTCACACACATAGTTTGGATTCTCTTTTCCTTTCTAGGTATATACTTTGATTAATTATAGCAACAGTAGATTAACTTCCTGCACAATTGTTTAGATGCTTTTCTCTTTGTTTGTAGTCAGCTCTAATTTTCCTAAATTTGCAAAATTTGAAATATAAAGAATAGTTTCCTAAGAATTTACTTTTAAATTTTGCGGGTGGATAATCACCTGCCGGTTTTGATCAAGTTGGTTATTTCTTCCTGCTGCTGCCAGTTTTCAAATCTTTTTCTTCCTTGAAGTGCCCCTCCACACCCCTGCAAAAAGAAAAAAACAGAAAAATGAATGAAATTAAAATGAAAAATGAATGAATGAAATTTGTTTATTTTAATGCCAATTTAGATCCCAGGCAACCAGAATTAAATCCACATAATGGCAGATTCTGTAATTGGAGATAAGATAGGCATGTTTCTAACTAAGGCCATTTGTTTGTTTAAATCTAAACCGTGGTGTGCATTTATTTTCCATCTTTTATGTTCACAGATTGATCACTGGCTGGAGTTTAGTGCCACAAAATTGTCTTCATGTAATTTGTTTACTTCTGCAATCAACGAGCTCAATCATTGCCTGTCTCTGAGAACATACTTAGTTGGAAATTCCTTGAGCTTAGCAGATTTATGTGTTTGGGCTACCCTAAAAGGTATCAATTATTCTTCCTGAAGGTTGTTCTATTTTAATTGATATTTTGATGAGTAAGAAGTGTACATATTTCTGAATATGTGAATATATACATACATATACATGTGCATACACACAAACATACCCACATAGAAAGAGTCACTTAGGACTTCCTTGCAAAGGAATGACCACCTGCTACTTTATGCCGGTCAAGTCACAGGGATTCCCTATCCTTTGCTGCCCCTAGAGGTCATCTTTCTCACTAATCCATCTCCCTGCTGCCTATGAAGCTGACCTTGGCCCTGCTAAAGAAGCCCTCATCCCATTTATGTCAGCACCTCTCCTGTCTCAGCCATTCCTTTACTCCAGGCAGGCATTGTTGTCTCTGATTATGGGTGTATATGTGTTTGGGGGGTAATCTGGAGTTGTTTCTCTTGGGGGTCACTGATCTGCTCTTCTGTGACTAGTTTGTAACAGGGTAAGATTATGGGATTGATGAGAGGTATAAAGGGGACTTGAATTTTGTTATTTTCTTTAAAAAAAAAAAAATAGCAAATATGCCAGAAGGTTTTATCATTGTTTAATTCTGCATTATATGGCATTTTTTACATTATGTGTAATATTTTTGTGGCTAAAACTTTTCTCCAAATTCAATTAAATTATTATTAAAATAACATAAAATGAAGTCCTTTTCTAATTAAATGTTTTCATGTATAGGTTTGACATTGTTGTCTTTTTTTTATTTTTGACTTAATATGTGTGAAAAGGAAGATAATATCTTAAGGATGTAGCTTTGTGATGTTAATTAAATTTTCCGTCAGTGCCTACTTTTGATGTTATATCTGAAGAAATGAGCTACTTCTTGATCTTGATTTCTATTTTGTTTTCTAGTGGATCTACTTAAAGTTTTTCCTTATCTACGAAATGTGGCATTGGTTGGGGTGCCTGGGTGGCTCAGTCAGTTAAGTGACCCACTCTTGGTTTGGGCTGTGGTCATGATCTCACAGTTCTTGAGATTGAGCCCTGTGTCGTCAGGCTGTGCCCTGACAGGGCAGAGCCTGCTTGGGATTTTCTCTCTCTCTCCCCTCAAATAAACTTTAAAAAAAAAAAAAAAAAAAAGTGTGGCATTGGCCTTACAGTGGGTGTGTGGTGGTGGTGAGAGCAGGATTTAGTATTCATTTCATTGAGTTGAACTGCAGAAATAGTTTTAATTACCTTTTGTGAATTCTGTAAAGTATGTTAAAGAATTACATGAAAACATTGCAATGTGTGTTTACATTTAAAATGTTTCATTATGGAAGTGTACCTTTTTTTTTTTTTTTGGTAAGTAGACTCCACACTCAACAGGGGGCTTGAACTCAAGACCCTGAGGTTAAGAGTCACATGCTCCACCGACTGAGCCAGCCAGGCGCCCCTATAGAAGAACAACTTTAAGCCATCTTGTTTATTTAAATTAACTACAACTAGAACTTTGCTTTCAAAGTCGCAGATTTATTGAATGGTTTTAAAATTATGTTTGCTAACAGGAAATCCAGCGTGGCAGGAACAGTTGAAACAGAACAAAACTCCAGTGCATGTCAAACGCTGGTTTGGCTTCCTTGAAGCCCACCAGGCCTTCCAGTCCGTAGGTACCAAGTGGAACGTTTCAACGACCAAAGCTAAAGTGGTGAGCCATTCTTAATGCTGAGACTGTAGATCTGAAAAGAAAATTATTCCTACTAATAGTTTGTTTTTTTTTTCCCCTTTCCATCCATGAAAAAGGATCTTCTTGGGAAAAATCTGCCAAGGCTATTATAAAGTTTTAGCTTACCTTTAATTATTTAACTACATAAAGCCTAATCTTTGTAATTATATGTCTAAAATATTATGGTCATCCGGTGTATGTCCCTTAGGAAATCCAAACTCCAAGTAACTAAAACCTCCTTTTTATAGCTATACCGTATTTTCTTCCTCCTGACTCTCTCCTGTTTGTTGATTTTTAACCATTGAGTCCTAGGCTTCTGCAGAGCCTTTTTGTTGATTCTCTAGGACGTGTGACGTAGAGTACAGTAGAAAAGATTCTCTTCCCAAGGTCTCTGTACTGTGATCTGTTTAACATATTAGGCATGCGTAGTAAAGTTTAAAGATTTTCTGGCACAGTAAAATTTGAAAACTACTGTCTGCTTGGGTAAAGACACCACAGTCCACTCAGCTGTTTTTGCTAAAAATCTTCATTCATCCTTCACCATTTTTTTCCCATGAAATCAGTCAACAAGTTGTGTTCTCATATCTATGTTTTCTGTCTCCACTGCTTTTGATTTTTATTGAGGCCTCATTACCCCCTGTTGATTTAATACCATAATCTCATCAAACGTCTCTCTCTTTTCTAGTTTAGCTTCTGCACTGGGCTGGGTATCATTTTAGAAAGTACAAATAAATGGTCCCATTACCCCCTGAGATTTCCTCACTGCCTAAAACTTAAAAGCAAGTTCATAAGAGGCTTCGTATTTTGGACCTTGTCAACAGCTTCAGCTTCTTTGCTCATTCACCCACCCCATGTATTTCTAACTTTTCATAGACATTGCATTGTCTTTGTGTCTTACCTGTGCTGTTACCCCTTTTCTTAGAATGAATACCTTCTACATTCTGCATCTGATGTATCTCCATGTACTTTTTAAGGTCCAGCTTGGTTCTTACCTCCTTTTAAGCTTTTCCTGATGACCCTAGATGCTGTTGGTTAACTTCAACTCACTGCTGTAACGCATTCTATACATACATATGTATGGTCTGTTGCCAGTGTTTAGTTTTATTTATGTCCTTCACAAGATTTGGCGTCCTTAAGTGCAAGGATGACGTTCTAGTCATCATTTGTCTTGTAACCGTGCCTGGCACATAGTGGGTATTGAGTATTTGTTGAATGAGTGTATTCTTAAACATCTAACGATGTAACTATTTTATATGTTGTTTTTCTTCTGCTTTTCAGACATCTGAGAAAAAGCAAGATGTTGGGAAATTTGTTGAGCTTCCAGGTGCTGAGATGGGAAAGGTTACTGTCAGATTTCCTCCAGAGGCTAGTGGGTAAGAAAATGTAACTTGTAATTACAATGAAATATATTTAATGGAAAAGCTTAAAGACCATTAAATGCTTTTAATATTACTAGATTACTAATATGGAAGAAAATGAGTAAGGTTTTAATTGTTGGGGGGGTCAAATTTCTGAACATTTAAGTCTGTTATAATTAATGTTAATGTATTGAATTTGTAGTTTTAGCTTTTTAAAGCAATTAGACAACATTGTTATTTTGCCCCAGATGGAATTTTAACTATAAATAGGAAACTTTCCATAAATAGAAACCCTTAAGTTTTATTTACATTTTGAGATTTTTAGGCTCTCATTTAATAGGGATTTGTTTTGTATCCTGAGCAGTTCGTTTGGTGAGCAGAAGTTATGGTAGAATTATTTTTAAGTTACTTTTTTACGAAATAAAATGGCATCCTGAAAAGCCTATTCTTATTGAATTCTTTCTGTTGTTAGCATGTTTCCCAGTCCCTTTCACTTTTGGCACCAATAGAAAATAATATTTGAAGGGTGCAATAGAGAAAAAGACTGTTCTGGCTGGTGGTCACCAGCCTGGGGCTGTCTCAGGCCTTGCCCAGCATTACCCAAGGTCAGGGGGAGTCCACCTTTGCACCAGCCTCTGTGAGCATACCAGACAAGCTTTGTGATAGCCCCTTTCCCGTGATAGTGAGTAATACAGTAAAATGCCTCTTATTAATGCCAGAATTTTGCTTAATTTCAGATTTTCTTACCCATTTGTGGTAAGTGGAATGTGTAGATAACAGAAAGTGGCAGATAAGGAAAAACCCATTTTATTTTAGTTGTTCTTAAGAGTTCTCCACAAAGTTTTCATAAACATCATTGACAAGAAAATCTGTTTTAGAATTCTGCATTTTCTCTCTGCTTTTCTAAGTTTGCTGATTTTGGTGTCAAAATAAAGGATTGATGGAAGGGGATGAAAGAGAAATAAGGATTTTGGAAAATTCACAGACTAAATCATTAAGTGATCGATGGATAGTTGACTAAGTGGAATCTCATAGATAAGACTTCTCATACACACTTAATTCCTACTGACATCTTGGGTCCATGCGGCCCTGTGTTCTGTTCCTGTGTGCTTACTGCGACAGGTCATGCTTTCCCGTTGGGAGTGAGTAACTTTAATGGTTTGATAAAAAGCCACTTTCTAAGCAGTGGCTGTTTATAGCTGCGGCATTTGGACATTTGTCCTTTTAGAATCTTCTTATATTTTTGTCACCATCATTTCTTGGAATAGTGAGTGCCTCACATTTATAATTTACTCTGTAAAACACATTTGTCTGCCATAAGTCATGTCAATTTCAGAGACCATAGTCTTGGCCAAATACAATTTTGGGATTTGGAATATAAATTAATGTTCAGGTATTTTGGGAATCTTCTTTTTTGTTTGGTGGGTTTTTGTTTTGTTTTCTTATTCATAATTTTTGTCCTATCCCCGTATACTGCTAAAGAATTCTTTAATTTTTCTTTTTTCTTTTTCTATGTCTTTCATGAAGAGCCAGAAGGCACGGCTTCAGCCCTGTTTCTTTCTTTTTTTTTTTTTTTTTTTTAAGGTTTATTTTTGAGAGAGAGAGAGAGAGTGCGCAAGCTGGGGAGGGGTGGATGGAGAGAGAGAATCCAGGCTCCGCACTGTCAGCGCGGAGCCCCATGCAGGGCTCAAACTCACAAACTGTAAGATCGTGACCTTAGCCGAAATTGAGAATTGGACACTTAACCACCTGAGCCACCCAGGCACCCCAGCCCTTTTTCTTATTCCAAGCTAACATATATAGAAGCTGTTATGTACAGGTACTATCAAACCCTATACACACAGCGTTTTAATCCTCACAGCCCTGTGAAGAAAGCACTGTTAACATCTCCGTTTTACAGATGGTTTCGGAAACTGATTCATTCAACATTTTAGTAATTTGCCAAACTCAAACCTGTGCTATCTGGTTCTAGAATCCATTTGACTTAAAGTTCTATTGCCTATGTTTGTTATGGGTGGCAGAAGCCCTATTCAGCATAAGTGCTAACTGTGACATAGCGCGAATCTCACTTTTTTAGCTATTCCAATTAGGTTGTTTCTTGAGCTGATTACTATTTTAGTTACCTTGTGAATATTTCATAGTCTTGTTAGCTTTCTTGACATTTAGACTTGTTAGAACTGCACACATTATTTCAGGTTCAGAATAATATCTTTAAAATTTTTTTTTTTTTAATCTTTATTTTTGAGAGAGAGAGAGAGAGAGAGAGAGAGAGACACAGAGACAGAGTGCGAGTGGGGGAGGGGCAGAGAGAGGGAAACACAGAATCTGAATCAGCACAAAGCCTGACACAGGGCTGAAACTCACGAACCGTGAGATCATGACCTGAGCCGAAGTCGGACGCTTAACCTACTGAGCCACCGAGGTGCCCCCAGAAATAATATCTTTAAGTGTAAGAGAATGGTTTGATTTCCTCATTCCTCTTAAATTAATTCTTTTGTGTAAAGCCTAGCACATTAACTATCATATAGTATGGGTAGTCAGTGATTAGTAGTTGTCTTTTTTTTTTCTGTTTTTAATGATAGGTATAACATGATACAAGTATAACACTTTCCATGAAAACTGCAGTAGGTGTTTCTGTTTCTTGGAACTCACAGTCCTTTGTTTTATTTTACTTTCGGTAAACCTTTTATCTTAGCATAGTTCTAGACTTACAGAAATGTAGCAAAGATAGTACAGAAAGTTCCCACATATACCGTACCCAGTTGTCCATGATCTTAACATCTTACATTACTCTAAGGTACCATTGTCACAAGTGGTGAACCAATATCAGTATATTACTATTAACACTAAACTCCATACCTTTTTTTGATTTCATTAGTTTTTTACTAATGTCCTTTTTCTGTTTTAGAATCTCATCTGGGATACCAGTGACAGCCTTTTATTTTATATAGAAAGTTTTGAATAGCCGTAAATGCATTGCTTTGTACTTGTCTGCATTAACTGGTGCATATAAATCCTTCTTAACATTGAATCATTGATCTAGAATGCTGCGTGAATTTTTAAAACATGGATTGATTTAAAAACTGGTGTGAAGACATGCAAGGAGTTGTATTTTCCTCTCTCCTGTTGACCCCAGCTGAGATTAGAGGTGGGCGAGAAACTAGGAGACTAGCGCAGGGAGACGGTGGCTACCATTGTCAGTGGCAACTAATAAAAGTTCGTGAGAGCGGATTATTAAACTTCCTCACTTCATGCCCTGTTTGCTGCCCGGGAAAGTGTATTTTCATCGTTAGTGGTACAAGATACTGCTTTTTACCCACTTCACTGATCAAGGGAAATGGTGACTTATTATATCAACAGGGCCTCTGATATATTTTATTCCTTGTAATTGCCAACTGCCCATAGGAACAGAATAGTATTTTCACAGATTGCGGTTCATGGAGCATTGGTCCTGGATGAGACCTGTAAAGTCCTTTAGTTGAAATCCTTGTATTTTGGCTTTTGAGAAAATCGAAGCCTTGAGAATAAGTGGCTCTTCTGCAGCTTCCCGATTCCCGTGTGTCCGTCCACGAGTTAGCATGTGGCAGTGGCGATCTCAGAGGCGCCTCTCGCTGGTGTGCACGAGATGGGTGCTCTGTCCACCACAGAGTCAGGTCTCTGTGCAGACGCACTCCCGTGTAGCCCTGGACACCGTTTTCCAGGAAGCAGGTTTCCCCTAACTAAACGACCACTCATTTCCTCTGTAAAAAAGAAAAAGATTCTCCTTAAGGTGGTAACGTGACTAAATCACTTGTCTCTTTGTGAGATGTTCCATGTGAAATTGTTTCTTGTGATGACTTTATAAATGTTGTAGTGTCTTTTTCTTCCTGTGAGGGTCAGCTTTTCTATCAGAGTACTTTCTTGTTAGAAAATAAACTATGACGGGAGTACCAACTAGAAGGATTTTTGTTTAGTTCTCATCTCCTCAGGAAGGTTAAGTTCAAGTATTTAGGTAAAACATGTTAATGAGTTTCTTTGTGAAATGTTTTTGTTTTAGTTACTTACACATTGGGCATGCAAAAGCTGCTCTTCTGAACCAGCACTACCAGGTTAACTTTAAAGGGAAACTGATCATGAGATTTGATGACACAAATCCCGAAAAAGAAAAGGAAGATTTTGAGAAGGTAATTAAAGGTGTAGTGATGACCCTTTGTCAGAAAAGTTAATTAAAATTAGAGGGTGACTGGATACCTTCATGGTAAGAAAATAAATGAAGTTTGTTCTCATAGCTGCCTTTTTCCCTCATCTGTCTATTCTGTGTCTGAGACCTAAGGCAAGCAATATTGAGCTCCTATAGCAAAAAGCTTCCACTTACTGTTTTCTTCCTCAATTGTACAATTTTACCAAAGTGCTATGTTTTCCTATAAGTACCAATTTCTTAAATGAATTGGTCACTAGAGACAGGCTTCCTTTCTGTCATATAATTGTAAGTGTGTGAATGAAACAAACACCAAGTAGGTATCAGAAAATGGGGAGGTTTCTTGGCCTCTTCTATCCTCTTTGTTCAGAAGCACTGCAATATGTTCAAAGAGAGGGCAAATGATTGTTGGTATGACCAATAATAACCAGTTTTCCAGAGTAAATGGAAAGCTCCATCATGAAATCAGCTTTCTCAGCTGAAAATTTGGAGACTAGTATAATGATTATTTTTTTTTTTTTCTTTTCTGACCTAATATACAACTTGTACAACCATTTTCAGGCTTTTTTTTTTTTTGACTGATGGTGTATTATTACATTTGCCCAAATGCAGTATCAAGGATTGAAAATACACAAGAAAATGCAAAAGATAAGTTGATGGTTATTTTGGATTCTCTTTGCAGGTTATCTTGGAGGATGTTGCAATGTTGCATATCAAACCGGATCAATTTACTTATACCTCGGATCATTTTGAAACTATAATGAAATATGCAGAGAAGCTAATTCAGGAAGGGAAGGCTTATGTGGATGATACTCCTGCTGAGGAGATGAAAGCAGAACGTGAGCAGAGGATAGAATCCAAGCATAGAAAAAACTGTAAGGCTCATTTAATGCCTTATATTTTAATTGGCGGTCTTGTGTTCTACTTCTTTAGTAGAACAAGATTTCTGTGAAAGATGCTGGTTTGAGGCCCATTTGGGAATGTGATCCATACGTTCATCACAGGTTTCTTTTCTTCTTTCGTTATCATCTTTACATTGTTACTACTTTGTTGGTGTCACAACTGCATGCGAAGTGTGTGTGCCCGTAGTTGTGCCCATAGTGTCTCACTGCACTTGGTCCTTTGCATTGTGTTCATTCCATTGCAGTGAGTACTTCTGCATTTCTTTGTAGTTCTCCCAATTTAAATACTTAGCCTTTCTAAGAGGTTCAGTGATCATGTTATTAGTACCCGAATCTTCTTTTCAGCGTGTGAATGTAATATGTAAGCTTAGTTAGTACAACTCTATACCTCTGAGATATCACTTAACGAAAAAGCATATTTCTTATTCATTACTTGTCTCCTGAGCTACTGATTGGGGCTGTTTTTATTCTGCATTTATGTTGCCATAATGTCACATTTGGGAAGTGTATAGTGAATTGTCAAATTGTTAAAAAGTCTTTTTTTTCCCCCTCTTTTTGAGGTTTCCCTAACATTTTCAAAAATAGTTAACAACTGTATTTTTAGACTCATTTGATTTTTTTTGAGGGCAAAGTGTCCATCATATCTTCAGGAGCTTCCACAGAGAGTCATTGTTTAATAGTTCTTTCTTACCTGCATGGGGCAGGTTTTCAGTATTTTCACAAGATAGAACCGTAGCTACTTGGGACAGAATTTTCTGGGATGAAATTTGTATCATTGTTTTCTGTGATCTCTTTTTTTTTTTTTTTTTTTTTTTTTTATCCAAGAGTCTCCTGTTTTCCACTGGAATGACTGACAGGGCTTTCTGGTAGCCCATGGACTCAGGCTCACAGCCCAAGCCATGTTCTTTACATGGGCACAGGCTGCAGCACTGATGCCTGTGGGCCCTGTGGATCAGGCCAGTCTGGTCTGTCCCCTGAGCATGAGGAGGCAGAGGAACAGAATGCTTCTGCTTCAAAAGCAGAATTAAATTTGAGACGCTCAGGGGCTGGCTAGCTGTGCCTTGATCGGCAAGTGGGAAACACAGGGCGAGAAAAACCTTCAAGTCTCATGTTTCGTCTCTTACCCTTACTTTTATTTATTTATCTCAATGAAAAAAAATTTTATTTAGTTTTGAAAGAGAGACAGTGCGAGCAGGGGAGGGGCAGAGACAGAGGGAGACACAAAATCTGAAGCAGGCTCCAGGCTCTGTTAGCACAGAGCCTGATGCGGGGCTCAAACTCATGAACCAAGAGTCATGACCTGAGCTGAAGTAGGACAATTAGCTGACTGAGCCACCCAGGTGCCCCAGGTCTCTTACCCTAAATGAGTACTATATCAGTGAAATGTATTGCTTTGACTTCTGAAAACGTATTCATAGAGTACTTTTCCTAAGTGTTTTTTGTGAGACTTCTTCATAAAAAATGATGCATTTACTCTTCGTACCAGATATTGAAACTATGATGGTATTTTAATTTATTTTTTATTTTATTTTTTTTAATTTGTATATTTATTTATTTTTAAGAGGCCACGTTCGTTTCTATTGACAACTCATTCTCTACATACATACAGTTATGATGGTATTTTTAAATTAGGGGAGTGTGCTTATAATATAAAAGTAAACCATTAAAATAATTTCAGTTCAACTAGGTTAGTAATATATTAAACTGTAATATAATTAATCTTACAGCTATTGAGAAGAATTTACAAATGTGGGAAGAAATGAAAAAAGGGAGCCAGTTTGGTCAGTCCTGTTGTCTGAGAGCAAAAATCGACATGAGTAGTAACAATGGATGTATGAGAGACCCAACGCTTTATCGCTGTAAAATTCAGCCACATCCAAGAACTGGAAATAAATACAAGTAGGTGTATCTCTTTCATTATGCTAGGCAGCCTACTGTGATTTCACTTTGATTGCCTCTACACACAGAGTAGATGCAGAATAGTCAAGAGACCTGGATCTTTGTTCACTCATGGATTAATAACTGCTTTTGGTAAAGCATGTAACCTAATCTCTTGGGCTGTTTACTCACCTATTGATTAAGGTTATACTAGGTTGTTTCTCAGGTACTTCCTTAAGGTCCTTCAGTTTGCCTAAAGTTGCTTTTTACGTATTGATTAGGTGTATTGTGGTGTGTATCTTTAGAAGATCTTTTTCTTCCTCTTATAAACTTGGATTCTGCTGGGCATAAGTTGATTCACAAAAAAAAAGTGATAGACTTGAAACTTTACAGAAATGTGAGCATTATAAGAAAATATGTGGGGTTTTTTTTCTAGTTTTGATTAGTTTTCTAAGTGGGTTTTCAGTTAAAAGATTCTTTTTCTTTAAATCGGTTCCCCTTCTCCATTAATTTACCATATAAAGCAACCGTAGAATGTATTTTTTTATACTTTGAAGAAACCCACTATAGATAAATGCTGAATCATAACTTCTGAAGAGATTAGTGAATGTAAATGATAACCTGTTTAGCTAACGTGACTTTCTTTAAACTTGTGGGTATAGATCTGTGTGTCCGTATGTAGACAAACACATTATGGGTGTGGTTACACATGTATACACAAATCTTTTGTTGTTTTTTGTTTTTTTTTTTTAGTAAGTCTCATTTTTAACAGGGTGCTTACTCATTTTACTAGGCAAATACTTTGAATACATTGGAAAAGTTAATTTGGATGTGCATTTTCAGTATGAAATAATTGCTAAGCATAATGAAGTAGAAGTTTAATGAAGTTGTAGCCTAAAAATTAGAAGGCATAATACGGCATATTTTTTAAAATTCAAATTAAAAGTACTTGTGCATTATGTACATTGTATTAATCAGAAATTGTTTTTGAGACTATTCCATCTTAAATAGAATTTTAATTAACCTAGTTTTCTTCCCTTTTACTTGTCAGAGAAGGAAATGCTTTGTTCTTGAATTCATTTAATCACAGGAGATTAAGCATAGGGATTTACTTGAGTGTGGGATTAATTAAGATATTGGAAAGCTAAAATTTCCCTTGAATTATTAAGTACAGTTGACTCTTGAGCAGTGCAGGGGGTTGTGCAGTCAAAAATCTGTATGTAACTTTGGATTCCCCAAAAACTTGACTATTAATAGCCTCCTATTGACCAGGAGCCTTACCGATAACACAATTAACACATATTTTGTTTGTTATATGTAATATATATTGTGCTCTTAAATAAGCCAGAGAAAAGAAAATGTTGTTAAGAAAATCGTAAGGAAGAGAGAATACATTTATAGTGCTGTATTGTATTTATAAAAATTCATGTGTAAGTGGACCCATATAGTTCCAATTTGTGTTGTTCAAGGTCAACTGTATGTATATTGCTTATTGTTTTCTACCATGGTATACATTGGCCATTACAGAAATGTGATTGTGGAATTTGCTGTGAATTGGTTTGAATATTGAGTGGGTTAACTGATTTATTTTCCTCAAAGACTGATGTTTTGATATGCTTTGATAATATTATGGGTTGTAAAACCTATTATTTTTAAGAAATTCCTAACTTGTAAGGAATTATTTCAAATTACTGTTGCTGCTTATAATGCATGATCTAATATGGAAAGGGTAAAATGCTTTATTTTGCTTTTAAAAATATTCTTTTTTTCCAGTGTGTATCCGACATACGATTTTGCCTGCCCCATAGTAGACAGTATTGAAGGTGTTACACATGCCCTGAGAACAACAGAATACCATGACAGAGATGAACAGTTTTATTGGATTATTGAAGCCTTAGGCATAAGAAAGCCGTATATTTGGGAATATAGTCGATTAAATCTCAACAACACAGTGCTATCCAAGAGAAAACTCACATGGTTTGTCAATGAAGGATTGGTAGACGGATGGTATGTTTACTGTTACTTAGAATTGAGAGGAAGTAAGAACGTGGTATATCAGTGATTTTAAAACTTTTGAGTGGTGGGGAGGATGAATGGGAAGAGGTGGAATGGGTGGGTCTCTAGGGGTTTTGGTCCTTGTCTTTATTTCATCCAGTGCATCGGGTCCCCTTCCCCTCCCCTTTATTTTAATGCTACAAACACGGAGTGCCCATTGTGGACCCTGGTGCATGGGAATGAAACACACAAGGGCACAGCCTCTGCAAATCTCAGCATTGTTTAGAAAAATAGTTGTGACTCTGGTCCTTTGTAGATCTGGTTACCACTCTCCACACTGCTGAGGCTCTGAGGCTTTTCTTTTCAGCTGGGTCCCATGAAGACCAAAATGCCCTGAGTTGAAGCAAAGACATAAATGGTCTCTGCCTTGGTGGTGAAGATCCACCTTGTGGAGCAGTTGGTTGCCCAGAGGATTCAGCACCTAGGGAAAGTTTGCAAATCTCGGTAGCATATTAATAACCTATATGGGATTTCTATGAGGAAGAAGAGTATGAAAATTAAAGTCACCTTGTAGCCATGTATCTGTGTAAACAAAACCTGTTCACATGGGTTACCATGCTGATAAGTCAAGAATATTTTTTATCTAAATAAGAATGTATTCAGTAGTTTCTGTTGGCATCACATAATAGTGACAGTATGTATTAAGTATTATATGTTGAATAAGATGTATTTTATACTGGTTTATTGTGAAGCTATATTTGACAAAAGGCAAATGTTGGGCTCCAGGCAAAGGGTTTTATTGCAAACTTACTAAAGTGTGCAAATTTCTGCAGAATATTAATAAGCAGTGTGTATATTTTTTATAACCCAAATGTGTATATTTTTTTATAACCCAAAGGGCTTTGTGAAGTATATTCATATGTGGATGACATGAGACCATCTCTTCTCTGATTTTCATGGTCATGTATAGAATAGAGACCATGAATATTGTAAAATAAAAAGCAAATAAGAATGTCTTAGTGCATGGATTTTCTGTATTTGAAGCTGTCACCTTTGTGTCTTTTTGAAATGTACTTTACTCTTTCTAGTACATTTATTTTACTGAGCAGTATTTGACCAGAGAGCAGTTTTTGCTCTTCCATGAACGAGGGCTCACGGGAACCCAGTTCTTATAAGCAACTGTTAGTCACAAGTCTTTTCACAAGCTGTTTATAGTTTATTATTCATTAAGGCATTTTGTACTCCTTGTGATTATACATTAAAGAGTTCTCCTTGGTAACTGAACATTTCCTTCTTTCCCAGGGATGACCCCCGATTTCCCACAGTTCGTGGTGTGCTCAGAAGAGGGATGACTGTCGAAGGGCTGAAACAGTTTATTGCTGCTCAGGTGACCTACGCTTTGTTTTCCGGCTTCTCGGTGTTTTTACGTGTCTCATTAATACCCCTTTAGTCTCTGTTATTTCTGTCCATTCTGTTCCTTATTTGTTCCTTCTAATGTAAGGGTAGGATTTTTTTTTTTTTTTTTTTTTTAAAGGAGTATGTTTCTAATAGTGGAAAATTGAGAATGTCCTAAACCCTTAAGCTGGAGTGGGACAGAGGCAGCCATGGTATGCTTACCTGTTGAAATATGTGCTCTTGACTGTTGCTGTTCAGGGCAACTGGATTGGTTCGTGCACACTGTTTTATATCCCAGTGGAAGTCAACAGTATTTATTGGGTGTATTCTTTTCTAACATGCGTGCTTTAATTAAATATTCTAATGGACACTTCTTGACCTTTAAATCGTTTTATTTATTGTTTTTCTAGGGCTCTTCACGTTCAGTTGTGAACATGGAATGGGACAAAATTTGGGCATTTAATAAAAAGGTACATGTTTTGACTCTTGGTCCTCCTTTCTCATGCCTAACTCCCGAATAATGTAATATGTGTGGAATTCATTAATGTGTTCATTGTAGAGAAAATTTTGTGAAGGATGTTGTCATTTTGCAGACCTTCAGGAAAATGGAATGTTTTCCTTTCTTAAACATAAAAAGAGCATTAAGCCTATTAGCTATACCAAGCAAGTAACCATGATTAAAACAAACTTGGAGTTAGTGGGGAACGGTAACAGTTTTTTCGTTCAATCTTTTATGAACACTGCATTTCATTTTTCTGCTTTCAAGCTGCGAGCTCTCTGTAAGAAGGTATTACCTAATGCTTTTATCTGCCTTACTTAGCACATAGCTTTTAGCATACATGTTATAACCTGAGATGTTATACAGCCTTGAAGCACAATCACATTTATATAAAAGACTTGCTTATACAAATCCATTGAAAATGCATTATTCCTAGTTTCAAAAAAACATGTCCTCTAGTTTTCTTAGTGGCAAAGGGAAAATTGGGCTAACTCCATTCTCCTGTTCCCTTGTGTACTGAGAGGACAGAGTTTTAAAGTTGTATGTTTCATTGAGTTGTATTGAAGGTTCACTGTGTCTTAACTGAATCTAGCTTTTATTTTTTTAACTATTTCTTAAAGTCAAGGAATACTGCATATGGACATTTTTAATTACTAATTGGAAGCAGATGCTTAGACACTATAATAAGGCAAATCATTAAAATGCCATGTTTTAAACTATAGTCTCTGTGATTGTGTTCTGTAATTTTTTTTTTCTTATTGCTGCTTGATTGTGCTGATGCCTTGCCTCAAGAAATACTTGCTTGTCTCGCATGTGTCTTGAATTTGTTTTATTTAGTCTTGTGTGTTTTTTGATACATAACGGAACTAATTGGTTCTTTCTGTTGCTGCAGTTACTAATAATAAGTACAAGTAGAATTTATAGGTAAAGTTAATTTGGAGTACTTTTCATTAATAAACCAAATTTTACAGGTTTTCAGTTCTAATAAAATCATACATGTGCACTTAGTTCAATTGTATGAGCTATATATTTCATTATGGTTAGAGAGTTCTGTAGGGTCTGTTAAAGTGAATAGCAGATTTTCCTGTCTTCTGTTCTTACATTTTCTCCCTCTAGAGAAATCACTTTCAGCTCTTTTGGGTAATTCTTTTGGTATTTTTCTTGCCTGTATCTCTAAATAAGATGTGTGTTCGTACTTGATTTTTTTTTTTTTTAATTTCAGGCATCCTTATTTGACTTCCTACAGTGGAAAGCAGGGATGTGGGTCTCTTTTTCTTATATCTTGTTGGCTTTCTTGTAGCTGATTGTTTTGTTTTCCCCCTCATTTGTTTAGTTTTCTAATTCTGTCTGCAGCTTTCTGCAAGTTATCTAAATTTCCTAACAAGATGTTCTTATGCCTCAGTATACTTTCAGTTTCATTGTGGAGACATCTCTTCCAGAGCCTTCTGTGCTACTCCCTTCTGATCTAGATTAGGGCCCGTTAGCTTCTGAAGCATAGCAAGCAGTCTTCTGAGGTCAGTCATCATCGTCCCGGAATCCCCTTTGTGTTTGTTCTGTGATGGATCCTCTGGTTCTTGGATCTCCCTTCTCTTTTTATTACTCTCTTGCTTTGCTGTACTCCGTCCTTTGGTAGCTCCCTGAGAAGGGGGCAAGGGATGAAGATTTTTGAGACCTTGTATATGGCCTTTTTTTTTTAATTATTATTTTTTTAATGTTTGTTTATTTTTGAGAGAGAGAGAGAGAGTGCAAGTGAGGGAGGGGCAGAGAGAGAGGGAGAAAGAGTATCTGAAGCAGGCTCTGTGTTCTTAGCCCCGGTGCAGGGCTTGAACCCATGAACTGTGAGATCATCAGCGGAGCTGAAGTTGGATGCTTAACCCACTGAACCATCCAGGCGCCTGACTTTTTTTTCCACTTAAAAAATTTCATGATTATGTGCTGTGCTGGGGATCTGTTTTCATCCCTATCCATCAGAAGAACATGTGGCTTCTAGTTTGGAAACTCATTCCTTCAGTTCTGGGAAATTTTCTTGAATGCTTTATTTTTTCTCTACTATGTTTTCTTCTCTCTGGAACTCTTCTTGAGCAGATGTTGGGCCTCCTGGACTGGTCCTCTAATTTTATTTTCTCTCTTTTGCCTTTGCTTTCCGCTAGATCTGCTTGACTCTGTCTTCCTACCTTTCTGTTGAGGTTTTCATTTATGTATCATATTTCTAAGATTCCTTTTTTATTCTCTGCTTCTTGTTCTGTTCCTGCTTAGAATGCTAACATCACTAGGAGTATTTTTCTCATGACATCTCTTTCCTGCAGATTGTTTCTTTAGGCTTATTCTTTCCTGTTAAAGGCATATCAGAGGCATCTCTGATGTCTGGTTAGTCTTGGTCATCTGCACGTGTAACATGGAGGACTAAGGGAGCAGTTAGAAGCCCTGAAGGGAAGAGTTGGACCTTCAGCTGAGACTCACTGTAGGATGACCTGGCTGAGTCAGTTAGTTGGACAGCCTCTGTGTCAGTAACTTTATATCTCACTTCTTGGATTAGGCAGGTTTTCCAGAGGATTTCTTTTCCTTTTTGTTTCTACTGCTGGCCTTCCTGACATCTTCCCACATGTCATTCACTTTGCCATTCTCTCTGACCCTTGCGGTACAGATCTCTTGTTTAGGGCTCATGTCACATTCAGCCTGATCACTGCTTTGTTTTTTTGTGGCTTGTTCTTTTTTTCCAAGTTCTGCAAATAAAATGTAAGTGAAGCATCAGTGAACTAAATTTAATGCTCTGGCATTGTGAAGCAGTTATTAAGGATAAAGAAAATGTCATTCTTTGGACACTCTCCCACTCTTAGTAACTTAGCATTTCTGTTAAAGCATCTCTTGCTAAAAGACAAGTGGATTAACTCTGGATTAGCTGGAACTCTTTAAATACATTCTCCTTTGGGGAAAGAGCTTTATTTACAGAGTGTGGTATATATAGTAAAGAGAAGAGAGGAGAAATGGATGAAGGAGACAGTGACATGTGGGGTGGTAATAATCTTAGTATCCCTCTGCAACTACTATAATCTGTATTTTCTTAGCCTGACTTTTCATCTCAGAAGGAAACTAATACAGAATAACTAAATAGAATCCATTTCCATTAAATGATCTACCTTATTACTGATAGACATTTCACCAGCTCCTCTCTAACTTCCTTCTTGGTTTTACATGTTAAGGTTTGAAGTCTTCAGTCAAAGCAGAAGAGTCACAAGCTTTATTAAGGTGTTCATTTCAGAATAGTATTTACTTCCATCAAATTTTATCTAGTGCTTTAATTTTAAAATCTGTGTTAGTATTTCAGTGGTATGATAATATAACAGTTTTTTCCCCAAATCTCATCTTTACCCTCATGTGCTCCTAGCTAGAAAATTCATGTAAAGACTTCCCTCTTCAACCCGAAACAAGCAGAGTCTTCCTTGAAATGAACAACTTTCAAGTAAACCCCAGTCAGTGAAAGGGTGTCCTGGTTGAAGTGTGTCGAGGGTTCTGGAGTCCTCTTCTGCCCAGTCCGAGGCCTGTCCTTCCCCCACTCGGTGGTGTCTGCTAGAGCAACTCCTTGAAATTCCTGGGACCCTTTAGAGTAATTTGATCCAGAAAGTTTTAGAATTACAAACCTTTAGATAAATAAAACTATAATTTTAGAGCTGTAAAAGACTTAAATCTTTTAATCCAAGATTTCCCAAACTTGTCTGATCCTGACCATCTATGGAATGCTTATTAAAAATAGATTTCTAGAGGGGCGCCTGGGTGGCGCAGTCGGTTAAGCGTCCGACTTCAGCCAGGTCACGATCTCGCGGTCCGTGAGTTCGAGCCCCGCGTCAGGCTCTGGGCTCATGGCTCAGAGCCTGGAGCCTGTTTCCGATTCTGTGTCTCCCTCTCTCTCTGCCCCTCCCCCGTTCATGCTCTGTCTCTCTCTGTCCCAAAAATAAATAAACGTTAAAAAAAAAAAAATAGATTTCTAGAGGTGCCTGGGTGGCTCAGTCGGTCGAGTGTCTGACTCTTGACTTCGGCTCAGGTCACGGTCTCACGGCTTGTGAATTCGAGCCCCGTGTCAGGCTCTGTGCTGATGGTGCAGAGCCTGCTTGGGATTCTCTCTGTCCCTCCCCTGCTCATGCTCTCTCTCAAAATAAATAAACTTAAAAAATATGTAGATTCCTAGACTTTACTTCAGACCATTACCTTGATAATCTTTTAGTGTCGAGTGGCCCAAGTACAGTGCCGGCCATTGCCCTGAGTGAGCGTCTCAGGTAGTCAGCTATGGGAGGCCGTCTTCTACTCCTTTCATCAGTTGAGGAAACTGACTTGTCAGGTTGGCTTGTCTGGTTGTAACTTTAAAGAAATTTCATCTGTCTTCCTGGCTTAAATACTGAACTGAGTAATCACTAATTAAATCTTGGATCATTCTAGCCCAGTTGTAGCTGAATGAAGAAATCCCAAACAGTAAGAATGACCTGTAAGCTAACTCAGGGAAGCAAAGAATGAAATAATTGAGAGGCTGGTGTTGATCTACTACCGACATGGAATATAAGCCATTAGGAGTAGCAGACAAGGGGAAGTTCAGTAGCTTTTCTAGTTTCTTTGAGGGACTCTCTAAGGGTGTTTCGAGTCACTCATAATTTTCAGAAGCCGAAAAATAGTCTCAAAGCAAACAAACAAAAACCAACCCAACAGTGGCAACGACAAAGTTAATACAAAACAAACCAAACAGCCAAGTTTAATTAGCCATACCACTATTTCCTGCATCCTTCTACTTAGCTGTTTGACTCTACACATGCCTCTATCTGCATTTTCTTCCATATGCTTTATTTAGTGTCTAACCACTGCTGTTATATGTGGTCATCATGGATCATTTTAAATTTTGAACAGTGAAGTGAAGAAAAGACATCAGACCTAGAAGGGCAGGCTACTCACGTTTTGGAGGTGGAGTTAGTTTAGAGCCTCGGGAGCACGACCATTTGTTCAGTTAGCCCGCAAATGCTTGTTCATTACCTGTGTGTGCCAGGCCCTTGCTGAGTACTGGGAACACAGCGTTCCCTGTATATATGGCTTGCAGACCAGTAGAAATGTCTTGTTTATACTAAGATTTATAGAATTGCCTTATTATAGTGACCTAATGCTATTTTGCTTTTGATGGTGTTGTGTTGCCAAACGCTAAAAACGGTACTAAAACACATATATCTATATTCTTTCAAAATGGACTTTTCCAACAATACAAAATTACGTAACACATTTACCTGTAGGATTGATACATAACCCCACAGGATAATTTTTCCTCACCTTCTTATACTAGAGTAAAACATGACTTTCAAAAGAAGTATTTTGCTGTAACTAATTGGTTTCTTTTTTACCTGTTAGTAGTTAATTCTTGGAAAGGAACTCTAAATTTCATGATTGTTTTTTTTCTTTCTTTCTACTTGACAGTTAAATATTAGAAGACTTAGCAGGTAAACCAAAAAATTAGTAAATGCAGTAACAAAGAAAGCCAGTTAGTATTCCTGTGCTATTATTTATTTATGATGTTTTTAAAATGTCTGAATGTTTTAAAACGAGGGTGCATTTGTTACAGGTTATTGACCCGGTGGCTCCGCGATATGTTGCATTACTGAAGAAAGAAGTGATTCCGGTGAATGTCCCTGAGGCTCAGGAGGAGATGAAGGAAGTAGCCAAACACCCAAAGGTCACCTTCACTTCCACCAATGTTATTCTCAGAAGGAGCAGGATTAAAGAGGGGACAATGTGGCTTAGTGGTAATAGTGTGGTTTGGGGATCATTTTCTATTCAACCTTATTTGTTAGGGGTTGATACTAATTGAAGTCAATATTTTTGTGGGTTTCCTGCTGAAGAAAATTTTTCTAGTAATAATCCACAACACCTCTCAGAGAACTACTACCCTCTGTGCCTCTTTTTCTTATTCTGTAGAGACAGTATGGAAGTATATAAATAAGAATTATCTTTCTGGAGTCATTTTGAAAGATGAGGTATTACAATTCATGCTCTTATCTTTATAGGGAAGATGAGGTGCATTCGCTGTTAACGAGGTTATTCATCATTACCTTTCTTTGTCCTGAAGCCAAACATTAGACCTAGTAATATTAATCACATTTTTTTTTTAAAGTAGTCTCTACACCCAGTGACTCCACACCCAACAAGGGGCTTCAACTCATGACCCTGAGATGAAGAGTCACATGCTTTACCAACTGAGTCAGCCAAGCGCCCTTTGAATCACGATTTTAGTCCAGGATCTATCACAGTATCATTTACTCTGTTGTAGAAAGTATCAGCAAAGAGAGAATATAAATCTTAAATGTAGATAGTGGGGAATTCCTCTTAAGTTAAAGCATGGTTGTTGTCTTAGATAGTTATGACTGCTTGGTTGACAGTCATGAAGCAAAAATAGGTCCATGTATTCCAGCTTTGGGGGTTGTCTATAAATACCTTCATTGTGTGATGGAGATTCATACACCGATTCACTACCCTCATAGCCTTACTCATAATTACGTTACATTCACAGACTAACTCATGTATAACAATATGCATCACGAAGAGCTATGGATTTTCTAAGATGCAGCCTTAATATGATTGCCTTTCTATGACATTGGCTATTTTTGACTTTAAAGATTTGAGTTATTTTAAGGAGATTCCTGATAAGATGTGGAAAGTGTGTGTGTCTGTTATTGATTTGGCTTTGCCTTTATCTTACATCTGATTGGTTCAGCCCGGTGAGTGGTAGTATCTGATATATCACCTACTACTGTTAGCTTAATTGTGAAGCTAACTGAATGTTTTGAAATTTGAATGGTGAGGATAAAACTTTTTAAGGGTGCTGCTGCTTTTAAAATGATGGTTAAATGTATTCAGATAGCTTAGTTAATAGAGTAAGTGATAAAGGAAAGTAATAAGTTAGGAACTAATTGAGTTGGAAATACACTTTAAATGATGACTGGATTACTCGGTTTGATATGTGGAATTTTCATTATTATTACCCTCACAAAGTGTTATAGATTTAGCCTGTTAGCATCCTGTTCTGAGCCCAGCAGAATATAGCTTGATACAATATACTAATTTTTCTCAGATATATTGGTACTTTCATTGAACAGTTATTAAACACATGCTGTGTAAGATTTATTTCAAAGGATCTTCTTATACTTTTTTCTCTTGAAGTGAAACAACTGAAAGTTAACACAGCATTCTTTTTATTCCTTAGGTCTTTTTTCTTCTTTACATAACACATTCTCTGACAAGGCAGAAAATTTATCTGTATGCAAATATAATACTTGTTAAAATTTGTTTTTTAAAATATGAAAGGTCCACAGTTTCCTGCTGTGGGGACATCTGTTGTCCTGTAATACTCTGTAGTCACTGATCAGGACTGACTTTATTTTCTCCTTTGCTGAAAAAGCTTTAGTGACATTCTGAGGATAGCAAAGCAGATTCTGTTTGGAGGGACACCAAGGACAAATAATATGGGCTTAGCTCTGAAAAACAAAGAATTTTAGGCTGGAAGTAAGTTTAGAGGGACAGGTCACTTCCTCTGACTCCCCTTAGCATTATTGGTCAGATGGCTTACTCATTGTCATAGAGCTGGGATTCGGACTAGCATAGGTAATACATTTGGTTAAAGAATAAAATGAATGAATATATAAATCTGCATGCTGGGTTCAATAAGTTGTTTCAATCAACACTCTTTTTTTTTTTTTTTTTTTTTTTTTTTTTAATCAGAATCCTGATGTTGGCTTAAAGCCAGTGTGGTACAGTCCTAAAGTTTTCATTGAAGGTGCTGATGCAGAGACATTATCAGAGGGTGAGATGGTTACCTTCATAAATTGGGGCAACATCAACATTATTAAAATAAACAAGTAAGAACTTTTCATCTATTTTCAAATAAATGTGAAAGGAAATTCTTAAGTTTCTTCATTATTAAAAATTACCTAATTTAGACTCATTCATTTTCCCAACTGGTTAACTTGCTCAGGTGTAGAAACTGCCAATTCTGGACACATAACAAATTTCTTTTACATATGTGTTCCAATTAATTAATTGGATATTGGGATATGTTTTGTTTGTGATGTTGAAAATTACTACATCTGAATATAAAAAAGAGTTCTAATGCTTACAGGGTCCCTTTTTGTCATTAATTCTCATTATACAGTTTGCCTGTGGGAGGGACCCTTTGGACAGAATTTGTATATGTAACATAATCTTTATCCTAAAATCTGCTTTAAAATTATTTTGTGATGAGTATGCTACTGTCCAGTTATTATAGTGTGCTACACTTGTCAGTTCTTAAGATTATGTAAATGGAACATAGCATGCTAGTAAAATTAGTTTATGTGAACTCAGAAATCTTAATTGTCCAGTCATTGCATATGATTTCAAGTAATTGTTACATGTTTTAAAATTCTTTACATTTTTTTAATACTTGGTGCTGGTGACCTTAAAATTTGTAAATATATTCTTGTTTTTCATCAAATATTAGACATTCAAATACATGTTTGACACTCTTCCAAAGAAAATTTCTAGCCATTTATTACAGATCACAGAACAAAATAATGCATTCATGGCAATTATGGTTTGTTTTCTCTAAACACTTTTCAATCTTACATCTAGAAATGCAGATGGAAAAATTGTGTCTCTTGATGCAAAATTGAATTTGGAGAACAAAGACTATAAGAAAACCACTAAGATCACTTGGCTTGCAGAGACCACGCAAGCTCTTCCCGTCCCGGCAGTCTGTGTCACTTATGAGCACTTGATCACAAAGCCCGTGCTAGGAAAAGATGAAGACTTTAAGCAGTATGTCAACAAGAACAGTAAGGTAGACCCCTGAAAGAAATCGTATTTCTTTTTTCCCTGTCATATAAGCTTTTTTTTTTTTTTTTAAGAATTTTTAAAAATTACTTTTAAGTACTTGGTTTTCAAACAAAATGGAGAAAAGATCTGTAAAATTTTATTAAAATGAAAAGATGTAAAAGGGTGATGTTTCCATTTTACGGAAGATAGAAGCTGAAGCACACTGAAGGTGAGTAAGTTGCCTGAGGACAGGCAGAGCCCTTGTGCCTAAGTGCTGAGGGCTGTCATGAGTTTCAGCCAGGTCTGAGTGTGCTTTTTGCACTGTGGCTCCTACCTATGGTGGGAAACTTACTTATATATCTTCAGGGACACCAATCAAGTTAGTTGAGAGGTTTTCTGAAATTCGTCAATTTATAGATTTTGACTTTTGAAAATACAATAAATGTAATTGTTTAATTCTTCACTGTTTCACGGTGTCTGCTTAAGTAGTAAAGCTTTTAACATATTTGTTGAAAATAGCCTCTGGAAAAACAGCTTGTACTGTAGAGTTCTTTTGAGTGCTCTGATTTCTGAGAAGGTGTATTTTCGTCTTCTGTCCTCTTTACAGCATGAGGAACTAATGCTGGGGGATCCCTGCCTGAAGGATTTGAAAAAAGGAGACATTATACAACTCCAGAGAAGAGGGTTCTTTATTTGTGATCAACCATATGAACCTGTTAGGTAAGTAAATGTAGTTAAGCGTTTATTTATTTTTTAATTTTTAATTAAAAAATTTTTTTATAAATTTTTTTATTTTAGAGCATGTGAGCAGGAAAAAGGGGTAGAGGCAGAGAGAAAGAGAATCTTAAGCAGGCTACCTGCTCAGCATGGAGCCCAATGGTGGGCTCAATCCCACAACCCTGGGATCATGACCTGAGCCAAAATCAAGAGTCAGATGCTCAACTGACTGAGCTACCTAGGCACGCCTGTATTTGAGCGTTTAAATGAAAATGCTTAAAGTTCTTACAGTAAATAATATTTTAAAAATCAAGTTTCTACTTAAGTACCATCCCTGATAATTCTCTATTCGGTCCGATTTGTTTTTTTTATATTTAGTATTTCGGGCTTTATAGTAATAAGGGGTAACTTTGAAACAGTAATTACTAATAACAAATTATTCATTTCTAAAATTAAACCATCTTATAATTCATCTTCATGGAGTCCAAGTATAAACAAAAAAGTTTCATCATATCTTACCTTTTGGGTGAAAATTATCACTCTTACCTCTTTTTTCATAGTGTATTTTCTTTTTTTAAATTTTTTAAAAAAATATTTATTTTGAGAGAAAAAGCATGAACTGAGGAAGGGGCAGATAGAGAGGAGAGAGAGAGAGGCCCAAGCAGGCTCTGTGCTGTTAGAGTGAATCCCCATCCAGGCTTGAACTCACAAAACATGAGATCATGACCTGAGCTGAAATCAAGAGTCAGATGCTTAACAGACTGAGCCACCCAGGTGCCCCTGTGTTTCTCTTTATTTTATTTTTTTATTAAAAAAATTTTTTTTTGATGTTTGTTTATTTTTGAGAGAGACACAGAGCGCAGGTGGGGGAAGGGCAGAGAGAGAGAGACACAGAATCTGAAGCAGGCTCCAGGCTCTGAGCAGTGAGCACAGAAGTATGATGATCAACCCACTGAGCCACCCAGGTGCCCCTCCCTGTGTTGCTTTTTAAACTGTGAACTAATGGGATTATTAGGAAAACTTTTAGTTTCTAAATTTTTGTCCGTGTTCCTTTTGGTTTTCTTTTTGGTCTCTGCTGTTTTTTCATTGTCATCTCTTGCGTGATCAGACCTTTCTCTTGAGCGCTACACTTGGGAATCTGATGCCTTTTAGACATCCTTGAATAGACATGTCAAACTCCATATCTTCAAAATCCCGAGATCCTTAGTACCATCTCTGCTCTGTTCCTTCATCCCCTCACTCCAGTTGGTAAACTCTAGTGCTTGCACTGCCAGTCTAGGCTAGGCTATCTCTGTGTGGCCCCTGCTCTGCTGTGTTAGCCCCTCCGCTCCTGCCTGCCCCTCCCGGGCATTTCTTCTTGATTACCAAAACAGCTTCTAAAGTAGCGTCCCTGCCTCCAGTTCTGTCCATTTCTAATCCACTTTTCACATGGGGCCAACTCTAAAAATTTCAAAATAACAATTTTATCACATTTCCCCCCTGCTTAAAAACTCTTCTCGATTTCAGGGTAAAATCTAAACTTTTTAGTGTGACTTGTAGGATTTTTTTATGTTGTGGCCTCTCCACCCCCCCTGGGCCATATCTTTTGTAATTACCCTGTCACGTATCCATTCTGTTCAAGATACTGGATAGCTTGGAGCTTTCCAAAGGCATCAGATGCTTTTGAGCCTCCTGTCCTGCCTTTTGCTGGAATGGCCCTGCTTTTTCTTCATTTGGGTAACCTTTCAGATGTTACTTCTCCCAGAGCTCTGGTCTGGATAGGCACCCAACCTATGTATCTCCATAGTATCTCGCACTTTTTCTCTTTAGAGTGTTTATCACACGCTATTGAATCTGTCTTGTTTCCACTACTGGAATTCATTCATCAGGGAGAGATACTTTTTTTTTTTTCCTTAATGCCACATTGCGTTCAGTCATATAACATCATACATGTAAACAGTGTGGTGCAGTGCCTGATACCTACTAACCCTTGTCACACATTTAGTGATGATGGTGGTAGTGGTGTGGGTGGTGATGGTACCACAATTAGAGTAATGCCCCGAACAGAGTAGGTTCTTAACTTAGTCTAAAAAAAATTGCCAAGTTTAAACAAATGTGCCGGATCAGTTGGATGGTCACATGCAAAAGAGTGAAGTTGGACCTCACTCCGTCTACAAAAATTAAGTATGAATCAAAGAACTAAATATCAGAGCTAAAACTATAAACCACTTAGGAGAAACATTAAGTGTAAGTCTTTGTACCTTAGCATTGCTTTCTTAAACAAAGCACAAGCAACCGAAGAAAATATACATAAATTGGACTACATCAAAATTAAAAAATTTTGTGCTTCGAAGGATACCACCAAGGAACTGAAAAAACCCACAGAATGGGAGAAAAATGTTTACACGTGTATCTGATAAGGGACTTGTGTACAGAATAAATGAAGAATTCTTACAACTCATAAAAACAGATTAAAAATGGGCAAAGGATTTGAATTTTTTTTTTTTCAACGTTTATTTATTTTTGGGACAGAGAGAGACAGAGCATGAACGGGGGAGGGGCAGAGAGAGGGAGACACAGAATCGGAAACAGGCTCCAGGCTCTGAGCCATCAGCCCAGAGCCCGACGCGGGGCTCGAACTCACGGACCGCGAGATCGTGACCTGGCTGAAGTCGGACGCTCAACCGACTGCGCCACCCAGGCGCCCCAAAAATGGGCAAAGGATTTGAATAGATATTTCTCCAAAGTGGATATACAAATGGTCAGTCAGCATGCAAAAAGATGCTCAGTATCATTAGTCATTAGGTAAATGCAAATCAATACCATAATGAGGCGTCACTCCACACCCACTGGGATGACTATAGTCAAAAAGACCGACAATAACAAGTGGTGGAGGATGTGGAAAAATTGGAACCCTCATACACTGCTGATAGGATTATGAATTTTGAAAAAAACTTTTTTTTTTTTCAACGTTTTATTTATTTTTGGGACAGAGAGAGACAGAGCATGAACGGGGAGGGGCAGAGAGAGAGGGAGACACAGAATCGGAAACAGGCTCCAGGCTCTGAGCCATGAGCCCAGAGCCCGACGCGGGGCTCGAACTCCCGGACCGCGAGATCGTGACCTGGCTGAAGTCGGACGCCCAACCGACTGCGCCACCCAGGCACCCCAGGATTATGAATTTTAAGATGATCTGGTCACTTTGGAAACTGTGGCAATTCCTCAAAAAGTTAAACATAGAGTTAGCATTTGAGCCAGCAATTTCCTCCTGCCTGTGTACTCCAGAAAAATAATAACGTGTTCATAAAAAACTTTGACAGGAACGCTCAGAGTAGCCTCATTTGTAATAGCTAAAAGTTACAAATAACCCAGATGTTCCTCAGCTGATGAATGGATAAACAAAATGTGGTATGTTCATACAAGGGAGCATTATTCAGTCCTAAACAGTAATGAGGTACCCTTCATGCAGTAGCGTGCACGAACCTTTAAACATACGCTAAGTGAAAGAAGCTGGTCACAGCCGACCATGTATCGTGTGACTCCATTTAAACAAAATACCAGAATAGACAAATCCATAGAAACAGATTAGTCGCTGCCAGATGCTAGAGGCATGGAGGACCAGGAAGTGGTAGATAAAGGGCACAGGATTTCTTTTTGGGGTGATGTAGATGTTTTAAAGTTAGAGGGTGGTGATGTTGCACAGTTTCATGTAATCATTGAATTGTGTACTTTCGAAGGTTGATTTATAATAATATCTCAATAAGACTATTTAAAAACATTGCAGAGATACAGGACCCTATTGTTACTGAATTCTTTTTGTTTTTCCTACAAAATTTGAAGAAATCATTTGCTTATGAATAGTCTCAGGGACAGTGGATCTTGCTAATTACTGTACTTTTAGAATTGAGAAATTCTTATAAATGTTCTACAGAAATTCTTGTTTATAAGCAGATTAGGTGTGGTATGTAGACGCACTTGCTCTAAATCAAGAATGAGACCATTAGCAGCCACTGGTGCCATTTCTGGTGACAGAGTAGCTTTTGTCCAGGAGTTAGCATGTTTATATCTATAAAAAGTTCTTAAATTGGAAGCATGCACTTAGAACTGCAAATTTTTATTTGTGTATTTATTGGTTTTAAACTACTCTGAAGAGCTTCTGATTTAAATAATAAGAGAATGGACTGTTTATACTTTGAAAAACATTAACGTAGACGGTACCATTGAATTAATCTAGGAATTCAGTTTTAATTGATGTCAGATAGTTTTGTTCAAATAAACTTTATTTGACCCTCTATTTTCTCTTTAGCCCCTATAGCTGCAAAGAAGCCCCATGTGTTTTGATATACATTCCAGATGGACATACTAAGGAAATGCCAACATCTGGGTCAAAGGAAAAGACCAAGGTAGAAACAACAAAAAATGAGGTAAATATTGACTTTTATGGATATGGCTCTAGTCGATGATATTTTTGCCCCAGGGTTTACACTCTTTCTTTACCTTAAGTAATCTCTACATTCAATGTGGGGCTCGAACTCACAACCCCAAATTCAAGAACATGCTCCACCAATTGAGCCAGCCAGGTGCCCCAAATCCTTTTCTTTTCTTCTTCTTCTTTTTATTTTTTTTTGGAGAGAGCTCACATACCAGTTGGGAAGGGGCAGAAGGAGAATCAAGTAGGCCCCACCCCCAGCGTGGAGCCTGACATGGGGCTCTATCTCAGAACCATGAGATCACAACCTGAGCTGAAATCAAGAGTTGGACACTCAACCAGCTGAGCCACCCAGGCGCCCCCCTTTGTTTTTTTTTTTTTTTTAATAACCTGTCTACTTTAGGATCGTTGTGTAGAGCTAAAGAGTACTTAGAGGACCACCTGTTCTTAGCTACTCATTTACACATGGAAAGAAAAGGAAAAATCCCTTGCCCAAGATAACAAAAGTTGTTATTGACAGAGTTAGGACATTGAAGCGGTTTTATGGTTCCCTATCTGTACTTTTCTGTCAGACTCCAGTGTCTCTGAGAGAAGAGCTCCTGATAGACCAAGGTTCAGAAAAGAGAACATGGATAGGAGTTGCCATGTTGTGGGCGATAGGTTTCTTTCTTGAATCTTGGACTCAGATTCGACACTGCCATGCTGATTTACTGTTCCACAATGATTTTCCTGTAGTACTTGATTTTCACACAGCAGTTGTGGAAAATTTAGTTTTGCAAAGATATGACACCATTGAAAGAAATGTAGCATACTGTAAAGACTGAACCACTTTGAGCTTGTAGTACATGCAAACTACAAACATGTAATGTTTGAGAGATGTTGGGTATATTACTCTGTTTACCTCAAATACATAAAATATTTTGTGGCACCCTGGAGCACCTTGATACCTGGTTTGGGATCCGTAGATGTTGGCAGTTGGGTAAACACTGGTGATTTGGTATCAGCGTAGAAGATACTTTGATGTTGGCAGTTGGGTAAACACTGGTGATTTGGTATCAGCGTAGAAGATACTTTGGAGGGTGGACTGGAAGTAGGGTTAGAAGATGTTATGAGTGGTAAGGAAGCCAGAGGGTGAGAGCATGGAGGATGTAAAGGAAGACATGAATTTGGGAAGTAGAATTGTTGAGACAGTAATTTCTAATTCTGTTGGGTTCACTAGGTAAATAAAGATAAATAACCTGAGCTAAGGAAGACAGAAATATGAAAGTTTATTAGATGTGAGTTTGGAACTGTTTACAGTGATGATGTCGTGGCTTGAGCTTTTAATTTACACAAATATTGTGGGATCTCAGCCAAAAGAAAAAGGAAGAAAAACAAGAGGTTTTTAAAAAAAATTTTTTAACGTTTATTTATTTTTGAGAAAGAGAGACAGAGTGCAAGCGGGGGAGGGGCAGAGAGAGGGAGACAGAGAATCCAAAGCAGGCTCCAGGCTCTGAGCTGTCAGCACAGAGCCTGACGCGGGGCCCGATCTCAGGAACCTGAGATCATGACCTGAGCCGAAGTCAGGCACTTAATGGACTGAGCCACCCAGGCACCCCGAAAAATAAGAATTTTAATGGGGCAGTATCTACGTTCTGTTTTTTATAAGTATATACCAGCAGCTCTCAAACTATTTAGTCTCAAGACCCTTACATTCTTAAAACTGGACCCCTTTTGTTTTATGTGAGTTATGTTTATTAGTATTGGCTACGCTAAAAATAAAATTGACAAGTTTTCAAAGAACATATTCATTTTAAAATGACAATTATAAGCCCAATTATATGTTTATATAAATAACACTTTTTATGAAAAATAACTATGTTTTCCAAAACAAAATTGTGAATTAGAATGGTGTGGTTTTTGCGCTTTTATTTTACTTACTTGTTTTTAAATGTTTATTTTTGAGACAGAGTGCACACATGCGGGGGAGGGGCAGAGATAGAGGGAGAGGGAGAATCTTAAGCAGGCTCCGCCCTGATGCAGGGCTCAATCCCGTGACCGTGAGATCATGACCTGAGCTAAAAGTCAGTGTCAGGTGCTAACCCACTGAACCACCCAGGCGCTCCAGCACTTTTAAATTTCTCTTTCTCTTTAGTGTCTGACTTAACAGCCTCCAAGACATTGCATTGTACCCTCATGAAGGACTGACTCAAAATGACAGACTACGTGTTAGTATTATTATTAAATAACTGTGGGCTTGCAGCCCTCCTTCAAAAGGATCTCAGAACTCTTCTGGGTTCAGGGTGCCTGGGTGGCTCAGTCAATTAAGTCTTCAACTTTGGCTCAGGCCATGATCTCATGGTTTGTGGGTTCAAGCCCCGCGATGCTCCACACTGACAGTGTGGAGCCTGTTTGGATTCTATCTCTCCCTCTCTCTCTGCTCCTTCCCAGCTCGTGCTCAATCTCTCAAAAGTAAACATTAAAAAAAAAAAAGAAAGGAAGAAGTTCTCTGGGTTCTGTAGACCACACTTTGAGAACCACTAGTATCTGTAATGAAATAAACATGAACTGGGAAATGTGACCGTTCCCTCATTGGTCCCAGTTTCCACCTGTACCTCTCACCTTTTACATATTCTATAACGATGCTAGTGTTATGCTGTAAGTTTATGTATTCCTTTTTTATTTTCAAAATTTTATATACATTTTAGTTAACTAGCATATAGTGTAATATTGGTTTCAGAAATTTGTGTATTCCTGAAAAACTTTATGTTTTGCAAAATGGCATACTAAAAATAACAGGGCTGCTTTATTAGGGAAAATAGAGTTGGGGCAAAACACTAAGAATAAGAACCTGTACATCTCATGTAGTTTCAGTCAAGTGGTGGCTGGTTAGCAGTCATGGAAGGCTCAGCTAGGCTGGACATCACAGTGGCTCACTCAGAAAGTAACGAATGGAACAGCTGCAAGAAACCTCTTTAGTCTGGTAGTGTCCGGGTAGTGAGACTTTGTATATGACAGCTTGCGGCTTCAGAAGTGAATGTCCAGTAGACACGGTGGAAACACCATTGCCTTTTATGATTTAACTTTGAAAATCTCACACGGTGTCATTTCTGCTGTTGTCTGTTGTACCGAGCACTCATAAGCTTGCCCACATTTCGAGGGGAGGGGACATAGACTCCACCTCTTGATGGAAGGAGTGTCAGAACGTTTGTGGATATGCTTTGGAACCTGCACAGACCCTCCTGGAAACTCAAGAACAGTTGACTGGCATTGGTGTCCAACACTGCAGTCAGCCATTGTTTGCAGCCTTAAATCTTAAGGCTAATGCCCTGTCCTTTGATATGTGGGTTTGAGGGTATTTGCCTCTAGTACAGATCAGTGTCATCAAAAATAAAGTCTGACTCATCATAGACCCTGCTTCATCTTTTCTTTTCTTTTCTTTTTTTTTTTTTTAAAGCCCAGGAGGATAGTTTTTTGAAATTTCTTCATTTACACTTGTGCACCTTCATTTGATGGCTTAATGTTATGGTAACAGTGTTGTTAAAGTACCACCTGCACTCAAGCCACTTCTAAAGCTTTCTCTCTTAATAGTGAGAAAGCTTTTCCCTGTATGCTTCTTTGTCTCATGTACATGAACGAACACACTGGGAGAAATCACCACCAGGTGGTGTGATTTTTCAGTGTTACCCTAATATTATTTCCTTGTTTACCAGGCATGATTGAGTCAGTTCATGTTATCAAAAATAAGTATAACAGAACAGAATGTATGTATTTTTGGCACAGAGTGGCTCCCTTTGTGTATTTTCCTTTACTGTATAATAGGCATTTATATGTGTATATTAACATTCATGGTTCTGTATTTTGAAGGAGTAGTTTTGAGTGTATGTAGGTTTTTTTTTTTAAGATTTTATTACTTTTTTTAAGTAACCTCTGCACCCAATGTGTGACCCCGAGATTAAGAGTCACATGCTGTACCCATTGAGCCAGCCAGGTGCTCCACGTGTATGTGGTTTTTGACTTACATGCTAACTTCAGAACTTAGCCCCCATGTAAAATGCAACTCTGATGTAGCTTAAGGTGCTTCTTAGCTATCCAGGTAAAGATGTCTTAAAGACCATTCAGAATGCTGGGTCTGGGGTCAGGACAGAGTCCTGGCCTAGAGATGAAACATTTTAGAGGTAATGCATGTGACTCATGAATATGGATGAGATTCTGAAAAGTTAAGTGGAAGACCATTAAAGAAAAAAGTCATGGGGAAGGTATGATGTGAGCTGGGTTTTAAATTTGGAAGGGTTTCAGTAGGGTAGAAAGCATCCTAGGTAGAAGGAAAGTATGACATTGAGAATAAAAATAGCATAGTTATTCACTATCCAGAACATATCTCTAGGTTTATTGCATACACCTTTATATAACCATTTGCCCATAAGTATGTAATTTTATACAAATAGAGTTATTCCACAGTACTGAGTTAAATTTGTATCAGTGTTCCGTGGAAGTCTTCCTTGTCAGTAATCGAGATATTGTCTCCTCTTTTAAAAAATTAATAATACCTAAAACTTCGTGATACTTTTTCTCAGGCTTTGTAACTAAAAGCTTTACACATATTTATTACCTTTATTTTCCCATCACACTGTTGGGTTCAATACAATTATTCCTGTCTTTTAGTTAAAACCAGAAACAGCTTTTGTAAGTAATTCAGGTCGCAGTATGTGGTGGAACAATGATTTATTCTCAGATATATTGGATGTGTCATAATTTCTTTAATCCTCTAATGGTTAAGATTTAGGTTATTTTCAGTTTTTTACTGTGATAAAAATGCTCCAGTGAAATCTCTACCTACCTCTGTTTTTATTTCTGTCATTTTTCATTAAGATAAATTGTTAAGAGTGAGGTTATTTACTTAAACTTTTTAAGGGATTAAAACTTAAAAATTTTTTAGCATGGAATGTTATAAGACAATGTGTATAATTTTGTGGGAAGACATTTAACATGAATTAACTATTTCACTTTTGGTTTTTTGTCTCTGTAGCCAACTATTCCTTTTAAGGAAAGACCAGGTCCTTCTTTGGATAACACTTGTGCTACATTTGAGGATTCCTTGGTCCTTTACAACAGAGTGGCTGCTCAAGGGGATGTGGTTCGTGAATTAAAAGCCAAGAAAGCAGCCAAGGAAGATATAGATGCGGCTGTAAAACAACTTTTGGCCTTGAAAGCTGAATATAAGGAGAAAACTGGCCAGGAGTACAAGCCTGGAAATCCTGCCGCAGTGGTACAGAATGTTTCTTCTGTATCAGTAGCACGTCCTCTGGAGAGTAAATCTCTGTATGATGAAGTTGCTGCCCAAGGAGAGGTGGTTCGTAAACTGAAAGCTGAAAAAGCCCCCAAGGTCAGTATGCTGGAATGAGTCGAGACAGCATTGTGAGGAAGCTCATGAATTCAGATGGTCTAGGATGGTCGCGTCTCATCTTCTTTGAAGACATGCTGTGTATAGACTGTCTGCTTGAATATTTTGGCAGAACGGTTAACACCTACTGATGCCTGCTGTGTGCCAAGCTCGAGATACTAACAAGCAGCAGCTCACCATCTAGTTGGGAGAGGTGTCAGGGAAGAAACATACACGCTGTATCCCATGTGACACGACTGTAGTCCTGTATGACGTGTAAACTGTTCTCCCCAGTGTTTGTGGTGGTTAAGTGGCAGGGAAGGAGGAAGCAGTTCATAAAGGATATTTAAAATAGTCCTGAGGTAGAGGAAGCCCTTTATGGATGAACAAAGTTCAGGGAAGGTACTCTTTAAGTGTAGATCCGTGCTTCTCAAGCTTCATTGTACATCAGAATTACTAGAGAGCTTGCTAAAACACCGATTGCAGGGTCCCACCTCCTGAACTTCTGCCTCAGTAAGTTCACGGTATGCAGAGAATGTGCACTTGTAAACAGTTGTCCAGGGGATGCTCGTGCTGCTGGCCTGGGGCCGGGTGTGGAAGACACACACTGGCAGGGGCAGAGAGGTATGAAGGTTCAAGGTGTATTCAGGGAGTAATGGGTTGTCAAGAGGTTTTGGACCAGTGACTATTTCTCATTCTTCTCAGGGGAACCCTAAAGCGATACTAAGTTTTGACTAAAGTATACATATTATTCTTGTTTTAATGATATCTTTAGGCAAAACATTTAGCCAAATGGATGGTAGCCCTGAGTATGGAACAGGATTGGTTGCTGTGAGAGATGAAAGGAATGGCATCTGTGGTAGAAAAGGGCCATATTTAATAATCAAGGTGTACAGTTCTGTTCAAACAGTAGTGTAGTTCTAAAACATGACCGAATGGGTAGTGCTGTAACTGGATATAATTCAGTCCCTCTTAAACTTCCAAAATTATAGGCTCTGGGCTGTGACAAGAACACAGAGAGGTATGGGGAACTCTTGGACTTGACTTCTGGTGCTGGAGGGGATTTGTTGTCCCATCAGTGTCCTGGGCTTTGGTTGGAGAAGAATGGAATAGGAGGTTCCTCACCTCATTAACAGTTGCTAGGCCTCTGACTAGAAACTATCCCCCTAAGATTCTTTCTTTCATGGACATTTGACCTCTGCTGAAGAGAAAATGCTTTAGGGAAGTCTTAGGGGTTTGGTGCAGAAGTTAATGTTTTTCTCTCTATTGTGAAGTGTGATAAATCTCTTTTTCTCTTTAGTGAGCCTGTTGGAAGTCCTGCAGAGCCATGACGATCTCAAAATAGCTCTGCTCCTAGGAATAAATCCTGGAACTTAGGACATAAATCCTTGGTATCTCCTACCCTCTGGCAAGGTTAGGAGTATTTCCACTCTGTACATGATCCACTCTATAGATCAGACACAAGCTGTGGACCCCTCTCTAGATGTCATTTGAGGGGAAGAGCGTTGGTCTTTAAATTCCTTCATTCTGAGGGGCTCCTGGGCGGCTCAGTCGGTTAAGTGTCTGACTTCAGCTCAGGTCATGATCTCGCCGTTTGTGAGTTCAAGGCCCGCATCGGGCTCTGTGCTGACGGCTCAGAGCCTGGAGCCCGCTTCCGATTCTGTGTCTCCCCCCTCTCTGCCCCTCCCCTGCTCATGCTCTGTCTCTCAATAATAAATAAACGTTAAAAAAAATATTAAATTCCTTCATTCTGAGTAGAGTATATTGAGATTCTGTGCTGATTCTTGGACAGCTAATGATGTGTGGGGTAGTAACAGCAGTAACCGTTATATGTAGGGCAACAGCCAGCTACACCTCCCATCTCGTTGAGTAATGGATTATGGCATACTTTCCTGACACAGCATTGTCAAGCTTATGAAAAGTCCGCCTATGGGTAAAAAAATCTGTGTCTTTGGTAATTAGTCAGATACTTTTACTAGGTGCTTTTTGATCATGGTGACTGTGATACTGAAATTAAGCTGACTTTAGTTTAACCTTGTTTTAACTGAATGCTTAAAATGCACCATAGCAGTGTTTTAAAATACTGCTTGTGTTTTTTCTTCTCTAAATGCTAACAGTGGCACATAGTGCTCTTTCCTGTTCCAGAGAATCGGCCCAGTTGCTAGGAACGGACGGTGTTATTTAGACCACATCTGGCACTGTGGACTACACACTGGTGCTGTTCTTGCATTGACTCCTCCCCACAGCTTTGTTCAAGAGTGTCCAGATGATGCTCCCTTTTTTATTGCCTCGTTTTAGTAACCAGTAAGAAACTGGATCTGAAAGTAACTTCCTGCAGTTTACAAAGCCTGGATTCTAATTTGGCAGTCAAATTCCAAGTTACTTCCCTTTAGAGGTGATGGGAGTGGTGTATTGCATTAGGAACACTAGAGAGTTCTGGTTTTACCAGTTTATTAATTTATTAAGCAAGTCCGTACACATTTTACATTAATAACTTGTCTAAGCCTCTTAATTCCATTTCCTACAAAAGTAGTTCTTCTGTTAAGTCATGTTCAGTGGCTAAGTAAGCGATAGTTACAAGCTTCAATTAGACTTTTCTTTTTCTGTTTGTCCATCCTTCTGTTCTCCTCCCCCGCCTCCCTCCCCCCACTTGAGGATCAGAAACGTGATTCTGTGTAGGAACTTGTAAGCATAAAGGCAGAGTATAAGCAACGGGTAGGCAAGGAATGAAAACCTGGAAGAACCTACCTTCAGTTTCTCCTTCAAGTCCACCTTCTGCTCTTTTCCTTTCTCTCCTGCTCAGTAGGTTGTTACAAAACAGTGGATCAGGCAGATACAGTGGAAGTTGCATGTCTGAGAATACACCAAAGATAAAATAATTCTGCATGCTGAGTTATTTAAAAATGGAAGTCACTTTTCAGATTTGAAATACTAACTTTTAAAGCTCTAAAGTTATAGCTTCAAAAAATAAAACTTTGATAAATAAAACACATTTCTCTAATTTGAAATCTAAATGAATGCAGTTTGAACATGAAATTACAGTGTTGCTTGAAATGAGAGTCAGAAAATTAAGGGCTTTATGGAATACTTAGCAACACTTTAAACTCTGGGACCGGGTTTGGCAAACTGTAGTCTGCACCTGTGTTTTGTAAGTGAAATTTTACTGGGACGCAACCATGCGTTTTAGTTTACATATTGTCTAAGGCTGTTTATGGGCTATAATTGCAGAGTTGAGTGGTTATAACAGACTCTCAAAAACCTACAGTATTTTTTATTGACCTGGCCCTTTATTGGAAAGTCAGCTGACCCATCTCTTAGAGGACAGAGTTTTGAGAAGCTTTATGGTAATGACTTTTTTTTTTTTTTTTTAAATTTCTTTTTCAACGTTTATTTATTTTTGCGACAGAGAGAGACAGAGCATGAACGGGGGAGGGGCAGAGAGAGAGGGAGACACAGAATCGGAAACAGGCTCCAGGCTCTGAGCCATCAGCCCAGAGCCTGACGCAGGGCTCGAACTCCCGGACCGCGAGATCGTGACCTGGCTGAAGTCGGACGCTTAACCGACTGCGCCACCCAGGCGCCCCGGTAATGACTTTTTTAATTGAAGTAATAAATGGCAGCAAAATCAAGTGATTATCATGTTAAATAAAAACTATTTAGGGGCACCTGGGTGGCTCAGTTGGTTGAATGTCCGACTTTATCTCAGGTTATGATCTCACAGTTTGTGGGTTCAAGCCCTCATTGGGCTGGCTGCTGTCAGCACAGACCTGTCTTGGAGCCTTTGTCCTCCTCTCTCTCTACCCCTCCCCTGCCCATGCTCTCTCTCTCAAAAATAAAAGTAAAACTTAAAAAAACAAAAACAATTCACAGTTGTTTCATCTTGTCATTGACAGCCTCTTTTTGTCCAATCCTGTCCCAGTGGACAGATGTTGATCGTCTTTTACTTCTGCACTTACAGCATTTCAGTTCATGGCATGTTTTTTATGCCCCCAGTAATTCATCTTCAATATCCCACCCATCTGTGCTCTTTTATATTTTACACCAGTGTTTGTGGTTTTAAAACCCAAATCATAGCTTATCTGTATTTAGCTTAAGGAAAGGAAACCCCATCATTCTACCCCTTTGTCTGGTAAACAGGCTATTCTAGGAAACCACTGCCCCTCACCCCTACCCCAAATAGCCTTAAGAATTCTAAGGCCAAAAAATAAAGATTAAAGGGGGAGAATATAAGAAGAAACAAACCCGTCCTTTTTCTTGACAGATTTTGAGCTTCTTGTTTAGGATTTGTATGTGGTGGGTTTCTGCTATATCTGTATTTGGTACTTGATGCAAACTTGCTTTTGCTCTAAACAAGTATAAAACCATCCATCTTGTCTGTGAGACCCAACACTTCACAAGACTGACTACAGCTTAGGGATCGTCTAGGAAAATCTGAGGAGTTTCTATTGATTGATTTGTGTCAGAGAAAAGTAGCAGATACATTGTGATTTAGGTAAATGAACTATTAGCTGAGAAACAGCAGAACAGGTGTTCCAACCCGACTCTAGTCTGGGTCCTCTGTTGTGCTGGATTGGCTCCTGGGATTGGGGTTCCATAATTGGGCTGGTTGGGATTTCAGTAAATTTAAGTAGATTTAAATAAAATTTATTTAAGCTAAATACAGGTTTCTAATTAGTTGACTTAGGAAAAAAAGACCCTTCTTTGAAAACCTGTGAACTTTTAGTTCGCTAATTCTCCTAGCAGACTTTTTTGTATGAGACCGGCTTCATTTCTTTCTCTCCTCAACTTGGGAGGATTCCTGCTTTGGATTGTCATCCGTCCTCCCCCACCAAGTGAGAATCTGCTTCCGGAGTCATTATCACTGATGTGTGCAGGTGTAGTTCTCTCGAATTATGTTAGAAAGGAACAAAAAGTGGGAAAGCGTTTATTATAGAGTTGGAAAAAAGTATTTTTTTAAAAAACTGTTTTCGCTGATAATTAAAGTGCTCAGGCCCTTTCGAAAGGTTCTGTTCTTAGAATTTTAAATTGGTAAAGTTCTAGGTTTTTCTTATTAAAGTTCTTTCGTTCCCCATGGAGAAAGGTTCCATCTAGTGGCTGCTGCGTACATGGCTGTTTGGGTACTTCTCAATCTGCAGTCAGCTCTCATCTGCAGATCATGTTTACTTCCTCCAATTCCCATCTTAAACTTTCTCATTCATCTGCATCAACAATTATTTACTGAAAACTTTTCGTGTTTGATTTGGCACACGTTAGATAAGTTTAAAATGATCTTTGTCTACTAAGAACTTAAAATTTATCAGCATACGCTTTGTAGGGTTCTGTTGTTTACTCTTGTATGGAGTAGTACCATCCAATTTCCCTTTGTAAATGCCTCTTATTCCAGAAAACTAGAATATTAAAAGACATTTTTTCCTCATTGTAGGAGTCATCATCAAGTAAGAATCAAAGATATCTTTTGAAAATGCCGTTTTCGTGGCATGGCAGGAGTGAACGGAACACTTAAATCATTGTTTCATACCTTCTGTGATGCTTGGCAAACTGTGAGGGTCAAGATCACAGACTCTAGAATAAACCCTAGATGAAATCCCGGCTCCACTGCCACTTAGTGTGTAACTTTGGGTAAGGTGCTTAGTCTTTCTAAGCTTTACTTCTTGTATAAAATGAGTCAGGGTTGTTTTGAGAAATAAAATGATCCACGTAAAGCACTAAGCATAATGTCTAGTGCGCAGTAAATAAATAGGCCATCAAATGATAGTGCTAATTTTTTTATATTGATAATTCTAATTCAAGAATCTTTAGATACCTTCTAAGTCATCAGATAAAACTGCATAGGGAGTAGTATAATTTCATTGTTTTGAAAAATAACCTGAATAGAAAACTTAGTTACCCACAGTATTCCATTTCTCACTTGGAGGGGATATAAGTATATATAATTTAGTCTATTTTTAGAATATCATATAATAATGAAGTGATGGACACGTTAGAATTTTCTTCTTTATAATATTTTGAATTGTAATCTTGCCCAACAAGGTTTTTGTTTTTCTTCATGAAGTGTGTGCCATTTGACTTCAGACTCTGGTCAATACTTGCTTATGGTGTAGATTGGAACTTCTTTCAAAGGCCTCTTTTTGTAGAAGTGGTTGCAGGAAAGTCCCTTAACTTTTTTCCCATTTTCTTTCTTTTAGCTGATGGAAGTTTCTTTTTCTTTTTTTTTTTTTTTTTTTTTTTTTTTTTTTTTTTTTTTTTTTTTTAAATTTTTTTTTTCAACGTTTATTTATTTTTGGGACAGAGAGAGACAGAGCATGAACGGGGGAGGGGCAGAGAGAGAGGGAGACACAGAATCGGAAACAGGCTCCAGGCTCCGAGCCATCAGCCCAGAGCCCGACGCGGGGCTCGAACTCACGGACCGCGAGATCGTGACCTGGCTGAAGTCGGACGCTTAACCGACTGCGCCACCCAGGCGCCCCTGGAAGTTTCTTTTTCTTGCTTCTTTTATGTATCACTAAGTGTGTCTTATTTCTTATGGACAGGTAGATTCTGCTGTGAAAATGCTTTTAACTCTTTTTTTTTTTTTTTTTTAGTTTTAAGTTTATTTATTTATTTTGAGAGAGATCATGAGCAGAGAGAGAGGGAAAGAAGGAGAATCCCAAGCAGGCTCTGCATCACCAGTGTGGAGCCCAACATGGGGCACGAACTCGTGAACTGTCAGATCATGACCTGAGCCCAAACCAAAAGTCAGACGCTTAACTGACCGAGCCACCCAGGTGCCCCCAAGATGCTTTTAATTCTGAAGACAGAATGTAAGCAAGAGACAGGTCAGGGGTACAAATCAGGCAAGCTGCCAGCTTCTCTTTGTGTGATTTCTCCTCTTCTGTTTACTCCTTCTGAGTGGTACCGGGTGTGACAGACTCTACTTCAGTACCAAAACGTTGTATCATAAGTGACGAGGAAATGTCACTTGTTGATTCATAGATGCAAATTCTTTAAAGGTATCCCAGTGCTTCCTGTAGGCCTTTGACCCCAGTTGTGGTAGTTTCCTGGTTTCTGTTGTGTTGCTTTTAGCTGTCTGGAGCATTGTCATAATGTAGCCGTGAAGCTTGGCTAGGGTAATTTAGAGGCCCTTTTTCTCTCTGATTGATAGATGCTTTGCCTTTTCAGTGGTATCTTGGTCTGTGTTTAGACAGTACTACCATTCAGGTAAGGCGTCCAGCTTGGGCCCTTTGCCTGTGTTGTCCTCTGCTGGCATCACAAGTGTCTCAGTTGGGCTGAATGTTTCATTCTTTTTCATTCTGATTATGTTGAAGTATCAGAGGATGATGTATATAGGTTAATGTCTAATTAAAACCTCAGCACACCTTCCCATTGTATTATAAATTTTTAAAAGAATAATGTAACTGTTCTTTACTTGGGCCCATATTGGTTTGTTTGTTTTAATGCTGTATTTAGTGTTTGTTTACTAGGCTAATGAAAATAAGGTTTGTGTAGCAAAGCCGTTGAGCTGATCTTTGTTCTGATTTTGTAAATGCTGACTCCACTATTTATAGACCCAGGGCTTGGACACTGCCAGTTTGCTTGGATATTCTATTATTTATTTGTCTGTTTACATATGTAAAATGAGAAATTATGGTACTATATGTGTGTGTGTTTACTTTTATGACTTGTATAGAGGATTATAATTTGATTTATGTTTTCAACATTTTTTTTTAGCTTTGATCTGTTACTTTATGATTGAGCTCCTTTGTTGCTTGGGTTTCTCCATGATTATTTATAGGAATACTTTGATAGAACAAATGATTTTTAATAATCATTGAAATTTTCAGAAATTTCACAAAGTTTCAAATAATTGTTTTTGTCTTTCATTTCAGGCTAAAGTAAATGAAGCTGTAGAACGCTTACTCTCCCTGAAAGCTCAGTACAAGGAAAAAACTGGGAAGGAGTACATTCCTGGTCAGCCCCCATTATCTCAAAGTTCAGACTCAAGTGCAACCAACAGCTCCGAGCCTAGGGGTCCAGAAACACCAGAAGCCAAAGTTCTTTTTGACAAAGTAGCTTCTCAAGGAGAAGTAGTTCGAAAACTTAAAGCTGAAAAAGCTTCTAAGGTTCGTGGGATATTTAGTTTGTATTTTTGTTTTTTACATTACAGGCTATTTTCTTTGCCCAGAAAACTTTCTGGCCCATCAAATCTAAGTTCTGCTCATGTATTTCAGTTCTCAATTCTGTGTAGTAGAGAAGCCTTCGCTGACCATTTCTCTCCCCAACTAGATTTGACTGGATAGTCTCTTATATAAGACTCTGCCTTTCTCTGGCATAGTACTTAAACCCTGTGTATTTTTAGCTGTTGGTTCAATTGTCCATTTCTCTCTAGGTTGTGAGATCCTGGAGAATAGGGCCCTAGACTCTAGCAGTGCCTGGCCCATTGTAGGCCCTTGATGTCTGCTCTTTGTTTTACTCATTCTCCTAAAGCTGAATCAGTCTCAGATGGCAGGTTTTATTTATTTTGAGCTCTGGTGTAGTTTGTGCTAATTATATTCACTTCCTAGGAGTAGGATTTTTTTTGGTACAGATTTGTGAGTGGGAAACAGTAAGTCATTACAGGTTTTGAAGTTTAACCAGTAGTGCAGAAACTTGATTACTGTTATTTTTCTGATTGTGAAATGCTCAATATGTATAGTTTAATGGCTCCTAACTTAAATTGCAGTGGAGTGCTTGTTACATACTAGTGCTTTCTTACAGAACTTTCTCTGATGGCGGGCGTGTTGTGTAGCAGCTCTGTCCAGTACTGCAGTCACTAGCCGTGTGTCGCCATTGAAGACTTGAAATACGGCTGTTGTGACTGAAGAACTGAGTTTCAAATTTTATTTACTTCACATTTAAATAGCCGTGTGTGGCTGGTGACTGCCGTTCAGATAGTGCAGTTATAATACTGTTTTTCAGTCCCTCTTTTGCATAATTCTGTTCCTGTTTATCATATTTTTTTGTTCTCAGTAGTTAGCATATTTAATGTTCGCCACCCCTACCCTATTCCCCTCTACCTTTACTTGTGTTTTCAAATCTGCTTATGAAGCTTCGGAGATGGGTGCTTAGTCAGTGATTTGAATTAAATATTATCTTCTCTTTTCCTCTTTTGTTAAACTGAAGGAGCAGGTAGATACGGCTGTCCAAGAACTCCTTCAGCTGAAGGCACAGTACAGATCTCTGACAGGAGTGGAGTATAAGCCTGTCTCTGCCACTGGGGCTGAGGACAAAGATAAGAGAAAGAAAGAAAAAGAAAATAAATCTGAAAAGCAGAATAAACCTCAGAAACAAAGTGATGGCCCAAAGAAAGACTCCTTAAAAAACCAAGGAAGTGGACTGTCATCAAGTGGAGCAGGAGAAGGGCAAGGGCCTAAGAAACAGACCAGGTAATAAAGCGTGGAAGCTTCAGTAGGAGTGAAGCAGAGCTTTGAATGAATTCGGCTCTTAAATGGCTTTTTTAAAAAACAAATTTTGCTTAGTTTAACTGTCACATGAGGTTGGAGAACGCTAGAAGTATAGTGCCAGCAGATAGCTATTGTCGATCTTCTGTTTATTTAAATAGGTAACAGATTCGTTTGCTTGGTTCAGGAATCTCAGAATATAGAAAGCTCAGTGAAGTCTCACTCTTACACGTTTTGTCCGTCCTTCCCAGTTTCTCCTACCGCCATAACGAGTTGGTAACCACAGCTAGTCTCTTCTGTAACCACTGACAGGTGTTCGTTTGGTCACACAGTAAAAACAAATATATATAAACAATCCTTTTTTCCTCCCTTTTAACACAATTGGTAGCCTGACAGTAGTCATTGCTTTTTACCTTAAGCAAATTTTTTGAATGAAAATCTTTTATGGAATGACAACATCATTCTCAATAGGATTTTAAATTTGGTTGGTTAAATACAAAACGAAGGTGTTTTAAAGACAAAACAGTGGCATAGATGGTGTTTCAGTATGTTCCAGTTCGTGGGAATAATGTGATGCCCCTGTCTGTGATCCCCATGGCAAAATTAGAGTGAACTTTGTGCCAGCTTCCTTTCATGGCTTAATAAAAGGAGAAAGCTGCCATTAGCAACTGCTATTGTGAGATCTTTTGGTTTTAGATTTGTTTAGCTGATTTTAAAATTCTGCCTCTTAGCTCTCACATCATACATGCAGTATCTCCTTAAACAGAATATAACGGTGGTTTTTCTTGCCTTTTGACTGGGTGGTCAGATTTATAGATTATAAAATAATAGAAGAGAGAACAGAATCTCTCACCTTTTACCTCTTTGTGAAAGGGTCAAGTTTCATGTAGGCATCTTGTTGAGCTGTGTCAAAAGTGAAACAGCAGAGAAGTCAGATACAAATACATTAAGATTTTAAGCCAGTAAGCTTTGTTGGTAACTCTAAAATGTAACTAATGGGTGAATTTTCCTATGTGGATCATAAGCCACAGTGCTTGAATAATTACTGATGTTCCAAGAAAAGGATTCTCATCTGGAATAGTTTTTTGTTTTTTTTTTTTTTTATCGCAGATCTAACTTATTTTAGAAGCATCTGTCTGTGCAACTTTTTTTTTTTTTTTAAACATTTATTTTTGAGAGACAGAGACAGCATGAGCAGGGGAGGGATAGAGAGAGAGGCAGACACAGAATCCAAAGCAGGCTCCAGGCTCTGAGCTGTCAGCACAGACCCTGACTCGGGGCTCAAACTCATAAACTGCGAGATCATGACCTGAGCTGAAGTCAGATGCTTAACCAACTGAGCCACCCAGGCACCCCTGCAACTTTTATTTACTGCAATTAAAAGAAAAATTTGTAGGGACAACTGGGTGGCTCAGTCCATTGAGTGTCCGACTCTTTGATTTCTGCTACGTCATGATCCCAGGGCCTTGGGATTGAGCCTCGTGTCAGGCTCCGTGCTGAGCTGGGAGCCTGCTTAAGAGTCTGTCTCCCTCTGCCTCTCTCCCCCACTCATGTGCTCTGTCTCTTTAAAAAAAAAAAAAAAAAATAGACCATGTAAAGCTTATTTATACACAGACAGCTATTGGTTTTTATACTTTTTGTATGTTACTTTCAGTGGGACACTGATCTTGCTAATTATAATTTTTTTCTGGATTGAGGTTGGTCAAAGATTCTTCTTTTTAGTGAGAGAATCCCATGTAAGTAGATTCTTTATTACAGATACATTGCCTTATAAATTATAAAGGACTTTGTAAAAGAGATGTCTGCATTAAAATCATAGCTGTTCTTGGGCTTGACTTTCCTAGTTCTTTGTGGACAGTACCTTACCACCTTTAAGAGATGGTGAAATTGTTTTCTAGGTTAAAAACTTTATTTTGGGAATGAATATACAAGAGAGATACATATGGAAATAACTCATACTGAAGAGAAACTAATCTGTTTTGAGGCTTATTTTCATTCAACCTACAAGCAATTGATGAACGAAGGGATTCATATTTTATTTTTCATGCCTGCAGGTTGGGCCTTGAGGCAAAAAAAGAAGAAAATCTTGCAGATTGGTATTCACAAGTGAGTATTTTATTCAGTTGATTTTTATGTTTTAAATTTCTCGAAGACTACGTTGTATTTAGGTTCTAACGTTCAGACAAAGTAATAATGTGTAATGTCGTTAGTAATATATAGTATAGTCCTTTAACGTGTCCCAGTTTTCAAAGCATGTTCACATAAAGCATTGAATTGAGAAGTAGCCCTATGAGGTAGTCATTATTCAAGGTTGTTTGTTTTTTTTTTTTTAACGTTTATTCATTTTTGAGAGACAGAGTGTGAGTGGGGGAGGAACAGAGAGAGAGAGACACAGATTCCAAAGCAGGCTCTAGACTCTGAGCTGTCAGCACAGAGCCTGAGGCAGGGCTTGAACTCACAAACCGTGAGATCATGACCTAAGCTGAGGTTGGATGCTTAACCGACTGAGCCACCCAGGCGCCCCATGGGGCACTTAGGCTTTAAAAAAAATTTTTTTTAATGTTATTTATTTTTGAGAGAGACAGAGACAGAATGTGAGTGGGTTAGGGGCAGAGAGAGAGAGGGAGACACAGAAGCAGAAGCAGGCTCCAGGCTCCGATCCATCAGCACAGGACCCGACGCGGGGCTCGAACTCACGAACTGCGAGATTATGACCCGAACCGAAGTGGGATGCCTAACCGACGGAGCCACCCAGGCGCCCCTGTTGTTATTTTTTAATGGTGAGGTAAAGGGATTAATCCAAAGTCACAAAGATAGTAAACAGAAGAAGCAAGATTGGAATTCAGATCTTAAGAGTTTAGGGCTTGGTGTTTCTCAGCCAAGGAAAGTCCATTTTACGGGCACAGTAACAGTGGAAGCCTTCAGATTTGAAGCTTGGTTATCATTCACTTGGCACTTGTAGTGTAATTTTGGTTTAATTTAGGCTTCACAGACTATATTTTTCTTTTAAAAAGGTCATCACAAAGTCAGAAATGATTGAATACTATGATGTAAGTGGCTGCTATATTCTCCGTCCCTGGGCATATTCCATTTGGGAATCCATCAAGGACTTTTTTGATGCTGAGATCAAGAAACTTGGTGTTGAAAACTGCTATTTCCCCATGTTTGTGTCTCAAGGTGCATTAGAGAAAGAGAAGACTCATGTTGCTGACTTTGCCCCTGAGGTAAGTCAGCTTGCTTTATTTATTTTTACAGTTTTCTCATCAACTCGAAAGTGTATTTTCAGTTTACACTTGAATGGTAATTTAAATGGCAAGTTACAACAACCAGTTTAGATAAATATACAGCCATTTTTAAAAGTATATATATATATATATATTTCTGTCTTCAGGGCAAGTTACAGTTCTGTTTGTTACATTAACTGGCTCTTACTTTTTGCTAAACATTTATAAGGACAGTAAGTGTCTACTTTTCTTACCATGAACAGCAGCAATTATTTTAACTTGCCTTAATTTCTCTAGCAAAAATTGAAGTAGAGATTTGCCTGCATTAGTGCTGTTTTTCTAAACTGCTGTTTAAAAAATGTGTGGAAAATGATTTTCTCTTCCTAGGTTGCTTGGGTTACACGATCTGGCAAAACAGAGTTGGCAGAACCAATTGCCGTTCGTCCTACTAGTGAAACAGGTGAGGATGGGCCTTGGAGCAGGAGGGCACTCACTGGGACACTAAGAGGTGGCTTCTAGAGTCGAGTCTCAGTGTCTGTTCTGTGATATTTATAATTCTTGTTGACGGTACAGAGTTGAACGAATGTTGATAAAGGTGAATGTATACTGAGGTTACGTAGAATTTTATTCTGTGTGCAGTAGTCATTAGGACGAAGGTGGTTTTTTAAAAATAAAAAACACTAATCATTTTTTATTTGATGCTGTAACTTTTCAGAACTTGCCAAGAATTTGATTCTTGGAATATTTTTTTAATGTTTATTTATTTATTTATTTTGAGAGAGAGTACGAGCAGGGGAGGGGCAGAGAGGGGGAGAGAGAGAATCCCAAGCAGGGTCCTCACTGTCAGTCCAGAGCCCGACATGGGACCTGAACCCACGAACCATGAGGTCATGACCTGAACCAAAATCAAGAGTCCGACACTTAACCGACTGAGCCACCCATGCGCCTCTCTTGGAATTGATAATAAATTTGCAAGCACTGATGTTTTATGCCATATTTTCTTAGGAATTTTTAGTTATTTTAACATGACATTCATATTTGTATAGGTTTTTATAGGTTCCTAAGTGACTTCATTTCCATGGTGTGTTATTCTTAAAGTAGTGAGTGGGAGAGGTGGAGGCAGCTGTTGTCTCAGTTGTGGAGGTAAAAAGAGGTCTCTGAGGTTGAGTGGTTTTTCTAAAGTTACATGTAGTGAGTAGGAGTGCCACTTGGAGGTTTTGAGTTTTGGGGCTTGTCAGTGTTTTGCCAAGTGATTATCCATCTTTAGAATGAGGGATTGTTTGCTCTTTATTTCATACTTCTAGGGATAACTCTTGTATAATATAAGGATGCATTATTGAAATTATGACCACAACTGTTTTCAGATAGGCAGAGTTTTATTTTAGGAATTATAGGTAGTCGTGAGTACCTATAATAAGACCGACACCTTCCCTTAAATTAGCAGTTCATGATAAGAGTTTCCATACTTTGGATTGATGCATTGAATAGGTTTACTCTAAATAGATAAAATTTAACTTGCTGGATTCAGCAAGTTATTTAACTTCTCTATGCTCAGATTCTGCATCTTTAATGATGAGATTCAAGTATCTACTTTGTGGATTGAATGAGAATTGAACAGTATAATGATGCAAAGAACATGACATAGAACATGATATATACTCTAAGATCTTCACTTAGTGTTTTTGAAAATAAAACAGCTGAAAAGCAGTCAACTTTAATGTCAAATGTAAATCCCAATGTAAAAAGAACATAAAATAAGGTCAAGTTTAGATAGATTTTCTTGACTAATCCGCTTTATGCAAAATACAACAATACCTTTTACTTACCATTACATACGTCAGATACACATTTACACAAACATCATTTTAATTTCTGGTAATTATGTTGTTGGTGTAACTGTTAGCAGCCTTCAAAGAGAAACAAAATCTTCAGTGATTAACTCTGCCTGTATTTGCCTGTATCTTTTCAGTAATGTATCCTGCGTATGCAAAATGGGTGCAGTCACACAGAGACCTACCCATCAGGCTCAATCAGTGGTGTAATGTCGTGGTAGGTACACACTCTTTCTTCTATTCTTTCATTCTTCTTCTTACTCATTTTTTTTTAAAGCACATTTTGTTTCTCCTGATTTTTATATTCAAGGGATTGGGAGAATGGAAGTATTTTTTTTATTACAGTTATGGATTACAATTATGATTTCTGATTACTTACCACATGAAATTGTTAATAAAAATTGAAATGCTCTCCATAATGATGAAATTATATTCCTGCCTCTTCCAGCGTTGGGAGTTCAAACATCCTCAACCTTTCCTACGTACTCGTGAATTCCTTTGGCAGGAAGGGCACAGTGCATTTGCTACATTTGAAGAAGCAGCAGAAGAGGTATAAAAAGTTATCTTCCATATTAATTATGTTCCATTTCTTTGTCCAGGCTGTGCTTTTATTTTCCCCCAGCTGTAAGTAATACAGTGCTGTCTATTTGTATAGAAATCATTCAACAAATAAATATAAGTTGAAATATAATCTGATCTCAAAATAACTTTAAAAGATAATTTCCTGGTATAATTGTTTTGTTACTTAAAATTTATGTATTACTTGTTAAAAGGAAAAAAAGCAAGTTATTTACTTATTTATTTAGAGAACACGAGTGGGGGAGGGCCAAAGAGAGAGGGAGAGAGAGAGAATCCCAAGGAGGGTTGGTGCTGTCACATGGTGCCCAACGTGGGGCTTGATCTCACGATCTGCAAGATCATGACCTCAGTGGAAATCAAGAGTCAGATGCTTGACCAGCTAGCCACTCAGGCAGCCCTTATATTTTCAAATGAAAGTATTTTTGGACTTCCATGTATAGAGGAAATTATAATCCCAGGGGTGAAATTAATTATTCTTCAGAAGATTTTCACCCTGGTTACTATATATTTTTATATCTTTCATAAATGTTTCTTTTTATTTTTTTTTAATTTTTAAAAAATTTATGTTTATTTTTGAGAGACAGACAGACAGCATGAACAGGAGAGGGTCAGAGAGAGAGAGATGGAGACCCAAATCTGAAGCAGGCTCCAGGGTCTGAGCTGTCAGCACAGAGCCCGACGCGGGGCTCGAACCCACGAACTGTGAGATCATGACCTGAGCTGAAGTTGGAAGCTTAAGCCACCCAGTGCCCCTATTTTTCTTGTATTCTAAACTTATGAACGTTTAAAAAAATTATTCAGTTTCTTTTACACTACTTGGTTGAATGTTTTTCCATAATAAATACACACTAGCTGCTTTAGCCTTCCCATAAAAAAAAGGTATTTATTGTTTGAGATGCTTGTTCCACCACATTTAGTTTTAAATAGTACAGTTTTATAGACCTTTAAGAAATAAATACAACGTGAATTTTGATCGCTTTCACATTTAAAATGTTGTTACAGGTCTTGCAGATACTTGACTTATATGCTCAGGTGTACGAAGAGCTCCTGGCAATTCCTGTTGTAAAAGGCAGAAAGACTGAAAAAGAAAAATTTGCAGGAGGAGACTATACAACTACCGTAGAAGCATTTATATCTGCTAGTGGAAGAGCCATCCAGGTATCAGCAAAGTGTGCAAGCGGTTCATAGGGACTATGAGCATAGCCTCTGGGCACATCCAACAGACTGCAAGTCGTCAGAGAAGTAGACCATTTTCAAACAAATCAGTACATTTCATGTGCTTCCTGGACCATATAATTTCAGGCTTCTCTGTCCCATTCTTCTCTAAATCTCTGAGGTCACTTAGTTAAGCAAAGGCTTGTATCCTGAATTACCAAAGCACAGATTCTTTTTTAGCCTTTGTAGTTGAAATTAATCCTATGAAAGGGACTGCTCCCAGCAAATACACTTCTGTAGTGTTTTTTTGACTAATCCTAGTCTCTTTGTTGTATCATTTATGCTTTAAGAATTTACTTAATATAAAAAAATCAAGGAAGCTAAGTTTATATATCTAGTGTCATTTTGGGTGTGTGATCTTATAGAAATCATTTTCAGAGGCATGATTGGGGTTATTAAAATTAAAGCTTATATTTCTATTTTTAGGGAGCAACATCACATCATTTAGGGCAGAATTTTTCCAAAATGTTTGAAATTATTTTTGAAGATCCAAAGACACCAGGAGAGAAGCAGTTTGCCTATCAGAACTCCTGGGGCCTGACAACTCGCACTATTGGTGTTATGACCATGGTTCATGGTGACAACATGGGCTTAGTATTACCACCCCGTGTAGCTTGTGTTCAGGTAAGGAAAATATTTCTGCTTATCATTCCTTTTATAAAATACAAGCCCTGTTTACTAAAGGAAATTTGAAAGGGTGATTTTCTGAGTATCATTCAGGTAGATTTTGCTAACATAGAAACAGCATAGAGTATGATCTGTTAGTATTGTGTAACTACGTGTATCATTTCTGTTATTGTTTTCTTTGCTCTTAATTTTTAGCTGCTTTTTAGGTAAAACTCAGAAATCATTTTTTGAAATGACTTACAATAGGTTTAATGAAATATAGTAGGTCAAGTAAAAATGCATTTAGCATAGAAAAGTAATGCAGCTGAGTGCTACACGTTCAGTGGAGATGAGAAATCACATAAGTTGATCCGTGTTAAAATTTATAGTCCCTACTTGGTTTTGACATCTGGGTGTCCCGCAGCGGTAAGACTTTATTACCTTTGTACACTGTTTCTTTGTATAAATTTGTGACATTGTGCTGGTTCTAGGTGGTGGTTATTCCTTGTGGCATTACAAATGCACTTTCTGAAGAAGACCGAGATGCTCTGATTGCGAAATGCAATGATTATCGAAGGCGGTTACTGAGTGTTAATATTCGAGTTAGAGTTGATTTGCGAGATAACTATTCTCCAGGTTGGAAGTTCAACCACTGGGAGCTCAAGGTAAATTCTTCAGTTGTATCTTTCCCTTCCACACTCCCAGTTTGGAGTTAGAGCTTCTTTATGCATATGCTTTTGTGAGACATAAGGCTTCTCATTACATTTCTCTGTTTGGATAGTTGTTTTTTTTCTTCTTCACTTAAACTTCACTTAGACAAAGTCCAGATCTTTGTTACAGCGAGGGATACCTAAAGCTTACATATTTTCTAAATTTAAAATCTTTTCTGTGGAAGCTTATTTTTATTATGTTAGAATAAAAATGATCTTAAAGACCTTCTATATGATCAATAAACTTAAGACTGTTATACAAAAATGTTTACACCAAGAATTCGTATAATAATAAACTATTTAAATATTTAAGCTATTTAAACAGTAAGACTGTCAGAATAATGGTGCATGGTTATCACCTAGCTGACATTGTAAAACATCAGAGATTATTATCGTATTTGGTTTTTCACACCACATTGTTTTTCAACACCAATTTGTTGGTTTTTATTTTGTATATTCAAGGCTAAATTCTGGCTTAATGTTTTAATACGAATTTCATTTATTGCACATTGTCATTAGTAGAATAATCTGTATTGTTAATTCCATTTTGTAAACTTCTGGGATTTAACTTGATTTCATATGCTTTGTTTAACAAGGGAATCATATTAGATTTAGCAGTGAGGAGTCGAGAATTTATAAACTTACAATCCAGGAAACATGCGAGAAGATGTAGTGATACTGCAGCTGCAAGCTGGTCCCAAGTGTGGAAGCTCAGCAGTATGGGGATTATTCGGTGTGAACACACATAGGGTTCCCCAGATTGCTATTAATGGCCCAGTTTATTTTAACTGGCCCCTAAGGTAAATCTTCTGTGCTAAAAATTAGTAGTTATATTCATTCTGCTTCCCTTCTGTGTAAAGTGCTTTTTCCTTTACTTACTCTCCTACGTTTAATGAAGACTTTAAAGATAAATGTTTTCTCTGCATAACTTGCCTTTAACTGCAGTGTTTTTTGCTTACTTAGAAGTAACTGTTGTGTGATTCTGGTGGCAGCTCGTCTGAGCCCATGAGTACTTAGAGGAGAAACTTTCTCTTTGCTGCTGGCTGGATTGAAAGGGGAAAAAAGGCATCCGTATTCACTTCTCCCTTCTGTGTTGTTCCCCTTTCGTCTCCCTTCTTCTCTTAGAACCGACTTGACTTTGTCCCCGTCACTCTTCTTTTTCATATCCTGCTGAACCTGTACCGTGAAGGGGACCTCTTAGTAGGAGTTGGCTCTCCCACAGCTTCCTTGTCTACAGTTCTCGGGAAAGAAAACAAAGCCCCTGTGTTCCAAACATGATTCCGAAAACTAAGGAACACCAAGAGAGTTCTCCAGTTAGTGAAAAGTATTGACGGCACTTTTTAATGCCATTTTAATCTCCGTTTAGTCCTAGAATTCCTGAGAAAAGAAAGTATTTTGAAAGATCTAGATTCATACTCATTTGGTAGTAATTAATTTTATATAGAGAGGCGGTGGGGGTGGTGCGGGATATGTACTGTGAGACTCAGTTGAATAACTGGGGATACGGTTTGGTGGTGAGACCAGACCCTGCGACCCCCCACAACTTCCTTAATACCTCTTCCTGTAGTAGGAAAATAGAAAGGGGGAAAATAATATGAGTGAATTAAGTACTTTTCCTTTTACTGTGTTGGATCATGTTGTGTTGCTATTGAAAAGAAAAACAAGCAAACAGCCTTTTATGAGTAAATTCGTAACTTGTTACTTAGAAAAAACTATCAACAAAATCTATGCCTCTGCTATGGTTTGGCCTCAGATTATCTTTCTAGCTGTTATTTTTTGTTAACCTCCTTTCATACATCCTTGTCTCTGTTCTCAGACAGTCTCTTTTCCACCTCTGTGTCTTTGCTTGTGCTATTTCTTCCACCTCGGTTGTAAAATTTGCTATCATGAAACAATCATACATTTTTTTAATGTGTTTTGTAATGTTGTAATTTATTTTTGAGAGAGAGAGAGAGAGAACAACAGAGCACAGGCAGGGGAGGGCCAGAGAGAGAGGGAGACACAGCATTCGAAGCAGGCTCTAGGTTCTGAGCTGTCAGCACAGAGCTCGACGCCGCGGGGCTCAAACCTACGAACCGTGAGATCATGCCCTGAGCCGAAGTCAGACGCTTAACCAACTAAGCCACCCAGGCACCCCAGACAGTCTCAATTTTGTGACAAGCATGTATAGTACAAAAAATTAATTTTTCCTTCCTGAACCAGTTGAAAGTAAGATTCTAGCCTGATGCCTCTTCACTCTATGAACACAAAATTGGAGAGTTAACATTGATCCATCACCAGTGAGTTTTTGAACCCCATTGAATTTTCTCAGTTGTCCCCTAGTGTCTTTCATAGCAGAAGGATCTGGTTCAAAACTGAGCTACATGTAGTTACCACATCTTGTTAGTCTTTTTTACTCTGGAATAATTCCTTAGGCTTTTCTTTGATTATCACCATCTTGACACAGCACTTTCCACATTCACCTTTTAATCAATTAAATAATACATATTTTTGTTTTAAAAAAAATATTTTTGTGGAGCCATAGTTTCTCATGTCATTCAGTGGATTATAATCTATTACAATCAGTATTTTGAGGCTCAAAGTATCTTTGATACGACTCATAAAATCCCTTAAAGCTGACTTTTGAGCATTTCCTTGCTGTCTGGTACTAGAATTAGTCGTATCTCACAGAAGCCCTGGTTCTCTGAGCAGAGATGGTATTTCATGCTGGATGCACTCATCACTTTTGAGCTGTCCCTCTTTCCAAACCTTCTCAGTAGACGGGGCTGCAGACTGGGGATGTGCACGCACACACGCACGCACACACACAAATTTACGTCTGTGTTTCTATATCTATGTAATTTGATAACTGAGAGTTCACAGTAATACTTTCAATTCCAGTAAAAAAACAGGACTCATTCTAGTTTTCTCCCATCCCAGGTTTTCACTCCCTTCTCTGACAGTGAAACACCTAGCTCCAGTTATCCTTAATACCTTGATTTATTTGATCAGCCCCTCTGTATGCAACCAGTCTCTCTCTGCCTTTGCCACCCACTCCCCACGTGAATGCCCTTCCCATCCCACAAGGGTGGTGTCACTCCATGCCAGGCTCTTCTCAGGCCCTCTCACCCCACTCAGGCTCTGACGCCCTGCCCTGGGCTGCCACGGCTCTCCTTGTCCAGTATAGGATCCATCTATTGCTGTTAGTTGTCAGTGTCATTTTAGTTTCCTTTCATCAGGAGTAGTTCATCAGCCTTTCTTTGCCATTCATGAAATGGGCATTTTTGTAAATATAGGTCAGTTATTTCATAGAATGTTCCTCAGTTTTGATGAAATCCCTCATTAATTTTTGCCTTCTGTAGTAACGTTCTTCTCTCTTCCAGCTGAGGGTGGTCTCCCACTTCTGATTTTCTGTACTTACTGTTTGTATGCGTGCCTTATTTGCCTGGCAAATGGGAAGCTCCTGGAGGACAGGATCTGTTTTTTATCCCTCTTGTAAATCTCATTACACTCAACACTGTTACACATGCATGTACATTGGGTAAAGAAAGGAAAACAATGAAATAATGTCATACTTAGTATACAACAATTTGATGGTGTTCATTATTTTATAAAACAAGTCTTCTCTAAAGGTAAATCATTTTTTCTAGAATAACGTGTAAAATTTTCCTGTGGCTTTGATTTGGAGGACTACTATCAGCAAAACCGTGTATGTAGAGGTTGCCTAACTTAAATTTGAAAACCCCAAATTAGTTTTACAGGCTCATTTACTCAAAAAAAAAAAAAAAAAGTTTGAAAAAAAACCCTACTGTTTATCAGGTAAGGTACTCGACCCTAAAAATAAGGTTTCCCTGAGCCTTAATCCCCTCCTGGAGCATTCATGAGGGTTGAACATTCACAGGCTTAAAGTTGCATTTAGTCCTTAAGCGTCTTTGTAAAATCCAAAGGTATTGAATAGGGGAGTAGTTCCCAGAGTGTAGCCCCAGGACGAGCAGTGCCAGCATCACTTGAGAACTTGTGAGAAATATGAATCTTTAGGCCCCATTCCTGGGCCTAGTGTAATAAGAAATTCTGGGGGGCAGAGAATTTGCAGTCTTTGCTTTAACAAGCCTTCAGAGATTCTGCTGCACAGTAGAGTGTCCAGACCTGAGACCAACCAGAGTATACCATTGTGCCCCGTAAGAGTCCCAGATGTGCCAAGTTATGCTAATCAGTGGTTTGGTGGCCTTAGGTTCAAGAAGCCTTCTCTGTTTACCAGCTCGTGCCACACAAATGTAACTTTCTGTGCGTGCTGTCATTTGAGAAGAGTCAAGAATACTGATCTAGACAGCACTACCCTCCTGTTTCTCCATTAAACACTTTATTAGCTCAAAACCACTTGGGCACTACCTCTTTTCTTAGGTTCATACGTTCTTATTGGAGATCACCTTAGTATCTTAGGAATATTGCCTGCTGCCTTTATTTGTTAATGCCTTTGATTTGGGGGTTTTTATGATTTATGGTAGATAAAGCCATGAAATAATTCTTTATCTTCGAGTGGAGACATGCATGTATCATTTTAACTGTCTTTTTTTTTTTCTAGGGAGTTCCGATCAGACTTGAAGTTGGGCCACGTGATATGAAGAGCCGTCAGTTTGTAGCTGTCAGACGAGATACTGGTGAAAAGCTGACATTTGCTGATAATGAGGCTGAGACTAAACTTCAAGCTGTTTTGGAAGACATCCATGTGAACCTTTTTACAAAGTTAGTCCTTAGAATTGCTTTTGTCTCTGATCTTGAAATCCTGTTCAGCTTTTGAGAACTTACTGAGGGATTTTTTGAGCACCCCAACTGGAAGCCATCTTTCCCTCTGAGCTCCTATGGTTCTTCATTTACGTTTCTCTTTGTGTTTTTGACTGGTAGCATGACGATTTTTCCAAGAGCTTTCTGCTTAATAGGTTTGCAGCAGTGGACTCTCTGTCCCATGGACTAATTGGGGTTAACTTCAGATGCAGGCTTTTATGACATGAATTTGGGGGATTAAGGCACTGATTGTCACCTGTGTGGGTAGACATTAGCAGCAGCCAGGAGCTTTAAAAAATACCAGTGCCTAGAACCCTCCCTAGAAATATTAATTTAGTAGGTCTAGAGTGAGCCTGGCAGCTGTAATATTAAAAGCTCCTCCCCACGTGATGATGACCTGTAGCCAAGGCTGAGAACCTTTCGATTGAGATTGTAGGTCCGGGATGAGAGGGAGCTTCAGGGCTGCCCTGACCTGTGGAGAGGGGTCTTCTAGAATCAGGGGTTTCAAGTCAGAGGCACTAGAAGATTGGTGTGTGTGTGTGGCGCCTTATTTTCTCTCCGACCCACCCGAGGCAGAGAGAAAGGCCCACTGCCCCTGGGGATGGAGGTTCAGTTTGGGGGAAGGTAGTGCCTGCATCTTGTTTATTCATATGTCTTCTGATGCCTTGTGCCGGGCTCATTAGGCTCCCATAAATCATGCATTTAAGGAAAGAACTAATTTTAGCTGTGGCATTGGTGCTTGCTTACGTTTTTGGGCAAGTGGTTTCATTTCTCTGGGCTTGCTTGCCCTAAAATGGGAATGATAATGGGTCTCTTGACTTCAAGGATTTACTTAACCAGCTAATGAATAGTGCATTTGAAGTCCATCTGAACTCAGAACAGGTAATACTGTCAGAGGTGAAGGATCAGAAAGCTGCCTGTCTCTGTTGCTGCCATTTAATGCTGCTGTGCATTTGGGGGTGCCTGGGGGGCTCAGTTGGTTAAGTGTCTGACTTTGACTTGGGTTATAATCTCACGGTTTGTGAGTTCGAGCCCCGCATAGGACTCCCTGATGTCGGTGCAGAGCCCGCCTCAGATCCTCTGTCCCAGTCTCTCTCTCTGCCCGTCCACTTGAGCGCACGCACTCTCTCACTCAAAAATAAATAAAACATTAAAAAGTAAATAAGTCAGTCATGCATTTAGGACAGTGGTTCTTTTCTAGGGATTCTCTTCAGAGTCACCTGGGAACTTTGGGAACAGAAAGATGCCTGAGCCTCACGGGTTTTAAGATAGATTCTGGTTATCTGTAGTATTAAAGTGTTCTCTGTGTGATTTCAGATGCACACGCCTGGTTGGAAAACTGCTTTAGTGGCTAAAAAGCAGTTTTTTCATTGGCATTTTTATTCAGTAAATTTGTTAACAATGTAGGTTGCATAAAGGTGCATTTTTTCCCCACCTAAGTCTTAAGCCTGGGAAGCGTGTATTCGTTTTTCTCGATCTCATTGGCTATAACTTATTCACATAAGCTTATCTCAATATGAAGAAGCCCACAGGAGGGGATTTGGTGGAGAGCTAGCAGGTACTGGCACAAAATTCACATGGTCTTAGACCTGATAGTCAGAAAAGAAGTGTATGCTTTCTCTTTCTTTGTCACCACCCATGAGTGGTCCTCATGTATTGTGTGGCTTTGAATGTGGAAGAGAATAAATACTTACTTCCATTTCTAAATGTAGTTTAGAAGTACTTATAAGGGAGTTACGTAGTGTACGATAACCGCTCGAATATTGTGTGTTTATTGTTTTTCCTTTTTTAAAACATGCTCATGCCTTTGTGTTCGATTCTTATAATAATCCTATATGGTAGTTAGATTACTTGAGTATTTTTCCAGTTTTGTGGAAGGGAAAACTAAGACCAAAGAGGTTTAAAAAATGATACAGACTCTCATAGATGGTAGTAGTATAGACAGGAATAGAATGTTGGTGAGTAGAGATTTAATGGCAGTAACAAAAGTAATTAGAGCACCTGGCTGGCTCAGTGGGAGAGCCTGTGACTTGATCTCAGGGTCCTGAGTTCAAGCCCCATGTTGAAGTGACTTAAATAAATCAAACTTAAAAAAAAAAAAAAAAGTATTACCTGTTGTATGCTTGGGAAATTCCCCTTTCATTTACTGTTAATAGTAATACAATGATGAGTTGGCTGAGACTTACTGCGTGTTGCTGTTATTGACAAAGTTGAGATTCAAATTGGTAAGTTCTCACTTCCAGGTAATTGCTCTTTTGTTAGATTATGCTTATTTTTTAAAGAAAACTTTGTCATATTTGTAAGAAAAAATATATTCTTTTTCAATTATGTTTTGATAGGGCTTCTGAAGATCTTAAGACTCATATGGTCGTGGCTAATACAATGGAAGACTTTCAGAAGATGCTAGATTCTGGGAAGGTAAGAGACTTCTGGAAAGTTTTGAATATAAAATATTTCAGTAATGGTATTTTAAGACTCACTGAATGATGTTAATCCCTTTTATAAGGCCAGTCACGCAACAGGATTATATATTACTCCACATTTTATCCTGTTTTCCATTGGCTTTCCTAAAGCATTACAGCATTTTATCATTTCTGGATAACACTGTGAACTGATTATGTAAAAACTTTTTCTCTCACTTTAAATACTGGCTAAACAGCATTCATTCTGTATGACCCTTAATGTTTTAATTACTGAAGGTGTTTTTCATCTTGAATTAAGTTCCTGAAGTAAGCGTTAACATAATGTAATATTGAAATATAATGTGCATATTCCTAAAATAAGGTTAAAAATCCATGTCAAAATTTTCAATTCCCTGATCTTAATTGATTGAGCTTTTCTGAATAATAAGGGGGAAAATATTGCTCATGTCTAAGCCTGTTTTTCAAAATGAATGGGTACTTCACGCTCCTTTAAAAAACCTAGGTCTTTCTAATCAGGTGGGTACATAGTGGTTCTTTCGAATTTTATCAGTTTTATGTGTTGTGAGTATGCAGATGTTCCTAGCTGAAACTTCTCTAATTTTCAAAGAAAAGAGGTGTCCTGATTTGCACAATTATTAATTATTGCAATGAATCACTTGTGAACTTTAATATTCTGGTATTCATGCTTGATTTTACAACCAATCCTGTGTTCTCAGGTTATAAATGAGAAAACCATGGGCCAGAGTCTAAATGAATTACCCCGAGCTCTACAGAGGCAAACTTGGTCCTAAAATTTAGATGTCATTTTGACTAAGTTTAATGCACTTCTGTATATTTTTGTTCTTATGTATTATTTTTTTTAAGTTTATTTATTTTTAGAGAGAGCAAGAGCAGGGGAGGGACAGAGAGACAGGGTGAGAGAGAAACCCAAGCAGTCTTTGCGCTGTCAGCGCAGACCCTGATGCAGGGCTCCAACTCACAAACGGTGAAGTCATGCCCTGAGCCAAAATCTAGTGGGACACTTAACCGACTGAGTCACCCAGGCGCCCCAGGTCATAACCTCTTAATATGTCTTTTATTGCATGAACTGGGACAATGTGTTAATCTCTCTGGCTCTCAGTTTACTAATCTGTAAATGAGTACAAGATAGATAATCTTAAAATCCCCTTCAGATCCATGATTCTTCAGTAGGTTTCTATTATTCTTGGTTTATTGCCTTTGTGATCTTCCACCTTTCTGGTTTCTGGAAGTTGTCACTTGATTCAGATTACGTACTTCTTTTTTTTAATTAAAAAAAATTTTTTTTTTAATGTTTGTTTATTTTTGAGAGAGAGAGAGCTGGGGAAGGGGCAGAGAGAGGGAAACACAGAATCCAAAGCAGGCTCTAGGCTCTGAGCTGCCAGCACAGAGCCCGACACGGGGCTCGAACTCATAAGCTGTGAGATCATGACCTGAGCCGAAGTCGGACGCTTAACCAATGAGCCACCCAGGAGCCCCTCAGACTACATACTTCCAATAGAAGGCTAAAGATTCAATGTTTATTTTTTCTTTCACTGTAATTTATTTATGATTTTATTTTTATTCCATTAATTACTGAATTTTTAAAATTTCCTTTATTGGGGTGCATGGGTGGGTGGCTCAGTTGGTTAAGCATCTGACTCTTGGTTTCAGCTCAGGTCATGATCTTACAGTTTGTGAGATCGAGCCCAGCATCGGGCTCTGCTCTGAGAGTACAGGACCTGCTTGGGATTCTCTCTGTCCCTCTCCTGCTTGCTTTCTCTCTCTCTCTGTTTCTCTTAAAATAAACTTAAAAAAAAAAATAAAATAGGGGCACCTGGGTGGCTCAGTCGGTTAAGTTTCCGACTTCAGTTCAGGTTATGATCTCACAGTCTGTGAGTTCGAGCCCCGCGTCGGGCTCTGTGCTGACAGCTCAGAGCCTGGAGCCTGTTTCAGATTCTGTGTCTCCCTCTCTCTCTGACCCTCCCCTGTTCGTGCTCTGTCTCTCTCTGTCTCAAAAATAAATAAACGTTAAAAAAAATTAAAAAAAAAATAAATAAAATAAAATAATGTTTCATTTATTATGGAAATATAGTAGTCACTTTTGCAGTCCAGTCTGGTAAAGACATTATGTAAGAGTTAATAAATCAATAGAGTAACTATCAGTTAATCCATTGCTTTCAAAGAAAGGAATCTCAGCAGATATCAGTAGAGTCATATCTTTTATTCTAATATCAGATTAGAGATTTCAACATCTATTCTAAAGCACAAAGTGGGATGTTAGTTGTATGTCCAAAGAGCACGTAGAGATTAGATTTTGTTTCTTGTGTCAGTAGCCAGTTCTATCCCCCACCTCCCCTCATGTTGGTCACCTTCTGTGTGTTGACTGACCGTCAAGCAACCTTTGAGGCTCTTGTAAATAAAACTGTATTTACTAGGTGGGGAGAAGGAGAAAGGGATCTTTGGAACTTGCATGTAGGTGAAAGTTTGATTTTCTACTCTTTGTTGGTATAAATGAAAAAAAAATTAGATCTGATTTATAGAACTTCAGTAAATTTTTTCAAAAGTATAATTAAATGAAAAACAAATGTTATTTATATATAGTTTTTTTAGTCTTGATGTATGTTACTCATCTGTTGATCACTATGATTTTTGAGTATTGCTATTTCTCGTCATTAACATTTTCTGCTTCAGAATTCAAGATAGTATACATTGTGGAAAATTGTATCTTTTTAAAGCATATAGAAATAATAAAAAATAAAAGTTAAAAACTTTTCTGTGGTTGAATAAATAGGCTAAAAATATATATTTTTCTTTCATATTAATGAATTATATGCATAAATAGAAATTTCACGTCTTATCACCTACACTTTACTTTGAAGCTACAAAGAATTAAAACATGCATTTTTACAAAATTATCATTTATGAGTTTAAGTAACTTCAGTTGAATTTTTCCATACTATGGCATTTTTAAATTTTAAAAATTATTTTAGAAATCCCTTCTCAAGGCTCAGTAATTTTTTCTTAGGGAAAAAGAAAATAAGACCACTTACTGTAGAACTTGTTAAAGTAATGAAAATATAGTTGTGTTGTGGGTTAAAAATAAAAGCAAAATTTTCTAAGAGACCAAATTTAAATTTATAATCCAAAGACCCTCTTTGTAATTAAGTCTTAATATTTTTATCATTGCACAGTGACAGTGGTTCCAAGTTTTCCTCCCATTCTGTTTTTTGTAATGAATTTTAAACAATACTTTTATGAATGTACATTCTTTTCATGCTTTCTGTTTGTACAAATGCTAATGATTTACCAAATTTCAATACAGGGGGGTAACTTTGGGTTATTTCAGCCCTTATATATCTAAGTTTATTTTGCTTCCACTTACATCGCATAAACAATTTTTATTAAAATGTTTCAAATTCTTACTAATACCATTCCTTACACCTTCTCTTCACCCACTCATTCCCTCCCACCCCCCACTACCCTGCCTGGATTTTCCTAGCAAGTTATCACTTCTTTATTGTCTTAAGGCAGATTATCAAAATAACAGTTGATCAATTTTGGGAATTAGGCTAACACATTTTGTTGAATAAGAGACAGATAACTAACTATTCGTTATCCTGCAGAATGTTCACCTGATGAATTACTTGTTCTTTTTATAATTTCCTACTGTAACTTTCACTTTACTTCTTAGAGAAACCTTTTAAAGTATGTTTAACTAAATTCCCAGTGCCTTATAAGGGGTTTGCAAGAGGGTCATGATTTGAGTATGGAATGTGTGGCTCAAAGTAGTTGATCAGAAATTGATGAGGGGGTGCACCTCGGTGGCTCAGTTGGTTGAACGTCCGACTTCGGCTCAGGTCATAATCTCGCGGTTTGGGAGTTCAAGCCCTGCGTTGAGCTTGGGCTCATTGCTGTTATTGCAGAGCCCTCTTCAGATCCTCTGTCCCCCACTCTCTCTCTGCCCCTCCCCTGGTCTCACACACACACACTCCCTCTCTCTCTCTCTGTCTCTGTCTCAAAAATAAACATTAAAAAAAAATTGATGAGGGAGCTGGATAACTTTCTGTTTTTAAACTAATGTCTGGGGATTGTCCCCATCTTTGATCTCCCCACTGCTAATCTTTTTTTTTTTCAACGTTTATTTTATTTTTGGGACAGAGAGAGACAGAGCATGAATGGGGGAGGGGCAGAGAGAGAGGGAGACACAGAACCGGAAACAGGCTCCAGGCTCTGAGCCATCAGCCCAGAGCCCGACGCGGGGCTCAAACTCACGGACCGCGAGATCGTGACCTGGCTGAAGTCGGACGCTTAACCGACTGCGCCACCCAGGCGCCCCTCCCCACTGCTAATCTTGATCTCCAGGAACTTTCTGTAGGATTGTTACATAATTGTTCTTGCATACAAACCTCACTTTGAAGTAGACATGCTATGAAAAGTTTAGGGTTTACAGCTGAGAGAACTCTTAATTCTTGTCTAGTCCAACACGCATTTTACAAAAGAAGATTCAGAGCTAGAGAGTTTCAAATATGCAATGAATTTCAAAATTAGGGTAAAATCCCAGCTCTCTTGATTCTGCCCAGTATTCTGTATGATCTATAAAAGAAAATTTGAGAAGTTATTTTTTTCTGATACAAATTATTTTTGACTTTGAGTACCCTTGGACTTTAAAAGTGATTCACTTGCCTATCGCATTATGGCATAAAGCGAGGTTTACCTGATTGTTCATTGTTACCGTTAACGGCAGTTTAAAAATCAGTTTATTATTCGTCATCTCTCCTCTGTCGTACTTGTAACTGGTCACCTAGGCAGAGCAGGTAGTGTCCGGATCTGAAATGAGAGCGGTACAGTGAGAGGCTGGACTCAGGTCTACCGATCCTTTCTTTCCTCTCTTTGGGCACTGTGTTGTAGCCAGTTTATTTGGACATTGACGTGTATGGCAAAGATGTTTTGTCGTGTTGCTTTACAGTGTATGGGTTTTGGATAGAGGGACAAAAACATTTTCCCATCCCTTACGCCTCTGAGCAGAGTTTCTTGCAGGTTTGGAAAGGTACCGTGGCCTGAAACAGGTACCATGGGAGATGTGTCCTTTTTGCTTCAACTCAGGTATTCCTTTTACGGAATGGAATTCTAAACCCAGAATATTTTTTCTTTTCTATTAGATTGCTCAGATTCCATTCTGTGGGGAAATTGACTGTGAAGACTGGATCAAAAAGACCACTGCTAGGTAAATGTAGTTAACAGAACTTGTGAGTATTGCAGTGAAAAAGAATGGGAATTTAGAGCATAAATGAGTGGAATTCTTAATTTGTTTTTAATTTCAGAGATCAAGATCTTGAACCTGGGGCTCCATCCATGGGAGCTAAAAGCCTTTGCATCCCCTTCACACCGCTCTGTGAGCTGCAGCCGGGAGCCAGATGCGTCTGTGGCAAGAACCCTGCCAAGTTCTATACCTTGTTTGGTCGTAGTTACTAAGGGATAAAGCAAAACTCCTATCTCCAACCCTCCCCACTTTTTAAAAAAATTGATATTAATATCTTCCCAGATATAGACAGTTTTATGATTTTTTAAAATAAAAGTTCTAATAGGAGGTCACATGAGACACAGACCCCTTCTTCTTAGGCCTAAATTAACAGTGGGAAAAAGGCTTTTCTGTAAACAACCCCAGTAATAAATATCATGAATTAATACTGTTTTATGTATTCATTTATTTCTGAAATACATGATTTATGTACCACAGGACGTCCTTACAAAGAGATGAAGAAAATTGGGAACCCAGTCTCCCTCATGTTTCAGACCTCGAACGAGCAGTCCTCTCGTTTCTTGTATGTTGAAGTCCTTCTCTTCCTACACTCCTTCTCCTGAATCTAAAATTATCCTAAATCTTTCTGTTTAGAAGACAAAACAAAACCTCAAATGGACCGAAAAACAAAGAAACCCCTTACCTTTCCCGTGAGCTTCTTCCTCCCTCTCATTACTGCTAGTCTCTGTGGGGTCTTCACCAACAGGCCATGGTTTCTGAAGGAGGCATAACCCCCTCACTTCCGCTTCTTGTTTTGCACTTGTCTGCACCCGCCCTGCCTCCGCCCCACCGCCATTCTCCCTGCGACCCCTAATGCCACTTCTGACCCAAGCTAACGTCTCCGTCTCTTGTCTTCCCATATCACTCTGCTGCGTTTTTGCTGCTATAAAACATTTCTTTTTTTTACTAAAATTACTCCTATGACTTGCCCTCCCACTCTGATTCTTTTTCTTAGTTCTTCCCTAGGCATTCCTAGGCTAAACTTCTGTACCTGGCCCTTTTCTGGTGCTGCCTAGTCTACCTCCTCTAATCCCATGGTTTGAGAGAACACGAATAGGATGACTCCAGCCAACATTCTTTCTCTAGGTCTGAGCTCTAGACCTTATTCCAGCTGCATCCTCAGGCCTCTCGAATGTTCCCATCATATTTTCAGGCTATTTGTCCCAAACCCTCGTTTTACCGTCCACTCCCAGACCTGCTCTCCCTACAGTATTTCCTGCTAAAGGGCTTCACATTTCCAAAATGTACCTGGTAACCTAAACCAGAACCGGAGTCATCTTAGCCTCTCCAACACACCGTCTGCTGTGTTCATTTGGCCAGCACAACATCCCGCCATTCCCACTCGTGTCTCCTGGGTCTCCCCTTCCGCAGATGCCTCTACTGCCTCATGTCTGTTAACCTCTGACGTCAGTTACGTACACTGGCCTCCGGAGTTTTGTCTCAGGCGGGCCCCACATTGCCACAGGTGTTTTCTTCCTTAATGTACAACGTACCAAGATGTCTCTCTTCCCCTTAAAAGTCTTTTCAGGGCTCACCATCAGTAACAATAAAATATTAATGCTATAGCCAAGTCTGGTTCAGCCTATCTGACCAGTCTCTCTTCTTCAACCAATCCAGCGAAGTCCTATGCAACCTAACCATTTGGGGTTTCTTGTGAACAATGCGCCATTTCCCATCTCTGTCTCTGTCCCTTTGCCTGGAATGCCTTTTACTCATTTCTAGTCAACTAGGTAAATCTCTCTGGGGCTCCATTCTCAAAACACTTTCCCACTTTGTAGTAATAAATACACCAATAAAAGGAATAAGCTTCAAAAGGACTTGAATTTTGAATCATGTTTTGAAGGATAAGTAGAATTTTACTATTTTTTTTCTGGGTGAACTTGTTTTATTTTTTCAAAGAAATAATTTTGCTTATTGAAAAGTCATACATACTCATTGCTAAAAAAGAAAATATAAATTAAAATAAGACCATAAAAGTCAATTGGTAATTCTAAAACCCAGGTAAATTACTATTTGAGTATTGCATATTTACATGTCTAAGATTACTAGGCATACCATTTATAATGTTTTTTTTTTTTTAATTCTAATTTTATTTTTTAAATTCACATCCAAGTTAGCATATAGTGCAACAATGATTTCAGGAGTAGATGCCTTAGTGCCCCTTACCCATTTAGCCCATCCACCCTCCCTCAACCCCTCCATTAACCCTCTGTTTGTTCTCCATTTAAGAGTCTCTTACGTTTTTGTCCCCCTCCCTGTTTTTGTATTATTTTTGCTTCCCTTCCCTTACATCCATCTGTTTTGTATCATGAAGTCCTCATATGAGTGAAGTCCTATGATATTTGTCTTTCTCTAATTTCGCTTAACATAATACCCTCTAGTTCCATCCATGTAGTTGCAAATGGCAAGATTTCATTCTTTTTGATTGCCGAGCAATACTCCATTGTATATATACACCACATCTTTATCCATTCATCCATCAATGGACATTTGGGCTCTTTCCATGCTTTGGCTATTGTTGATAGTGCTGCTATAAACATTGGGGTGCTTGTGCCCCTTCGAAACAGCACACCTGTATCCCTTGGATAAATACCTAGTAGTGCAATTGGTCGTAGGTTCTATTTTTAATATGTCATTTGCAAACATCTTCTCCCATTCTGTCGGTTGCCTTTTAGTTTGTTGATTGTTTCCTTCGCTGTGCAGAAGCTTTTTATTTTGATGAGGTCCCCATAGTTCATTTTTGCTTTTGTTTCTTTTGCCTCCGGAGACGTGTTGAGTTAGAAGTTGCTGCGGCCAAGATCAAAGAGGTTTTTGCCTGCTTTCTCCTCGAGTATCTTGATGGCTTCCTGTCTTACATTCAGGTCTTAAATCCATTTTGAGTTCATTTTTGTGTATGATGTAAGAAAGTGATCCAGTTTCATTTTTCTGCATGTCACTCTCCAGTTTTCCCGGCACCACTTGCTGAAGAGACTGTCTTTGTTTTATTGGATATCCTTTCCTGCTTTGTCAAAGATTAGTTGGCCATACGTTTGTGACTCCATTTCTGGGTTCTCTATTCTGTTCCATTGATCTGAGTGTCTGTTCTTGTGCCAAGGATAAGTAGAATTTTAATACATAGAAAAGGAAGGACATTCCAGGCAGAGGGAACAGCATATGCAAAACCTCATGGTTTTGGTATATGCTATGTGTGAGAACACAGCAAAACTGTTATTAAGTTGGTAGGAAATTATCAAAGCAGATTAAATATAGCATATCTTCAAGACTGATGTTTTGAGTATGTATTCATATAGATGAATGAGATAAATACATAAGCCACATTTCTGTCAGAATCAATTTCTTATTAAGCTTTGGCAATACAGAATGCTTTATCTTGTTTTTCTACCTTTAGTAGCTGTGTAAACCACCTATTCATTTATAAAATGGAGAGACGTCTAATAGCTTCACCAGAGTTACTCTACCTTATAAAGTACTTAGAACGATGCCTAACACACACTAAAAAATAATAGCTAATGTTAATGACCTTACAGAGTCAACTGGAAGTTGCTCCTAATTTGTAGCTTTAATTAACAATAATTAGCCTCTGATTTTTTTTTTTTGTCCTGCAAACATAAATGCTTTAAAACACAAGGTTTTTTTAGTGGATCCATGACAAAAGCCTGAAAAGTAGATCAGAAACTAATAACCACGTTTTGTCCCATAGCCCAAGGCCATTTTGGAGGAAGTGGCAATCATCGGAGCAAAGACAAACCCCAGGCTATTTTTTGAAGCTTCAGATGAGTAGAACTAATCACAGAAAAGCTTGAAGTTTGCTGCTTTAAAGGTATTCACCATTTAAAGGAACCTCCAAATAATTATGTTGAGGAAGGAATCCTTCCTCCAAAATCTGCTTGTGATAAATTGCTTTCTTTCTCAAACTGAGGTTCAACTAAAATACCAAAACTTTTTCAAACATCTGAAGAGTGGTGGTGCTTTTCAAGAGGGTGCTAAACCTGAATCCAAGTGATATCCTTTAAGAAATGATCAGTATTTTACTTGCAGATGACAACCATTAATTAGATACATGACCAACAGTCACAAAAGTGATCGTGTGCCTTGTGTTTGTTCCAACAAGAAGAAAACAAATAGGTCAAGGTATATTATTGCTGGCTGTGCTCACTAGGACCTGCTAGTGTATATTATAGGATAGCAATTTCTAGGTTCATCCATGGCTGTTCAAAATAGTTCCTAATGCCAGTAAATCATTTGACACCTTCATGAAAATTAGTAACAGCAACTTCTCTGGCTTCCTGCTGGGGAGGCTTTGAGGCTTGAGATCAGCAACAAGCAGAAGGCATTTTGACTGGAGGGTCTGTGCCTGTCCCCCTATTTGGTATCTGATTGTAGTTATAAATATTAGTCATCTGTCATAAAGCTGTGGTTTTCAGGGGGTGTCAGGAGCATCAGAAGTTTGGGGAGGCAGCTACCGCTACCAAATCTTCGGCCTTTTGCTTGTCACTTTCGCCGCGTCTAGAAAACTCCAGCCATTTATTTAATAAATTTGAGCGCCTGCTTTGTGCAAAGTGCCTAAGCAGACAGCAGCGAGTAGAGCCAAACATGAGTTTTCCTCTTCTTGGCTCTATCTCCTTGAAGTTATCTAGTTCAGCTGCAAAAGCAGGCAATCGAGTGGACAGGGAGGTGGAGCAGGGAACTGGGGCTGAGCACTGTGAAGAGGGGGGCGTTGCCTCGGTGACCCTCACGGAGACATGGCAGGATCATCCCTGCCCACAGCAGCGTGCTGACAACAACCCCTGTACTCAAGACGATAATAGCTGGAGAATGAGGTCCACCCGATCCTGCCACACCTCAGGCTTGAAATCACAGAGACAAACACATTCCCCTGGCTCAGCAGGCGATGTGAAAACGGTGCCTCCGTTTCACTTTACTGGAGGATTCAAGAGTTTGAAACATCCGTAGTGCTGAAATGATATAAAACTGTTTTAAAGGAGTCTCATGTAATGGGGATATCTCACCATATATTTTAGTTATGTTCCCGAAAGCAAACTTTGTGACTGGGAAGAACGTGTTGAATGAACGAGGAGCTTGGGGGATATACAGGCTGGTGACGGTGCTAACAACAGAATTATGTGATAAAAATGTCATTATACTGTATTTCCCTCATTTATTCATTCTCTCACTCTCCTGGACAATTATTTCCTACATTTTTCCCCTCAATTTTTCCAGATTTCCCCTTTCTGACTTTGAGTTGGTCATCTCGATTTCGATTTCATCAAGAAGATAGAGACAATAAGAATAGACCCACCAGGGGCGCCTGGGGGGCTCAGTTGGATAAGTGTTAGACTTTGGCTCAGGTCATGGTCTCACAGTTTGTGGTTTCGAGCCCCGCATTGGGCTATGTGCTGACAGCTCAGAGCCTAGAGCCTCCTTTGGATTCTGTGTCTCCCTCTCTCTCTGTTCCTCCCCCACTCATGCTCTGTCTCAAAAATAAATGTTAAAAAAAATTTTTTAATAAAAAAAAAAAAATGGACCCACCAGGACCTCCCACCACTGCATCTACCCTCTTGTGTGGGTACATGCTGTCATCTTCCCCAACTTGTCGATTCCCTATCCCTTTAGCTTGAAAATAAAGCTGTCTGTACTTGCCAGCTCCTGTTTCCCTTGTCTGTTCTGAACCCACTTCATTTGCCCTCTTGTTCAGGCCACCAGTGGCGTCCGTAATGTGAAATACGAGCCATCACTTCCAGTCCTCCTCCCGTTTACTCTCAGCATTTGGCCCGGCTGATGCCTCCTCTTCTTTGAAACACATTCTTCCTTGGCCTTGAGAATACTATACCCTCCCATTTTCCCTTCCACCTCTCTGGTCCTTCTCTCTCATCTCTTCGTATTGCCTTCTCTTTGCAATTTTCTCTCATTTCCCTGGTGACCTCCTGCAGTATATTGTCAGCATTCAACTTCATATATTCCTAGCCTATTCATCTCCCCGAACTCCAAACTTTCTTACTCGACACCCTATGTAGCATTTCAGCCCGGCTGTCTAATAGATACACCAAACAATGTCATTTCTGCTCCTTGCTCCCCTACACCCCCAATCCTATAGCTGTCACCTTTGTCCTACTTCCATCTCACTTGCAACATCAGGCCACAGCCCTAATGTCACCTTGACTGTTCTCTTTCATACCTCACATCCAATTGCCCAGCAAATGCTATTGGCTCTAACGACCCTGAGATCGAGACCTGAGCCGAAATCGAGAGTCGGATCCTTAATAGACTTGAACCACCCAGGCGCCCCCATCCTAACCATTTTTAAGTGTATGCTTCAGTGTTAAGTATATTTGCATTTTGGGGTAGCCAATTAGCAGAACTTTTCCATCTCACAGAATTGAAGCTATATTCATTAAACAACTCCCTCATGTCCCCCTCCCCCCAGCCCCTGCAACCACCATTCTAACTTTTTGTTTCTATGAATTTGACTGCCTTCGATAGCTCATAAAAGTGGAATCCTTCAATATTTGTCTTTTTGTGCCTGACTTATTTCACGTAGCTTGGTGTCCGCAAGGCCCGTCTATATAGTAACGTGTTAGAATTCCCTTCATTTTTAAGGTGGAATAATATTCCATTGTATGTATACGTATGTGCACACACACACACCCACACCACATTTTATCCTTTCATCTGTCAGTGGACACGTAGCCTGCTTCCGTCTCTTGGCTGCTGGGAGTAGTGCTGTTATGATGCACAGACCCTGCTTTCAATTCCTTCGGTTTTATAACCAGGAAGTAGACTTACTGGATCAAACAGCAATTCTATTTTTCATTTTTTGAGGAACTGGCATACTATTTCTCATAGTGACCACACCGTTTAAAATTTCCTAGTAATTTTTCAACAAAGGGCCTTGCGCTTTCATTTGGTACCCAAGCCCATGGATTACGTGGCCGGTTCTGCCTGGGTCTTCCCACTTCCCACGTGGTCCAAGTCACCGGCCTTTTGTTTAGATTATTGCCACAGTCTCCTAACAGGTTCCTTGGCTTTCATGTCATCTCAACCCAGGATCCAAGATTCTTTTAAAACGTGAATTCGGTCTTGTCATTGTTCAGCTCTCCCGTCTCAGGATACTACATGATCCTCCCCCCCACCCCCCACCATTGCTTCTCAGACCCCACATCCCGTTTCTCTCCCTCACTCCTCTCCAACCACACTGAGCTCCTTCCCTGCTCCTTGAACTTCCCATGCTCTCTGCTTCCTCTGCCTAAGAAAGAACTGCTTTCAGGCATCTCCATGGCTCAGTCTCTTCCTTCCTTCCTTCCTTCCTTCCTTCCTTCCTTCCTTCCTTCCTTCCTTCCTTCCTTTATTTATTTTTTACAGCCCACCCACGTCCCCCGTTCAGATCTTACTCAAGAACATCTCAGTCAATTCTTCCCTGACCACTTTATTTAAAATAACACCCCCACCTCTATATCAACACTGTATCCCTCTTCTCTGCTTCATTTGTCTCCATTATTCTTTTTTTCAAAAAATTTTTTTTAACATTTATTTATTTTTGAGACAAAGAGAGACAGAGCATGAATGGGGGAGGGTCAGAGAGAGAGGGAGACACAGAATCCGAAACAGGCTCCAGGCTCTGAGCAGTCAGCACAGAGCCCGATGCGGGGCTTGAACTCACGAACTGTGAGATCATGACCTAAGCTGAAGTCGGACGCTTAACCGACTGAGCCACCCAGGCGCCCCATGTCTCCATTATTCTTATTACCATCTGACATTCAGTAGATTTTATGATTAATTTGTTAATTAATCTCCCTCCCCCACTAGAATGTAAGCTTCATGAGGGCAGAGACTTTCCTCTGTTTTATTCACTGCCGTCTCCCCAGAGTCTAGAACCATGTGTGACATGTAGGAACTTAGTATCTGTTGCGTGAATGGACGAGTGAGGTGGTCTTAGTGCAGTAATTTTCATAATCTCATTCAAAGTCCCAATGTTAGAGTATCAGCTGACCAGGAGATTATTTCTGAGATGCTGAGGAAATTACTAGGGCTGCACCTAAGTTGTCAGTGTTTTCCAGATGAAAAAAAACCAATATGGTGTGTATATAAATAGATGCATTAAAAGGAATTGGCTCATGCGATGGCGGAGGCTGAGAAGTCCCAAGATCTGCAAGGTGAGTCGGCAAGCCCGAGGACCAGGGGACTCACTGGAGCAGGTCCAGTGAAAGACCACAGGCTTGAGACTGAGGATGAGCTGATGTAGGGGTTTAAGCCTGAAGGCAGGAGAAAGCCAAGTGTTCCCACTTGAAGACAGTCGCGGGACCAATTCTCTCTTACTTGTAGGGGGGAAGTTCTGTTGATTCCTTCCACTGAATGCATGAGGCTCTTCTACATCAGAGAAGGGCAATCTGTGGCACTCAGTCTACCAATTGGAATACCAATCTCATGCCAGAATGATGTTTGACCAAATGTCTGAGCACCTGGTGGCCCAGTCAAACGGACACATAAAATTAACCATCGCAGTCAGACTTTTTTAATTCAGAAAAGATTGGGTGTAGTAATTTTAATCTGCGTTCCTCTATAGGATTGACTGTAGGGAGTCTACTCAAAACAATAGAGGCCGCTACTGTTTTAGATATTCGGGACCTGGAAAATCGTTATGATTTATAAGTGACACATTGATAAGATTAAAAACAAAAAAATTTGCTTGCATCAGCTGAATTGAGTTATTCTAATTTAGCTTTCTTCCTGAAGCTAACTGGGATCATGGCTTTAGCTCCTTCGGCTTAACGGTGTTTTATCTTTTCTGAACACGAGGAATGTTTTTCTTGTCTTATTTGTGGAGAATGCTTGGAAGTAGGGTGCTTGTTATTCCAGACTAGTGGACACGACAGTAGAAAAATCACCCTAGCCTCTTTGGCTTTGACTTCTTGTAGCTCTGATCTGTGGATTAGAGACCCCTAGAATGTTCCCTGTTCCATGTGGTTAACAGAATTCATATTTTTTACCCACCAGGCAGACAAGACCCAATTGTTTATGACAAACGGCTTGACCCACCACAGTAGCTATTGCACACACCGAGGCTGGAAAGGCCAAAGCCACAGATGAACTTCTGCCCAATTCAAAGATCTGGAGGCTCCTGGCTTTTGTGCATAAACACACAATGAATGAAAGAAGCCCCTCAAGTCTGCATCGGATACCCGTGCCTTCACTTTCCGTAAGTCCCAGATCACGTGACATATCTTGCTTAATTGCCCTTTAAACTGTTTTATGGCTTTATAGCAGCCTATAAAAGGTGATTTCCAAATATGACAAGTGCTGCAAGGCTGAAGGGGAGAGTTACCCTTCCCAAGAGAGGGGTGAGGAGCTGCCCGAGAGCGGGGCGCCATGGGGCGATACTCGGGAAGAAGCTTCCGGTTAGTCCTCCTGTGCGCGGTGAGCGTCCTCCTGTTCGTGATGGAGCTGGTGATCGCCCACATAGGCAACTCCCTCTCCCTGGCCTCCGATGCCTTCGCCGTCCTCTCCCACTTTGTTTCCATGATCATCGCCTGGCTTGGCGTGAGGGCCAGCCGGATAAAACGGCACAGGAAGAGCACTTTCGGCTTTCTCCGGGCAGATGTGGTGGGAGCGTTTGGCAACTCCATTTTTGCCGTGGCTCTGATGTTCAGCATCCTGGTGGAAGCTGTCAAGAGGTATATCGATCCCCAGAAGACAGAGGAGCCACTGCTGGTTCTCAGTGCTGGAGTTATTGGTCTCTTCTTCAGTGTCCTTAACTATGTCACCTTGGACTGCTGTTACTGCACGGCACACAGGCCCCAGGGAGACACTGAAACAGGTAAATAGCTCCTTAGATGTTATAGCATCTAAGATGTGGCTGGTGCTGTCTGCAGGGGCCTCTGATGGTGCTGTTGAGACAGGCCCAGCTCGTTTGGTCGGCCTCGTGTCCATGACTTCACAAAAGATCTTTCTCAAAGGAGTTGCTTCCAGGCCAAATTTGCTGGTGAGCTGGGTGGCCACAAGCCGCTTTCATCTTGGGGGCTTTAATTTTTAGTCACCAGGAATGAAAAGTGTTCAGAGAGGTAGACAGGGAGTAAAGGTACTGAGCAGGGCCATGAAGGGAGCAATTTGAAAGAAAGTGGATGTGGCATTGAAAACAGTCTCCTTTAATTAGTGGCCAGATGCGACACAGCTGTGTTTGAATTTAAAAATAATATTTTAGAGTCCCCATAAAATATGTTTAAGAAAATACTGGGCCCTCTAACCAGCTGATATGAAGCAAAGGGTCAAACAAGTGTCTTGGCTGACAAATTCATAGGACTATATACTGGAAGAATTTACAGAAAATGGGGAGAGAAAAAATAAAGGAGATGATCTAGTGAACTTAGTTCTTTTCAAGATGGAAATATTTGTACTTATTGTATGCATCCATTCTATTTGACAAAAAGAAAAACTATTTACACATGAAACTTTTGGAAGGGCTTAAGAGTGGGTACCACTCATTGGGCTATCTGTCAAAAAATGGAGTTAAATCTTGGGAGAGAGCAGTTGACTCTAAAGCAATGAATCCAAATGATAAATCATTAGATGAAAATGTTTCTTTATTCCTACAGTAGGAATTAAACATATATATAAAGAGCTTCTTGCAGAAGAGAGAAATTTCCAGTGCTTTTTAAAAGAGTCCCATAGCACGAACAGACCAGGTTCAAATCATGGCTTTACCCCAGGGCAGCATTCGAGTTAGCTCAGCTAGCCTGTCTGCCCACAGGTAATGTGAAAGTAGGAAGCACCAAGTGAGATCCTGAGTGTTTAGCACTTAACAGGCACTTGGTAAAGAGTAACTTGTTTTTTTTAAAAATCACAATGCATGGGGCGCCTGGGCGGCTCAGTCGGTTAAACTCTCAGTTTTGGCTCAGGTCATGATCTCATGGTTTGTGAGATCAAGCCCTGTGTTGGGCTCCGTGCAGACAGTGTGGAACCTGCTTGGGAATCTCTCTCTCTCTCTCTCTCTCTCTCTCTCTGCCCTTCTCCCACTCTCTCTCATTCAAGATAAATAAACTTAGAAAAAAATCACAATGCAAGCCTTTGAATTATGTAATAATCCAGTATTATTGAATTCTAATTGCTCATCTGGATTTGAAGAAATTTTAAGATTTTCCTTATTTGATGCTGATCAGTTTTCTCTGGATTTGCATTTTTCATTTTATCCCTTCTGCCTTTGCTCCCAGTGTAAATTATGTCCACTAGGTTCAGTCTTTTATGCTATCTCTGTCTAAATTTCCCGATTAGTAGAATGTATGTTATGAGAGCACCTATGGTATGTATTAAGGATAAAAGGGAACAAAGAAGAAAATAGAACCTATATCTTTATCCAATTTAATGAATCAGTTAAAACCTTATCCTTTTAAAAAGACAATTAGTTAATTTGAGACCCTAAGCCTTGTTTACATCAGTCATCATGTAGAAATTATTACTTGAGACTCCAGATTATAAAATTCACATATCTGATGTAAGAAAAATATATTTCTTATTGCTAAGTATAATTTTAAGGCAAGGAAGTGGATTTCAAACAAATGGTTAGTTTCAGCTTTAGAAGTGTCATCATCACTAAACTTACCATTGTGTTTCAGACATATGATATATTTTAGGCAAAAATATACATACAATAAAAAAATTTTAGGCAAAAGGTTTGACTCTGACCAACGTGAGAATTGATAGACAAGTGTAATTTTATTTTTGTAAATTGAATTATTGTCATATAGGTCTTAGATTAGCTCTTGTTTGGGAAGTGCTGCTTTCTAATGTTTATGTCCATGCTAAGACAACAAAAAGAGGCTTAAGACAAATATTTCACCCTGATCATATCAGTTTCTATTGCCTAAATTCCAGAATATCTATCTTCTTTTGAAAGGTTGGATGCTATACAATATTCTACTTTATATAACTAAGTACAGTATAGGTATACACATAGAGCTAATGATTTAAGATCCACATTCTGTGTTCACTTTCTTTTGATAGCTTTTGGTATTGCATTCTTCTGGTAGAAATTTTAGAATGTGTAAACCCTCCAAGTAATTTTAGGATAGCTACTTTGTTTTGCATTTATTGAGTTATGTACTTAGCACTTTTAGTAAAACATACATTTTGGTATCTTTCCCATTACCTAAAAAAGTTTAAAGTAAACATTTGGATGAATCTCAGAAACTGACATTACCCCATTTTAATTGTCTTCCATTTCAAGGAGAAATTGATTAATCCATACACATTAATTGATACCAGGAGGTATACAATATGAGAGAACAATGACTCTTTAAATTTTTTTTTTTTTCCAACGTTTATTTATTTTTGGGACAGAGAGAGACAGAGCATGAACGGGGGAGGGGCAGAGAGAGAGGGAGACACAGAATCGGAAACAGGGTCCAGGCTCTGAGCCATCAGCCCAGAGCCCGACACGGGGCTCGAACTCACGGACCGCGAGATCGTGACCTGGCTGAAGTCGGACGCTTAACCGACTGCGCCACCCAGGCGCCCCGAGAACAATGACTCTTGACTTCAGAAGATTTGACGTCCATTTAGGATAAAGAATTTCTGTATGCCTAGAACTCTAGCTTGCAGTGCTGTGGTCCCTCCTGGGTTAGTGATCAGAGTCAGGATAATCTATCACTGCTTCTGTGGGATCTGTGGCCAGAAAGGGTCTTTACTTAGCAAGTCTTCAGTCTCTTTTGGTTCTGTGGATCTTTAACTGGTTCTGCTGGATCCGTCTGATGTGGGAATTGTATCAGTTACATCTGCTGTCTGAGGTCATAGGAAAGTAAAACATAAGATCACTAACTCTAAATATTAATAGAATAGACTGTCTAAACTGTTAAGACTTTAAAATATCCGTGAGTTTCAAAGAGTAAGAAAGGTTGGAAAATCAGACAGATGGAGCCAGAAATTAAACAATAAAACAAAACAAACAAAACAAAACAAAACAAAAAACCCTGGGAGAAAAGAATGTAGAAGATTCAGCTGAAGGACCCCGGAAACCCTGGGTCAATCCCTCGCTGGCATGAGTCCATCCCTGACATGAAAAGTGATAGGGGAGCAGGTATTTTTGGCTAAAGTAAAAGGCAAAAATGAAAAAAGTAAAAATCACAAGCATGGAAGAAAAAACAAACAAGGGGGAAAGTCTGAAATGTAGATGGTTACGTGTGTGTTTGGGGAAAGAACAAGGGGTTAAAACAACATGTAGATTCAGATCCCAAGAAATATGTGACACCAGCTTTCTTTCTCTAGACTAAGGACTAAATCTGCTGTGCTTACAGTTTTTCCTACTCCTTGTTTCCTTGATTTTCCTTGACTTTCACATTGTCTTTTATGTTTTGTTTTGTTTTTAAAAATTGAGTTTTCTTTAAAATATAACTACTGTAACTCTCTATGCACTCGCCCTATATTGAACAGATACCTTTATATACATTGGCCTTATTTTAAACCAAAGACAATTTTGTGTAGATCTGTCTGGGATATATTAGCCTTGCCATTTATATAATTTATAGGGGAACAATTTATATCTGAAATGTCTGCTTATTACTTTTATTTTATTTTATTTTTTTTTTACAAAATGCCTTTCCTTTGAATTTATTTAAATTGTTTTCGTTTTGAGTCCAAATTGTGCTCATTCTCTCTCTGTCTCTCTCCTCTTCCCCCCACCCCCCAGCCTCCTCCTCCTACCCTCCCTGTCCCTGTCCCTTTAGCCACCTTTCTGGCATTATGTTTCTCCAGCCAAATCGCTGGAGGCAGTGACAGCACAGTAATCAACCAGACACGCTGTTGTGGAAGGTTGTAACACACTGCTGATTGGTTGTTCTCACAAGCTTCTAATTTAGACTCAGTACTAGTTAAGACTCAATACCATAGCCTGATGGGAGCCTTTCACATGGACAGTCCTGTAGACCCTGAAAGCAAATCTGGTTTCCTTTCCTTGTAGAGCAAATTTGATCCAGAAACCAGCAAAATAAGCAAGGCTCTGAGAGTTTTAGGAGAGGCAAGGGGGAATCGGCTTCCTATCTCCCAGTAGCAAATACCAGGGAGTGAATAAGAGGTCAGAAACTGCACCATGGAACACAGCTTTTCAAACTGGAAAGGGAAAGTTTTCTGGGCAGAGCTTCCCTGAGTTCTCTGTCCAGTTCACAGGAATGATTGGGAGTTTACAATATTATTACATCATTTTAAGAATCATGCTTAATTCCCGAACCTGTTACTTTGCCACTTGTCCATACCTGACGCTGTTGTTTTCCAAGCACTGTGTTGGATTTTGAACAATTAACTTCCACGTGAGGGTTCAGTGGTAAGTGTACACACACACACACACACACACACACCTATTGTAGATTACAGTGTCTCTCCCATGCTAGATGCTCCTTATATTCCCTTACATCTCTTTCCATGTGTTCATGACAGCTTGGTGAGCCCCTCCTCTCTCTTTTTGCCCAATTACAGCATTCTGGGTCAGTTCTAGGGAGTGAATAAGAAAGATTAACAAAAGATTGAAAAATAGGTGCTATTTCACATTTGTGAAGTCAAATTCAACTGAAGGGGGAAAAAAAAAAAAGAAGGATAAACCAGTTCCTTGTTCTCAGCCATTTTCTTCTAACATGCAGAGGCTATTCTGATATCTGAGTTAAATGTTAATGAAAACCAAGTGTTTATTGACATCCATGGGTTGTCGGGCACTCGGGAAGTGTACAGACAATAGTCACGGCACTGTGTGGCATACATTTGGAGAGCTCCATGTCTTATGAAATAATTAGAACGTATTGCATTGATTTGCAGAATTGTATGTATTGTGACAGAATATTTGCTATTTCCATTTTACAGACAAGAAAACAGAGGTTGAGTCAGGTCCATGGTCATACAGGTAGTTCATGGTAGGGCACAAAGAAATTACAAGGTTGAGTCTAGGCCCTTAATTAAAGACCTACTCTGCTTCACCAAAACAAACAAACAAACAAAACAAAAACAAAAACAAAAAAAAAAAACACTGAAAATTTGCTCAGCAATAATCACAAAATAACATGTCAAAAAGTGCCAATTAATACACTAAAAATTGAATCCCAGTAGCTGACTGACCTCTAGAAAGATACTCAAACTTTCTAAACCTCAGTTTCTCTGTCTGTAAAGTGGGTAGTGTCTATCTTTTAAGATGTTGCAAGGATGAAATTGTATTGTGTGTGTGAACTTGTCGGCATAGTGCTTGGTGGTAGTGGATGGTACTGATTGTCCAAGGATTGAAGGGCAAAGAATGAATGAAATATTAGTAACACCCCCCTGGGGACAAGTCCCTTGCTTACTTCACAGCCATGACACAGAGCCCACCTTATCCTGGACCAACACTCATGACTGTTTGCTGTTAGTTATGCATTTGATCAATACAGACCCATCACTACTCCTGGAAAACCACACAAAACATGTATCTTACTGATGACAAGTTAGTAGCATCCTTACTAGGATGAACCAAAGGGAACACGGACCAGTCACTGGAAAACACGTGTTCTAGCACTTCTTCCCTCATGTACTGGGTCTGATAATGGAGAAGATACTTAACCATTTTGAGCTTCATCTCATGTATCATTACACCAATTTTAAAGAATCAATATGCTTTTCTTTTGTTAAGTAATACCTTCATGATGCATGATTTTTCAAAGGGTTCTTGTAAATGTTACTTTCCTCGTTTTCAGTGTTCAAAATAACACTTTGTAGAAGGGCATTGATTATATTTTTCAACTGTTAAAAATTATATTATTTTTAAATATATTTTTAATATGTTTATTTTTGAGAGAGAGAGAGAGGGAGAGAGCAAGCATGAGCTGGGGAGGGACAGAGAGAGATGGAGACACAGAATCTGAAATGGGCTCCAGGCTCTGAGCTGTCAGCACAGAGCCCAAGGCAGGACTCGAACTCACAAACTTGTGACCTGAGCCAAAGCCAGATGCTTAACCGACTGAGCCACCCAGGTGCTCCAAAAAATTATATATTTTAAACCTTTGTAATGGTATTAACATCAGACTATCACATTCATGAAAATAATGCAAGTGTAGTTCATATTTCCAAGTTGCAAATGAAGAAGCCGAGGCACCAAATGGTTTTTTTTTTGTTGTTTTTTTTTGTTTTGTTTTGTTTTGTTTTCCAAATGTTTTAATGTTAGCTCACAGTTGATGCTGGAACCAGGACTTTGCATTTCCATACCTTTATCCTGCCATAAGGTGATTTGCCTTTTAAACATTTCCCTACAGTTCTGACTAGTGAGTAATGACGTACCCATTCACCTTGCTCATAGGCCTAATTTTCCAAGAAGGTGGGGTGAGAGTAAGCTTACTCTTTTGGTTTTCTTTTGCCAGATGCTTACAGGATGTAAAGGACATATTTGTTATTTTTCTCCTTTGTCTTAGGCTTTTGACAGAGACAGTAGTCAACACAGTTTTTAGAAAACATTATGTGTAACTGTCTCTGATGACTATGACGTGCCATCATTTTTTATAAGTGGCCATAAATCTAGTGACTCCTTTTTCTTAGAATGTTTTCCAAAGTCCACATCCTGATATTTATTGTTTACCTTTGAGAAGGTATCTTGAGAGAATTTTGAGGAAAGTAATTTTTTTTAATTTTTAAAAATACTTGTTTTTGAGAGAGAGAGAGAGGATGAGAGAGAGAGAGAGCATGAGCAGGACACGGGCAAAGAGAGAGAGGGAGACACAGGAGCCGAAGCAGGCTCCAGGCTCTGAGCTTTCAGCACAGAGCCTGATGAGGGGCTTGAACCCACGAGCCGTGGGATCATGACCTGAGCCAAAGTCGGACGCCTAGCTGACTGAGCCACCCAGGCAGCCCGGAAGTAATTTTTGATGAAGCCTATCTATGCTCTTGCTCTTTATCTGCAGTGACAACACTAAAAATGTATCAACCCAAAAGACAATAGGAAAAAGATGATCCTAACTCAGACCAACGAGAACTAGAGATTTGTTCCTTATGGGGGAGCGGCACAGAAGTCAGGTTTGAAGGAGGTACTGTCTGGAGGGTCCACTTGTTTTCTGTAGGGTTCTTTACCTGAAGAAACTGCCTTGAGATTTTGTAGGACAGAGTAAGAACGGAACCAACATCCAGCTCTATAGCTGGTGACTAGAGTCAATTGAGGAGATTGGACATTATAGAGCCAATAAATAATTTCCACCTTGAGGCTTGAGCTAGGTGAGGATGAAGGAATCAAAGATGGTCAGATAGCAATAAAAAGAGTAGTCCAGTTCTTGATAAAAGCCGGATGGGAGAAGGTACCTTCAGTATCATAATAGACTTCCTAGCACTCATCTCAGTAGTAAACATACCCTTCCTCTTGCAAGCAGAGCTCAACAACTTGGGGAGCAGAGGTGGGCCCCTACACACAGAGAATGTACATTCTCTGAAGGCAAACAGTTGGAAGGGTAAAGCCCAGGAGGGGCTGGGCCAGGCTTCTTCCATTCTTTCAACTAAACCTACCACTGAGAGAAGAACTTCCCACTCTAGGAGTGACTTCTTACCTGAAAGTTGGAGAGGGAATGAAGGGGGTCAGACAGAGACCACCCGAGAGTGTCTCTCATGGAAACATGAGACAAGAGGAATGGAGGTCTCCCCCTGCTCTCAGCTGCTATGTGTTCTCTTCACTCATGACTCTCCTTGAAGGACTAGATGAAGAGGTTTGTGTGGCCCACGTTCTTAAGCTGTGTGCTCCCAATTCCAACCATGTTTTCTTTGGGTATTCTTCTTGGGACAAAGGCTTGGCAATTTTGATCCCACCTGCCCCCAATGACTGAAGCGGATTAGAAGAATAAGCATATTAGTGAAATCAACTCTGAGCCTCCACGGGTGTTCAGAAATTACATTGTGACATGAGATTATAGCATCGAGATATTTTAAGAATTCAATGTCAACAATGTAAAAATGCCCCCAATTTAAACATGATTCTCCTCACAATATCAAATTATGAGAGAAAAATTAAAATTCCAAATTAGGTATGTTTGACCTTCTGAGTTACTATTCAGAGAAATCAAAGCTTGTGATTATTAATTTAAAGGACAGACCAAAGGCAAGTCAAAATGCAACCATAATTGGGGCGCTTGGGTGGCTCAGTTGGTTGAGCGTCTGACTTCGGCTCAGGTCATGATCACATGGTTCGTGGGTTTGAGCCCTGTGTCGGGCTCTGTGCTGACAGCTCAGAGCCTGGAGCCTGCTTCGGATTCTGTGTCTCCCTCTCTCGCTGCCGCTCCCCCGTTCATGCTCTCTCTCTCTCTCTCAAAAATAAACATTAAAAAAAAATTTAAAAAAAAAATGAAACCATAAAACCCCGAATCTTCTTCACTTTGAGCTCAGTCTCTGTTTGAGTGTAGTCCTGCCTGGTAGACACAGGGCTCCTCCAGTAGTTTTAGCCTGAATTGTTTTCCACTGGGATGGATGTCATTCCTTCAGGACATCCAAGTTGGGTAAGTTTGGCACCAAGACTTCCATGTGCTCCACCTTTTAAAGGTCTCCATCGTTGGTTTTCTTCAGTTTTGCTACAATATTTCCCTATGTGAATTTCTTTTTATTTATCCCACCTGAGAATCACTGTGCTTCCCAAATCTAAGCATTTTAATCTCTTATACATTCAGATACCATCTCTTCTAGTTTTGTCCCTCCCCTGTTCCTTCTATTTTCTCCTTCTGCGACACTAATTACGTAATATCAGATCTTCTTACTCTGTCCTCCGTTATTTTGTATACGCTTTGTCATATTTCCCACTTCTTCTTGTTCTGTGTTGTATTCTTAGATTCTAGGTAATTCTTAAGATTTGTCTTCACTTTTTCTGAAACTGATACTGGTACAACATGTGTGTGTGCTTCTTTGCCATTTTGCCACATGTGTAGATTTGTGTGACCGCCAAAATCAAGATACAGAACGATTACATCACCATGAAGATACCCTTCTTGCCTTTTATTTTATTTTATTTTATTTTATTTTATTTTATTTTTTATTCCTACTCTGAGTCCCTATCTAGGCCCTCAAAACCACTAATCTGTTTTCCATTTTCATAATATTATAATTTCAAAAATGTTATGTAAATAGAATCATACATACGTGACCTTTAAAATTGGCTTTTTTCTTTCAGGATAATGCCCTTAAGATCATCCAAGTTGTGCATATCAGTAGTTGGTTTCTTTGTATTGCTGAGTAGTATTCCATGGCATGGATGTAGTTGGAATTTTTTTAAGCCATTCTGCCAATTTTATGCCTTGTAATTGTTATATCTATACCATTTATGTTCAATGCAATTATTAGAGGTTAGGGCTTAACCATTTCATCTTTATTTTCTGTTTGTTCTTTCTGTCTTTCATTTCTGTTTTCCTTTTCCTATCTTCCTTAAACATTTTTTAGAACTCAATTTTGATTTTCCTGTTGTTTTGAGTTTTTGAGGGCATCTTGGCATAGCTTTGTTTGTGGTTACATTACACATATCTAATGCTTGTCATTACATTACACATACCTAATTAATCACAGTGTGTCAGTACTGGTGTCAGCATTTTACCAGTTTGAGTGAAGTGTAGAAACCTAACCTCTCTTTATCATCCCCCATTTATAATTGATATAGTTACTCTAGTTCCTGAGACCTTGTTCACTTTTTTTTTTTTTAGGAGTGAATAGAATTTTAATCCATGACTTATTTTGAAAACATTTATTTTCTTTGCTTTTTTAGTTTTTTGAGTGGTTTTCAGTCTCCTCTTTTTGAGGAGTCCCCATCTCTGTTGTGTGGCCAGTATTTACATTCAGCTTCTCTTCTGAGCTGTTTGAGACTTGCATTATTTTTGTTAGCCATGGCATTCACACCATTGTCATCACACTTTAATTCCACATTTTCATCCAGTAGGTGGCCAAACTCTTCAGCAGATGCAAACAGACAGGAGTCATTGAGATTTGTCTTTTGTTTTTTTGGTCTATTACCCATTCGTTATAAAGGATACAATGTAGGAACAGCCAAAGAGAAGAAATGCCCAGGGCAAAGTATGGGGGAAAGTGTGCAGAACTTCCATGCCCTCTTGGGGTGCACCATTTTGCCAGCATCTTGATGTGTTCACCAACCCAGAAGCTCCTGTTCAGTTTCCCCCTACTTTCTCTCTGTTGTAGGGTAATTGCTGTTATTCTGTCTTCAAGTTTGCTGAGTTTTTCCTTTGTCTTTTCCACTCTGCTGTCAAGCCCATCCACTGAATTTTTAATTTTGGTTATTGTATTTTTCTTTTTCTTTTTCATTTTTTTATGTTTACTTATTTATTTTGAGAGAGAGAGAGGGGGAGAGAGAGAGAGAGAGAGAGAGAGAGAGAGAGCATGAGCAGGGAGGAGGCAGAGAGAGAGGGAGAGAGCAGATCCGAAGCAAGCTCCATGCTGTCAGCACAGATCCTGACATGGGGCCGAATCGCTTGAGCCATGAGATCATGACTGGAGTTGAAATCAAGAATTGGATGCTTAACTGACTGAGCCACCTAGGCGCCCCTGGTTATTGTATTTTTCAGTTTTAAAATTTCCTTTTAGTTCTTTATTTGTTGAGACTCCTCCCCCCCATTTATTTCAAGTATATTTGTAATTGCTTGTTGAAGTATTTTTATGATGGCTACTTTAAAATCCTTGTCAGCTCATACTAACATCTGTGTTATCCAAGCATTGGTATTATTTTTCATTCAAGCACAAATTTCCCTGGTGTTGGTATAATGAAATATTCTCAGTTGAGTCCTGAACATTGGGGTAGTAGGAGACTGTGGATCTTATTTAAAATTTCTGTTTGTGGGGCGCCTGGGTGGCTCAGTCGGTTGAGCTGTCTGACTTCGGCTCAGGTCGTGATCTTGTGGTTGACGAGTTTGAGCCCTGTGTTGGGCTCTGTGCTGACAGCTCAGAGCCTGGAGCCTGCTTCGGATTCTGTGTGTGTCTCTCTCTGCCTCTCCTCAGCTCATGCTCTGTTTCTCTCTGTCTCAAAAGCAAACAGTAAAAAAATAAATAAAATTTCTGTTTGAGCAGTCCTCTGACACTGTGCTGGTAGAAGAAGGGGTTTGTCATTATAAGATGGGAATAGAAATCCACATTCCCACATGGCCTCTGTTGACACTGGGCAGGGGTGAGAGTCCAGGATCACCATTAGACTTTGACTGATAACACTCTGGCTGGGAGGAGAAGGGCACCTTCTACTGAGTTCTTAATTTTAGCTATTTTTCATTTATAGTGCTTTTATCTTTACTCGCATTTTCCATATCTTCCTTTATTCTTGTGTATTAAATATACTTGGTTTATATTCTGTATCTGATATTTCAACATTGGCAACTTTTACATGTCTGATTTTCCTGTTTATTATTTTTGCTGCTTCTCTCAAGGTGGCTTCCTTTCTTGTGTTTTAAGTGTTTCATTATTTTTTAGTGTGAACTCACTCATGTTCAATGGAACTTTCTCTGAGGGAGTTCTTTGAGGAATAGATGATGTACATTCTTCCACACAAATATGCATTTGTTTCTGTCGGGTGCCTAAGGGTATTACCAACTTGAGAGAACATAAAAAATTCTTTGCTTGAGATATTGTTATCAACATAGGTAATGTAAACTCAGACTGCATTCTCACATGAAGGCCACAGTGTGGTTTCCACTTTTCCTCTTCACCCATAACCAAGTCTGAAACATGCCCTTTCTTTGTTGTCTTCTTTGCAAGGGGTGAGTTTTTATTTGTCTGATGGTTTTGTTTCATTTCAACCTTTCACCAAGTGATTGATCTTTGAGGGGATCTCTGATCGAACTCTCCCATTTGCATGGATGTAAGTTCTGTCTCTTATGCCATCTGTGTCTATATGGCTATTAAAATCACTTGTTCTTATCAGAAAGATATCTTTAAGTAAGATTCTGGCTTCAACTCTTCTGGTTGGATTTTGGTTTTTACTACATTTTTGGCCTCTGAGTATTTTCTTAATTTCCTGCCACACTTTTTGAAGAGTTCAAAGAAGTCTGACAGAACTACATAATGGAACTACAGAACCCAAACCTAGAGCCCTTAATATAGATAGATTCAGGTTCTCAGAACTCAACACTTAGGATAAACCAGGCCCTTATTACCACGTAAGGACCATAGCAGAGACTCAAGGCTGTCAGATGAAAGGACGGCAGACAGAGGGCGCCCTCCTGTTTTCTGTGTCTCCACGATGCCGAAGAGATGGTGCCAGACTGGCCTGCATACTTAACTCCACTAATAGAGACCTCACAACAAGAGGTTAATTATGTACTAAAATTTCCATATCTGGTAAACACACTGCATCCTTTCCCAGAGAGTGACATTTAAAATATCAGAGTTTAGAAATTTGCAGCAATGACATCCTAGGCTCCATAGTTTATTTGTGGCACTTTTTCTTCCTAATCCGTGTGTGTGTGTGTGTGTAAGAGAGAGAGAGACAGAGAGGGGAGGGAGGAAGAGAGGAATGGAGGAAGGGAGGGAGGGAGGGAGGAAGGAAGGAAGGAAGAAAGAAAGAGAAAGAAAGAAAGAAAGAAAGAAAGAAAGAAAGAAAGAAAGAAAGAAAGGAAGGGAAGAAGGAAGGGTGGGAAGAAGATTTTGAATTCCATTTCCATCTTGACCTCCTGTTTCTGGCTCTGTTTACACTCAGTCTCCTGTGAGTGGGCTTTTTCCCATCCTGTACCTCAGGGACCATCACCGCTGCCTCTAGCTTCAGAACCACTTAGACCTGCGACTCCTGCTCCCTGAGGAAGCTTCTCCCACATTCCACATGTGATTCAGCCTGAGTGTCAGTCTTAGCGGGTCTCTGAGCTGAAGCTATTTTGAAGGTTTGAAGATCGACCCATTGCTCCAGCTCCTACTTATGCTCTTGCAGATACTGTCTTTCCACAGCTGTGGGATGTTTCAGGCCTTGAGTGGCATATCATCCCGCTGAATCTTCTGTTCTGAAGTTTGGGAGGTGCTTCTGGGGTTTTGCTTCCTTTTTGTGTTCTTTCCTCAGAAAGGCTCAGTTGAGTTGTCAGTGATGAAATGGTTTAATCAATTGCTTAAAATTGTTCCCTTTCCTTCTCTACCACATGTGAGGCTGGCATTTTTGTTGACCTTTTTTCTTTTTACTTTGCCATTGTTTTGGGGGTCAGGCATTTGTTTTTCCCACATAGATTTTTTTTTTTTTCTTAGCACAGTGAGAAAGTGAAGTCACTGTTTTCTGGGTCTGCCAAAAGCAACTGTTGTCCAAATAAATCTTGTCAACTCTCACCTCTCTGAGTTGGATCACCTCATTTGAAAAGCATTTTCCACTTAAACAAAAAATGTAACCCAGACCTGGGTCAAACTATCACATCTTCCCTCAGTCCCCTTCAGTGTGTCTCATCCTCCGTGTGCCTGTCCTGGAGTCCTAACTGTCTATCTCTTGACCTGTTCCCACAGGACACAAGCAAACCCTTGCATCCACAGTAACCGTTTTGATTTGAAGCTCATCTAACAATGCCTTAAATATTCTATTCTAATCTTCCTAGGCTTCTCCTCTCAAATAGTTCCGAATTTTGTGGAAGCTTTGTAAGTCTGTGCCAATCTTTACCCAGTGGGTCCTTGTTCTTGTTGCTGTGTAATGAACCACCACAAATTTAGTGGCATACAATAACAATCATTTTATGATATTTGGGATTCTGTGGCCTGGCACTTGGAAAGGAGCCAGTGGGAACAGCCTTTCTGCCTCATGATGTCTGGGGCCTCAGCTGGGAAGACTACGAAGTGAGGTAGTGATTTGGTGGCAGGTGGTGGCACCATCATCTGTCTGGCTCGTGGGCTGGAAGGTCTCAATGTCTTGGCTTCCTCGCACTGGGGTGGCCTCAGGACATTGTATGTGGCATCTCAGGGTCTCAAACATGAGTGTCCCATGAAACAAGGTAGACGCTTCAATGCCTTTTCTGGTCCAACCTCAGATTCTATAGATTACGTGCAAGTGATAACATAGAAGGAGGTCAAGCCCATGGACCCACTTCTGATGGAAGGAGCATCAAGGTCACCCTGTGGGAAAACATGTAGACTAGAAGATATGGTTGGGCCCATCTTTGGAAGGAGCAACCTGCACAGACTGCCCTCAGCTCAACAGTTCATATCACTTCCCATGTACAAAATCCACTCCCCAGGACCCCTGAAGTCTCATCTCATGGGGCATCAGCTTCAGGCCCTGGCTCCTTCCATCTTACTCAAGGCCCGAGTGAATGGGGTTCCTCGGGTGAAGTTCCTTGAGTGTCTTCCCCTCCATCTGAAAATCTGTGAACTAGAGATACAAAAGACCTGTTCTCCACACACCCAGCACACAATGGGGGTGGGTGAGGAATATCACATAGATCCTATATTCCCCAGTTGCTTTTATTTCAGACAGTATTGACAGCTTTAAGAGGAGGACTTTTAATAGTTCCCTGGATCTGGTTCTCTCTGGTGGTGATGGAAGCATTCCAGAGCCCAGTCAGCTGTCTGAAATCTTGCCTTTCTGCTTCTGAACTGAAGGATTTCTTTGGGAACCAAAGAACCTGATCTGATCTAATCCCCTCTTTAAGAATATTTAAAGAACCCCAGTCGGATCTGATCTAATCCCCTCTTTAAGAATATTTAGATATGTGTGCATTTCCCTTTCTTTTTTGCATCTATCTCACTTCAGGAAAACTCCCTTCCTCTGGTGCAGCCTTATTGTTTGTGAGAGCAAACTATGCTCTCCCTCTCACTCACTGTACATTAAGTCTGAAGCATAGAGTAAAACCAGTCTTGAAAACTCATGCTCACGAGGACCTGTTAAAACAGCCCTGCAGCTATAACAACAGCCATTTTTTTTTCTGTAGGCAATAGGCTCCTGTGATTGCCACGGTCAAATGCTGTCAGGCTCACACTTACTGGAGCCTTAAAACCTTACAGCGCCCGCTCTGTCCCTCCAGACGCTTCAGTCACCCTGTGTTACTTTGGCCTGTACATTCTTAGCTTAATCCTTCTCCAGGCTCCTCCCCACTCACCAGTATGTTAAGGCTTTAGGGAGTAATAAATAATACCCCTTTCTTATTCTCCTAGGTTTGGAGACCATTGTTACGTAAGATATAGGTGACAATTGAGCATAATACCAACTTTATTAGAGGTATGGCTTTGGCTTTGACTCTGGCTTTGATGTATAGCAGCAAAAGGCTTAATAGTTCATCCCAGAACTAAACTCACCCACCCCATCCCAGACCTCCCTCCACGGGGCAGAGCCTGTCCCAGGCAGTTTCCTTCCTGGACCTGCAGACCAGGATTGCAGGTCTCTGCGGGAAGGCGAATCTGAAAAAGAAAGGCCAGAAAAGGTCAGCCAAGCATGCTCCAGTCTTTCTCCCACACTTAGCAATCCGGAGTAGTTACCCTGCTTCCAAGAAAAGCTGGGCAAGCGACAGAAGGAGACCAGGAGTGTTACTCCTGTAGAGGTGCCTCTGTGGAGATGCAAAGCTTGGGGAATGGAGAGTCTCCTTAACACAAGAAGCTGTGAGCTCCAGTGTGAACCATGTTCCTTCATTCGTGCTCTTCCTTCCTCCCTCCCTTTTTCTTTTATTATTTAATCTATTCTTTATTTTATTTCCTGTCATCCTGTGGGCCACAGACGGAGTGGATACCAGGGGAGACCCCCTGAAGAAGTGGCTTTTGAGGCTTAAGGCATGAGGAGGAGAAGGGCAGAGACTGTTCTAGGAGGTGGGAATAGCATGAGCCAAGTCCTGGAGAATGGACTGGGCGAGATAACCAAAGGAATGAGCATAGACAGACAGGATTAGTGAGCCTAAGACTGAATCCTGGGACACACCAACATTTAGAGACTTAGAGGAGGAGGAGGAACTACCCATGAGATAGAAGGGAATCCAGGAGGCTGCATTGTTGAGCCATCAAATGGAGAAAGTCTTCAAAAAGGAAAGCAAGGTCTTCAGTAACAATTGGTGCAGAGAATTCCAAGAGAGGAGCACAGAAAACCAGTGGATTCAGGCATGAGAAAGTCGTGAGTCAGGCTTTCACAAAGCCTTTCCAGTGGTGTCATGGAGATGGAGGTGGCATTGCATGGGTGACAGAGAGAATGGAATTTGAGGAAGTAAAGACTGTGACAGTGTTTTCAGTTTTTCCTTTGGAGAGAACAGAAAAATGGAGTGGGAATAATTTCCAACATTGGGGAGGAATCCTATTTAGTCTGCCATTTATTTATTTGTTTAAACATGTTTACTTACTTAGAGAGAGAGAGAAGGAGAGAGAGAACGAGTGGGGGGGGGCAGAAGGAGAGGGAGAGAGAATCCCAAGCTCTGTCAGCGCAGAGCCCAGCATGGGGGAGACATGATTATTAGGGGCTCTGAGTCACCTCCTCACTGCTTAGTAACCAGTCAAGAAAAGGAACCTCTCTCTCTCTCTCTCTCTCTCTCTCTCTCTCTGTCTCTGATATATTTTGAAAACCTCAAGAGAAGAACTGTGGTCCGTCCACCTTGGATCAAGCGCCCATCCTTTGAATCACGCATGGTGGCCAGGGAATGAGGAACTATGTTTGGCTCAGCCTCGGTTATATGCCTATGTCTGTGTCCAAGAGGACAGAACTTCTTACCAGAAGGAAGCGGTGGGGGGGTGGGGGGGGGTGGGATCAGGCAACCTAAAACCTTGGCTGACCCTTGTACATTACTGGTGGTTACAGATAACAGTACTCGCTTTCTAGAACTCATGGTGATTGTGGCTCCACAATTGTAACAACAGCTATGCCTTCTCTTTGTCTTCATGTTTGTATCTTCATTGTCTTATTTGATGTTCAAAACATCTACATGCCCTAAGTAGTATGAGGTTCTTATTTGCATTTGGCAGATTAGGAAACTAAGGCTCAGGAGTTTAGTGGCTGACTAAGTTGTACGGTAATTTAGTGTCAGAGGTCAAGAATCTTAGTTCTCCTCCAGACCTCATTGTAATATTTAACATAGCTTCTGATTTTTTGATAGTCATAAAGTTATGTCTCTCCATCATGCTGATTCTCTCTGACCTTCTGCCACATAATAAGAGATGATAGAACCATGATGGACAAAGAAGTGTAGTAATAATGATAGCTGCGAACTTTGGAATTTTAGGTTTATGAAACATTTTGTTTTGAATATGTTTATAGTCTTAAAATATTTTATTTAATCATATTAAATGAATTTTACATTCATAATACCTTTTATTAATCCATAGCTAATTAGGTGTAAGCTAGATGGATTATTGGAACCAAAGGGAAATAGACGATCTTATAAAAAATAGTAATCTAAATAACTGGGAAGGGGGCTCCACGTTGGCACCTGTCAGAAGTCAACAGTAGTCCTGGGAATGATGACAGCCAGAAGGTAAGGAAAGGATCCGCTCTTTGTCAGCTGTCTACCATGAGAGCATCATGCAGTGTCTCCTCTATGCTATCTCCTTTTAATTCTCACAGACACTGTGTGAGAGGACATCTCTACCTCCAGATTATAGAGGAGAACATAGACCTCAGAAAAGTTAGGTGACTTGCCCAGTTGCCAACAACTGATGGAGCCAAGATTGTATCCCAGGTTTGAGTGGCTCCAAAACCCACACCTCTCCACTACAGAACCCTGAATATTGGACCACCCCGTTTGGCAGATAAAGGCGAAGGTATTATTTATAGGTTTTATTTAAACCCCCACAATTATTCCAATGACTTCTCGGGCAAATGGAGTTTCTCATTTTCACGTACAGTAGTCATGTGGGATATGGTTCTCAGACCCCCAGTGGATACCTGAAACCACAGATAGTCCCGAATCCTATGTCAACTGTGTTTTTTCCTCTACATACGTATCTGTGGTAAAGTGTAATTTATAAATTAGGCACCGTAAGAGATAAACAATAATAACTAATAATAAAATAGATTATAGAAATGAACTGTAATAAAAATTATGTGAATGTGGTCTCTTTCTCTCTCAAAATATCTCACTGTACTGTACTCTCTCTTCTTGTGATGATGTGAGATGATAAAATGCCTGGGTGGTGAGATGAAGGCAGGTAAATGACGTAGGCATCAAGACGTAGTGGCAGGCTGCCATTGACCTTCGCGTCAGGAGGATCACCTCCCAGAGCACAGCTGACCGCAGGTGACCAAGTCTGTAGAAAGTGGAATGACTATGGTCTAAAAGTTAAGGTGAATCTAGCAGTGAAGAAGTCTGTGTGTGTGAGAATATTTCAGATGGAATTAAATAACACACGTAAAGGCTTTCCGTAAATTATTAAGTGACAGCGGATGTAACTTAGAGCTAAAACTATTACTGGGTTTGGAATCAACATCGAGGGAGAGTTTCTCCCTGTTTCTTGCAACTTTGAGGGCTTTTTTGGTTTTGCTTCCATTTGAATTGAAAAAAAAATTTTTTTCCTCGTGTTCATCAAGTAGAAGGAATCACACCCAAATACTGTCAGTGAGTGATGAGTTTTGGATGATGTGCTTCTTGAATCCCCAGTTCTGCCTCTGATCCTTTTCCCTTCGTCCCGATAGCCAGATCCCCTTTCTTGTGATTGTTCTTACTTCCCTTCCCTTCCCTCTTCAAACCTCACGCACAGCACGTCCCCACGAGTACCCGGGTGAGCCCTTGAGATCTGCAGATGGTAGGAAGCACAGAGACCAGAGCCGCTGTGCCCACAAAGACAAGCCGACCCCAACCACCATGGCATTGTTCCGGCCAAATGTGTCAAACAGCTCAACCCCATCATCCCTGGGATATAGAAATCAAAGTCATTCGTTTATACCCGTGCACTCAACAGTTGGTAACTTGGGTTCTTACACTAGGTCTTAGTCCATTTGGGCTGCTACCAAAATACCACAGACTGGGTAGTTCACAACAAACGGAAATTTATTTCTCACCTTTGTGGAGGATGAAAGTCCGGAATTAGGATACCAGTACGGTCAGGTGTGGGCTCTTTCCTGGGTTCATAGCCAGAGCATTTTTGCTGTGTCTGCATATGGCAGAAGGCGCTAGAAAGCTCTGTTGGGTCTCTTTTATAAGAGCACAAATCCCATTCTTGAGGTTTCCACCTTACAACCTAATCATTTCTCAAATGCCCCACCTCCTAATACCATCATCTCTGGGGTTTAGGATTTCAACATAAGAATTTGGGGTGGGAGCACAAACATTTGGACCATGGCACTCCCCTTCCAGCTGTAGGAACTCAAAAATAGTTTATCTTATATCTGCATAAGTTTCACTGCTCCTTAGATTAAGTTGCAAACCATTCCTTAAACACATTTTTCTCTAAAAGTAACTCTGTGTGGATCCTTTGGAGAAAGGAAATGTTTCTCCCTCCCTACACTTGGATTTACAAATCAAAGTGGTAGTTATTTTTTATTAACACTTATTGAGTGAGCCTTTCTTATGAACTAGGCACTGCACTAAGCAATTGAGATGTTTGGTCACTTAAGCCTCATGGCAACCCCGTGAGATGCATACTATTATTACCCTTAGTTCACACACAAGGAAAGGGGAGGTTGTCAGGAACTTGCCCCGGGTCACCCGAGTGAGCATCAGAGCTGGGATTTGGTTCCAAGTCTGACTCCAAAGGTCAAGTCATAACTGCGATGCTACTCTCTCTTTCAAGCTTTCTTAAAGTGAATACAAACTTAAAATTATCTAGAGCTTGTTTGTTCGTTCAATAAGCAGGTTGTATCATTGATGTTATGGTGGGGCTTGCATTCTTACCACTTCCGGGCCCAGTGCTAGGAGCAGACACATCACTCTGCTGCAAGAAAGCGGCATTTTGGAGAGACCACGGCTGGCTGATGGGCATGCTCCAGAGTCACGTTGGAGCTGCCCTTTCCGAGTGGGCCACAGCTCATGGTGCTGCCGAGAATCCCTCCCCGAACGGCCCCGGGCACAGTGGAGCTGACCACTCACCTACTTGTTACCTCTTTCACACCGCATGCCTCTATCATCAAAAACAATGTGGTCACCTCAAGTACAGAATCTCGTAAATGGAATTGTATTCTAAGACACTTCGAGAGACATAATGTACATTATGCAAAATGTGCATTTTGGGGTATAAAATTATCTGTGTCACGAAGTGCTACAATTATACATGTTATATAAATTTGCCAACAAGGAGCTGATGTGTACACAAGATCTCTCAGCTGCCTGGAGAAGTAATTTCCTTTTTTTTTTTTTTTTTTGAGAGAGAGTGCCAGTTGGGGAGAGACGGAGAGAGAGAGAGAGAGAGAGAGAGAGAGAGAGAGAGAGAGAGAGAATCTCAAGCAGGCTCCATGCCCAGGGCTCCATCTCATGACCCTGGGGTCATGACCTGGGGCAAAATCAAAATCTAGTCGGACACTCGATGGACTGAGCTACCCAGGTGCCTCCCACCCCTTTTTGTTTTGTTTGAGAGACAGAGGCAATTTTCTTCTGGGAAGTCATCACGATATATCATGCTCTGCGGGTTTGGAGCTGGGCTAAGCGTGAGGAGCATCCAGCTTCTGATGATGTATTTCAAATCTGGAGGCAGGAGCAAGGGGGCAAAGGAGCTACCTCTTTTATGAGAGTAGAGTTTGGTGCCTCGGACCAGACGTCCGTTCTCCTCCTCGAAACTAGCGTCATCTCGTCAACTAGAAAAAAAAATGAAAACGGGCTCCTGGGTGGCTCAGTCGGTTAAGCGTCCAAGTTTGGCTCAGGGCGCGAACTCGAGGTTTGTGAGTTTGAGCCCCGCGTCGGGCCCTGTGCTGACAGCTCAGAGCCTGGAGTGTGCTCCGGATTCTGTGTTTCCCTCTCTCTGCCCCTCCTCTGCTCATATTCTGTCTCTCTCTGTGTCAAAAATAAATAAACATTAAAAAAAATTCAAAGAAAAAAAGAAAAAAACGAAAACAAAAACAGCTGCTTTTTCAATTTCCTGAAAAGTTTGTTAATTTCTGAGTCAATACCAGCGTAGGAAGAACGTTTAGTGTTACAATCTCTGACTTTGTAAATTGTAGTGCATCAAGTTCTATGCCAATAAAAGTAAAACTTAAAAAGAACAAAAGGAGTGTGGAAAATTATCAAATCAGGATAATATGGGGGTGAAGACTGTAAGCCCTAGAGTCTGATGCCTAGATCAGATCTCCATTCTATCAGTTACATATTGTGTGATCTTGGACAAGTGACTTAAAATCTCTGGGTTCTGGGTTCTTCACCAATAAAATAAGTGCTTATGTGATGAGTCAGTTGTGAGGATGAAGTGAGGTAGTGCCTATAAAGTGCTCAGCACAGGGCCGGACAGTCAAAGCCCATTAAACAAACCTTTCGAAACCTCATCATATACAGGAAAGTGTAAGACACAGCCTAAATTTTTGTCAGTTAACTTAGATTATATATATTCTCCCTGTATATAAACTGTATCTATCTGTCTACCCATCTATCTACCTACCTACCTACCTACCTATCCATCCATCTAATCATAGTTAGCTAGTCAAAACATTTTTCATAAGTGCATTTTATTGCCACCCTCAGCCTGTCTCGAAGGCCCAGCCCTGGGCAGGGGCCCTCAGACACAGCTTTCCAAGGCCAAGGCTTCCTCAGTTGCCTGTTGGCTTTCTAGTTCCATCAACTGACCTCCTGGGGCAGCGACATGATTCTTCTTATCTGCCTTCAGTTAGGAGAACGACTGGGTAACAGGCACAAGTGATATATTTCTGCTGACCTCGGGTTTTTCTTTCAGTTGTGAATGACAAATGCAATCAGCAGGGACTGTGGGAGAACTGTCAAGGGATTTGCACAAGGCTTCCGTCTTGTTCTGACTGCTTTGCTTGCTGTCCCGCCTTATGGGTGTCAAAGGCTTTATAGTTTGAAGACAGTATAAGCCAGAAACTGGGATATCTTTCTTCGTATCAGAGTAAGACATCTGTAGTTCAACAGTCTGCTACACGTCTGCCGTGATGCTAATGTCAATACTAGCATGCTAACGATGAAACGTGGCCCCCTGAACCACTTTGCCCTTCCGTCCTCCTCCTGCCCAGTCTCCTCCCCCTCATGCCACACCTTCTTTTTCTTCCTGTTGTTTTTTTCTTTTTAATAAGCAGCTAGCAATTTATGGAGTGCTTACTCTGTGCCAGGCACTGTTATAATCACTTTATACTTATTAACCCATTTAATCCTCGCAAACATATGAGAAGACCCTATTATTATTCCCTTTTTACAGTAGTGAAAACCAGCCCAAACAATTAAGGATCTTGTCCAAGGCCAGACAGCTTCAAAACTTTCATCAACCTATCTGTGTCTCTTTGCTTCTTTTAAATTATTGACCATTTTAATACTAATTTTTAGAGATACTTTAAATGATCAGTTTCCTCAAGTTCTCAGCATAGGGATATTTTCCTGGAGGCGGGGAGGGAATGCTTAATGGGAGTCTTGAGTTTGGGGGCTCATCTTGTGTAAGGTGGCACCCTCGGATCAAGGATGCTTGTTAGAAACCCTTAGAGAATGTTAAAAGACAAGATCATGTTTCATAAGGCTAAGGCAATGACTGGGGCTAGAATCAGAGCGTGCTGCTAAATGGACACATTTCTTTCCAAGCCCAAACCAGATGTGTTTCAGGAATGGTTAAAGTTCAGGGGTTAGGAACAGGAGAGGGGGAATAGAGATCACCAGACTTCACATTCAGATCCTTTTGGGAATGAGAAAAGAACATAAAAACAAACCAAGAAAGAAAATCGTGGGCTCTCCCACCACCCCTCTCTGAACACCCAACAGCAAACACCCTTCGTCAAGGATTCTGGTGCTCGGCCTCTCCCAGAGTCCTGGGGACAGCTCTCTTCTGGATAACTTTTACTTGGAACTGAGCCTGTGGTCAACAGGAAAGGCTTTATTTGGAATAAACCTTCATGGAGGGCAGGCGATTGAACTTTGAGTACCAGGTCATTCTCTGAGGGACACATGGGGGGTGAGTAGAATATTCTCTGCAATGGAAAATGAGGCAAGTACACAGAGGAGGCCTGGCCTCGCTTCTTCGGTGGTCAAGGGACTTGTGCCCACCAGGGGGAAAGCGCATTTCTGAGCGCTGTAGGGTGCCATGCTTGTTTGTTTGTTTTTTTAAATTCCCTTCCTCTGCAGCCCGGCTTTAATTCTCTGCCTCTAACTTAACGTATTCTCCAGTTTCTTTTGTTTTCTCCTGGATCCTCAAGACTTTTTTTTTTTTTTTTAAACAAAACGTACAAAAGTATGATCCGTGCTCTCCTCCACGGCCACCCGCAGTTCACCTGGTGGGAGGCCTTGTGAGTGAAGGTGCTGGTGGGGGTGGGGTGGGGGACAGGGATGACACTGTGCCGTGAGGGGGTGACAGCACCAATAACGCGCTCTTGGCGCGAAGGCGATGCGCAAGGCGAGAGAATAAAATAGCCCACGGGCTGTAGTGAAGTGGGGATGCTACGTGAGGGCTCAGCTCCAGCTTTACGACAGGCAAAGCAGGACGCGCCCTGAAGGTTGGGCAGGGTTGGCCGGGGCCTCCCCGGGTTAATGTGGAATCTACAATGCCAGCCCCGTCTGGGCACCTACGCGAAGGTGTCCACGTTCACCGCAGAGCACACACCCCGCAGCTCAAGGTCCTTATCGCCCAGAGTCAACAGTCGGCGCACTGGGATGGGAGGGACTGGGGAAGCGGGGTCGGTGGGTGAATCCCACCCAGGCCTCAGGGGGTCGGGGGGGAGGGCGCTGCAGACACGCCCCCTCTCCCCAGCAGCTCCGTCTCTGCCCCGCGCTGTCCTAGAAGGCCAGACATTGGCCCGTGGCCACCTGCCAAGTGGGGCCGGGACGCGGGAAGGGGGAAGGGGGCCCGCAGGCGGCCCGAGGGCCCTCAGAGACTGCCGCCGCGGCCACTCCCTTAGACTCTGGACGTGCCGGGACCGGGGGCGCTCTGCCTCCGCCTTATAAGAAGCCCGGCGCCGGGCGGGCAGCGAGGCCAGAGGCGGGCACCGGGCTGGGCCGCGCAGGGGCGCCCCCACCGGCGGCGGGCCCGGCGACATGGGCCGCTACTCGGGCAAGACGTGCCGGCTGCTCTTCATGCTGGTGCTCACCGTCGCCTTCTTCGTGGCCGAGCTGGTCTCGGGCTACCTGGGCAACTCCATCGCGCTGCTGTCCGACTCCTTCAACATGCTGTCCGACCTGATCTCGCTGTGCGTGGGGCTGGGCGCCGGCTACGTGGCGCGGCGACCCCGCGGGGGCCTGGGGGCCACCTACGGCTACGCGCGCGCCGAGGTGCTGGGCGCGCTGAGCAACGCCGTCTTCCTCACGGCGCTCTGCTTCACCATCTCCGTGGAGGCCGTGCTGCGCCTGGCGCGGCCCGAGCGCATCGACGACCCCGAGCTGGTGCTCATCGTGGGCGCGCTGGGGCTGGCCGTCAACGTGCTGGGGCTGCTCATCTTCCAGGACTGCGCCGCCTGGCTCGCCTGCTGGGGTCCCCGCCGCCGCCGCCGCCGCCCGCCGCCGCCGGCCGAGGGCCACACCCCGCGCGCGATCGGGGCCCCGCGGGGCGCCCCCGGCCCCGGCCAGTCCCCGCGCGGCGCGGCCTCGGCGGACCGGAAGGAAGAGCGGGGGGCGACGGTGTTCTCCAACGTAGCAGGTGCCTTTCGGTTGCATCCTCCGCACCTCTCTGCCTTTCCCTCCTCCCGCGCGTCCCTTCCTCCGCATTCACGCCCTCTTCTTCTGGCTTGGCTGCGGATGCTGCTTCCATGTTTTTTTGTTTTTTTTTTAATTCCCTTCCTCTGCAGCCCGGCTTTAATTCTCTGCCTCTAACTTATCGTATTCTCCAGTTTCTTTTTCTTTTTTCTTTTTTTTCTTTTTTGGCCTCTTTCCCCTTCCCCTTATTCTATCTGCTTTGGAGTATTGATTGTCTTGAAAATCCGTTATCATTGAGCAACAGATAACACTCCCCATACCCTGCGCCTTCCTTAGATGCTGTCTGCACTTTGTTTTCTTCCTCCCCTTTTGCCCATCCTTCTGTCCCCCTGGGGGTTACCGGGTTTGGGGATGGGGGTGGGCTCCCACTTGCCTCTTTTTTTTTTTTTTTTTTTTTTTAACTTGAATAGGAGTGTGAATGAAGGCTGATGTCAAGGCCAAAATGTACCATTCTGGTATATGTGTGCGTGTGTGTTTGGGGGGGGGGGGGGGGTAGGGGGTCTGATGAGCTAGTGGGAGTTTAAAATAACAAAAACTGTTTTTTGAGTCCATTGGTTCTTTTTGTTTGTAGAACTTATACACAACACAAGGTTTCTTCTTTGAATGCAGGTGATTCTCTGAACACCCAGAATGAGCCAGAAGAGACTATGAAAAAGGAGAAAAAGTCGGAAGCCCTGAATATCAGAGGTAGGATTACTTTTGGGTCAAAGGAGTGTGCAGTGCTGTGCCCTTCTTTTCTGTTTGCCTTTTAAGAAGGTGTGTTAGAAAGTAGGCCAGTTGCATGAATAGACTATGACCCTCGTCTCTTGCCTAATCACTGCATTGATTCTGAGGGACACACTGGTCGCTAATGATTTATCTTTGCTCCACTTAGAGCCATGCTGATGCCACCTGCTCCAGAGCCTCGCAGATCAGCGGCATGCTATTACTTTGCTTGATTTTGCCCACCCCCGGCTATTGTTAATGTCCAATGCGACCTATTTCAGTTGAATATATTTTGAGAAAGGTGAGAGGAGGGTGGGTGGCTTGCATCCAAGGTGGCATTGCCGAGTGACCCTCGGACCTCATTTATTTCTGCCAGAAATCTGTGTCTGGGACGGGTTTGTTGGCTCAGTTGAATCTCTACTTCCAGGCCCAAAGTGGAGGTTCTGGTGAGGCACGTGGAAGGCACGTTACTAGTCTTCCCTCTACCATGTGCTCAAGGTCACAGGTACTGCTGGGCAAAGGTTAGTCAGGGAGTTCAAGGGTGCATTTCTCACCCAGACACCAACACTGTATCCAGCATTTCTCGCTTTCACCTTCTTGGGCAGAGAATTGGCTCCAGAGTGATTCGAGAAGCCCCGATCGTGACTTTGAGTATTTCCACAAAGATTATGCAAACCTTTACTTTCAGATGATTTGGGGAGGCCTGTGATGGGACTTAGTTGGAAATAATATACAGAAAAAGTAATCATCCAGGAGACACTTTCATTTTTGAGAGGCTCCCATCTCTTTTACAAAGTGGTACCCAGAATGGATCTATAAGGAAAATCAGAAAAAAAGCGCCCCCCAAACCCCCAAACAATAGTAACAACCACACATGAGCTCCTAAACATTTCTAAATGGGTCAGTTTTAAAAAATTGAACCGCAACAGGGGAATTTCTAAAGTGCTTGGTGGTCAGTCTTTTTGGAAAGAGAGAATCTGTAATGAAAAATCACTATCCTTTATCTTTCTTTAGGTTCGGTTTAAAAAAATATATATATGTATATGTATGTATGTATGTATATATATATACATATATATAATATCCATCAAATATATACTATATATTATATATCATAGGTTTTTCATAGCACGTTAACTTTTCAAAGCACATTGTGTTAATTATTCATGCTTATGTTGCAGAGAAAGAGAACAGGTAGGTGGAAAGATGCCGAAGAATTACGAGCAGGACTGGTAGATATCGTGACCTTGTTTGGGAAGCATAATGTATGGGAAACTTGTATAATGTGGCTGATCTTCGGTCTAGAGCTGTTGGAGATCCTGGGTGCAAAGATGTCAGAGGTGACGTGCCTTGCTGTACGTGGCTGAGCCCTGTGGTCCACAAGGACTGTGAGCTTCTAGCCTCTGACAGGGGTGAATGATGCAGTGGCTGAAGGATTGGGATTTGGGCTTAAGATGCCTCATTTTGGGGTCTTGACTCCTATGTTAGGCAAGTGTTTGGACTTCTCGAAGCCTCCAATTCCCTCATCTTTAAAATGAGGATAGTGGGGCGCCTGGGTGGCGCAGTCGGTTGAGCATCCAACTTCAGCCAGGTCACGATCTCGCAGTCCGTGAGTTCGAGCCCCGCGTCGGGCTCTGGGCTGATGGCTCGGAGCCTGGAGCCTGTTTCCGATTCTGTGTCTCCCTCTCTCTCTGCCCCTCCCCCATTCATGCTCTGTCTCTCTCTGTCCCAAAAAAAATAAATAAACGTTGAAAAAAAAATAAAAAAATAAAATGAGGATAGTAATATCTACTTCATGAGGCTGTTGTGAAGTGCTTGGGCGACGACGCGGGAGGAACAGCAGCCACCATGTTTGTGGAGTGCCTGCTTTGTGCCAGGCCCCGTTCTTGAAGGAGTCACTTGGCACTTGTAAGAATCCCACCAGGTGGGAGCTGTTGTCGTTCAGGCAGTGGGTGGAGTTGCCAGGCTCACCCCTGCACCTCTTGGGTGAGGGTGAGTGCCCGTCAGTGCCCGTGCTGTGGCTGGCGGGAGACTTTCCATCCTTCAGGCCATGAGGAAGGCTGGCCTCCCCTTGGGCCTGTGTCTGAACCGTCTGGAGCCATGACTCGGAGAAGGCAGACAGAATGTGACAGCTGGAAAGGCCTCAGTAGGAGTGGACTCTACCCGCGCACTTTATAGATAAGGAAACAGGATCCAGAGAGTCTGGTGACTTCCCAAGTCACCCAGGCTCGAAGCGGAGGCAAGCCTGGCTTCCTGGGCTCCTACTTCACATTTCTGCCCCTTCCAAGTGCCCCACACTGCCTGTACACCCCCACGCCCAGTGGCTTGCTTCACCACTGTAGCCGGTCCACTGAGTGGTTACATCTTTCACATTTATTTATTTAAAAAGATTTTTTTAATGCTTATTTATTTTTGAGAGAGAAAAGAGAGACAGAACACGAATAGGGAAGGGGCAGAGAGCGAGGGAGACACAGAATCCGAAGCAGGCTCCAGGCTCTGAGCTGTCAGCAGAGCCTGACGCAGGGCTCGAACTCACAAACTGCAAGATCATGACCTGGGCTGAAGTTGCACACCTAACCCACTGAGCCGTGCAGGCACCCCACATTTTTGACCTTTAGAAACCCCTCCCGCCCCAGATCTGCAGGGGAACACCAACTGATGAGGATTCTTGTGAACAAAAATCATTTCTAGATTTTCATGACTGTTTCTCTTATTTAAATGGAGTAAAAACAAATGCCTTCTGAGAATCATGCTCCAGCTTCCGCAAAGCACAGTGAAAGCACGATCCTTTAAAAATTCTCATCAGTCGTAGTGGTTGATTTTATTTAATGGGATCAAACGTGATACGTTAAAAAATGTTGTAACAGAGTGTCAGGAAGATTATTAGCTTTTGTATTTCATTGTAAATATGAATAGATGAACAGCAATCAGATGTTTCTTTCTAATTGTTTTTTTTCCAGTAAGAAAGACCTCAGGGGTAGAGGAGGGGGCTCCTGGGTGGCTGTCGGTTAAGCATCCGACCATGGATTATGGGAAAGACAAGTTTGAAAGCTATTTTGTATAGTTTTTAGGAGCTGATAGTGAAATTTCTTAGAAGGAAAGCCCGGAATTGAAAGGCAAGAGTTATATGAGACAGGATGCATACTGGTTCTCTCGTCAGACTACCCAGACTTCTATCCCCACTCTAACACTTTCTAGTTGTGTGATTTTGGCTAAGTTATGTAGCTACTCCATGCCTCAGTTTCCTCATTTGTAAAATGGAGAGAATAACCACTTAAGAGGGTCCTTAAATGGACTTAATATGTAAATATGTGTAATATACTTACAATAGCATCTGATGCATACATGTTAGCCAGCATTACAATTATTATTAAGTAAAAGACAGAAGTTACTCTATGTCATGGGAGTTACGACTGACCAACCAGAAAATAGTGTTTTCTTGAATGTATACATGGTATGCCTCTAGGGCTCGAACCCACGAACCATGAGAACTTGACTTGAGCTGAAGTCAGATGCGCAACTGACTGAGTCATCCAGGTGCCCCTTTTTTATTTTTTACTTTAATTTTTATTTATTTTTTATTTTTTTAGGTGCCCCTTTTTAAAAAAAATTTTTTTAAGTTTATTTTGAGAGAGACAGAGACAGCACGCGTCGGGAAGGGGCAGAAAGAGAGGGAGGGGGAGAATCCCAAGCAGGAACCATGCTGTCAGCACAGAGCCCGATGCAGGGCTTGAACCCATGAAGCTAAGAGATCATGACCTGAGGTGAATCCAAGAGTCTGGTGCTTAACCGACTGAGCCACCCAGGTGCCCTTGCTGGAGTGTCTTCCTAAGGATCTCCTGAACCAGATCCAGTTTGAATGACCCTGGCTAAGTGAGCAGTAGGCAAAGTCATGTAGGGAAGGGAGAAAATGGATGAAGGGAGAGGCAAGACAAGGAATAAAAGGAACCATTTTCGTGATATATCTTTGTTCCCTTTCCTCTTAAAAATGTTTAAAACAATTTAGATCACAGATACTTGTCTGAAAGAACAAGAAACCATTTGCACAGCCTCCGTTTGCCAGCTCGGTGCCTTCTGATGGGTGACAGATGGCCATGATGTAGCACTATGAACAAGCACAGTCCCTCTCGCCCTCTCCCCAGATGTGCGTGCGCCTCAGAATCTTCCTAGGCTGTTCCAGGTTCTCTGGGTCCTGGGATGGTGGCCTAGGGTTTTGTTTCCTGTGAAGTAGTTGCCCTTCCTTTCTTTTTTTTTTTCCATTCAAACCCATCCTGCTGTTCTAACCAAAAAGAAAGCAAATAGCACCTGGTATTCATAGATTTGGGAACCCAGGTCCCTGAGTGTCACATGGCCCCCAAATTTGGATCTGTGCTTCATTGGTCTTCCTTTCTTCCTGGCAGGTGTCCTTTTGCATGTGATGGGCGACGCCCTGGGGTCAGTGGTTGTGGTGGTCACGGCCATCATATTCTACGTGCGTCCCCTGAAAGGTGAGGACCCATGTAACTGGCAGTGCTACATAGACCCCAGCCTGACCGTCATCATGGTCGCCATCATTTTGTCATCTGCCTTCCCACTCATCAAGGAGACTGCTGCCATTCTGCTGCAGATGGTCCCCAAAGGAGTCAACACGGAGGAGCTGAGTAAGTCAGATGATTCTTATCTAGAACCATGCCCATTTGATGTTCTTCAGGCCAAAGGGCCAGCATTATTTCAGAGCAGTGTTTGATTTATGTGTCCTGAAATACTTCAAATCACCAAGCAATAGAGACATCCATCATATGTTTTGTAGCCTAGGAAGATGACTCACAGCTCCAAGAACCAAAGGTCCTTTACGACTCATGGCGCTCTGACTCAGCTGCAAGTTTTTGAGAATATGGTGCTTGGGCCGTAACTATTCCTCAGCTTTTACCTTCATGTCAAAGATTTAATGCAAAGAAGGCTACCCTGCCAAGAACTTGATTTTTACTCTCCTTATTCTGAAAACATAAATCATTCCTTTATATTCTAGATCTTGCATTCTATTTAATTGATTTTTATGGGCATGCAAGTCACCGGGTCTCTTGTAACGCTGTAAAAAGGACTGTATTTCATGTTTTAACCTGAATTCATGACCTCGTTCAGTAATGAAATCTGTTTCTTTGCTTTGCTCAAACGGAAGGTCAAACTCTCCTCTTAGTTATGTGTATCTGAGGATACGTATTTTAAAGACTTGGCAGAATTTCTAAATGGGAACTATCCAGATGTTGGTGAGAAACTGAATTTGCAACTTCATCTCTAGTGTTTCTAAACGGAGGTTATGTTTTTGTAAAAAAACATTTTTCGTGCATATTTGTGTTATACACTCACTGCCCCACCAGTGAGCCCGTAAACTTGAGATAGAGCCCAGGCCTCTTAGAAGACCTTACTTCATGAGAAGCTCCTGAAATGAGGTTTGAATGGGTCTTAACACATTTTATGGCCATGGCTAGGCTTTCCTCTATGAAGGAAGGTGTGATTTACAGTGTGACTGTCTGATGAGGGCCATAGCCCTGCCAAACCCACGTTTAATAGCGTGTGTTGGGACCAGTTGGTTGTGCCATTGCTAATAGCTGGAGCTTCTCCTGCAGTCTTTTCTCCTGGATGTTCTTTCTGCCTTTGGGGGCCTCTTTGGCACCATTGTTGGTTTAGAGTCTCAGAGTTGGTAGGTGCGGTCAACTCTCTGGCTGCTTTACTGCAGAATTAAAATAGTCAGGCTTCATTTCCTGCAACCTACTATTTGCCCGATGCCGCAGGCAGAGGAGGTAGGAGATGGGGAAGGAGATACCCAGGCACAGATACACAGCATCGTCTCTACTTTCTAGAAGCTTGTTTTCCAGTTGAAGAAAAAGATACACATATCAAAACCAATTTGTGATATATAGTGATATATAATGATATATATATATATATATTTTTTTTTTAAACACATTTTTAAAAATTAGATAGTAATGGGATGCCTGGGTGGCTCAGTCAATTGAGCATCTGATTTCAGCTCAGGTCATGATCTCACAGTTCATGAGTTTGACCCCTGCATTGGGCTCTCTGCTGTCAGGACAGGGCATGCTTCGGATCTCTGTCTCTTCCCTTCTTGGCACTTCCCCTGCTCATGCCCTCTCTCTCAAAAATAAATAACATATTTTAAAAAAAATTAAAAAATATAGTAATAATAATAACACACTTGTAAGGCACTTATTACATGCTAGGTAATGTTCTAAGTGCTTTATATTCACTCATTTTAATTCTTTTTTTTTTTAATGTTTATTTATTTTTGAGACAGAGAGACAGAGCATGAATGGGGAAGGGTCAGAGAGAGAGGGAGACACAGAATCTGAAGCAGGCTCCAGGCTCTGAGCTGTCACCACCCGAGCCCAACGCGGGGCTCAGACTCACGGACCGTGAGATCATGACCTGAGCCGAAGTCGGGCGCTTAACCGACTGAGCCACCCAGGTGCCCCCATTTTAATTCTTAAAGTAAACCTATGTGGTTCTATCATTATTATTCCTAATTTATAGATAAGGACACTGAGGCACTGGGGCCTAGGTAAATTACCCAAGGTCATGACTACACTGGGATTCAAACCCTAGCTGGCTACAGGGTCTTTGCTCATAATCCGTCTTCAAAACCATTTCTCTATGTATGTGCTCATTTGAGAAAGTATGGAAAATATGGAAGAGCCTAAGTATGAAACTAGAAATCTCTCGTAATCCTGCTACCCAGAAATTACCACTTTTAATATCTTGTATCAATCATTCAATAAAACAAGCCTTTATCTGCATAAGATTTTTGTGTGTGGGGTGTTGCCTGGGTGGCTCAGTTAAGCGTTCGATTCTTGATTTCAGCTTGGGTCTTGATCTCTGGGTCATTAGTTCAAGCCCCACACTGGGTTCTGTGCTAGGTGTGAAGCTTACTTCCTGTTTAAAAAATTGTGTGTTTGTGTGTGTGTGTGTGTGTGTATACACACTGATGTTTGTGAAAGAAAGAAAGAAAGAAAGAAAGAAAGAAAGAAAGAAAGAAGAAATATCATGCCATATGCACAGTAAAACTATTTGTTTTTTTTCACTTACAGATAGCTTATATGCCTTTTCTCATATCCTTAAATATGCAACTTACTTGTTAATGGCTGTATCATATTTTATATAATCGATTTAACTCTTCCCTTGTTTCCGTTTCTTCATTAATGCAAAGAGCATCGCTCAACTCATTTTTGTGCGTGAACATTTGGGTATTTCCCTTTAGGTTAAATTCCTGGCACCAGGGATGCTGGAGAAGTTTTTGGTCCCTATTGCCAAGTTCTCTCCTTTCAGAAAGGCATCCTGCTTCACGCTCCCAACACAGCCCATGTGGGTGTCTATTCCCTGGTAAACTCAACAACCTTGGGGATTTGGGGGGTTGTTGTTAAACTTACTTTCTTGAATGACCTCTTATGGGCTGATGAGGGATAGTACAGGGATTCTGAATGGAGAAAGAAGATTACTAGAAAACGTACCCGTCCAGGTCCAGCTATTTTTCTTTGTGTTTTTGAAATACATCGGGGTGCTGAGAATGCTTCCAGGGCCCACGTCCCTCCCGTGGTGGGTGCCATGCATGTTTCCACTACAGCACGCGCCTTAGTGTTTGTCTGCTCTCCTCTGTTCTAGTGAGTAAACTCTCGGCCGTGCCCGGGGTTAGCAGTGTACATGAAGTGCACATCTGGGAGCTTATAAGTGGAAAGATCATCGCCACCCTGCACATCAAGTATCGGAAGGACAGGGGCTATCAGGACGCCAGTATGAAAATTCGAGAAATCTTCCACAATGCGGGAATCCACAATGTGACCATCCAGTTTGAGCACGTGGACTTGAAGGAGACCATGGAGCAGAAGGATCTGCTGTTGCTCTGTAGTTCACCCTGCATCTCCAAGGGCTGTGAGAAACAGCTGTGCTGCCCGCCCGGGGCCCTGCCTCTGGCCCACGTCAATGGCTGCGCAGAGCACAATGGCTGTCCCCCTCTGGACACGTACCCAAGTGATGGTCTCCGTGGACAAGTAACAAGAGAAGTGGCTATTGAAGTATCTTTGGACAGCTGTCTGAGTGACCACGGACAAGCTCTGAGCAAAACTCAGGAGGACCAACATTATGTCAACAGCACACATTTTTAATCTTGTCCTGACGTACACAGACAGTATAGACGAGGTGTTCGGGCTTGTGGAAGGACCTCTGTGGGCTGTAGGCACTGGTCAAATTCATGGTGTGCACGCTCTGTGTTCATCAACGGGCTGGTTGTTTGGGATGTTAATTGCATGTGTCTGTTAATTTTTATGTGACTGTGAACTCCTTTACGTCATCCTGGGTGTCTCATGCTGCTCTTCAACAAACTCACTGTTTTAGTTTGAACATTTATTTCAAAAAGCAAACCGTGCCAGCATACGTATCAGGGACATTGAAGGCTGGGACTCAATGGCTGTGGACACAGGATTCAAAGTAGTTTTTGTTTTAAAGTGATTCGATTTTGTGGCTGACTCTCAGGTGAGCTCATAGCCAAGTACATCGAAAAAACTTAAGAACCATGTTAGCTAATGTTTTTTTCATTCCATCATAAGATCATAAAAAAGGAAGGTTGGGTAGTCCTGTCACTGCAGAATTTTTGTTCTTTGACTTGTTTTCAAATAAATGCAAAATGAATACCTATTAAAGTAGAAAATAGTCTCAGAACATCAAAGGAAGGAGAGATTATTGGGGGAAGACAGGAAGAAAATGCCTCCTGACTACCTCTTCATTTTGCAGGGTGGAGAGAAAACTAGTGTTTACTTTCTGTTGTGAACTGAACTACAACTATAGGGTGCTTCAAATGTTTAATACACAAATGCTTTTTTTTTTTCACTTGGAAGTGTGGGAATATTTCTACTTCCTGAAGTATGACACAATACTTACATTCTGTCTTGTAGAATCAGTCCAGTTGGGATTGTTTTCATTTATTGCTTAATGACTTATTTGTCCAAATTTCCTTTGAGTCTTCTTTTATATGATCATGTGGATATATGTAGCATTTATCAGGAGAAAATGGATATTTCTGGGAGAGAATAATATAGGACACTGAGTATTCCTTCCTGCCAAAAATAAGCTGGATTGACTTTTCTTCCATTAGACATATTTCAAAGTATTTAGTAGAGTTGCCAACTAGTAACTTCATGGAAAAGTCTATGTGTAGAGAGACCCCGATGGGTTGCAAAATTGACTGACAACGATCATCTCTTAGGCTCTAGACACAGAGTCCTGTTGTAAATCTGTGCGGTACTCAAACAGAAATCCTGGGTTGGTAACGCAAAAAGCACCCACATTTTTCAGCATTAATGCCGTTTAAACAAATGTCTTAGTGTTTGTTCTTAGGCTGAAATAAGTAAGCATCTGTGATCAGTAGGATAAGAATTTTTTTTCATTCCTTGAAAATTTATTATCTGAGTTTAAATTGGCCATGAATTAGTCGAATACGTTTTTGTCCCTAGGAGTTTGTTGGACTAGTCTATAGACAGTGTATAGCCAAAAGGGGGGTAAAATATAAGACAACATTTTTATCTTTAATCTTAAAAGTATGGCATGCACTCACAAAAAAAACCAGGGGATTCTCTTTGAAACTCACCACGGTGATAAGTGGACCAAAATCTAGACAGATGTTGGTTGAGATGCCTTGACTGGAGCCAAAAGGAAGTCTGTCCCTCACTTCCAATTGGTTCCCATCATTCTGCTTTTTATTAGAAGGAAAAGATTATAATTTTCTAGTTTCTGTGCCCCTGGCTAAAGAAATGCAGACTAGTTTACATCCAGATAATGTTCTCTACTCTCTAAAATATTTTTTAGGAAAGGAAAAGGCACTAAATTTAAATGTAACAAATTTACCACAGAGGTAGCTTGACGACCACTTAATCACATACCGCATTATGGAGTAGAGTCATTGTGAAATAATCCCTTTTAAGACAGCTAGAGTACATTTCATGAGTTCGAACAAGCTCATTCAGTGCAATATTTTTGTATGGGGTTAAGTGGTTTCCTCTGTCATCTCAGGCAGTTATCGTGACATCCTCTGTCATCGTGATGCCTGCAGTACGATATTTTTACTTGAGTTTTACTCTCTCTTTAGTTGTCCTGCATTTCAAGTCTCCCAAGGAAATGCAGGAACTTTCTTCTCGTTCAGTCAGTCTTGCCTGGTGGCTCTAGGGCCTGCTGAACAGTGGCTTTACCCAACACTGTTTTCCTCTGGGATTAGAAAAATGCTGTCATTTCACTTTCTAGTGTTCCTGTGTGCTTAGGTTCATTCCAGAAATCTTTCCTTCTTTTTTTTTTTTTTTGAAGTGAAAATAATTTTTTAAAAGTCTAGAGTGTCCTCTGTGGGTCTCCAGGCATTGCTACAGCCCCTGGGGGCAAATTTGTCTCTATTTCTGAGTTACTGACTTAAACTAAGGGTAGGTGAGAGTTATTGCTGACAAAAGTCCTTCGAGAGCCCTGTATTCATTTTAATAGTATCAGTTCTGCAGAATTCATTCTTTAAAAAATGAATTTTAGGCTGGGTGTCTCAGTTGGTTAAGCGTCCAACTCTTGATTTCAGCTCAGGTCATGATCTCATGGTTCTTGAGTTCGAACCCTGCATTGGGCTCTGTGCTGACAGTGTGGGGGCCTGCTTAGGCCACTCAGCTTAGGATTCTCTCTCCCTCTCTCTCTCCCTGCCCCTCCCCTGTTCATGCTATCTCTCTTTCTCAAAATAAATAAACTTAAAAAAATATTTTTAAAGGTGAGATCAAACTGCTCATCAAAATTCTAGTTATCTCTACACAGGAATTTTGAACATTTAAAAAGATATAGTTTGGGGGAAAAAAGGCCTTACAAATCTGATTATACAGATCAGTCAATAGAACAGTGAAGGAAATGAAGAAAAAAGCATTTGCTGTCACTATTCTGTCATGACCTCTTCAACTCATGAATGTTTTCAGTTTGATGATGGAACTACAAAAGGAGACCAGAAAATACTGGTATGATTGATTCTTGGGGCTAAGGTGTTTAATTAATTCTCTATCAGTTTTAAACTTGATGATATGTCTTTTATTGGTTCTAGGACAAGCAGTTCATCTTGGTGCTAAGGACAAGTTCAGATGTTAAAAAAAAAATCTGTATTATTTGTGGTTAACTGAATCCTTTGCCAAATCCTACCGCATTTTTTCCCAGGAGGACAAAATATATTTCCTGCTTTTAAATGTATCTTTACACCGTTACAGTTAAAGACTACAAAAAAAGACTGTGCCAGAAAAATAATGAGGAAACATGACCTGATTTGGGTTTTGAATTTAGACTGAATAATGATTATGCCTGTTTTATAACTCTGCTGTTCACCTGATCGTGTGTTACTTATTTGTGCTTCTGAGTGTATCTGCACGTGAGTCGTCACAGGTAGGAATGAAGTTATTGAATCGGGAAACCGTGGCGCAAATGGAAATTGCATCAGACCCTAATCCTCACCGTAATCTAAATGTTCTTATGAATTTGGAGATTAGCTAATGCGTTATGTGTCATGTTCAGGAGCGTCTCTTCTCAGGTGTTTTATTCTGGACCTTTTTGTTTACATGGAACGTTTTTGAATATCGCTGAATGGATCGATATTGCTGGATGTCTCCTCTTGGTACAAAGCCAGGTCAGAGGCGATGAACCTGCTGTCTAGCGGGGATAATCCAGGAAGGATGATGGTTTTCGAGGGAGAGTGACCCTTCCAGGAGGTCTGAAGTTATGTTACAGTATTATGGAGTTTTGTTGCTTGAAGTCTTCCTTCTGTCCTCACAGGCGATTTTGCCAAAGTGTAATTGTCACATTTGTGGGAACTATTCAGACTTGAAGATGTCAAGTTTAAATAGCGCATTACTAATTGCATGTGAACTCCCCCAGTAATGTATGCACACACACATACCTGTAAAAGCGAAAGATGTTCAATGGTGCTGTAAATAAATAAACAACAACAACACATGACTGAGATGTTTGTGGAAATCGGATGGAAAGCTCAGAGTGGTTGAACTCATTTGTTTTTGTCCCTGAGTCTAGTTGGTTTATCACTCAGTAACACTTCAGATGGGTTTTAGTAAAGTGGGACTACTTCTGCATCCTTATTTTGTGGTTTCTTCATACCCCTCTGCCACTGTCCACCACCTGCAATGTCACCTGGCCCATGTTGGCAAAAATGACCCAAACTGACCCAGCTACCTACTTACTGCAGCCTGGACTGATCTGGTTTTCTAGGGGGGCTTCCTGGGGGCGGGGCTACCCAATAGGGCTTATGCAGGAGGGGAGCTCCTGGGGGTTAGGGAATGGTAGAGAGGCTGGGCTTGTTTTGGAGAAGTCCTATAGATGTGGGGAGCTCTCCAAAGAGCTGACTGTCACCTTTATGAATATTGAGTGAGGGGAACAGTCTTCCAGTTCTTCCAATTGCTTTTTATTTAATCTGATAAGCTGATAACCAGCATACCCTTACTGGAAACTGTGCGAGGGGTTCTTGCCTCCAGGGGGTTTGTCGTCTACACTGGAAGCTAAGTAAGGCAGTACAACTTTGGGGGAGGTTATGGAGACCTACTTACAGCCTGGTGTGGGTGGGGGGGATCTTGTGCTGAATGGTTCTGGTGCTCAGGGGTGCACATGCGAAGCCCTGGGCAGCCTTTGAAATGAGACGGAGGTATACATTTCGTGACCATCCACTCTGTCAGCACGAAGAGGAACAGAGGGCTGAGCTCAGGGCTCAGAGTACGGAATGTCTGACTACTCCATCTAGTGGGGAACCCTGCCTCCTCGGTGTCTCCCGCTGCTCCCTGTTTCTCCGTAGCACTGTCACTTTGTAACATTCTATTATACATTTACTTCTTTATTTCCTGTCTGTCCCACTAGAATAAGGGTATGGGTGATCCACAGCTGTGTTCTTCAGCCCCTATCCCGTGCTTGAAACAGTGCCACAGGACCTGGCACCAATAAATATTTATTGAATGAATGAATAAATGAATACACACATGAATGAACGAAGAGGTTCAACTCTTGGTGTTACCAGTTACAGGATTTGGACAGCTCATTTAACTCCATTGCACTTGGTTGTTTTTTGTTTAAATGATGGTCTGTGTTCCCCTTCTTGGGGGTTTGTTGTAGGAATCCTTAGGAAACAGGAGAGCAGAGCTAAACGTCAATTGATTTTGTTCTCTTACACTTTCCAGCGGGCATTCACGTTCTTCCTGTTCTTCTCCTGCCTCCTCCCGTCTCTGTAATTCCATTTTGTCAGTTAGCCACCAGTTAAAGCTAACTAGCCTTAAAGCTAACTAGGTACAATCAACCTGGGTGAGGGTGAAGAGGAAAGGCTTCACAGGAGACTTGGCACTGAAATTGGCCTTGGAGTAGTGCCATGGGTGGAGAAAGAGGGAAAGGACAATCCGCCCTGAAAGCTTAGACTTCATTCTTTAGGCAGTTGGCCCCAAAGCTTTTGTATGTGTGCGTGGCGGGGGGTGGTGGTTTTGGGGGGAGGCGATTGGGGAACACTGGGACTAGAATATTCACGGGGACCGGTTTTATCCAGACGCCCTCCCCCCCAAACTTTGTGTTGCTTTGTTGTTCTGTGTTTGGAGCTTCTGCCTTCTCATCTCCTGTCCTGCCGGGAGTCCTGAGCTCCACTAGCTGTGCACGTCCTCCGGGTCTGCAGATGCTCCCAGTTCCCAGGGAGTTTCTCCCACTTCTCCACTCAGCTTTCCTCGCTGCGTTTCTGCTCGGACCTTGCTGCCGTGTTTAATGCTGCCTTCCTCTCACTCATCCTGGGTCTAACTAGTCGTGGTGCTCAGTGAACGTTTCCTTCAAGGACTCGATGTCAGTCCCCGCTTCTCTGTTCCTGTCCCCATCTCTCGGGTTCGGCTGGATCACCTCACGTCTGTGCTGTAGCAGAGGCCTTTCCACCAGCCCCTCCGCACTTGCAAACTTCTTGTCAACCCTCCTGCTTCCCTCTGCTCCGGGAGGAAGGACAGAGTCAGCCTGTCACTGAAGCTCCTTCACCCGCCTGGCCCTCAAACCTTATCTTCTCCAGCACAAGGAAACCCACGGAAGTTAGACGAGCAGAGGGTGTGAGGACGGTGGCTGTGTAGACTAGTAAATCGAGGGTTGTGGGAGTCGGGGGGTGAATATCATCATACCTATTCCTTTCATGCTCAAAAGACATTTTACTTTTTCGAGTTTTAACTTGCATTCACTAAGTTACTTCCTTTCTGGTCTCTCTCTCTCTCTCTCTGTTTTATTGCCAATTTCTTCCTTTTCTGTGTTAGTGTCTCACTTTGCCGCACAGGGTGATTTCCTGTGGATGACGACTACAACCCTTATGTGCCTGGGGTCCTGATTCAGGAGCACACTCGGAAATGGACGTGTCCTGTGCCTGGAAGTACAACCGTGATTTTCTCATCTTTTTGTGAAGCAAAAGGAGAACAGACTCTCTGTCTCCTCATAGTTTCAACCACATGGTCGCAAATACGGCTGTGTCGTAACACTGAGCTCCAATATAGAGTAAAAATATCTGGTTGGGGCGCCTGGGTGGCTCAGTCGGTTAGGTGTCCGACTTCAGCCCAGGTCATGATCTCACAGTACGTGAGTTCGAGCCCCGCGTCGGGCTCTGTGCTGACAGCTCGGAGCCTGGAGCCTGCTTCAGATTCTGTGTCTCCCTTTCTCTCTGCCCCTCCCCTGCTCATGCTCTGTCTCTATCTCAAAAATAAAGAAAACCTTAAAAAAAAAAATATCGGGCACATCACACCGGTTCTTTTAGGCTTGGAGATGCAGGAGGAAATGGCTGGTGGTATTGTTGCCTGCATTGTTTCAGGGGAGGGAGGGGATGGGGGGAGGGGAGCAAATTCTCAGAGTGGCCGTGTTGATACAGGCTTGTAGTGGGGACGATGATAACCAGGTCTCCTATCTGCCCCAGGAAGCTGGACCCTGTCCGCTGTACTGGGCTTAACGACAGTCATGGGTGTCTTAAGATATTTGTTGTGTAAACAGATGGCTTTGTTTGCCTCATAATTTCATTGATTTTCATTTTTAAGTCCTGTAGAGTAGTATTCATTGGGCCACAGACCCTTTGGGATCTCATAAAAGCTACAGATTCTTTTCTCACAGATGCAGACATGCATATGCCCTGCCCACACCTTCAGGGATCCTGACCTGCATCCCTGGGTCCCAGATTAAGAACCTCTGTTCCTTCTTTCTTCATGACTGAATTTGCCTAATTTTGTGTTGTTTTGGGCTTTTCTTTTCATGTGTCCTTCTTTGGGACATTTCACTATTACCCTCTTCCAACAGAGGACATAGGAAATATCTATACCACCCACCCCCCCATGCCTGGAAAAAAGCAAGCATTTTTTGTTTTCAATTAACGAAAGAGATTGAAACACTCAAGTTCAAAAGAACTAGGGGGCTCAAGAAGTTCCAGTTTCTGCGCTGCAGAATCAACACGTCATGGAAAAATTCAATGACATTTCAAAATGTTGGATTAATTCTTTTCCTTGACTTCCTCTGCCTGCTGTGAGTTTGTGGCCATATTCCGATGTCCCAAGGTATTCAGAGAAAAACAACTATGACGCTTTTGGAAGGAGTGATGCTTAATGCTTGCTTTATAGCGTTTGCTTTCTACCGTTGACTCTTGGACCGCACGGTACTTCCTAAGGGGGGAGACATGTTTTGGCCCATGGTACCGCTAAGCCTGCGTCATAGGAAAGTGCTTTACAGAGAGATTTTATTATATAAATTAACATACACTATGAAGTGTAGCTTAACGTTTGGGCATGGTGGCTTCGGGAGTGGCCTGCTTGTTAAACCCTGGCTCTGTCACCGATGAGCTGCTTGACCTCAGGAAGGATGTTGTCCGTGAATAAGAAAAAGTTCTCTAGGCCTCAGTTTTGCCATCTATAGAAGTGGAGAAAATGATAGTTCCTGCCTCTTGAGATTGTTGTGAGGGCAACGGAGGTGGCCCACGTGGGACTCAGCACAGGGCCTAGCTCCATAAAATACTGGAAGAATGATAGATCTTTAAAATGCCGACTTTAAGAGGTAAGATTTCCAGTTGATTTACTCTTATTTTAACTCACGACTCACAAAAGAAATGCCAAGAATGTATAGGATAGACCAACCTGAGAGTCAGTACTCAGATTTAAAATTCCTTGAGGGCCTGCCTGGGTGGTTCTGTTGTTAAACTTCCAACCCTTAATTTTGGCTTAGCTCACGATCTCAGAGTTTCATGAGTTCTAGCCCCACATTGGGCTCTGCACTGACCCCGCAGAGTCTGCTTGGGATTCTCTCTCTCAATCTCCTTCTCTCCCTCTCCCCTGCTCATGCTCTCTCTCTCTCTCTCTCAAAATAAATAAAAACACTTAAAAAAAATTCCTGGAGGGCAGAGGCCATATTTTATGACGTCACTAGAGAACAACACAGACCTGATCTCATGACCCCAAATCCTGGGACATCTTCTTCCCAGGAAAATAAAATAGACCCAGTGTTGAAGGACTTCATCCTAACACCAGGGTCCAGTCCCAAAAGACCTCCACTCTCAGGCAGGGTGGCACCTTCAACAGCATATTACTGCTACAGGTTTACTGGGTCCAGGGTTCTGGGCAGAGGCAGTGAGGGCTTCGTGTGAATCTGGCTGAATGTCAATTTCTGTCCCTGACTTCCAGCCCGAGGCCACCAGGGACTCACCTGTGGTTGGACCAGTGGGCTCCATGCTCGATGCGGAGAGGACTGTATGCCCTGGGGGAACCGTGCAGCATTTCAGCAAGAGGGTGTCCCCCAGGACTCAGTATCACATCTGGTCAGGTCAGGTGATTTGGAGGAAGATTCAAGGAAATGGGGCTTCATCCGGGATAGGATGCTGCCAGCATTATCCCAATGGGGATAATTCTGCGACGGGGTCCTTTTTTTTTTTTTTTTAATTGAAGTATAATTGTACTACAACTACATGTTAGTTTCAGGTGTACCACGTAACAATTCAATATTTGTGTGTGTTGTAAAACGATCACCTCAAATCTAGGTATCATCGGTCACCCCACATCGTTACAAAATCTTTTGCTCTTGCGATGAGAACTTTTAAGATCTGCTCTCTCAACAACCTCCAAATATGCACTATAGCATTATTAACCCCAGTCACCCTGCAGTACATGACATCCCCAGGACTCATGTATTTTACAACCGGACATTTGTACCTTCTGACCCCTTTTACCTGTTTTGCCCCTCCCCAGACCTCTGCCTCTGGCAACCACCAATCTGTTCCCTGTGTGACTGGGTATTTTAATAAATCCTACCTATAAGGTGGCAGGAATAAAGCAAGGCTCACTCTTTAATTGGTAAAACAACAACAACAACAACAACAGCAGCAGTCACTCATAGTATCCAAGACTGGTATTTTTGTGCTTAGCAGAGTGCTTTTTTCCCTCTCATCTGTGCTCAGACAAGAGCACAGAGCAGACTCTTCTCTGTTTGTTTTCCCGTCTTTATTTTTTTCATTTCTGGAGTGTAGTTGGCATAAGTGTCCTGAGGTTTCGGGGGTACCGCATGGTGATTCGACAGTCCGCACATTACTCGGTGCCCACCGCAGCAAGGCCAGTGCATCTGGTGCTGGTTTTCTGAGAGACTGTGCTCACCAGAAGAACATTCTGGCTTTGCGTTGAGTTCCAATGCAGTCCTTGGCAACATCATGGCTGAACTCTAGGTGCCGTTTTCTAGATATCAAGGGGCCTCCTGTTTCTTATATTTTTGATACTTAATGTATTTGTGTGCTTTAATGAAGCAGGCTGTGAGCATTTGAATCCCGATTAAAAGGCTACTTTGAAGCTGTGTGACCCTGAGCCAGTTACCTCCTCTTGGAACATCAGTATCCTTCATATCTTCTACAGGAGGCATGATATCTCCTGTTGGGGTGTTGGGAAAATTACACGAGATCATGCACGTTCCTGGCAAAGAGTCTGTGATTTCAGAATGTCGTCTGTTTTTGTTGAGTCCCTCTGTGTATGACTGCCTCCGTGACTGTCCATCTGAGGACATGAATCAAATGCACTCACTCTGTCATTTTGCTTCATTTTATTTGCTTGCATCACAGGACTATTAAAAAAAACCCTTTAAATATCATAATTAGGAGACGTGCAGATGCCTACGTTTATTTCTTCTTTGTAGGCATTCACAGGAAATACTCTCATGTCACTATAGCCACCAGAGGCAGAGGTTTGAGGATGGACAAAATAGGTAAAAGGGGTCAAAAGATACAAATGACCACCACGACAGTCTCAAATAATAAGTACTAGAGAGAGTCTGGCTAATGTGCGTGAGGTCACATGACTTGTGAGTGGCCAGACTATTATCCAAATACCTGGGTGTCTGTCAACCATCAATAGATATTTGTTGAATGAATGAATGAATGAATGAAAATAAACGGTGAAATGTCGTTTCACCTCATGGTCTATCACGCAGGTATTTTCTGTCCTTAGACACAAACATTCAAACGAGGCTCCGTTGTACAGATTAGAATTCTCCCTACAGTCTTCCGTGAAAAGAATGCACTGGCGAGATATCTTCGGTTTCCAAGAGTCAACAGGTTTGGGGGAGCAGATCTCCTATCTCCTGTGTCCAGTGCCTGGGGGTAGGGCTGTCACACCCACATCCTCTGCCGGTCATTTCAGCTGAAACAGATGTTTTGAGACCCATTGCTCATTTGATAAGATAGGGTCCTTTGCTACTTTGGGGTTTTTGATGTCTCTTGTTCCTCCTTATCCCTTGCCTCCCTTTTTTTGTTTTGTGTTGTTTTGAGGAGTAATACAGGGTTTATGGAATCAGATTTTTCTATTTACAACGGAGATCACATCTACATACCATTTAGCTACTCTGCCCGGGTACATCAATCCTAATGAATTTAGATTTATGATGAACGGGCTGGATCAGACAAAAACACGTACACACGCTAACCGGTTTAAAACAGCGTGCATCCATTATACTCCTCTTGTACGGCCAGCTCTGATTAAAAACCACTGGTTTTGAAAATCAGTTGATTTTGAAATGAACCAAGATACATAATGTATGATTCTAAAATATATTTTAGCCACTTTGTACAGTTGCTATCCCATCAGACCACAGTAGGTGTTTTTCAAAAGGACACTGATGAGGGGCACCATCTAGTGTTAACTTTGACCACAACCAGCTTCTTCCCCCTCCTCCCCCAAACTTTTGGCCAAGAGTTCTCCATTGTGAAGACTGACTTTATTCTTTTTGTTTTAGAACACTGTGAAAAATTACTGAATGGTACTAAAACAAACAAACAAAAAATACAGATACACGTAAAGTATTTGAGATAATTTCAAACCTCCAAGGAAAGCATGCTTAATAAAATATGTCTTCACACCCTATGTTTTGTTCTTCAACTTGCTCTTTTAAATTAGCAATATATTCCGGCTGTCTTTCCAAGTCAAGACATAAAAGATTCACTCTACTTTTATTAATAGCTAGATAGTATTCTGTCATGACCATAGACCATAGCAACTTAAATATCTACTCTCTTATTGATGAATTTTACTTCCTTTAGAAAATCATACGGACTTTAACCTAAGTTCCATTGGCATTACTCTACCACTGTATGGGTATTACATGTGTGTGAATTTGGAATTAATGTCACTACAATGTTTCTACTTTTTTCACCCCCGATAATTTTTTTATAATGAGTGTGTGATACTTATATAACATCAGAGAAAAGTTATTTAAAGTAGTCATTTGTTTCAAAAGTATTTTGCTTAGTTCTGAATTTCAGTGGAACCTATTGTTAATGCTACGCCATCTAATATTTGATTACGTGTCTCATCTCTTCAAATAGATAGTATGTTCCTTGAGTACATGGATTACATCTTTTTTAAAGTTAAAAAAAAAAATTTTTTTAGTGTTTATTTACTTTTGAGAGAGAGACACACACAGAGCATGAGTGGGGGAGGGGCAGAGAGGGACAGAGACACAGAATCCCAAGCTGGCTCCAGGCTCTGAGCTGTCAGCACAGAGCCCCATGCGGGGCTCGAACTCAGGAACCTCGAGATCATGACCTGAGCCGAAGTCAGACGCCCAACCGACTGAGCCACCCAGGTGCCCCTGGATTACATCTTATTAACAACAACATTGACTCAACATTTCTATGTGCCAGGTACTTGACTTCCATATATGGTCTCATGTAATCTTCATAAAACTCCTGCAAAGTCAGTTCACTCTTTTAGTAGTGAGGAAAATCAAACTCAGAGAGTTGAAATGATACACTTATTTCAGTTGTGGTGGGGGTGGGTTTCGAACCAAGATCTCTTTGACTCCAGTGCCTGGCTGTTTTCACTATCTTGAGCTGTCTCCTACTTCAGAATCCACTGCAGCATTTGGCGCAAGGATGGACACACAATATGCGCGTAATTACAACTTGTTGGCTTAAAAATGTGGAAGACAATACTTCCTCTAAAGATATACCCCAGCCGCCATGGTCTCCTCAAAGGCCAAATCTATACAACAGGACCTGACCACATGCGTCTCCACTAAGAATTCCTTTCATTACGGCATTAGCGACTCAATTCTCTTCAGCACGTTAGACTTGAGATATCACGACATGGAAGGAGAAGAGGCAACTGGGGAAAGGGTATAGTGGCTTTTGGAAACAAGAACATTTGCTGTAAGACAGAGAGTGTAGCTCAGTAGATCAGAACAAATGACTACTATGGAGCCTTGGTTATTGATATTGCAATGGCTTGTATGTAAGTTTTTACTCCTGAAACCAGTATTGCACTATATGTTAACTAACTAGGATTTAAATTAAAATTTGGAAAAAAAAGAAAAAAGAAAAATAACTTCGCAATCACATTACAATATAAACATTTTCCCCCGAACTTAATGTAGTTCAGTCATAAAAGTGGTTTGTGGCATGGGTGGTCAGACTATGAAAGCATATACAAAGAAGATGGAATTTATTCTGGAAAATATCATTTCCCAATCTGGTAAAGGACCTCAAACATCCAGTATTTTTTGAAGAAATGTTAAATTACATTCTATTTGTTCTTTGGCCCTCAATCTCAGTTCTCCTGTTAAAAAGAAAACAAAGCAAAGCAAAACAAAGCAAAACAAAACAAAACAAAACAAACTTGAGGCTAAACAATCTTAGTATAAATCCCCATTTCATCCTAAAACTCTGATGTAAGGTGGGAGGCTGGAGTTCTATCCAGTTTATAGGTGGAAAAACGGACTGAAATAGTAAAAGCTCTTACATAAAATTTCACAGCATCAGACTTTGGGGAATACTAGAAATTTTGCATTGTATTAGGATCCCTCAAGCATTCCTTAATCTTTTAAGTTCTTAACAGGACCTAGAAGTTCTAGACTTATTTTTCTGGGGTTTGTAAAATACCTTGAAATGTGGATGGGTAGGTCTACAGAAATGCACATATTTAATCTATTTAACACATCTTTTATCATATAGTTCTATGTTCTTCCTTCCCTTATTCCTCTCTTCCTCCTCTCTCTCTTTCTGTCTCTTTCCCTTTCTTTCTTCCTTTCTTTCTCTCCCTCCCTCCCTTCTTCCCTCATTCCTTCTCTCACTCTCTTTTCTTTTCTTTCTTTTCTTTTCTTTTCTTTTCTTTTCTTTTCTTTTCTTTTCTTTATAGATAGGAAACAGTGTGGGGTGGGGACATATTCCTAAAGTAGGACCTAGGTATGGAAATGATTTTAGGTGATACATGGACAAACATCTTTTCTTTGTTTTTTTTTTAATTTTTTTTAACGTTTATTTATTTTTGAGACAGAGAGAGACAGAGCATGAACGGGGGAGGGGCAGAGAGAGAGGGAGACAGAGAATCTGAAACAGGCTCCAGGCTCTGAGCCATCAGCCCAGAGCTCGAACTCACGGACCGCGAGATCGTGACCTGAGCTGAAGTCGGACGCTTAACCGACTGAGCCACCCAGGCGCCCCTTTTCTTCGACTGTTATGTATTTATTTTAACGTTTATTGAAGTATAACTATCACATGAAACTTATAATATCACAGTTGTGCTATGAAATCTCTCCTTTAATACATTTGCCCAAGTAGCAAAAGCTCGATTTAAAGAAAATTCTGAGGGGCACCTAGGTGGCTCAGTTGGTTAAATGTCCGGCTCTTGATTTCAGCTCAGGTCATGATCTCATGTTTGTGGGACTGAGCCCCACGTTGGGCTCTGTACTGACAGTGTGGAGCCTGCTTGGGATTCTCTCTCTCCGTCTCTCTCTGCCCCTCCCCTGCTCATGCGTGTGTTCTCTCTCAAAATAAATAAATAAACTTTTTTGAAAAAAATAAAGGAAATTCTGAAATAATACTAGCTAACTTTGATTAAGGACTGGCTTTCGTACTTTAACATGTATTAGTTCATTTAATCCTTAAAACAGCCCTATGAGGTGGGTGCTATTACTCACCCCCCCCCCATTTTAAATATGAGGAAACATCCATAGGTCATGTCAGTTACCTAAAGTCACAAAGCTGGTAAGAGGCAGCACCAGGATTGAAACTTAGGTACACTGCCTTCAGGACTGTGTCCTAACCACTGAACTGTACTGCCTCTAAAGAAATAATAGAGTATATAGTATAAGATTTTGGCAAAAACTCATGAAGATGCCGTTTGAATGACTGAAGTTTAGGAGGTAGTCATGTGATGGAAAACATAAAGGGTTTGGAGTCAGACAAAACTCAAATGCGAGATTCGTTATTGATCATTTACATATTTCTGGACACATCACTAAACCTTTATCAAAATGATAGAGAAAATGTAAAAGGTCCATCATACTGTAAGTTTTAGCACATATTAATTCTCTCCCCTCTCAGTGATTCTCAGCTCTCTCATTTGCAAAACATCAGGACCAGGGAATATTGAGAGTATTAGAAAAATTAACGGTTATCAAGGCACAGTAGGTGTCTGTAAAAAACTACATGTCTTCCTGGGGCACCTGGGTGACTCAGTCAGTATGTTTCATCAAGTGAGGTTCTTGACCTGCAAGATGTAACTGTGGGGAGGGCCAACTTTGGTTCAAAATGGGAAATGCCTGTAGCAGCATTCGTGTGGTAAAATATTTCCAGATTTTACAACTTTGAACCCATTATCCCGTAAGGAATTGTAATGGCTCCAGACTGTTTACCCAAGTGATTACAATGGCGTTTGGTAAAGATAGGGCCACTTTATTCTTCGCAAATGATTAAACCTCTGTGACTAATACAAGGGCAATTGCATTTTAAGGAAAAATATTGATTTGCTAAGCATTTAGAAAATAGATGCCCTGATATCATAACTGGAAATGAAGTTTCATGCCTCTTGGTTGAAAGGGTTTTTTAAGTCCTCCCTCTCCCTTCATGAATGTATATATTTTAAATTTTTTTAACGTTTATTTATTTTTGAGAGACAGAGATAGAGCACGAGCGGGGAAGGGGCAGAGAGAGAGGGAGACAGAGAAACGGAAGTGGGCTCCAGGCTCTGAGTTGTCAGCATAGAGCCTGACGTGGGCTCAAACTCACGAACCATGAAATCATGACCTGAGCCAAAGTCGGCTTGACCGACTAAGCCACCCAGGCGCCCCTACTTAAAAAAAAATTATAATATCTCATTCTTCTTTTCTTCCTCTGTACTGTAGGGAAAAGCAGAGTCTGGGTCTAAAACTCTACATTCAAATCCCTGTTCTTTCATTTAAGATCTTGGGTAATTCATGAAACCATCTGGACCTGAGTTTCTTATCAGTAAAGTGAGGGGAGGGTAACGATGCCTGCCCCACTTGCCTTATGGGGTTACGGTGGGTGTTGTCGTGTAAGATGATAGATTGATAATAGATGTGAAAGTGTTTTGAAAACTATGAAATGCCATAAAATGCAAGGTATTCTATTATCCCCTGTCCTCTAATCAGACCCTGGATCATTTTCCCCTTCCAAGCTCCATGTGCCTTTCCTATCTCCTCCCTAAAGCTTAACTCCAAAACAGTACAAAAGGGGGATACTGTGAGACCCTGCTTGTCCAGTTTAAGCCTTGATGGCCACTGAAGAACAGTCATTTGTTTGCTCTTTTTTGTTTTGTTTTGCAAACACAAAATGAAATCTCATTCATTTGGGGGAAAGCTAGTGAAAATAGTGGGGGGAAACAAGGAGTAATTAAAAATACCAAGACTATTTTATTATGTTTCTCCATGAAAGCAAGAATTTTAAGTGCCTACCGTGTGTGCTCACCTAGATATTAGATGAGATATGAAGGAAGCTTTTGATGGATCTTTAGTTCAGCATGCGTCTGGGTTTGTGGTGCTCCAAATGCATAAGGAAAGGCACTCTTACCTGGGGGTTCACAGCTTCTTCAGAGGTCTACAGATGGGTTGTCACAGGGTCCTTGGAATCACATGTCAAGCTGTGGACATATGTGCATGTGTCAACTTTCTGTAGTGAGTGCCCAAAGCTTTCATTAGGGCTTCAAATGATCTGTGATATCAATCAATCAATCAATCAATCAGTCTTTTGAACTGAGACAGAGAACACAGCTACAATGCAGATAGTCAGACTGAAATAAAGATTCATGGCAGGTGGATCATTATGTGAACTTAGAAAAGACTTTTCAAAAGAAATGACTGAGGAGTGCCTGGGTGGCTCAGTCGGTTAAGCATCTGACTCGGTTTCGGCTCAGGTCATGATCTGGCTCTTGGTTTTGGCTCAGGTCACGATCTCACAGTTCATAGGTTCGAGCCCTGCATCGGGCTCTGGGCTGACAGTCAGGAGCCTGCTTGGTATTTTGTGTCCCTCTCTCTCTGCCACTCCCTTGCTCACTCTCTCTCTCTCTCAAAAATAAATAAATAAACATTAAAAAAAAAAAAAAAAGAAAAAGAAATGACTGCGTCAGACCCTAAGCTAAGACAAGTTTCTGCTGGGTCTGCTCATATGGGTAGATAAGATTAATGTATTAAGTATAGCAAACCATTATAGTAAAAAGTTCTAACATCTGGTACTCCACTAGTTGCGAAAGCTTTAGAAAATCACAATAGTCGTAACTCCTAATTTAACTGTTTGATCTAGTAATCAGGCTTCAGTTTCAATACATTTTGAAAGTTCCCTGAAGAAAATGTGAAGTTCAATCAAACTTATATCATTAGGGGGAAGGAAAAAAAAAGGAGTAAATGTGAAAATGGCGTTAGTGGAATCTTTGGTCACGTGATCCCTTTTCCTCCTTTCTGTCAATTCACTGTTTAACTAAGGTCTTTTTCTACGGATTCCACATTCTCCCATCCAAGTACTAACCAGGCCCGACCCTGCTTAGCTTCCGAGATCAGACGAGATCGGGCGCGTTCAGGGTGGTATGGCCGTAGACTGGATTCCACATTCTCAACTGCTGCCTCAGCAAACACGTTTGTTGAGTCCCTATTCTGTAGATGGTTCCATGCATAGAATTTAAAAGTTGTCACCTGGGGCGCCTGGGTGGCGCAGTCGGTTAAGCGTCCGACTTCAGCCAGGTCACGATCTCGAGGTCCGTGAGTTCGAGCCCGGCGTCGGGCTCTGGGCTGACGGCTCAGAGCCTGGAGCCTGCTTCCGATTCTGTGTCTCCCTCTCTCTCTGCGCCTCCCCCGTTCATGCTCTGTCTCTCTCTGTCCCAAAAATAAATAAACGTTGAAAAAAAAAATTTAAAAAAAAAAAGTTGTCACTCATCACGTACTTATCTGACTGGGGAATCAGGAGGCAGAGGGAGCAGGAAAGAGGTCAGGAAGCCCTCCCTCCATGCAGGGTTCAAATCCCACCTGTGAAACTTTGTCCTTGGGAGACACTGGGGAAATCCCTTAATCAAACTTAGACTTAGAACCCCCACCTCCTGAAAACAATGGGAATTTGGTTTCTTCCTTCACCTGTTGAAAATATTTAATCTCATTTTTGGCTGGTCTAATTGGCAATTAATCTAAGTCTACTGAGTCTGCAGATTCTAGAGTGGGAATGTCTTGTTATCAAAAAAGTGACTCAAATGTTCCTGTCATTTTAGAGGCAGAGGGGATAGTTTGAGGCTATAATAGTGAGTGGAGGCTCCCTGGAGGGGTGACTTTAGCCAAGTGTTGAGTATAGGGCAGGACTGGCATGGTAAATAGAGTCATCTCATTTTCTAAAGTTGGAGAGTATTATCATTTTTAAAGTGTGTGTGAAACGAACTCTCCAAAGCTAATGCAGAGGTGGTCATCAGCTTACCCCAAGTCAAATGATTATACATTCTAAATTGGTATTAATTAATCAGTGATGGATTTTTCCCTTTTCTCTTAAAAAAAGACATTAACATAATGAAAATATTCCCGTTTAGAGAATTATCTATGCAAGACATTGAGCCATTACCAAAATCTTTTAAGACAATTTTGGGGGGCCTGGGTGGCTCAGTTGGTTAAGCATCGGACTCTTGATTTCGGCTCAGGTCATGATCTCAGAATTCATGGGTTTGAATCCTGAGTAGGGGCTGTGCTGTCCCTCTGTGTTGTCAGTGCAGAGACTGCTTGGGATTTTTTCTCTTCCTCTTTCTCTCCCTCTCTCTCTGCCTGTCTTCACCCACTCTCTCTCTCTCTCAAAATAAAGAAACTTAAAAAAAGACCACATTGTGGGGTTAACAATTTGACGCTAATAGTAAATCTGAATAGAACGTTGTAGTGTGCAAAAGACTCTTGAACAAAGTATAAATTATTGGCATAAGCTATCATGTATACAAGACAAAGTATGACCTATAGTAGAGGGTCAGAAATCACTATTCACCTTTTTGTAGATACGCGAAAAGTTACAGAGAAATTCAATGACCTGACTGCAGGTCATTGATGAGTTAGACTCTTTCCTCAGTCTCTACACCCAATGTGGGGCTCAGCCTCATGACCCCAAGACCAAGCGTCACATGCTTTTCCGACTGAGCCAGCTAGACACCCACTTCTTGTTTTTCGGTTTATGCTTTCACTTGGTTGTGCAGTGGTTTTCACTCCATGAATGGCTCCAAATCTTATCTCCACACACTTCACTATTTTCCTAAGCTCAAGAGATCTGCTCTTAACTGCCTGCTGAACATTCCCATGTGGAGACCCTATCAGCACCTCAAACTCAACACGTTAAAAACAAACTCATTATCCCTCGTGCCAAATCATCTCTTCTTCCCGATCTCCGTAACTCTGTTGATAACGTCACCACCCCCAACTCACCTAGGCACCACAATAACACAAGGTCTCATGTCATGAGAACTTCAGGTTGCTTTACTTATGTTGTTTCCATAATCTTAGCCGAACCTGCAAAGTAGGGTGTTTGATTTCACTGCTCCTCCTTTTCTGCATTCCTAGTTGACGATTGGTGTCAAACAGGCCTGGTTCCCAATAACAGCTCCTCCACCGATTAATTGTGGGGACCTTGGGAAGGTGACTTTATCTCAGTTTTCCTGGTATGTAAAATGGGAATAAGAATATCCATTTGCTTAGGAGGAAAAACATCTTGAGGTCAGAAAGGAGTAAAGAGCAGGTGAATTGGTAGCAGAGGGAAAGTACATTGAAAGTGTCCCCTTATGGTGGTCTCTTTCACTCAGAAGTGGGATGCTTTTGAGAAGGTGTAGCTTCGAGGTGGGGCCAGAGGAAGGTAGCAAACATTTACACAGCTGCTCTGAAGGACGAAACGGCTGGGAGTGATCCCAGAGGGAAGACTCAAAGAGGTCAAAGAGGAGGACCAGTGTGCACCGGGAATGAGGGATGAATGTCTAGGAGTGGGAAATGGAAGTTTACGATTGCAGAAGTGGGACAGTTCCTGGTGAAAAGTGGTCCCAAGAGTGGATGGCTGTTGTGGAACACAGGTGAAAGTCTTTGGGGTCAAAGAACTGGAGCACAGCCTGTCGGCTGGGTAATCCGCTCGTATAGTGGAATTTACCGGGATGATGGCAAGATTAGAAGGTGAACAGGTGGCAAAGTTAAAAAAAAAACAACGGTGAGGGCAGAGACTGGGAGACGATGAGAAGGTGGCATTACTGAAGCATGAGGATGCTCTGCTGCCTGTTCTACCTCTATTCTTCCAGATGTTTGTCCCGCACAAAGCATCCAGAGCTGTCTCTACAAAGAACACATCTGATCATGCCATTCTCTGCCTCAGCACCCGTCACGTTGTTTCCATGGTCTACATCTCTTTCTTGCCTCTGTGCACTTATCTGCTCCCGTTGTCTCTCGACTGGAATGGCTTGGCTTCCCTTTCTGCCAGATGCTGTACGAAGCTGACACACGGATCCCCCAGCCGGAGGTGCTGTTTCTCCCTGGACTCCTGTAGTGCCTTATTTCAATCTCCCTTCTGGCCTCTGTGACATGTGTCTTGTTTTACAATGTCTGCTTCGTGCAACTGATCTCAATGGTGCACCATTTTTGAGTGCAAGGCCATTTGTTGGCATTTGGCAATATGATAGCTGTGTATACTTTATTTGTAAAATAACATTTTTATGAATGTGTTCATTGTAGAAAACTTGGAAACCACCGAAAAGCACATCTTCTCACACAGACACACAAAAAAGAAATAAAAATCCTTAGTCATTATAGCGTTTAGAGATAAGACTGCTCACATATTAATATGCGAGCTTCCAATTGAAGGCTTACATTATAATACGATCTGTTCACGGTCATATCACCTCAATCCCTGGCTACCAATTGGAGTCATTTGGGGAGCTTTTACGTCTGGGCCTCATCCTTAAACATTTGTATTTATTTGGTCTTAAGTGGGGCCTGAGTAAGCTCTCTGTATGTATAACAATAATCATAATACTTCTTGAGGGTTATTGTTCCAAGCAATTTACAAGTACTGTCATTGAGTCCTCCAAATGATCACATGAAGCTGGTATTCTTATTACGTATCCCCTTTACTCCTACCTTTAGTTGCGAAAACTAAAAACCAGTGACATAAGTAATTTGCCCCAAACAAGTGTTAAATGGCAGAGCCGGAAATAGACCCAGGAATTCAGGCACCAAAGCCTACTCATAAGTATATAACCTGGATTAACGGGTACATAACAGATATACACAAATTATGTATATTTCTAAATCAAAACAATGTCATTCTTAAAATGGATGTGTTTCCTGCTTGCTTTGTGGGTATTTAGATGGCCTTAATTTCGTGTCATTTTATTTAAAAAAAATTTTTTTTTTACTTTTTTTTTAATTTATTTTTGAGACAGAGAGAGATAGAGCATGAAGGGGGGAGAGTCAGAGAGAGACGGAGACACAGAATCTGAAACAGGCTCCAGGCTCTGAGCTGTCAGCACAGAGCCCGATGCGGGGCTTGAACTCATGGACTGCAAGATCATGACCGAAGCCGAAGTCGGACGCCCAACCGACTGAGCCACCCAGGCGCCCCAATTTCTTGTCATTTTAATTGCGTGGTGAAATTTAGCAGGGATTAAGTCAGCCAAATCATGGTTTTGTACATTTTATCAGATGTTTGAACTTGTCTTAACTCCGGTCTTATAATCTCCTGAATGGAAGCCTTGTATTTGTTTTGAGAAAAATTTCTGTGAATTTTGTGTTTGGGGCTAAAGGTTTTGCTTTGGCTACCTACCCAGAGACTAAAGTTCTTCTCGTGTGGTGTTGCTGGAGACTCCACAGCTTATCTTTTATAGCATATATCTGATTTTTCTAAAGTCCCAGAAGGCTCTCAAGACATCCGACATTCAGCTCCATTCCCTTGCTCTTGAAATTAACACCTAAAGATGAAATAAATCAATTCAAGAATCAAATCTGCCTGCTGAAGCAGATTATGATCTAAGCACCAATTTCCTTCTTTTAGGGGCATTTCCCAAACTAGAAATCAAAATTTGTCCGACTCAGTACTATGTAACAATTGGTTTATAATCTTCCACATCGATGATCCAATTATCAGCTGTGAAAATAGATTTTTCCCAAGATTGTTCATAAAGCTCTTGTATTTGGTAAAGGAACATGTAAAAAAATAGGAAAGGAAACACGAATTTAAGGTTTTCAAAGTCTTAGGAAATTCAAGTCAGTTGCCTGGAATTTGAGACTGTTAACTTAAATTTCACCAGAAAGTATCTGTCCAATCAAGAACATGGCAGAGATTTCCAGTTACCTCTCAGTATCCATTCTCCTCTCTCTCCTCACTACTAGAACCCAGAGGGGTAGCTGGCCACACAGATACTCAGAATAAAGTCTACATTCCTATTCTTCCTCGCAACTTGGCGTGGCCTTGTGACGGGTCTGGAAAATGTAATGTATATCGAAGTAGGGTGTGCAAATCCTTCCCCCTTCCTTCTGGCTGGCTGGCATGTCGATGCAGTGGAACAGAGGAAGGGGGTAAAGAAATGTGGCCGTTCCATAATCAACAAACAATAGCTATTCTAATTGTATGTGCTAAGAGCCTCTTTTCCACTTGGGGCTTACCTTTTCACTCCCTGAATGAGGTCTTTTGCTAAAAAGATGTTCTTAATTTCAGTGTTATTCAATTTGTCAGTTTTCCCTCTTTTATACAGTTGCTATTCAAGTAGCCTTTTCCCACCTCAAGATCTCAAAGACTCTCTTATGGTATTTTCAAAAGACTGCTCTACAATTCACATTTAGGTATGCAGTTCTCCTGGAATTAGTATAGGTATATGTGGTGAGGCTGGGGTTAAGTGTTATTCATTTTCCAACACGGCTAATCAATTGCCTCTGGACCATTTATTGGACATCAGATACCCCAGTGCTCTGCACTGGTCACCTTTGTCATAGATCAAGTGTTCATGTACACGTAGGTCTGTTTCATTACTCTGTCCTTTTATATTGGTCTCTCCTTTTATCCGTGTAGTGGTGCCACGCTGTCTTAATTGCTATAGCTTTATAATAAGTCTTTATATCAGCTACAGAATTCTAGGTCAGCAGTTAGTTTCTTGTAGAATTTCAACATATTATTCCTTTGTCGTTTGTCTTTTGCTGTTTCTGTTGAAATATCAGCTGTTGTTCTACTCTTTTGAAGACAATCTTTTTTTCCATTTCTTTTTCCTCTTGTCTTCAAAAATTCCTCTTGAGATATTCTCATTATCTATTACTCGAATATAAAACATATGGGTGTAGTTTTTTTTTTAACCTCTTTTTCTTTACCAGAAGAAAGAGGATCTTTGTCTCTCTCCTCAGTCCCTTGAGCATTAACCAGTCCTCTGCTTGTATAGAGCAGTTAATAGTATGACTCAAAAGAATTATTCTCACCCTGGCTAAAAAGACTTCATTGGTGGGACTCTCAGAGACTTGGCTGAAAAAGCTCCAGCTGCCTGGGTAACTGAGAAATGCAGGAGCAGAATCTCCGTTTTCAATCACTTCCCAGGGCAGGCTTTTTTTTGGTTCAGGAAGAGCGGGAATGCACTGTGATTCTTAAAGAAACTTGGTGCAGTTTCGATTCATGATTACGGATTTACAAGGCACCCGTCTCTTTGCCACGTGTATTTCCTTAGAGGAAAAAAGATGAGTAGACACAGTGATCTGTTTCACTCGAGATGACAGGAGACGTTAAAAACAAGGGCAACCAAATGATACAGACTGCATGAAGTTGGCCAGGGATCTTTTTATTGCCTCCTAATGTATCCGTTCCTATTCTTGGTTTACTTAGCAAGGGTGTGGCCCCGACTTTTTGGTGCAGGGAGTTAGCTGTTATTATAACCTTACGACAACTCTATAAGGGTTGCGACAAAAACTGAATGTCACTTTCATAGACTTTTAGAATGACTCCTTGGTGAGGAAGAAAAGGTTTAATCTGGGTTCATAAAATTGCTCCTTGATACTATAATAAATTTTCACCACTATTATAGGACCTGCTTTGAATTCTAGTTTATTCCAGCAAATAAGAGATAATCACTACATATTTTTTAAATAAATTGATGAATGACCTTCTATTCTCATGTGATACTTTTCAAATAAACATTATTTCAGCCTATTATTTGACAGGGGAATATACTTTTCCATTTTGACCATTTATTGGCAGATACCTCATGCCTTGAAAAACCCTAATTTGGACTTTTTTCCCATAACAGGGGAATAAGATAACACAAAAAATTTACATTCATTAACAACAAGCACAATTTGTTAATAAGATGCTGGAATCAGGCGTCTTTATTTTTGATCACAAATGAATAGTCATCCTATCTCCATTGCAGTGGCTGGTCACATAGAAAACACAAATACAGATGAGTTAAGTACTTGACAGATTGCCATGATAAGACTTAAACAGGTAAATCAGTTGCAAAGGGAAAAAAGAGAGATTTGAAATAAAAGTTGGAGTTCCAAGTTGTTGCCTTCTGCCACAATAAGGTATTAAAGATAAATGACCACAGAAGGAGAGCTGGGATACCCAGCGTCAACAAAATTGGGAGAATAAAACTACCACTTTGATGAGATTAAATGCAAATTCATGAAAAGCATGTGATCATGTAAAAAATAATGAGCACATATTCATTCTCGTTTGACAGATGAGAACAATTGGTGGCCCCTGCTCTTGACCGTGATGCTACAGTGCCTCTCCAGAGATGGCAAGCAAGGATATCAAATGCTGTTTATCCTCAAATATCAAATGAAGCCCAGCTTTCACAGTTATGCTTTGAAAAAAAAAATTACAACACTGTTGTCATTGCTGAAAAAGTCTCTCTTATTATCCTTATTTCTAGAGGCAGAGAGGATTCAGGAGATAATGCCAGTAAAATACTTTTAGCTTGTTATAGTTTAAACACAGAGAGACCATTATTATTGATGAGTTTTAGCAGCTAGTCTATACTGTAAATACACACAGAAAGGGGCGTGTAAAAAGTCCAATAAAAAACCGGCATCAGACACAGAGAGAACCAAACCCTTTCTGCCACCAAAAAAACCCATACAAAGGGCACAAAGTTCATGGGCATGCACTTTTTGCTACATTATTAATTAGGCTACGCTGTTTGATTTTTTTTTTCTGTCAAAGATCAGCTAGAGTAATGGCTATGAAGAATTATCAGATGCAATACAAATAATTTTATGTTAGTTTTATTCCAAAAAGACTACAAAAAGGCTTCAAGTGATAGACGGAAGTCTTGGTTATTAGATTACCTAATGTTTCAGAATACAGACAATTTCCATTTAGCTTTAACTAGTTCCTGGACACATTTAATTTTTTTTTATATCACATAATTTAATTCACTCATAAAATAGTAAGGATGCAGATGCCATTAAAAAGTTACCCCAAAATAACAAATATTATAAATAAGGCAGACATTTCATTATTTTAGAATATTAGAGAAAATGAATATATTATATATGGTAACTGGTTACACAGTAAGATAACTGATACCAATGCAATGTTATTTAGATATTTACTTTAAAAAAAAATGTTTATTTTGAGAGAGACAGAGAGACAGAGAGAGGGAAAGAGAGAATCCCAAGCAGGTTGTACACTCAGCGCGGAACCCCATACGGGGCGCAGTCCTATGAACCGTGAGATCATGACCTGAGCTGAAATCAAAGGTCGGATGTTCAACCGACTGAGGCACCCCAGGCGCCCCTAGATATTTACTTTTGATTTGCAAAATGGCCAAGAACATCAACCAAACATTTTGATACAGCGGCTAAGGGAAAAGAAATCCCTGGTAGTAGCAATGGCTTGTGGGAGAATTACATTTAACAGATGAACTTTTTACTTCCAAATTTCCTGCTGACAATAATCTTGTTACATTTCTTAAAACCTTTAGTGTATACGGGGTTGCCTGGAAGCTAAGGATTTTAAGAAGACAGTTTTCAATATGTAGTTATAAATATGACACTCACTAATAAGTGTGCAACTTGAAATGTTTTTAAAATGAAACATTCATTTGATTGCCAAACTTACAATGTACTTAGTCAGTGACTTAATTTTCTCTTGTAAAATCAAGAACACATTTGGTCACAATAAGATTACAGGTTAAATATTATTTAACTTGTGTGCATTTATTTATCTTCTCAATATCAATTATTATATCTGCACCATGATAACTTTACATCAAACTAGCATTTAGATGACATAAACTTTAGGAGTTCAGTACTTTTTCCTATATGTATAAAATGGAATAGAAACAAGTTGAAGAATATAAAATTCAGTGTCTTTTTCCTAAACCTTCTAAAATCCTGTTTATTTTCTTGGGAATCTATTACCTCCAGTTAGGAATCTCATGTCATCCAGAAGAAGTTAGCATGATCTTAAAGGCTAAAAATATTTAATCCTTAAAATCACCTCTCCCTTAATTCAGGAATGATCAGTTGTAATAAGCTTGGTGAAACAAAGGTATCAACACCTCTCCATTTCCCCTTCAGGGTAATTCTCTATTTATTTATTCCTGAGTTATTAAATTTATATACCCTACAAACTTGAATGGGACCCTTTAAAAATTTTTTTAGCACATTCTGACTTTTTTCATTTAATGTTTTTGAGTTGTGTAATGGGGCTGTACTTGCTTTTATTCTGAAAATGCCTTAGTCAAAATTAAATGACTTTCCAGTTATGGCTGAACAGCTCAACATTTTGAACTGTGAACACCTCTCACCAGCTTACCTAGGTGGTTAGAGTGCAATGAAATATTCTTATTTCTTGACTATTTTTTGATCTTGGAAAAAAGCGCATCTGAAAAGCTATTTAGTAATTTGACAAAAAAAATAATCTTTCTGATATGATTATAGTTTTGTTTGTAACCTTTAATGAAAACATATTTGTAACATGATACTTGAGTATATTAATTTATCCACCCAATGAAGAGTTAATACTTTTCAAATTGTCAAGAAAAATAGACTCTTTATTATCAAATGCTAATGTTTCAAACGTTAGCCTTTAGTAAATAAAATATTTCTGTATTTTAAATATTCTAAATATTTAGAAACTTGTAATTCCTTGAGCTACAAAGAAAAATCCCCCCCCCCCCCACCAAATTGGCTGAGCAGACAATTTTGAAGAGCTTATTCTTTAATTAAACCCAGCCTAGGATTAGGTCCTGTGTGTGAGCTAAGGTCATGCTTTCTCCTTTACAGGTGTGACAAGATTTTTACCCAAGCAAAATCAGGAATTCCAAAGTCGACTTTCAAAGGAATAGGCTGTGTTTAATGCATGTCTAAATAGAGCTCTAATTTGTCCAAACAGCCATTCATGTTTATCAATGCCTACGTGTAAAAACAAAGAGAGAGAAAATTTGGAAAAATAACTAATTAGCAATTAGCTTAATGATTTTTTGATATGGATAAATTTAGTATGCAGCAGTTTACAACGAGCTTAGTTTCTAGAATAAAGAAAACACACCAGAGGTGATTTGAAAATCAGTATTAAAAACTGTCCAAGATCTTCTCAGATTTTAAATTGAATAAGACTTCCCCCACCTCCACTAAATTATTTTCTAAGAAATCATTTTTCTGGAGGTTTGCTAACCTATTGTTTTAAAAGTTTACTTCTTTGTATATTACACTTATTGATATTTGTTAAATACCTACTTTCACCTTCATCAACTTGAAACATCCTGTGAATTTCACCCAATTCACATTGTAAGAAACATGTATATTATGCCCATATTTTATCTCTAGTTTCCTTAAGACTAAAGATAAAATATAGACATTTAAGTTCATTTCTCTCACTCCGGGAGAATGAGAGAATTATATTATTATTTGCAACTTTCTGCTATGAAACTTAATGTTGTACACCGATCACATTGTCTCTAAAAGTTTAGTTTTGTAAGATGATGATTGATCTGCCGAGTTCTCTGCTTCCTTGATTTACGGCCATTGGTGGTTGTATTCTTATTGGCCCTACCTGAGTTTGCCTATTTCACTTACTTTGGAGATAGTCTATGAGTTTTCTGGCATTGATTTAACCATTTTTCTGTCTTCCAGGAAAGGGACTCCCCCTCATTTAAGCATCAACCCTGAAAATTAGCTTTTAGTTTCAGAAGGTCTGTATTTTATGTGTTCTGTGTACATTTGCATTTTTTTTTTTTTTTTTTTTTGGTAGGACCAGGAACAATGAAAACAGGAAAGGTTGAGGAATGAACACCATGGTCATCCATCACCAGACACTTTGAAAAGGAGAAGAATCACCACAAATGCAATGAAGAGACTATTTGCTTTTTTGGTAAAAAAAGCACTTTTTTCATGTAAATTTGATGTACTTGCTGCATTTAGTTAAAAGCAAAAGAAACAATCACTTTTTGTTTGGAGGACAGAGAATACGTATCTACAGATAGAGGGGGAATCCTACTGAAGCTACAGGGATGTTTTGAGTAAATTCTTATTTGTTGCATATTTTTTTGGCATCGGTGGCCTGAGATACTGTCTACCATTGCTTGAGAAAGTAACCTATTGAACACCTAACTAAAAATAAACAGCTTCAGGGGCGCCTGGGTGGCTCAGTCAGTTGAGCGTCCGACTTCAGCTCAGGTCATGATCTCACGGGTCCGTGGGTTTGAGCCCCTCGTCGGGCTCTGGGCTGATGGCTCAGAGCCTGGAGCCTGCTTCCAATTCTGTGTCTCCCTCTCTCTGCCCCTCCCCTGTTCATGCTCTGTCTCTCTCTGTCTCAAAAATAAATAAAACATTAAAAAATAAATAAAAAATAAATAAAAATAAACATCTTTGAAATTTTAAGGGAGTTCAGATTCATGTAAAATACTGCAACCAATGTTAAAAATGACCTTGTTTGCAACTGATGACTATGAAGGAAGAAAACTGGTAGCCTTATTGTTATTGTTATTATTATGCATTTTTATACTGGCTTTGCATATTACTCACCCTGTGGCCCAAAGAAAGTTCCCATAGGTCCTCTTGAATTGTATGAGTTTTTACAAAGCCTCTGTAGTTAGATATATTCACAGCAGCTGCAAAAAGTCGGTAAGTGCTGAGTGTAACTGCTGAGAAAAATTCTGTGCTTTTTCTTCCCAGGGTTACAACAGATTCTAGTGAGTTTTGGAAGTTATAGGCAGAACTTCACCAATGGCCTGGTAGCGCCCCCTTATGTCCAGGGTCTAGAATATACAACAAATGATGCTTCAATCTTTTGACTATCAGCAACAAAAATGGTTTTAACTTGCTGGGTCCTACTTACTGTCCCCAAATACCCAGATCGAATAATCTCTTGTTTTCTTTCCAGCCTTCCCAAAATCTGTTTTTTGGAAGGCATTTGGTACACTGATTGACGCTAGGATATAATTTGCTGAGATTTAATATGTTGCTCCCTCTGGGAGATTTACATTTTAATTGCAAACAATATTACAAAAAGGGGGGATTCTGAAGTGTGGAATTTTGGGGATCACTGAGTGAATCAAAAGGCCAGAAGGTGCAGAAGGGACTGAACTGGGGTGAGGTGAATGAGGCCAAATTAGGCAAGGACGTGTCCAATTCTGTCTTTATTTAAAATTTTGACAGTTTGCTCTTCATGGATTTTTTGCATCAATTTTTGTTTTTAAAAATATTTCACAAAAAATATAATTTATCTTGATTACTAAGTTTTTTTTACATCAGTTCTGCTCCCCACCGCCCCAGTGCTTTATTTGCCTCACCCTGGTTCTGAACCACTCAGTAGGGAGAGGTCTATGGGGCCTGCCAGGCACTCCATCTTCCCGTTGAACTTGATGACCACAGTGAATGAGCAGTTTCGCTGTGTCTATCAGAAGTACAGTGTAAGGAAATTGAATCAAAACCTTGCCACCAATCCAGTGATATCAGAAGGGTTTAATGGGTTCATGCAAGAAGGGAGGAGGAGGTCCTTGAGTTCAAAGGATCATAAAATAATAAAGTCATATGACATTTGTGCTACTCTAATAAAAAAACAAAGAACCTGCCGTATTACGGTGTTATCTAAGGTCCTGGAACGATCTTTCGCTTTGTGTGGCCAAGTTTTCAGTAGTCATATTCTTAACATTTCAAATGCCTGGCATTTTCTGGTAGGATTAAATAGATGTAACCAGATTAGCAAAGGCATCTCCTAAAACCATAAGGTTTAATATTAACTTCCTCAAGAGCGCAAAGGAGGGCTTCCCGTGGTTGCCAAGGCTCAGCACAGCCTTCCAAGGTCAGCGTCTGAAACTTTTGAAATGTACTCTGAGCACTTTGGAGGCTGATGACAGGGAAGAATGGTTGAGCCGCGTTCAGCAGCCCTTAGGATCCAGAGGTGGTCTTTTCTTGAGTTGAACACATAATACGTTTTGGTGGAGTTTGTTTTTTTTACACAGATCAAATTTTCCTGGTGTGAACAAAAAAAGGAATCCAGAAAGCTTTTAATTGCAGCTGGGCAAGACGACAGGGCTAGAGAGAGGATGATCTTGATAAAAACCGAGAGTTTTAAATTCACCTAGGTCTTTGCGTTTATACCTGAAAATAGATCTCCACCTAATATAGATGTTCATTTCAACATGACTGGGACAAATTCATCACTGTGTTTACCAGGAGTTAAAATCTCAAGGGTCAGGGCCTAATAAATTTATTTAAAAGCTGCCTTGAACTCATGGTGGAAGAGATCTGGCTATAAATAATAAACCAGTCATAGTTTTTGTTTTTGTTTTTTTTTCTTCCAACCAGTCTCATAGTTGACACAGGCTTAATTAACACCAGCGTTGGCAGTCAGGCATGTTCCTTATTTTCTACTTCCACAGGAGCCAGAGAAAAGAAATAATTTAGCATTATATTAGGAAATAACTTCCTGTCATTTTTATAAAAAGCATTATCATATATGAGAGGTTAGCCTGTAATAGATATTGCTTTTCTTTATACCCTTTTCACAGGAAACATTTGTGTGTTTTAAAGGGTTCTTTTTGGATACATATGGTTTAAATACAGGTTTAATTAATTTCATCTTTCTAAGCTTGAATCATCTATATTGTAATTGGATAGGAACTTGGCTAAAAATCTCTGTACTTTATTTAACAAGACTTTTGAATTAGTGTTTAAATTTTTTTTAATGTTTATTTATTTTTGAGAGAGAGAGAGAGAGAGAGAGAGAATAAGCAGGGGAGGGGCAGAGAGAGAGGGAGACCCAGAATCCAAAGCAGGCTCCAGGCTCTGAGCTGTCAGCACAGAACCCGATGCGAGGCTTGAACCCTGAGCTGAAGTCAGACGCTTAACAGACCAAGCCACCAGGCGCCCCTGAATTAGTGTTTTAAAATTGAGAGAACAGTTTGGTTTAAAGAGTCTTAGCTGACACACAAACAGGCTCATTATAACCGTAAGTAATGATCAGAATGTATCATTAAAATGTGTCAATTAAACATCTCCATTAGACAACACCTCCACCTAGGAAAAGCAAAGTCAAACTCTTAGAGTTAACGTGCATAATAATAATGTAATTGCAAGTGTCTAGAAGGTAACAAAAGTATTTCTACAAAAGCCCCCCATTTGTCTTATTTTTCTGTAATAAAACTTTCCATTAATCAACACTGACACTTAAGATGATTAGGTAATATTTATGAATTGAATTTATCTTCCTCAGTATAGTTAAATGCTGGTATCATAATAACAATGTTTTATTCTTTTTATTACATATTCCCGGCCCCAGCTACCGGCTCTGCCCACAGCCTTTGGCTTATGTTCAAATGAGCGGATTCTTGTGATTTAGCCTTATAGAGAATCATGGACCCCATGATATCAAAATGAGCTCAGTTTAAGACCACTTTACCCAGGGGTGAAAGTTTCCCAATACTTCGATATTTTCCTGATTAGAGTGGTGGTAATGTTAATGAATGAATTCAATTTGTTGATATTGTATAATAAAATACAATATTCAATATTTGAATACCTGCATAACTCAAAGAATTAATATATTCCAAATGATCAATGATACCATAAAATCACAGTAAGTAAAAGACTAATTTAAAATGCAAGACATGGAGCGCCTGGGTGGCTCAGTAGGTTAAGCGGCCGACTTCGGCTCAGGTCATGATCTCGCGGACCGTGAGTTCGAGCCCCGCGTCGGGCTCTGTGCCGCCAGCTCGGAGCCTGGAGCCTGTTTCAGATTCTGTGTCTCCCTCTCTCTGCCCCTCCCCCGTTCATGCTCTGTCTCTCTCTGTCTCAAAAATAAACGTTAAAAAAAATTAAAAAAAAATAAAATGTGAGACAGACCAATGAGTTTTAATGTTACAGAGTAAAAGCTCATTGATACGGTTTCATATTCTTCAATGCAACTAACTTTAAAGAAATGGTCATTCTTGTGTTTTGGTATAGTATCAAAGAAGAATGAATATCTAGGGTGCCTGACTGGCTTCATTGGTAGCATGCAATACTTTATCTTGGAGTCGTGAGTTCAAGCCTCACACTGGGTGTAGGGATTACTTAAAAAAAACTAAAAAAGAAGCATATACATGATTATTTGAAATGTCTATCAAAATACTCCTTTTTCCAACTACAGTTCTTCATAGACTTTAGACTTCAACCCAAACAATGTATTGAATGAAGAAGCAGCTGTTTTCTATCAAGCCAGACATTTGCAAAACTGTAAATGCCCCTCTTCTCCCTTTTTTGTTGTTATTTGGAGAACACGGTTATTGTTAATAAAAATATGGCTTCTAGGGACGCCTGGGTGGGGCTCAGTCAGCTGAGCATCTGACCCTTGATTTCGGCTCAGGCCACGAATCGTGAGATCGAGCCCCATGTTGGGTTCCTTGCTGAGAGCGCGGAGCCTGCTTGAGATTCTCTCTCTCCTTCTCTCTCTGCCCTTCCCCCTGCTCATGCTCTCTCTCTCTCTCAAAATAAATAAATAAAAACGTTTAAAAAATGTGTTTTTTATGTTAATATGTATTGAGTTTATTATCTCTCAAGGAATTAATAAATATTGTAAAGATATCTTAAATTTTAATATCTAATATGGGGACTGTTGAAAGATATAACCTACATAAACTCTTTGGCATCTACAGTTGTTTTTAAGAGTGTAAAGAGAGCTCTGAGATCAGAAATGTTGGATCTGTACGAAAGCATCTAGTGTGGTAGACACTTCCTACCAGGGTTTTATACATGTACTGGAGTAGAATGAAGTTCCGTAAAATGTCAAGATGATTGGGATTCCTACAGAACGTGCCATGATGAAGAGTACGAGAATTATCTGTACCTTGATGCAAGACAGTGTATTTGCTCTATGTAAGGGCAAACTGCTTTCGATCCTTGCTACAGATTACTGTTGATAAGAAGCATTCACTGGGGTGCCTGGGTGGCTCAGTCGGTTAAGCGTCCGACTTCGGCTCGGGTCTGATCTCACGGTTTGTGAGTTCGAGCCCTGCCTCGGGCTCTGTGCTGATCGTTCAGAGCCCGGAGCCTGCTTCAGATTCTCTGTCTCCCTCTGTCTCTGATCCTCTCCCGCTCACACTCTGTGTCTCTCTCTGTCTCAAAAATAAATAAACATTAAAAAAAATTTTTTAAAAAAGATAAGAAGCATTCACCAAAGTACTTGGCACGTGCTGAGTGATGAAGGCTGCTCATTGCTCCTGTTCAGACACAGTATTAACCTAGCAGCTGTGGTTTGGGCTATCATCCTGTAAGTGTGTGGTAGTTCATCATTATCTGCCACTGTCTATCTCATTTTTACAGAGGTCAGATAGGCAAATTGGTGGAGGGTATGATGAGGCTCTATGCTCCCGTATCTTTCAGGTTTTCAGTTTGTTTTGTTTTTAGAGAGAGAGAGCATGAGTGAGCAGGGGAGAGGAGCAGAGGGAGAGAGAGAGAGAATCCCGCACAGGATCCACACTCAGTGCGGAGCCCGATGTGGGGCTTGATCCCACAACCCTGGGATCATGACCTGAGCCAAGATCAAGAGTTGGATGCTCAACTGAGCCGCCCAGGTGCCCTTCAGGTTTTTGATAGTGGAGATAATCTCTGATGCCCTGAGGAATTTCTACTGATTTGTTGTCCTTCACTGCCAGAAGCTTTCTCTTTGTTCTTCCCACCACAACGCCCTTGCTCCATAAATCGGGGAACCAGTGTGAAGGTTCTACCAGCTGTAAGGCCATGGTTTCCCTGGACCCACTGTGAAATGGACTTGGGCCATGTATTGTCTATATCATAGCTATTTATTGTTTTCTTAGGTGTATCTCCTTTTGATCTGAAGATCTTTAATTTTTTTTTTAACATTTATTTATTTTTGAGACAGAGAGAGACAGAGCATGAACGGGGGAGGGGCAGAGAGAGAGGGAGACACAGAATCGGAAGCAGGCTCCAGGCTCTGAGCCATCAGCCCAGAGCCCGACGCGGGGCTCGAACTCGCGGACCGCGAGATCGTGACCTGAGCTGAAGTCGGACGCCCAACCGACTGAGCCACCCAGGCGCCCCAATCTGAAGATCTTTGAATGAAAAGATAACGCTGTCCCTTCTGCCCCACCCCCCAAATTCAACAGTGAAATAGGGGACGGGATAATGGCAATAAACACTCATTCAAAAAGCGGAGGCACATGGCAGCCAATGGTTCATGGCGGTTCTGAAATCTCCTTGGGAAGATGCTTACAGATCCTCTCAGAGTGAGGCGTGTGCCTTGATAGGCCCTGCTTGGGCTCTTTGGGGGCTCCGCAGGGAGCACCGTCCTGTATGTCTCTTGGCCCTTAAGCTCTGCCCTCTGAGACATACTTTCTTTTGTATCCTACTTGCCACCTCTAAAGAGGGCAGTGGAAAAAATGCCATTTCAGCAGTTTTTTCACCCCGACCTAAGAATGTGAGGTCCCTGAGACCTTTTTGCGTTTTGAGCAAATTCATTCACTTTTAGCTCAGGCTGGTGACACTTTACCTGTTACAATTCCCTTAAGAATAGTGTAGCCTTCTTGTGACTATTCAAGATCACTCCATAGAATAAAGGCCATATTCACAATTATTTTTGAGATGGGCCTCTGAATACTTCTTTATTGTTATTTAGGGATTCGGCATCTATGGGACTAATAGTCTTAAGATTTGTATAACTCATTTTGTCTGGGTGAGAGGGTTCCCTAGGCACTGTCTGAACTCTTACAGTGGGTTTTAATAAGGGAGCTTAGAGTCACGGCCTTATTTTGATCTTTGTTATCAGGGCTTCTTTTACTGTGAGAATCTTAGCGAGCTGGGGAGGCCAGAGATGAGAAACTTACTTTCCAAGTCAGCAAGTTCTGACCTCTCTATAGTTCCTTTTAATTGTTCTTGCAACCAGGCTAGTTTTTCTTCGGCTCATCTCTTTCTTTCAATACTTTACGCACCCGGGAGTGACCAGCGGTCACTCTGAGCATTTTGCCCTGGAAGTCATCGTGCTCAAATGCAGAGGTTTTTCCTATTTTCCAAATTGCCAAAAGTGACCGTTTTACCCATTGCTTTTTGCACCACGCAGCACGGGGTTCTATTTTCGAGGTCTGTTCATTGCGGTTTCCCCACTGGCTTTTCTATTTTCTTCCTGCTCTTCTCCAGGCTCCAAAGCCAATGTCACGTATTTTAGGTTTCTGTCGTGGCGGCTCTGCCCTCTGGTATCACTTTCCGAACCGGTGATCTATCGCCATTAAACAGCCATCCCATCCCCCACCCCAAGGGCATACTTCAAGGAACATTTCTGTTTGCTTCCAGCTCTGTGGGTCTGCTGGTTCTGCTGCCCGTGGTGGGTTCGGCAGGGCTCAAACACCTAAGGTCGGCTGTGAGTCGACCAGGTGACTTGACTCTATTGGGAGACTTTTGAGGGCAAGTGTGATATTGTGGCTTATAAGGAGAAATATATGTTTGGTCTTTTTCCTCCGTTCTGACACAGAGCTTTAAAAACCCTTGGAATTTCTGGAGAGATGAGATGCAGGTGTTTTTTGTTATGTTAATGAGGTGACTTTTGGCTCTCACCTAAGGGGGGGTGCTGGTTGCCAGGGAAACCAACCAGGAGATTAGAGGATAGGAACTTTTTTTTTTTTTTTGAGAGAGAGAGAGAGAGAGAGAGAGAGAGAGAGAGAAGCGGGGCTCACCCAGGGCTCATGTTTTACTTGAAGCGGGACTTGAACTCATGAACGGTGAGATCATGACCTGAGCCGAAGTCAGATGCTTAATGACTGAGTCACCCAGGCTCCCGAGGAGGATTGGAACTTTCTTTCTCATTCCCCTGATCTGGGGAGGAGACAGGCGCAAGATTTCATCAATTATGCGTCTGGGATGGAGCCTCCACAAAACCTAAAAGGGCCTGTTGGAGAGCTTCCTGGTTGGCGAACTGGCAGGGGTGCAGGAGAGTGGCATTCTCTGAGAGCATGGAACCTCTTCACCATTTCCCCACACATCTCTTCCATCTGACTGCGCCCGAGTTATATCCTTTTATAAGAAACCAGTGATCTAGTGAGTAAAATGTTTCTGAGTTCTGTGAGCTGCTTTAGCAGATAAATTGAACCCATGGAAGGAGTCACTGGAAACTCCAACCTACAGACTGTCAGAAGCACAGGTGACAACCTGGGGGCATCTGAAATGGAGGGGCAGGGGGTGTCTTGTAGGACTGAGCCCTTAACCTGTGGGATCTGATGCCAGCTCCAGGTAGATAGTGTCAGAACTGAGTTAAATTGTAGGACACATAGCTGGAATTACTTATTGGTGGTGGGAAACGCCCCCCCGCCCCCCTCCAGCACTGAAATTGGTGACCAGAATTGTAATTGGTGATCAGAATCTTAGCAAGAAACATTCTTTATCTATCTTCGTGTGGACTCCTTCTTCCAACATTGTGCCTACACAGAAAATGAAAGCGTATCTTGGCATTTTTCTGCCTTGTTGTTCAGAATTCTTGTCCTCCCTGACTGGCCTGGGGCTTCTTTCTGTCTGTAGGAGAAAGAATATTCAGCTTCTGCCATCAAGTGAGATTCCTAGATTCTTTTGTTATCCCTTTAAAAATTATTAACGGCCAGCTGCGAGACACTACCCACCGGGGCCACTGGTCTTGCTTTGCCATAATGACGACATCAAAGTTCAGAGGATTAAGCAGGGACGGAAGGGGAGAGAGTGATGACAGTGGTGGACGGGTGGTTTTTATTTGCCCTCTCTGGGTTTCGCCTTGGAAAGAAGAGATGTGTTCGCTAAATCGAAGAGAACACCAATGACCGCGGGGGGCTGTCCTCACCGTCTGAAATAGGAAAGTCTCCAGGTTGCCCTGGCGTCAACATGAAATGTGGTAGCAGCTCACTATCACTGTGTTGAGAGGCAGAGGAACATCTTTAGCCTTAGCTTTCCTGAGGTTCTCTTGGTCTGTATAGGGCAAGCGTAGGACCAAATGATGCCAAGGCGTGCTGGGGGTTTGGCTAGAGGGAGTGAGAGCAGGGGACGCAAGGTGGGTCTGTAGCAGCACCTGCAGGGCAGGTGATCCAGGCTGCAGCTGAAGATAGAAGTCACGCCCGGACCTCGAGGGGGTCTGTCGTGTGAGGGGGCATGGAGAGGAGCTAGAGTCAGGAAGGAAGGGTGGTCCTGGCTCCCGGGGAGCGGGGCCTGTCTCTGAACCAAGACAAAATGACTCTGAGTTTACCGGTTGCAAATTGTAGGACACGCAGCTTCTCGCCCCTGCACGGAAGACAAATCTCCTGGGAGGCCAGAGGAGGTAAAGGACCCCATGGCTTAGGACCCTTCTGTCACAGGCTCTGCAACCCACACCTCTTCATGAGGCTGCCTTGGAGAGGAGAGGGGGTGAGGGCATGAAAGACTAAGAAATCTAAGTGACTGGCCAGTTTTCCCTAGAGAGACCAATATTTACTTAAAGGAGATTTTTTTTAAGTTTATTTATTTATTTTGAGAGAGAGAGGGAGAGAGAGAGACAGGCAGAGAGGGAGAGTGGGAGAATTTAAAGATGTTTTCAAACCATTATTCCCATTAACCAGGGGAAGGAGAATACGAAGGAAAGCAATATTGATATGAATATGATACAGATGCTAATATTTATTGAGCACTTATTATGCATGAGGCATGGGCTAAATTCAAATTAGGACATTAAGGCAGAGAGGTTAAGAAATTTCCCCGAGGTCACCCAGTTCTTGCTGAACCAGAATTCAAAACCAGGCAGCCTGAAACCAGAACCTGTGTGTTTAGACATCTCCTTCACACAAACTGTAGAATGAGATAAATGGGCAGTTCCATTTCATACATGATAATAAGTACTTTCTGGATACATTGATGTTACGGTCAACCAGATTAACAGAGATTCCACTTGCCGGACTGACATGGGGACTTGGCTCGAATCCCATAATTTTGAGAACGGCTAAAGCAATGCCTCTTGTTAGACTGTAAAGTTCAAGTTGGGGACCGCTAATCAGAAAGATAGCAAGACACTCATCTCTGTTTCCTGAGCCACGATAAACTGGGACGACATTTCTATGAGCTCTAGTGAGGATCCAGTGATGTTACTTTTGGGATTTTGATATCACATCAACCTAAGATGGGCAATAGACCGCGTCGCTGGAAATAAAGGGACCAGGAAGAAAAAGTAGAGGATGCATCAGGTGCTTTGGTTACTCAAACACGGCTTCCATAGCATGCTGGGGAAGCTAGTCCTGGGATGGCACAGCCTGGCAGGGCTCCAAGGGGCGCCCAGAGCAGTGAGCATGGCTGCAGTAGATGGAAAACTCTGGAAGGTTGGCTTCGGGTGGGCCAAAACGCACAGAACACACTGAATTTAATCCTCGGGGTACTGTATGGGTTGTGGTCGCAGAAGATTTGTCTCCGGGGTGGAGGGTCTACTGCTGGAAGAAAGGAAAGGGAGCGTATTACGAGATGGCCAAGACTGCAGATTGGAGGAGCCTTTGAATTCTGGGACTGGGTGCATAAAGTAGCAAAAACTGAATGTTTTTGGTCAAAAGGAAATGTGCTGCATTCAGTTGAAACCTATTTTTAAAGCAAATGAACCTTCATGTTTTCACGTGGCACCCTGCCCCTCACACAAGCTTTCCGCTATGAAGGAATCCAAACTTTCCGAAGATTTGCTCGCAGGAAATAGGTCACATGCCTTCCCAAGTTTGCTCACTGAATCCTCACGACATGTCTGTAGACCAGGCATCATGACTCTCCATTTAACACATATCGAAACTAAGGCTTAGTGAGATCACCCTGTCCAAAGAACAGCTCGAGTTGGAATCCAGCTCTCGGTTGTTTTGATGCCAAAGGCAGCGTGTTCTCTGCCTTCCACGCATCTTGGGCTCTTCTTCCTCCTCACTCAACGTTGGTTCCCATGCTTCCTCCTAGTAGTTGTTGGCTTGTTGGTGCTACTGTGACTCAACCACAGCTCCTCCTCTACAACTATGGATACAGGTTTCGAAAAAATCGTAGGGCAGGATTATGCGTGAGTCACCACAAAACGTGATTTCCTTGGCAGTTTTATCTGTTTAGCAACCAAATGAAATGGAAATAGAAAATGAGTACTTTCTTTTAATTATAAAAACAGACTCACTTCTTCAACCCTTCTCTGCATATGGATTGAGCGCCTCCTGTGTGAAAAATGCCGTCGCACCCTGGAGATGGTGGTGAGGTGTGTGGGCGTTGTGAGGACATACAAGCCCTGGGTCTTGTCTTCTGGGATATTACCGTGGTTAAGATTCTTTCAAATTTTTTTTTAACGTTTATTTATTTTTGAGACAGAGAGAGACAGAGCATGAACAGGGGAGGGGCAGAGAGAGAGGGAGACACAGAATCTGAAACAAGCTCCAGGCTCTGAGCTGTCAGCACAGAGCCCGACGCGGGGCTCAAACTCACGGACCGTGAGATCATGACCTGAGCCGAAGTCGGACACTTAACCGACCGAGCCACCCAGGCGCCCCATTACCGTGGTTATGATCCTTAACTGTGAAGAGTGAATTCCTCTTTGCTTGCCACACACACACACACACACACAGGCCCCTTATACTGTGATTATGTGTAGCTAAATTAACCTCACAACCAAGGTTTGCCAAAGCAAACACTTGGGGTAATAACAGACAAACTTGGTGGCCTTAGGTATGAGATCCCAGTGTGATAACAGCCCCAGGAAAGCTGCTGAATTGGAGTTACCCAGGAGAGAGAGTCTGGCGGTCAGTTTCCTCAGCTTAAGGGTGTTCTCTGAAAGCAATTCTCTGGGGAAGGAGGAGTAAGCCTGGGATACTCAGGTAGAAGGGACAGATAAGTAGGACAATTCTCAGGCTTTTCCTTTTGTCTGGTGACTCTCAAATATTTTCAACGAGAAGCCTATGAACGGACAGCCTTGTACACAAACACCTGTGTCACAGCTGAACCTATTTGAAGAGGGTCATTTTAAGCGTCCAAGCTTTCTCTCATCTTTGTTGGCAATTGGAGGAACGCAGTCTACACACCAGCCTTTGTTGATTTCACACAACTCCTTTCTGCAGCCATTTCCCTTGAGACCCTTGTGAGCAGAGGAAAGCTCTCGATTGCCTGGAGGCCTCCTGTGGCCAGCGAAAGGGAATGCGGGCACCATAGGACGGGAGGCTTCCTTTGCTCCCAAGGCTGGCTTCCGAGGTTACCTAGAAACAAGGGGAAGAATATTCTCGTTAATTTTTGCTGCATGCAAGAATACAAATAGTGGCTACTTCATTACAGTGGCATGTTTAGATTCATTTCTTGGCTGAATTGTGAAGATTCCAAACAAACAAATGAACAAACAAACACATCCCTCTTCCCTCCACAAAGGGGAAAGGAATGAGTCTGTGTTTTCCTATCTGGAGACATTTAGGTCAGTGTTGAGCACGCACGGCTGATTTGTGGGGGAGAATTGTAGCCAAGTGGCAGACGGCACAGTGGTCAGGTTTTTGTCGCATCAGAGGTGGGGTTGGGACCCACTCTCCCAGCTCATGTACTTTGGGCTGTTTGCCTTGATTTCCTCCACCTTCATCACCAACCTCGAAAGAAGATGGATTTCTCTGAACCCTCCATAATCCTAGTCTTCAGATACCATCTATCTTGGGACGTCTGTCCCAAGAGCACCCGCCGGTCCTGCGTCTGGATTCTTGTGCATAGATTAAAACCCATAATCTAGCATTTAAAAATGAGAGAAAATGGAGGATGTAGATCTATTTTTCTACAAAAATTGTCACCAGAGGAAAAAGTGTATATTGCTTAAGATTCATCCGAAATTCAATTTGTACTTTTTTTTTAAAGGACCAAATTCTTCACTGACTTAAAAATACATTGAAGTATTCATACAAAGAAACTCAGAGATCTGAGTCAAATCGTATTTCCCTGAGTACCTAGTGCATTATGATATTTGTCCCTGTTACATGGAATGCCTAATACAGATGATATTGTTGATCTTTTACTATTGCATTTATTTTTAAGAAGCCTACCAAAGGACTTAAGTGTTTATTGTAATTATTATTTTAGGAAGTTCTTTATGCTTCTAATGATTTGAAGTTAAAACATCAAGATTTATATAAATACATATCCCCCTTTGATTCTTACCGAAACCCAGAGAATCCGGCTTTCAAGCACATACATAATTGTAAAATGAGAGTCCCAGAGCGTAGCATAATGTAGAGACTAGTGTGTCTTCTGAAAATTATGGAGAGGAGTGATGATGTCTTGAACCCAACTTTCACTTACTTGGCTTTGTGTCCATTGCTTCTTTCTTCCACACCCCTCGATCTTATTTCTTTCCATCCTGTGGACATCCTAAAGGAATCTAATTAAAAAAGTAACAATGCATTATTTATCAGTATGAACATTTTGGGTCTGCTTCTGAAAGCGTAGAGAAAGAAACCCAACAACAACGCATTGCCTTTAAATAAAAAATTTAAAAAATGAAGCTGATCAAGGGTGTGAGTATGAATTTGGTGTGAGCGGAATTTTTAAGCCTTCATTTTAACTGGAGGCATTAAGTTTACTTTGCCTTATTAATACTTGGATAATCTGGGCATTTAAATTCCTTTATAAATAAAGGAGTCACGTATGCTATCTGGCTAGGACTCTAGATTTAAACTATGTTCCTATGCACCATAGAAACTTGACTGCGGAAAAAAAAACACAAAGGAAAGAAAGCAGGAACAACAACTTGGGATTCGAGTCAGAAAATCTGTGACTGAACCCAGAACTGTCCCATGACAGCGACAGCAGCTGTGAACGTTGACTTACTGTCTACCAGACATCGATTGTTTTTCTTCCTCTCTTGCAGATCGCTAGCTGTGTGACTGGGAAAGCCTCATAACCTTTGTGAAATCTAGTTGTTAGTGGAAATACTGCTCTGTACCCACCTCCTTATGAGGTTGTTGTGTGACTCAAATGACGTTATAAGTAACATAAACGTAAGAGCTAAGATGTATGGAGCATTGATCATGTATCAGACATGGTTCGAACCACTTTACACGTGTTCGTTCATTTATTGTTGTCAACTCTCCTACAAGGTGGGCAATACTCTTTATAAGGAAACTAAGGCAAAGAAACTTTAAGTGTCTTGCCCAAGGTCGTATAGCTAGCAAGGACTTAAACGAAAGGACAATGAGTTTTGTGTGTGTGTGTGTGTGTGTGTGTGTGTGTAATTTTTCAACAGAAAAGTCTCAAGTTAAATAGATTGGGAAGTCTAGTGATCCCTTTGATCTTCATTTAGGAGCTTACCGCTAATTAGCATGTTGTTTGATGATGGTTCTGAAGGAACAGCTCTTGGGAGTTGGAAAGTTCCACAAACTTCCTGTTTGTATCTTGTTATTTGGTCCGCTTAGTGACAGTTCCGTTCATGCGTGGTTCCTCTCTCTCTTTTCTCTTACTGTCAAATTTCTGCCATTCACTACACCTTTGTACTTTACCGAATGATGGTCAGCTAGAGAGTCTAGCCTTCAGGAAAAAGTGACTTGCACACTTCGCAATGAAATGCAAATACAAATGAACGATGACAGACGCATTCTTATCTAAAGAATAAATACCACGCTCCTCTACCTCCAATTTGTCCCTGTCTCTGTGGGAAGTCAGGATGTGGCTGTGTTGAAAGAGGGCAGGTGGGAGGGCAGAGAGGGAGGAACACTCTGTTTCTCCTACTTGGAGGACACAGAGAGGAAACTTTTACATTGTCTTAAATTCTGACAAATAAGGAAGACGTGCTTATGAGGAAGAGATGGGATCTTTGGAGAAGGTGATCCTACTGCCCATATTAGACTTTATAATAACCATTCACGAAAGTTATAAAAGAGGGTCCTGTGTTGAATAAGAATGGCCCACATGACCTCGGCAGTTCAAATGCCATGTGCCCTGTGCTCTCCTTCAATTCCATGAAAGGAAGGCCCGACTCATTACGTGAATTCCTTCTCGTTGTGCCATGGTATTATTATTGTCATCGTGGCTGTTATTTACCGCTGAGACTGGACAACATAAAGCCATGTGGCGGAGGCGATCACAGCACACTGTGGACCCAGACCACGTGGGGTTGAGCCTCAGCTCCATCACGTATATGTCAGCCGGGTGACTCCGGGCAAGTTACTCAACCTGTTTATTCATCTGTAAAACTGGGACGCTAAGAAGTCCTACTTCATAGCTTTGTTGTGGGGACTAAACAGTTAACATTATGTAGAGTGCTTTAGTGTCCTGGCACAGGGGATGCCTGGGTGGCTCAGTCCGTGAAGCCGTCAAACACTGGACTCTTGATCTCAGCTCAAGGCTTGATCTCAGGGTTGTGAGTTCAAGCCCCACATTGTGCTGTGCACTGGGGGTGAAACCTACTTAAAAAAAGAAAAAAGTCCTGTCACAGAGTGCTTGTAGTTATAGTAATAATAAATAAGTAATACTACATTATATGAATAATTTACTGATTATTATCTACAATAATATACAATGATAGTTACTCGACACGATATTTATTAGTTTTATTACTTGTCTGTAAACTCTACAAGCTCAAGGTCCTGAGTTTTCACTCTTGAAAAATCACTGTCCTCTACAACCCATCCTTCAGTTTTCTATCGAATTAACTTATTTTTCTTTTCTTTTTTATTTTTTAAAATTTACATCCAAATTAGTTAGCATATAGTGCAACAGTGATTTCAGGAGTAGATTCCTTAATGCTCCTTACCCATTTAGCCCATCCCCCCTCCCACAACGCCTCCAGTAACCCTCAGTTTGTTCTCCATGAGTCTCTTATGTTTTGTCCCCCTCACTGTTTTTATATTATTTTTGTTTCCCTTCCCTTATGTTCCTCTGTTTTGTCTCTTAAAGTCCTTATATGAGTGAAGTCATATGATTTTTGTCTTTCTCTGACTAATTTTACTTAGCATAATACTCTCCAGTTCCATCCACGTAGTTGCAAATGGCAAGATTTCATTCGTTTTCATGGCTGAGTAATATTTCATGGTATTTATATACCACATCTTCTTTATCCATTCATCCATCAATGGACATTTGGGCTCTTTCCATACTTTGGCTATTGTCGATAGTGCTGCTATAAACATGGGGGTGCATGCATCCCTTCAAAACAGCACACCTGTATCCCTTGGATAAATGCCTAGTAGTGCAATTGCTGGGTCGTAGGGTAGATCTATTTTTAGTTTTTTGGGGAACCTCCATACTGTTTTTCAGAGTGGCTGCACCAGCTGGCATTTCCAACTTTTCTTTTTTTTTTAATGTTTTTATTTATTTTTGAGAGAGAGAGAGAGAGAGAGAGAGAGCGAGCATGAGTGGGGGAGGGGCAGAGAGGATCCGAAGTGAGCTGAGCACTGACAAGCAGCAAGCCCGAAGTGGAACTCAAACTCTCGAACCTTGAGATCATGACCTGAGCCAAAGTCGAAACCAACCGGGCCACCCAGGTGTCCCTCAAATGAACTTTTCTGATAGATGCCTTTCATTGTCCCTTTCTCCTGCTCACAGCAGGGACTGACCACACAGTGAATAGACAATGAACTCAAACCTCTTTGATTGCTAGTCAGATCTCTCCACAGCCTGGCCTCCGTGTTTGTGCCAAGCTCTCATCGTATGGGAAAGACGCACGCACTTTGGTTGGTTTCTGAGTTCAGTTTCAGAGACAGCAGCACCATCTACTGGACCATTTTTACTCTAAATAAAACTGAGCATCACCAGTCTAGATTTTGGGAACTTAAAGCATCATTAGATACCATGGCAGGCCGTGGTTCCCCATCCCAGCTACACAACAGAATCACTTTGAGGGTCATAATGGCGATTCCTGGGCCCTACCCCGGGCCGACCTGGGAATCAGATCAGCATTTAGAATCTATGTGGAAGTGTGGCCTCTCCATTCTTCCTGAAGCTGCTCGGAAGCAGTGCTTCAGGCTATTCCTGGGTGTTCACAGCCTCCTTCTGGAGCCTTCCACCTGGGTCTGCCCCTCACCGCCTGGCTCTCTGCAGTACAATTTCCCTGTCCGTTCCATACCCTGTAGCAACATGGCTTTCTCTATGCCTCGTTCCCTTTCAGAAATCTATACAGTTGGAAAGTAAGATGTTAAAATACGCAATTTGAAAAAAAAAAGTTCTCGACTTTAAATGGCAAAGTTTGAAATTAATTTATAGAATTTGGAATCCACGATTAACATAACAGAATCAATCAACACAGAAGCGTCTGAAAGTAAAAAGCAAAGTTCTTTCTTTTTTGCTCCCCTTGTGCCCAGCCAGACCCTCTAGTCCCACAGCCACGGTTAACAGTTGGAATGCATCTTTTACGATGTTTTGTCTGTGTCGAACACCGTACATCCTCTTTCAAAAATACCTTTACTGAGATAAAACTGGCACGAAATAAACAACACATATTTAAAATGCACAATTTGATAGGTTTTGACAAATGTCCACACCTGTGACACCTTTGCCACACGAACCATCTCCCATCCCCCAAAGTTTAAAAGCAGGAACACCAACTTGGAACCTCTGGCTCTACAAGGGTGGAACATCTGACACTTTTGGTGGGGTTAAGAACAACACGGGGTGGGGCGGGCGGTGCCTGGGGGCTCAGTCGATTAAGCCACCGACTCTTGATTTCGGCTCAGGTCACGATCTCACAGCTCGTGCGTGGGATGGAGCCCCACGTGGGGCTCTGCGCTGACAGTGTGGAGCCTGCTTGGGATTCTCTCTTTCCCTCTTTCTCTGCCCCTTTCCAACTCACTCACACATACTCTCTCTCTCTCTCTCTCAAAATAAATCAATATTTAAAAACAAACACAACAAAGGAAAAACAAACCCCCAAACAAAAAGAAAAACACGTGCAGAATATTCCCAACCCCAAATTCCATTCCTTACACTTGCAGAGTACATAAGTATTTTCTGTGTCCTCTCTGCATCCCATGAGGGTTACTATGAGAAAAATAGCTTTGAAATACCCAGCCGCTGGTGGACAGGTGGGACTTTTTTAAAGCAAAGCAGGGGTGGCTATTGGCACTAGTCTTTGGTTCATTCTTTTATTCTAAGATCCCATCTCAAGGAAGAATAGCTACAAGACCGTGGACAAGCCATGGAAGTGTCATGGACAGTAACTATTGTTCCCTTTTGAAAATCTTTGGAATCATGAGTTCAGAACGCAGAGAGCTTAGATGATAATAGCAGCAACAAGGGAGTCAAGCTGTATGTTTATGGATCTCTTAATAGTTTTTTTTATTTTTTACTTACAATTTTTTTAATGTTTATTATTTTGAGAGAGGGAGACAGAGAGAGAGAGAGAGAGAGAGAGAAAGAGAGAGAGAGGCAGAGAGAGAGGGAGACACAGAATCCGAAGCAGGCTCCAGGCTCTGAGCTGTTAGCATCGAGCCCAACACAGGGCTCGAACTCACGGACTGCGAGATCATGACCTGAGCTGAAGTCGGATGCTTAAGTGACTGAGCCACCCAGGTGCCCCAATAGTTTTTAAAGACCTCTCCCATCATCTTATCTGACCCTCAAAATAGCCTTGGAATAAAGACATTGGCATCCATCACCCGCATTTCAAAGGAAAGGAGACTGAGACACAGGGAGGTTATGTGCTCTGGTTTTAAAAATCAGGACTTGTGACTCCTGGTCCTGTGTACTTCCCATTACACCATACTTACCTACTCTAAACTCTCATTCTGCGCTTGAGAAAACTGGATCCCAATGAGGCTAAGCAATGTATCTCAAATCACGTGGTAGGTTAAGAGCTATATCAGAACAAGAGCGCCAGCCTCCTTGACCTACAGCCCAGCACTGACACCCTATCTTCTCTTGTTTTGCTCAAAACCCAGCGAGGACGGCATCAGTGATGCGCGTGGCTGATGCAACTCTTGCTGGAATTACTGATCTGAGTTGTGAACACGGCCATGTGAAGTGTGAAAGGCTTTGCAGGTGATTCTGATACCCACCCTGAGCAAGATCAGCCCAGGGCGATGCCTGACCTTGAGGCGGAAGAAAGAGGTGGGGGTGGGAGTGGGGTGGAGGGTCACCACTTGGGAACCTCAGGTCGGCTCCCCAGATATTCCCGGGTTTGGCTCTGGCCCGCATTCACTCTCAGTTCCTCAGGAGGCCAGGCCGAGGGAGCCACTCCAGCAAGGCTGTTTCACACCTGCCTTCTGACCTCCAGGCCGACCCTCTCTCCTTACTGCAGGAAGAAGGGAAGCTGCGGTAGGAGCTTCGGGTTTTATAACATACCCTCTGCCAGGACTGAGGCCTAGTTCCTGAGCAGCTCTTATAATTTGAGCCCTGGTGCTAAACACGTTGGTGCAGTGAGAATGTCTTATTTCCTGGTCTCAAATCCTACTTCTGGGAGTTTTAATGAAGACCTGATCATTCTCTGTGGGCTGAATCTTGGCACAAGAGCTTCCTGGAAATATAAAAATGTCACCTAGGCTAGCTTGCACTTAGGTAACCCTGGCTGGAGCAACTTAGTTTGAAAGAAACCAGGAGACCCTTCTAGTCCAAATATTTCAAACCATTTAAATCTCAAACTTGCCCAAATGATTATGGCTCTTTTGCAGTTGATTAAATTTTCTGGGACCACAATTCCTGGAGCTAGTATTGCTTTATAAAACCTATTTAAAAGTGAGTGTTCGTCTAGATTCCAAATTTGGCACGTTGCATTTTCCCCACATTCTGCCGTTGCCAGGAAATACCGGAAGTTTTTACTTGTTGGGTGGACAAGTAGAGTGTTCAGATTACATTGTATGATTTTCTCTGCCTTTTTTTTTATGTAAGAGGAAAACAGTTTTTGCTATAGAAACGTCAATTCCAAATCTGAAAATCTGAATCGTAGAGGATGGAGTTCAGCTTACCCCCCACTCTATCTGTCCTTCAAGATGGCACCTCGGAGGATGGCAAGGACACATCATGGAGGAAGGCGTGGCCAGAAGGTGAACGTGTAATCCACACAGCTGACTGACAAGGAGAGCGAGAGTAAGAAAAGATCATTAGAAAGTACATTGTTTCCTTCCCATTTGTCATATTTGCTCTTTAGGACACCAAAAAATTCATTTTTTTAATTAATTTATTATTTTTGAGATAGAGAGAGAACCAGCAGGGAAGGGGCAGAGAGAGAAGGGGACAGAGGATCTGACAGCACAGAACCCATCATGGGACTTTCACTCACAAACAGTGAGATCATGACCTGAGCCGAAATCAAGAGTCGGACGCTTAACTGACTGAGCCACCCAGGTGCTCTGGAAAACAATGGGCTTTTCAGATGGACACTCTTCACCTCTTTGGAGGCCACTGCCCAGGGAGGCCAGTTGGGTGCCAGAAAGTTTAACAGAAGCACGTTTGAAATCCAAGGAATATTGAAAAAATGGTTTAAATCTTCATGGAAATTTCTATAAGAGGTACAAAATAATGGTTATGTTGTTTGACTTGGTAAAACACCCTCAATTTTCTGTCAGCGATTTAGCTATCACAGAGGCAGTTTCTAGGGTGACCAGATTAGTAATTGTCCAAATTGGGACACTTTTGTAAGTGAAAAGGGTGCTATCAATAATTATACTGGAACAATGGGCATAGAGCCGGCCTGTCCTCCATGTGAAGGGTGAACTGTCATCCGTGGCTTGCCCCCTTGCTCCATATTCTATTTCACTCCAATTCTGCCATCCTCTGGGTCACCTACCTTCATTGTCCCTCCCAACTAACTAAACTGGGGGATTTATTTTGTTTTCCAAGAGAAGCCAGAATGTAAATCACTGCTCAACAAAAACCCAGAGACCGTTGGTCTGATCTCCTCCCCGACCCCCATCGCTCTTTCTTATTTATATTTTAGAAGGAAGCGTCTTGATCTAGAAGAAGTGATACTGCACAAACATGAGCACACCAAGCATCCCAATCTTGTTTTCTAAGTACCGTTTTCCCATAAAATGGACCAGGTTTCCTTGGAGAAATGGCTGATTCTAGGGATAGAGCAGGGAAAATGCAAGATTTACCTGGAGAACCCTGTAGTGGCAGGCAAAGAAGTGCTCAAAAAAAAAAAAAAAAAAAAAACCCCACAAAAGGATAGAGGCATGACGAAGGGACAAGAGCACAGGCCTGAAAGAGCTCCTGATGGCCAGAGCTGGGACAATTCGGATAAGTAAAAAAAATACATAGAGTACTCAATTGTAATCTGAAGTATGAAATGAATATGCGTGAGCCCGTAGTGCTAGAAATAATTGGATAAATAAATAAATAAATAAATAAAAATAAAAGAGAGAAACCTTCCTTGCAGAAGAATTCCAAATATATGTAGCTATTCTACCCCTTGGGAGATGGAACCTATTTCTCCTGCCCCCTTTCACCCCCAATCAAGTGTGGGCTGGACTTAGTGACGCATCTACAAGCCATAGAATATAGAAAAGGAAAAAACCAGTAACTTTATAGTAAATAAATCTTAACCAAAATGATCAAGGTGAACACCCCTGGTGATTTCGTGTTGCTGTCACATACCCAGCTATGTAATGACAAAGGGACTTTATCTCTGTGGATTCCCCAAACCCCATAACCCACGTCTAATTAGGATTAAAACACCCAATGATCCCATATTGAGGTATATTCTAAAAAATTACCTGACCAGTACTTCTCAAAACTATTGAGGTCATGAAAAAACACAGAATAACCGAGAAATTGCCAAAGTGGAGTTTCATTCAAGATCTTTCTCAGCTTGGCCCCAGTCAGCCTTTACAAAGGCAGTATTTACTTTTCTCCTCAACAACTCCCCTTTCGTTTCAATGTAACTGAACTGCTTGATGTTCTTTTTTTTTTTTTTTAAAGATTTTATTTTAAAATAATCTCTACACCCAACATGGGGCTTGAAATCACAACCCTGAGATCAAGAGTCACATGCTCTACCAACGGAGCCAGACAGGTGCCCCAAGAACTTGATGTTCTTAATAAGGAAGGGTCAAGGCTCAATACTTTTCTCCTATTGGCATTTCCTGAAGTAGGATTTGTATACCGTTGTTAGTATGAATGATTACTGTTGAAGTCATATGTAGAGATATTTTTATTTTGATAGTCAACATCTAGATTTTAATGTATATTAGAAGATGATATCGCTAGCATATTAAACCTAGGATTTCATGAATATTATTATTAGCACAAGTTTTGTTAAAACGGTGGGTCAGTTTAAAGTCAATATAAAGAAAAAGATTATATGTAATATTATATGTATTATTATACATATACAATTAGGCCAAAATTATGAAGTTTGGGAGACAGTGTACTATGAGACTATAATTTAAAACAATACTTTTTATTATGGTAAAATTCCAAACATGCCAACAGTAGACAGAAGGGAACTATCCTTGAGCTCCAACCATTATAGAGCAGACTGCTTAGGTCTGCGCTTTGGTCCACCGCAATCTACTCCAGCTTAGGGAAGCGGAAGGGCCCATCGGGTTCGGTGCCTTGAGTCCCTGTTTGAAAATGAAGGGCTTTGATACTCACTAAAGCATTTGTACTTCATCATCTGCTAATGGGATGTCAGTGCAATTATTTGAGTAGGGAAAGAGTGCTACAGAAGGGCTGCATTTCAGTTCAGGAAGAATTTATTTAGCAAGTCATAAAGTATCATAAGGTATAACGGCTGAGCTGATTTTTACAAATGTGGGGTTTATATAATTTTAATAGGATTATTAAGGACCCAATTTTTTTTTTCAGTTTTGTGGAGAAATAATTGACGTATACCGCTGTATAAGTTTAAGGCATACAGCGTGATTGTTTGATTTATATATATTGTGAAATGTTTGTTGCAGCCGGTTTGATGTTTGATTAGCATCCATCATCTCAAAATGGCATAATAAAAAAGAAGAAAGGAGAAAATTAAAAATAATTATTCTCCTCGTGATGAGAACTCTTAGGATTTACTCTCTTCACAGCTTCCCAGGTACCATACGGCAGTGTTAGCTCTTGTCTTCATGCTGTACATTCCGTGTCTAGTGCTTATTTATTTATTTATTTTTAAATTTGTATTTATTTTTGAGGCAGAGAAAGACAGAGCATGAACGGGGGAGGGTCAGAGAGAGGGAGACACAGAATCGGAAACAGGCTCCAGGCTCCGAGCTGTCAGCACAGAGCCCGACGCGGGGCTCGAACTCACGGACTGTTGAGATCATGACCTGAGCTGAAGTCGGACGCTCAACTGACTGAGCCACCCAGGCGCCCCGAGTGCTTATTTATCTTTTAACTGAAAGTTTGTAACTTTTGATGATCTTCCTTTCAATTCTCCCTCCGCAGCCCTTCCCTCTGGTATCCACAAGTGTGATTTCTTTTTCTATGAGCTTTGTCTTGCTTTTTTAGATTCCACATGTAAGCGAGATCGTATAATACTTGTCTTTCTCTCTCTGACGTATTTCACTTAGCAGCATGCCCTCGAGGTCCATTCATGTTGTTGCAGATGGTAGGCTCTCCTCATTTTTTACAGCTGAATAATATTCCCTCGTGTACATACACCACGATTTCTTTACCCATTCATCTATCGATGGACGCTTGGGTTGTTTCCAGGTCTTAACTATTGTAGATAATGCCACCGTGAACGTGGGGATGCGGACGTCTTTTCGAGTTAGTGTGTTGATTTCCTATGGATACGTTTCCAGAAGGGCAATTGCTGGATCATACGGCAGTTCTATTTTTAATTTCTTGAGGATCCTCCGCACTGTTTCCCCAACACAATTTCCCCAAATTTACAACCCAACAACGGTGCCCAGGTGTTCCCTTTTTTCTCCATCCAGGCCAGCAGTTGTTATGTCTTGAAGGACACGTATCGTTGAAATGCAACCACGGCTCCCATCGGATCTTAGCACGGGAAGTGTTCACTTCCTCTTTAGTGTGGCAGGCACACTGGCAAGAACGTTGTGCCTTGTGGAGCTGTGTGTGGAGTCAGGCAGCCTAAAGACTGCAAGACTCCGGCTCCATAATTTGCCATTTTCTAGTTTTATAACCGTGAGAGAGTCCTTTTAACTCTGAGCTTTTCTTTTCCTCGAGCATGATGCTTTCTATACAAACCTAATGAGATAATAGTTGTAATTATGACACCATCCCAGAAGCATCCTGCTGACTTTAGATACACTGCTTTGGATATTTGGCATTCCTTTAAAATGGCTTACCCCACCCCTCCCTCAACCTCCACCCCCAACCTTTGGCCCTGAGTCAAGTTTGTCACTTGGGTGGGTGAGGAGATAGAGATAATTGTGGAGATGTCTTCTAATAGATGGAAGAAGGAATGAATGACAGTAATTTAAAACTTTGGCCTGCAAGCCTCTTGCTTCAAGGGAATCATCAGGTTATTCTCTGTTGGTTGCTGTGTCGATGTGGAAATAAGTAAATCTTGATTGAGGGAGGGGATGATGTCGGTGAAGTTCCTTCCTTTGGCTGGCAGAAATAAGAAAGTATTGAAATGTATAGCCGTAATTCTCCTGGCATGATTCTTGCAGAGAAACAGTGGGATCTTGTTGGAAATAGTTACGCCTTTGGAAAGAGAGAATTTCCTCAATTAGAGGACGTAAAACAGTAATGAGAATAAGCGTTTGGTAAATTCAGGAAATCAATCAGCTTGGGAATCCCAAAAGGGAGTATGTTTTGTGGGGTAGGGAACAATTTTCCAGGGCTGACCTTTGGTAAAAGGAAACTTCTGATTTTAAGTTTTAAAGCTCCAAAGGACTAATTCAAAGTGGAGAAGGGAAAATGATTTCCGTGGGGATGCCTGCTAAGGCATTTGCATACTGTAAACCAGTTGCCTGTTGGCCGGTGGAGTTTGAATTTTCAGGCCTGCGTACTTTTTTTGTTTCCACCACTGAGTAAAATTATTCCCTAAATCAATCCCTACGGAATGTGATGAAGTAAATGTATGCCAGTTTGAACTTCCCGGATTAAATCCGCATTACATTTTAGAGGAGGAGGCACCATAGTCAGCAAATAATTAAAACCATTTTATTTTTCGCCACATAAAACGTAGCACAGAAAGGATTTGCCAAGATCTCAACTCGGTAAAGAGTTCTTCCTGGTTCTGTTCTGGTGCCTTCAGGAGGCCCACATACAACACTAGGCTGGAATAATGGCGACACGAGCAATTAGGGTAACCAATTGGCCTGATTCATCGGAGGTTGTCTTAATTTAAACCAGATCAAATCGGTTTTGCGGGTTCTGGAATCCACGGAGCTAAATGAAGTGGGACCAAGAATGGGAATTTGACTTGATACATTTAGAAAAGCATAGCTTGTCAGGAGTCTACACGTGTGCAGTTGTGTTCCTATCTGCAGCACTCTCTTTCAGGTGGCCCACTGCTCCCTTCCTCTACCCAGGCTGCCTCGTCACCTACTTGCCACTGCTCCTGGCCTTGAACTCGACTCTCCAGGAGATCAAGTAACTGGTGGTTCTGGGCACATAGCGTGACATTAGTCTCAGGCCCTGCCTCCTGCCCCAAGCACCCTTTTGACGTCCCTTCCTTTTCCAAGTGTTACATGTTAATTCCTATTCATCCTTTAAGACAAAGCTGTCATTCTGCAGGAAGACCTCCTTCGCCTGATTGGCTATCCTCTTACGCTCGCATATGATCTTGGACATCCTGCAGGGATTACTTTTACTGCTTTATATTGACATTATCTGTTTATTTTCATCCCCCTCATCCTCTACCTGCTGAAATTAGATTGCAAGCTCTTTGAGGGCAGGAACCACATCTTGTTCATATTTTTTTATTCCAGGATCTTTTTTAAAAGAATGTTTATTTATTTATTTTGAGAGAGAGTGAGAGAGGGAGCGAGCGAGCACATGTGTGCGTGGGAGTATGAGTGGGGAAGGGTCAGAGAGAGAGGGAGAGAGAGAATTCCAAGCAGGCTCTGGTTTGTCAGCACAGAGCCTGACATGGGGCTTGATTTCATGACCTGGAATCATGACCTGAGTTGAAATCAAGAGTCGGAGGCTTAACTGACTGAGCCACCCAGGTGCCCCATAATTTTTGATGGATTTTTGAAGCCAAGTTGGATCCTGTCCTCAAGCAGCTCAGGGCCTAGGAAGGAGACAAGGGGCAAGACAACAGCGACAACAGGGGTCACAGTGACATGTGCACAGGGGCCCGTTGGAACACAGAGACCGAGCCCCTACTCAGGGAAGCAGATGTCTACCTTGGTACATTAATCCAAGGCCAGCTTTTAGGTGGGGTTTTTATTATTGCTGCCCTTGGATTATTTTGCTTTGCTTTGGTTTATTTATCTGTTTCCTTCTTTATGCTTTCTTCTAATTTCCTGTGAGACTTTGGAACAAAAACTGCGCTACTGGAAGGCTTCAGTTTCTCCATGTGTAAAACGAGAGTGAGTTCGCAGCTGATGACTGAAGCTCCTTCTAGACATAACTTTGAGAACTTTGACTCTCCAAAGGCTCCAAAATGGAGAGACCCATGGAGCCAAGAGGCCTGTGTGAGGGGATATTAAAATGAGACCCTTTCGTGTTCATTTTAGCCAATGCCCAGAGCTGATAATGATGATTCTGTTACCTTTCACTTATCACTTACCTCAAGGTTATGAAAGACGTTGGAGGTTGTTCAAAGAGAGACTGGAGAGTATGAATTCCTTTGGTGAGGGTTGTAGCCTGTCCTTACTCCTCCCCAGGGGAGTGGGTTGAGCATGAGTCCCTGCAACTTAAGCCAAGCACGGGGCCTCAGAGAATTGAGTAAATGTTCCCGGGAGCTTGGGAAACAGAGGGTCTGGTGTTTGATGCCCTTCTGTGTAAAATATAGTGTATTAATAGAAAATGCGAGGTTTAATAAGGCTAGCAGATCAGGAGACTCTTGTCATTGAAAAGATAGGCTGTTACTCAGAGTTCCCAAGAGGACAGGGCATGCTACACCATGGGGGTGGGCACACACAGGGAGGCACCAGATTAGTCAACAGGCCCAAGGACAAACTATGGGTAAGAGGCTTTTTCACGGTTTCTGCGGGAAGGAACAGTGAGGCAGAGTAAGCAGATTTAGAATTCGCCAGTAGGAATAATTTTAGTGGGCTCTGGGCCTAGAGGCTGTCTCTACTTGATTGGTGCCTGATTCTGGTGTGATTAGGGCAGGTAAATCGTGGTCTGGTGGATAAGGGTCTGATGGAGGAGGTGTGTGGAGATGTGGGCTCTGTTGGTTGGTTTGCATGTGAAAGTTGCCCCCACAGGTAAATTATTTACCATCTCTAGGAACTGGCTAACGCTACGAGGCTCAGTCTCTCAGGGGTCAGCAAGTCCTCAGATGCTCGAGCATCAGAAAACAGAAAATAAAAGACACGGTTAGGACCCCTCCGGGGGAAGTGTGAAGCCGGCAGGTTGAGGGTGGGCCTGCACCTGGTTGGTAGGAGACAGAAGAGGTTCTGGGAATAGTTTCTATCTACACAAACAGTGGGAAATGGGCAGGTTTTCTGGGAACCCAGTGGGGAGCCAATGCAAGGGACTGTTTTTATAGGTATCCCTCCTGGTAGAACCTGCTGGAGAGGCATAGGAACTGCACAGAGGGGTTGAATGCTCGAAACCCCATGTCTATGGACCTGTCGTAGGGGAACAGCAGGAGGCGAAGCATGGCCCTTGTTAAGGAGACAGAGGTCTTTCTTTTTTTTTTAAACTATTTGCTTAAAGGTTCTTATTTATTTGAGAGAGACAGAGATAGTGTGAGTGGGGGAGGGGCAAAGAGAGTGAGAGAGAGAGAATTCGGGACTCAAACTCATGAACCATGAGATCATGACCTGGGTTGAAATCAAGAGTCAGACAGACGCTTAACTGGCTGAACCCCGGTGTCCCAACAGAGAGGTCTCTAAAGAACCCACAAAGATCTATGAAAAAGAGAGTATGCTGGATGCCAAATATGAAACTGTTCAAATGTGACTTTCTTGCTCCAGTCCTCTTATTATTTCTTCCTGGGCCTGATACTAGAGGAACAGCAGGTACCAGATTGGAGAGAAAGTAGATCAGCAATGGGAACCACCTTCCCGTCCCCCATGGCCTCAGTGATTGGGTCAGTGTGGGGGGGACAGGCAGAGATGAGGGGGACAATTTCCAACTACCTAGAAATTTGGATGTAATGTTAATCTGGACTGGTGTTGGGTGCTTATCAATTACATGTTATATCTTCTAAGAGTGCTTGGGAAAAGGCGTGGGATCTGCCCAAGGTGACATCTGGGGACAGAGAAAGGACTTGGTTACAGGGTGGGTTTGAGAGGCATTAGGGAAATGGAGAAAGGTGTGCTTTGGTTACGTCTGGTTGTGTTCCCATTCACTGGATAAACCTGTTCTAGGAGCAGAAAGAATTGTGAAGGTCAGTTTGACGAAGCTTTTCTAAGCCCCCTGTGCCCAAAGCGGCAACCTAGGAACTTAGGGGATGAAACTTAAGCAGAAAGGACATCTGTCCTTAAACTGTTAGGAGTTTAGCGGGAAGGAGAAACAGGTTGGTCCATTGTAGCAGCCTGGCTCTTCCCGGTCTCCCTGTTGTTGTTTTGTCCCCATTTCAGGCCCCCTTGTCCTGCCACGAGAGTCAGGAGCTCAGAGGTGTTGACGTCTTGGCTGAAGACCCTGGGCATTATACGCAGTCTGCAAATTGCTCACTCGGTTCTGGGTACCAGTGCACAGCGGCTGGGGCCAGGCAGGGCAAGAGACTTAGGCCAAGGTGTGAGCCATTTTGATCTTGGCTCATTTACTCACACCCTTCAAAGCTAGCTTCCCGATCACTAAATAGAGACAATAAACTCTATGACTTGAACTTGTGAAATGAGATGAAATGAGGTGTTTGTTAAGTATTTACCAGAGCGGCTTCCCTCTGAAGGGCTTCATAAGGAGAACTCCTGTTTCTAGCATCTGTTTATTTATCTTCCTCTTCCCCACCCCTTCTCCCCTCTCTGGCCTTCTCCCTCATGTGTGAATACTACTGGATAAATTTCAAATGGCTGCAGCCTGAAGACTATCTTTATGGTTAGATGTTTCTATGGGGAAAGAAATGCAGTTTTTTTTTTTTTTTAAAGAAACTAAGGAGTAGTGCATGACATCATTCTTAATAAAACAAAGTTAAGGAGTCCAACTGGAAAGGTTGATGACTTCGTAGTAACTTTTTTTGTGGGTGAGTATCCCAGTGAGATTAGGTGTGTCAGACACATTTATATTTTGCAGAAGGGAGTGATTTAACTTTCCTTTGTATACGCTGTCCATGAGGCCAATTATACCTGGGATTTATAACAGCTGATCAATGTGGCGAACTGGAAAGGCCCTTGAAAAAATTAAAAAGCGAAAATGTGGCCATTCTTTCATCAGATAATCTTCAACCGCCCCTAGCCTATCTGATGGATGAGAATTGGTTTTCCCAGAGGTAATTCTGAGGCTCTTGCTGCTGCTACTTTGTTTTCTAGTGCGATTAATGAAAGCCTTGTCTCCAACAGATTGTCTGGGTCTTTAGGACAAGAATGGTCTCCCTTACTGTTTTTTCCTCTCTATTCTTTGGTAATTAGGTCACTTAATAATTATTCATTTCCTTTGTCTTGTAAGTGACTCTTGAATCATCAAAAGTAGTTCAAAATAAGTTCATGGCACTTTCAACGTTAATCCTTTTTCCACATATTCTTTGAACATAGCTGTTTGAAAATTGGCAATCTTTGTATTTATTAACCAGAACAGTTCATTCTCAAATCCTGCCATATAACAGGGAGTTCCCTGCGTTCTTTTTATTGTTATGGCCCATGTGAGACCTGATGAGTAAATGGGATCTGTCCTTAGACGCATCTTAGCATTTGGATTCACACAGATTCTGAAATCCAGAATTGATAATTAATTTTAAATTCTGATGTGGAAATAAGTGCCCACTGAGAATTCTACTGAGTTTGTTTATAGAAAATAAATATTAATTTTGTTGAGCTGAATGCATTTGCATTTATTTTCCCAAATTACTGCTAGCTTGCTCAACAAAGGACAAACAGAGGCAAATGCCCCTAGGTTAGCAGCTTTTTTATTTCTCTCAGGGATATTTTTAGGAGAAATGTGTGTGTGCATCTTTAATACATATATATAAATTTTCTGGGGGAGGGGGTATTAGTTTTCACTGTCAGTTGAAACGAGAGCACTTATTTACAAATTCTTTTTGGTATATTTCCATTACATTCTCTGAGCAGGTGACACATTGGATGGGACGGTTTGTCAGACACACACCAGACACAATGTAAGGCCAAGGCCTGACTGATTAGGCTGCTACAGGTAAAACAAGCCATGTTCCCATTCAGACCATCTGCTACTTACACATAGAACAAAAGAGACAATAGGTATGCAGCTCCTCACCGCTCACGCAAGGAAGGGCAACGCGAGTTATGGATCCCCCATTGCCCAAGGGCCAACCCTAGAGTGCAGCCACGTAGATTTATATTCTGCATTTCCACGTTGAGGGAGGCACTCCCAAAGACCCCATACCTCATCAGACCCTGGGAGGCCATGATGAGCTGTCTCGTGACAGCCTCCCAGGGGAGGCAGGGAGGTGAGTGGGCAATGGCCTGGTAGCAGCTCCTCACGGGCCTCCCGTGCTCTTGTGTTCTGGGAAGATCGTGAGACGCTTTGAGATGACTCAGAAGACCTGTGCTTCAAGCCTTTAGCTGCATGGTCTAGTGGATCCACAGAAGGTCGCCAGGGTACCGTGGGGGGACTGCTCCCCTACGCCATCTTGTTGAAAACTGCTCCCCAGTGGTAGGTAAGTGAGAAAGGCTGCCACAGCTTCTTAGCTTCATTTGGAAGCTCTGGCTTGTCTCGCTTGTTCAGTTTTCTAAGAGCTGCTTGGAATCCATAGCGAAGTTTTCAATGAGCAGATCTCAATTACTGGCTAGGAGAGTATGGGTCTGTTATGCTTGGCCCCAAGAGGGCGCCCGTCTATTAAGACAGTGGAGGACTTTCTGAGTGTTTTGCTACAGATTTTGCTCTGCTGGGTTTTAGTTGGTAGGCGCAGCCCGGTGGTTAACAGCTTAGACTCTGCAGTTGGAAGATTCTGACATTTACCAGCAGGGCGAACTTGAGCAAGTCGTCTAGACTCTGTAGGTCTCCATTTCTTCATCTGTAGAGTGAGAAGCTTGTATGAAGTAATACAGGTGACATGCCTAGAATGGGGTCTGATGCGTGGTAAGCACCCAATAAAAGTAACCTTCTATAGTATCGAGAGCCTATTGTGGTCTTGGGCTCTCTACCGAGCACCTGGGATAGGGCAGGAAGACAAGGAAAGAAAAACCCTAAGCTCTGTTATTTACCATATAGCTGGATTAACTGAGCATGGCCCAGCAGTCATCAAGCAGCCAAGCAATGAACATTGACAGTGCTTATGGAATGGTCTTTGTAAAGGTCATAGGATTCATCTTTTGGTTGGATTATATTTAATTACCTCTCTGAACAGGCCCAATGATGTGGCTACAGGTGGAGAGCAGCAGGTCCCTGAGTAAAGGCCTTCATCGAGGAGTGCTGTTCACAAAATCATTTTTTATAATGGTCTTGGCCGGGGATCGTCTACACGCCTCCATTTTCCTTTCACAGTCCAGCCTGAGGAATGCCTGCACAACCTATTTGATCATTTTGTCTCAAGACTGGTCATTTCACATCCTATGGGATGTTTGCGGAGGACATTAAACACAGGTGTGTGTGGATAGAGGTTGAAGGCACAGCCATTTTCCAATTAGGAGCCCCTCGGTTCCCTGAAACTCAATCACATGGAGTGAACCAGACGCCCCTGTCTGGAGCTCTGTATTCAACCTAGGATCCAACTCTCAGTGGAAAATTAAAAACAAAGTCATTATTATATATTAGATTTATTAAAAATGCAACTATTACCAAGAGCCTGTGGGCATGTGTGGAAAATGCTGTAATTAAATTAAATTAAATTAAATCCAGCAGCTAGAAGTAACATTTTCCACTAAGGAGGAGGAGGAGAAAGAAAAAAAATAAGCCCATAAGAGAATTCCAAACCAGAAAAGTGCACGAAGTGGCCAGGATTCTTCTAGGAGAAGGAAGATGTTGTAACTGTTATTATTATTATTATTGCTGCCCTGAGATAATGGAAAAGTAATATGTAAATTTGGAACAAGATTGGAACTTTCCAGGCATTGGGAAATGATGTTTATTTGGAAGAAGGTGAATAACATTAAATCCAGAAATGGAACAGCTACTATTAGAGAGGGAAAGTTTATTTGTGGTGATTATCTAGAGTAATTATTCAAATAGTTACTCTCGGATCAGTGGGAAAGTGGTGCTCTTTTAGTGTTGCCAAGGTCAAGGGAGGGTAAGGTTGCTGGCGGATTCAACTGTCATGCTTCATTGCTGGAAGAATTAGGGTAGTGCTAAGATGATAGGTGATGGGTAAGACTGGAGTTTTAGCTCTTTTTTTATAAGAAAGCCTATGTTTCTCGTTTCCATCGGCATGTGGTGGGGAGGCTGGTTGAGAAATGAAGGCGGAATCAGCGGGATGAACCCTCTATGTATCTACATTTTGTTTTCTCTCTGTTGGGCTCTGTTGCCACAAAGAGATTAGATGGTCCCCACGAAGGCCCCTAGGCATGTTTCCTTATGTCCCTTATGCCTAGAAGCTCAGAAAGCCTTTCCAGGGGCAGAAGGCTCTTCCAGCTAATTGCGTTGCTGGGCCAGAATCTGTGCTGCCTGATTTGCTGGCTTCCTCGACAACATCACCATTGGCTACAACTGGGCCACTTTTTCTGAAATTAGGACGGTTCTGGGGTATTTTTAACAAATGAAGTGGTCCAGGCTGCCCCAGGGTGAGGTCAGAGTACAGTCAGTACGTTAGGGCGGGGGTGGGGCGGTGGGAGAGGGAGCGGGGTGGGGGGGGAGCTCCCGAAAATGCACAGGCCCGAGGAATCCCCAGAAGCAGCACCCAGGGCAATTGCTGGGTCTGGAGGCTTGTGGTTGCCGGCCGTCTGGCTGCCAGAAACGATCCATTAGTCTTTGTGTCAGAAACTGGTTTTGTCCCCTATCTGAGAAATTTGTTATCCTTCTGAATTCCACCAAGGATGTGCCTTTGTTCTCAACTGGCTCGCGCTGAGGTGATGGAACTCGCCGATCAATGTGAACATCAGATTTGATTGATTTATGCTTGGCCAAATAATCTACCTTGCGTCGGTCAAAATGATTGAACTGGTTGCTTGAAGGTAACTCCAAATCATTACCCGGCCACCCAGGGATTGTGATTGAAAGCTCGGAGGCCCAGAAAGAATCCTGTTCTCTCAACCCGGCATTCTTCAGGCATTCTGCTCGAGGACTAGATTCCTGTTACTCAGGGGAGAAACCCATGAGGGCTTGTAATGACTTTTGGATGCTTTTTATGGCCACCTCATTAACTGCAGTTCTAAGGGTCTTCGGGGATGGGGGAGGTGGTGAACTCTGGCCTCCAGGCTGGCATCCCTGTAGTCAGCGAGGCTCTTCGGCTCCACAGAGGGGCTGCATTTTGTCTCTGGCTGTGAATGAAGACTTCCTCAGTTTATATAAAAGGGACTCACTTGTCCCCTGCAAACCTCCATGGGAAGGATTGAAGGAATCAGGGCCTTACTTATCATAATGTAATTTAAAGGAACACACTCTACTCCTTTGACATGCGCGGCACTCAGGTGCCAAATGCTGTGCTTTGGGTCGATCTGTTTTTATTCCTGTGCAGATTTTCACAGGGTGTAATGGTAGGGGTGAGGTCGTCTGGCTGGTCACTGTGATCCAAGCCTTGGCTGCACAGTTAAGCTTTTCATTTTTTCTTCCATCCTTGCAAAGTGGCAGAACGCATGTTGGAGTGTAAAGGGAATCATACTTATAATCATTCTTACCTGCCTGGGTCTGATCTGCAAAACCACTTGAAAAGCCGACAGGCCACTCAACCTGCCACATGGCACAGGGAAAAGAATTGGTTTTAACTTCCATAGCATCGGTATCATTTGGCCAGTTGAGACTGGATAATTTCTAATGATTCTCAGGAGTTTCTTTGTGATATGTCCCTCTGTAATAGATTTCTTTCCACAAAAAAGTAGGAAAGATAAGAAGATGATATCAGGAAAAATAAATCACATTTCTTTAAAATATTTTTCTACCTATGTTTCTAATGCCAATACTAGAAATTATGAGGAAGAGGGTGCCTGGGTGGCTCAGTCATTAAGCATCTGACTTTGCTCAGGTCATGATCTTACAGTTTGTGAGTTTGAGTCCCACATGGGGTAAACACAAGCCCTGCTTCGGGTGAAGCCCCACTTCTCTTTCTCTCTCTCTCTCTCTCTCTGCCCCTCATGGGATTCTCTCTCTCCCTCTCTCTCTGACCCTCACTCACTTGCACCCTCTCTCTCTCTCTTTAAAAAAAAAAAAAAGAAATTATGAGGAAGAAATCCAAGTATGGCTTGATGGCTTTATGTGTTTGATTTGTTCCATGATGCTCTCATGAAGTCAGATTGCCAGAAGCAAACTGTGAGGGGGACCGACATGGAAGTGTAGGACAGAAAGAGCAATGTTAGAGAATGCTCACATTCTATTTCTAAGGATGTGCACAATTTACGAAAGACACCGTGAAGGCTTTTGGAGTGAACGTCTCCGTTTCCACTGCCGCGTGTGCGGGTGGGTTCGGGGAGGTCGTGAGCGCACAGCTTGAACATGGCCGAGTGGCTGGCCGCTGGAAAGACTGCATGGCTCAGCATGCCCGTTGCCTGCCCAGATGGGTAGGAGTAGGGAGTTGGGGGGGGTGGGGTAGGGTTTGGTTTGGGAGAATCAATGTGTCATGGAAAGATGAAATGAATAGTGATGGAGGAGCCCGAACACCTTCGAGAGAGACGCTAATTCCCTGCCAAGTGCTGACTGCAACAATGGGGGAAAATATTGCTGCTACTTCATTGGCATTGCCATCATTTCTGCACGTCCAATTTCCGTAAATATTACGAACCAGTCTTCATCCTAAATATGATTTATGCGGAAGGGTTTCAAGAGCTGATCTCTGTAGGTGGGACCTTGATCTAGGATATTTATGTGTCCTCCCTTCGTAGTAAGCCATTTGCCAACAGGTGTGAACATAGCTTTGGACAAGACCTCTTGTTTTGTTTCTTAATCCTGTTAAAGAGAGACAGCATATGGTTAAGAACATGGACTTGAATCACCAGATCTAGATTTGAATCCAAGATCTACTATTTATTGGCTGCTTGATCCTAAGTATGTTGCTCAACCTTTTTTTTTTCCCCCAGCCTGTTTTCTTATCTTCAAACTGAGGGCGATAACAGTACCTACCTTATATGTAGTTGTCAGGATTAAGTGATAGGATGAATCGAAAGCACTTGGAATTTTTTCAACCATAGTCTGTAGTAGGAAATACATTAAAAAAAAATTTTTTTTTAACGTTTATTTATTTTTGAGACAGAGAGAGACAGAGCATGAACGGGGGAGGGTCAGAATGAGGGAGACAAAGAATCTGAAACAGGCTCCAGGCTCTGAGCTGTCAGCACAGAGCCCGACGCGGGGCTCGAACTCACAGACTGTGAGATCGTGACCTGAGCTGAAGTCGGACACTTAACCGACCAAGCCTCCCAGGCTCCCCGGAAATACATTTTTACTTTATTGGTTGGCATTCCTCAATATACACAGAGAGACACACACATCACTTTACCAAGACTTTCATGAAACAATAGTTATCCTTCCTATGTGCAATGCACTGCTATTTTCTGTTTTATGCTATTTCATATTACTAAAAATCTTGGTCATGACCCACTAAATTAATTTAAAAACCCATCAGTGGGTCATGATCCACGGTTTGAAAAACACAGACCTAGCACAGCATAGTGACTGGCACACAGTTATCACTCTCTAAGGAACAAGCATTGTACTGGGGAAGGAATAGGGTCATGCAATAGGTAATTGAGTCCTAATTCTTTGGTCAGAGGAAGTTGTAATAAGATGCTTAAATTTTCTTAAAAAAAATTTTTTTTAATGTTTTATTTAGTTTCAAGAGAGACACGCACGTGCCAGCGGGGAAGGGGCAGGGAGAGAGGAGGACAGAGGATCTGAAGCAGGTTCTGCACTGACAGCAGAGAGCCCGAAGTGGGGCTGGAACTCACAGACTGTGAGATAATGATGACTTCGGCTGAAGTTGGACGCTCAACTGACTGACCGAGCCACCCAGGTGCCCCAGAATGCTAAAAGTTTCTCAAAGGGAGTAGTATGAAGGTTGCCAGTATGACAAAAGATCCAACATGTGGGCAGGGCTGTATTTCTCTTTCGGAGACTTTTAGGATGAATCTGCCTCCAAGCTCTTTCAGGTTTGCTGACCTACTTCGGTTTCTTGTGGTTGTAGGACTGAGGTCCCGGTTTTCTTGCTGGCTGTCCGCTATGCTCTTAGAGGCTGCCATCATGCTCCTCATGCTTTCCGTGTGGCTCAGGGGCGGGCGGAGTCCCTCTCACCTTTTAAATATCCCTGACTTCCCTTTCTGCCACATCTCAGCTGAGGAAATTTCTCTGTTTTTCAGGGCACAGGGAATTAATTAGATTAATTAATTAGATTGGGCCCACCTGGATAATTCAGGATACTATCCCTACCTTAAGGTCCGTAACCTTAATTATATCTGCAAAGTCTATCTTATCATGTACTGTAACATATTCATAGAATCCAGGGAGTAGGACAATGGGCCTCTTTGGGGGGGTGGTATTATTCAGCCTACCACACTTGGCTTGGAAATTACTTTCTCTTTTGAGACGAGCTTCTATTGTTGTCAGACTTGTCATAAGTAGCTAGAGTTTAAAATTATAGAATTTTAGAAGTGGATACCTTTTAAGATTCATAGGGTTCAAGTTCTTCATTTTATAGATGAGGAAACCAAATAGAATTACTTGTTTAGTTTCACAGGAGGCGGTGGGAGGATCAGGAGTGCATCCTGTTTCTTGATTTCTGGTCCTTCTTCATGGCTCAGGATGGATTATGTTCCTGGGAGGGTGGATCTTTAGGAAGAAGTAAATGAAAAGCCTTGGCAATGGGCAGGCCAGGTTTTATGTCCTTGTCCCCCTCCAGATATGACTTCTAGAAAGCACTTCTAAGGTGGAATTCTGACAGTTATTCAAGGGTTATTTTATACCATCCCAGAATGGTGACATCTTTAAAAATGTTTTTGATTTTATTTTTGAGAGAGCACAGCAGGGGAGGGGCAGAGAGAGACGGGGACAGAGGATCCAAAGTGGGCTCTGTGCTGACAGCAGCAAACCCTTTGTGGGGCTTGAACTCACGAACTGTGAGATCATGACCTGAGCTGAAGTTGGACGCTCAACCAACTGAGCCACCCAGGTGCCCCAACATTCAGATATTTTAGATGGAAAAAGAGAGTATTTCATTTTTTCTTCTTCTTTGTATAATGTAAACATCCTTGTATCTGAGGTTAATAAAGCCCGAGAGAATGAGAAGGAAAAGGAATACAAAAGGCTGATAAGAGGCTGAAACTATCAATTCTAGGGTGGCTCTTAAATGAAGTTCTCACCGTGGTGGCCTGTGTTGTCTCAGGCTGAGATCAACGCACAAGACCAGCAGTGGTTTATTTTGTGAGTTTTAATGGGAGCTGGAAAGAGATCCTATTATCTATCTATCTATCTATCTATCTATCCATCTGTCTATCCATCCATCCATCTCATATCTATCAATTATATCTATTTATCTATCTATCTATCCATCCGTCCATCCATCCATCTCATATCTATCAATTATATCTATCTATCTATCTATCTGTCTATCTATCTATCCATCCATCTTATATCAATTATATCTATCTATCTATCTATCTATCTATCTCATATCTATCAATTATATCTATCTATCCATCCATCCATCTCATATCTATCAATTATCTCTATCTATCCATCCATCCATCTATCTCATATCTATCAATTATATGTATCTATCCATCCATCCATCTCATATCTATCAATTATATCTATTTATCTATCTATCCATCCATCCATCCATCTCATATCTATCAATTATATCTATCTATCTATCCATCCATCCATCTTATATCTATCAATTATATCTATCTATCTATCTCATATCTATCAATTATATCTATCTATCCATCCATCCATCTCATATCTATCAAGGAGCGCGAGCGAGCCAGCCAGCAGCCAGCGCAGAGCGAGCAAGGAGAGGGAGGAGCCAGCCAGCCAGCGCAGAGCGAGCAAGGAGAGCGAGGGAGCAGCGAGCGAGCAGCCAGCCATCCAGCGCAGAGCGAGCAAGGAGAGCGAGCGAGCGAGCGAGCGAGCCAGCCAGCGGCGAGCAGAAGGAGAGCGAGCGAGCGAGCGAGCGAGCGAGCGAGCGAGCAGAGCGAGCAAGGAGCGCGAGCGAGCCAGCCAGCCAGCGAGAGCAGAGCGAGCAAGAGAGGGAGCGAGCCAGCCAGCCAGCGCAGAGCGAGCAAGGAGAGCGAGCGAGCGGCGAGCGCCAGCAGCGCAGGATCGAGCAATGGAGAGCGAGCATCCAGCCACCAGCCAGCGCAGACCAGCAAGTAGAGGAGCAGCGAGCGAGCGACGAGCCAGCGAGCGCAGAGCGAGCAAGGAGCGCCGGGAGCGAGCGAGCGACGAGCCAGCCCAGCGCAGTAGCTATCAATTATCTCTATCCATCTATCCATCCATCCATCCATCTCATATCTATCAATTATATGTATCTATCTATCTATCTATCTATCTATCCATCCATCCATCTCATATCTATCAATTATATGTATCTATCTATCTATCTATCTATCCATCCATCCATCTCATATCTATCAATTCTATCTATCTATGTATCTATCTATCTATGTATCTATCTATCTATGTATCTATCTATCTATCATCACTTGTCCATTTATCCATTCATCCATTAATTATTCTTTCAATCCCACTTCAAGCAGTCTCTACTTATGGAGAACCTGTCATACATCTGGGGCTGTGCTAGGTACTAGGATACACTGAGGAATTAGATATAGTCTCTGTCTTTAAGGAGCACACAGTTTAGCTGGGGAGACAGACACAGGAGCAGATGCTGTCCCAGAATTGTGACTACAAGCCCTACTACCTTTTAAGAAGGGGCCAAGGGAAGCCAGGAACCTCCCTCCGGGGCCTGTGAGGAGGGGGTAGACTTCCTGGCCACTGCTGCTACCACATCAACACAGGATGAAAGCACTGAAAGGGGGATGCTATCAGTTTCCATAAGGTGCCAAGAGACAGGGAGGTTTTGGTCATTGGCCTTGTCGGGAGTTCGGTGCTCACGGTACAAGGGGATTGCTACCTCCCCCGAGGGAGCACGAGGGTGCTTTTCCTTCCCTCACATCAAATGAAAGGACCCCTTGGACAATCATTTGTGAAGCTGGGTGTGGAGCTCCCTGCAAGGCGGGGAGATTGGCGTCTCACACCCTGGGCCTCAGACTTGCTGAAAGGAGGAGGGATTGGAAGGAGCCCGCAGAGCTGAGGAGGAGGCCTTGGCCTTCCAAGCACCGACTGGCCTGGGAGGTGCACTTGAGTCTCTAGTGGGTTGAGGGTACTCCACGGGAGGTGGCTGGTTCCGAGCCCTTTTGCTGAAACTCCATATACGTGGGCCACCCACACGATACGGGGACCCCATTGGCCAGGGCTGTTGGATGGACCTCTTATGACGGGATTTGCGAGGACAGAAGAGACGGAGCCAGAGTAGGACCCCCACATCAGGGGATCCATGTAGCGTGAGCCATATTGTGGGGAGGAACTTCTGGTATCCTCTAGTCAATACACTCGTGAACCCCACAGGAGAGTCAACTTTGGGCACTTCCCAACATGCCTAGCCTTGCTGGCCAGTCAGGATTGGCCAGAGAGAGGATTTCCATGACTCCTGTTAAGTAAAGAAATGTTTGTCCTTCACCAATACTCCCCTCCTCCCTTCCCCAAAGGATTTGGAGTCTGAGCATGGAGGAGGCGTGGCAATAAAAGCATAGCTCCCTTCACACTCCAGTCCCTCATGTTACAGGCCTGACTTGCAGTGAGGGAGAGGGAAAGTTCTGAATCAGATATGAGCCCAGACTTGTTACAGGATGGGCCTGGGTTTTAATGACTGCAAGCAGCCGGAAAGTTATGGGACCTGTTCGACGTATTAAAGGATTTATTATTAAGCAGGGAAGAAAAGATTTGACAGGGTGTGAATAAAATGTGATGTAAAAAATTTTGTTTGTTTCCCACTCATTTGAAATTCCAATTCTTCCATACACTGGTCACAAAATAAATGCAAAACAGAGTGGTCCTATAATGGTGGCAAATACAAGTATTTTTCTTGCACGATGTTTTATTTTTCCTAGGCTTGGTAAAATTCTATTTTTGGTTTGCTTAGGTTTTTATCTACATATCACCAATTCAACCCCAACGATTTACCCCAATTGTCAAAATTTCTCAGTATGTTGAAATACAGAAGGTATTCTTTTGTATTCACCTGGTTGAAAACATCTCTCTTAGAGCCCCTTCTGACCGAGTACAATATGGGAAAAGGGTAGTTTAGAAGTCTGGTCTATAAAAATAGTTTAGAGGTTTTAGGTGATAGGTGATTTATTTAATCGATAGGAAGTTCGTTGTACCTCCTTTAGAGTACGGGTGAGCACTAAAAAACCTAATGAATTCTTTTTTTTTGTCTTTTTTTTTAAATGCTTATTTATTTTTGTGTGTGAGAGAGTGCAAACGGGAGGGGCACAGAGAGAGGGAGACAGAGGATTCAAGGCGGGCTCTGGGCTGACAGCAGAGAGCCCGATGTGGGAGTCAAAACTCATGACCTGTGAGATCACGACCTGAGCTGAAGTTGGACACTTAACAGACTGAGCCACCCAGGTACCCAAAAACCCAATGAATTCTTAAGTGCTTGTTAATAAAGTGATATATTTACAGTGAGGGAGGTGATTGAGTGAAGCCATAGTTTTGTAATAATAATACCAGCTATAATTTGTTGAGCACTTTCATTGTGCTTGGCATCATTTTAAGTGCTTCATACATATTAACTTATTTAATCCACAGTTTATGATGCGGAAAAGAAGACACAGGAAAGTCTAAGTTCTTGCCCAGGTTTATACCGATAGTAACTTATCTGACATCCAGCAAATTCTAACTAGAGTTAGATTTTGAACACCAGTAGTACGGCTCCAGAATCGATGCCCTTGACCACCATGCTGCACGACTCCCGAACTATCATATCAGACTCTTGAAATGTGGTCAGAAGAAAACACTGCAGACAGCGGAAGGACTTTAAACCAAGCTAGACGGGGATTAGTTGTTGAACGTATTGTGGATGCTAGATGAGAAGACTTACAGGAAACTGATAAATACCTTTAAATATTTGAATAACTATTAAGACAAAGAAGAATTAGATTTTTTTCTCTCTGACTCCAAGGACAAAACTCAGACCAATGGTTGGCAGCTAGAGTGAGGCAGACGTTAGCTAAGGATGCGGAAGTCACTTCCCTCTAAAGACCAGCTTTTCAGGGGCGCCCGGGTGGCTCAGTCGGTTAAGCGTCCAACTTCGGCTCAGGTCATGATCTCACGGTCCATGAGTTCGAGCCCCGAGTCGGGCTCTGTGCTGACAGCCTGGAGCCTGCTTCAGATTCTGTGCCTTCCTCTCTCTCTGACCCTCCCCCATTCATGCTCTGTCTCTCTCTGTCTCAAAAATAAATAAACATTAAAAAAAAAAAAAGACCAGCTTTTCAAAGACTGCTTGAAAAGAACCAGTTCCTTGGTATTGGAAGTATTTAAGAAGGAGCATGAATGCCAGTGGTAGGATTTAAATATCAGTCCGAAGGTTGCAGTAGGTGACCATTAAGGTTTAAAAATCTTGAGATGCTGGGATTTTATTCATCAGGCAAAATGCTTCTATTGTGAGAAGCAATCCCTAAATTCCCTCGATTTTGGAATAGAAGGTCATCTGAAAAGGTCATTGTAGTCATGCCCTTGATTGCAAGTACATCTGTGTCCAAACCAATGGAAACAATTTAAAATATTTCTCTCCCCGCTGCCACTCCCCTCTGCCTCCCTTTGGCAGCCTCCTAAGAGGAGCATCATAGGATCTTAGGCTTATGAACATTTAGAATTAAATGGACAGTGAGAGATCACCGAGTGTGACTCTGTTTACAGAGCAGGGGACTGAGAACAGTGGCATGACCCTCTCAAGGTCACCCTGCTGGCTTGTGGCAGAGTGGGAACTAACCTCCAGCCCTCTAGATACTGAGTTCAGTTTGCTTTGCATCCTACTACCCTACCATTCACGTTCCCTTTGGAAATCTCCTCCTTGCATCTGATGTAAATTTTTCACTGTGTGCTCTAATTCCAGTTTCCTACCGTGTCTACTAAGAGCAATGAATGTTGGCCTTTTTTCCTGGCAATAAAAGGTCTTTTGTCTTAGATAATGGAATGCTCTCAGTTAGCCGTATGTCATAGTCTCCTCTGCTGGGATGGGGCGATGTCCATTTCACACTGGCACTCCTCTGAAATTAGAAAGAATTCTGAAGAATAAAAGGCAAAACTGGTGCTTACTGCTGTTTGCAGGCATTTCTCAAATACTTGTTTGAGACCAAGGACGAGGTCTGGTTCTCACATGCCTGTAGGGTTCATGCAGATGTCCTCTCTCTGGGGACAGACTGTTGTCTGTTTCATAACTGACTGAAGATATTGTTTCTAACCGGCAAAACTGTAGCGAGGTAGACAAGTCAGCGGGGTCCAAAACTTGAAATAGCAGCTTTGTCTAGACCAGTGCTTTCCCCCACTGCATTGTTCCTTACTTTCCATGAATTACATCGACATTCAGTTCCCCTTGAGCAGGCTTTCTAAACATGCGTGCGCTGCCTCTTTGTATATAAATATAATTTAATATACCCATGCTTCCTCCTCTTCCCCCTCCTCCTGCTCATTATTAGATCAGTGTTCCCTGCGATGTGTGAAGAAAGCCCAGGTGGCTATAACTCGGTGTAACCACAGGAGGGCAGGAGAGCCTAAAGAATGAAAAGAAAATGCACCTGAAAACAAACTCCTCTTTGTTCACACAGAGGCCAAATCGTCCAAGGATCTGCAAAACCTGGCAACTTTTAAGAACGATAGAGGAGTGTTATGCATTAAGTGGCCAGCCTGCTAGCTTGACCATCCGCAGTAAAAACAGAGGACTTTGGGGCTCATGGTTTACAAGCTGTGATCTTTGGCAAGTCAGTTAACCCTTCTAAAGGGTCTCGATTTTCTCCTCTGTAAAAAACGGGCTCACTGAGATTGCCCATCGCCCGGGCTTACTGTGGGGCTTGCATCAAAGAGCACGGAAAAGCACGTGTCCCGGCTCCCTGCCAGCTCCCCTCAGCCCTTGGTCCTCGATGGCCGATGCTCCGTGTTCTTCAATGCCAGATCCCACTCCTCCGAGAAGACTTCCAGATTTCCCCGATCCTGGGCGGCTACCGTGCATCTCTATACCTGGCACTCCAGGAGGGGAGAGGTTAAAAAGATTTTTTTTTTTTAACATTTATTTATTTTTTGAGAGACAGAGAGAGACAGAGCATGAGCAGGGGAGGTGCAGAGAAAGGGAGACACAGAATCGGAAGCGGGCTCCAGGCTCCGAGCTGGCAGCACAGAGCCCGACGCGGAGCTCGAACTCCCGAACCGTGAGATCATAACCTGGGCGGAAGTCGGTCGCCTAACCGACTGAGCCACCTCAGGAGTGGAGGAGTTTTAAGCATCTGTCTCTTCTCTTCTTCCCCTCCCTGCCTTTCTTCATTCATTTATGCAGTTTATTGAGCCAAGCACCAGGCAAGGCATTAGGGAGCACACGGTCCCTGCTGACCTGGGTTCACAAACTAAATAAGGTTTTGGTTATTAGCAAATGAAAGTGTCTGCCTAACAGCCGTGAGATTAACCATCACACCTGTCAAACTAGGAAATGCTAGTCTGAAGCTAAAGGACAAGGGAAGATGTACCTTGTTTGGCACATGTTGGGGTTCAAACAATTCTTGGCTGTCAGCATTAAGAAGACATTTAAGAAGAAATATAGAAAGTATACGCAGGGAGTTTTGTTAATCATTCGATTGGGAACGGGCAGGTGAAAGAGGTTTCAAAGTTATAATAGGGGTGCCTGGGTGGCTCGGTCGGTTGAGCGTCTGACTTTGGCTCAGGTCATGATCTCACGGATCGTGGGTTTGAGCCCCGCATCAGGCTCTGTGCTGACAGTTCAGAGCCTGGAGCCTGCTTCGGATTCTGCGTCTCCCTCCCTCTCTCTGCCCTTCTCCTGCCCATACTCTGTGTCTTTCTCTCTCTCAAAAATAAATAAACATTAAAAAAATAAAAATAAATTATCAAAGTTATAATAAAATTCAGAAAGCCCAGAGAAGAGTGGAATCATACTATCCCAGCCATGCCAAGTGAAGGAGGGGGCAATAATGGCCAAGGGCTGAGCTTTGGGGTCAGACGGGGCCAGCTTCTAATAGCAGCTGTCACAATGATTGTAATCATCCTTCTTTTTTGTGTTTGATTTCATCTTGTTCAAGTTCAATAACTTCCCACAGTGAGGACAAGTCTTGGAAGAGGTGCCTGGATGTTCCGGAAATTCTCCAGGGAAACAGCCATGCTTGTTTGGTCTGGGCACCTAACAAGGCAGCTCTGGGAGTCCTAGCCCAGCTGTGCCTCCCTGTGTCTGGGGGTGAGACTAGAGGATGGGGGTGGGGGTGGCCTAGTTGCCACCAACGTTGGGCGCCATTCCAATTTTTGTTAAAAGTTCCTTATGAGTCTGTCATCCATGACGTCATCTGAATAGATTAGCTCTTGCTTAAAATTTTATCTAGGGAGGTGAGACCGTAAGCTGTTTTACTGGTTCACTGATGATCAGTTGGACCCAGGGAAGCAAAGGAAGAAACAATTTTTAGGTTTAAACACAGATTTTCATCACACTTCACATGTAGAACTGCAACAAAGAAGCCAGCCTTTAGAAATAACCATTATCGCAAATATACTGTGTGTCTGAGTCTTTGCAAGAGTCTCTGCTAGAATCATATGGATTCAGTGGTGCCTGGAGGTTAAATCCAACTTCAGAGTTGTGCTGTCACACTCTTCTGTGTGGCGGACACGCCCTTAGGTGCATAGTAGCTTTCCAGGCAGGAGAGGGGACAGGGGAGGGGGGCTGACGTTTTCATACTCCTTGCAGGCTTCTTAGTGTGATTGTGGACTAGGGTTAGGCCTTCCAGGATGAAATTTCCAGACGACTGGAAGTTGTGTGTCAGTGGCTAATAACACGAGTTATTCTGAAGAAGTAGAGAAAACATCCTTGAGGCTTTCATTGGAATTTTCCAACATATGGCGAAACTGGGTGTGTTACTCTCGTCTTCAATAAAGAATCAGCTTTCCCTTGGCCAGAGGTCTTGCATGGAGGAGGCTAAAAGCCTTGTTCTCTTGGGGAAGACTGATTTAGTCAGATTCTGAGGAGCCAGAACGAGGAATCCAGCTAAGCCTGGACAAGATTGTGTCCCCAGGGAGGAACTGGAGGGAGAGGGAGGGATCGAGGAGGGAGACCCAGACAGTGGCAAAGTTAACTTCTTATTTACTCCTGAATCTCGAGTTTAAATTTATCACCGAATGATGCATTTGCACCAAATGACAGGCATGTGACAACTCAGAAAACTGTATAAAAAGAAACCTTTGTGATGATCTGAACAGAAGAAAGGGTCACAAGGATTAAATCATCACATGGCACCTGGTGGTGCAGTCCCAAGATATTAAAATAACCTGTGCCGAAGGTTCACTCATGACTTCATTTCAGCAAAATGACATTGCGAGGCACAAATCAGTGAAACTGACTTGAATTTCGTGGTTGTTTTTTTTAGTTTTATTTATATTTAAAGTTTAAGGTTTATTTTAGTTTGTAGTTATATATCAGTATTTCTATGTATTTACATATAAATATATATTCATATTTATTTTTGTATGATAAAAATAATTTGTCAACACTAGGAAACTACAAGTTTGTTTTTAGGAGTTTGTGTATTACTAGTGTGTCACCAACACCGGATTAAAGGAGATTTAAGGATGCTTTTCTGCATCAGGATTCAGATAGGGAAGGAGAACCACCACCCCCATGCGTGAGATGAAGCAGCCTTTTATTTTACTTTTTGAAGCGATTTGAAGGGACCTTGCACGCCTGTGGGAGCTGGCGAAGGGGTCTATGGACCGCTGTCGTCTCTGTGTCTGGTCTGACGGCAAACCTATAGTTCTACAGAGCTGGAAGCGGGGGGAAAGCAGCTGGCCAAGAAATAGCACAGTAGAACAAGGGCCACTGCAGCCAGCAAGGAACACCTTGAACTCACGGCTGTTTCCTATCACCTGCAAACTTGAACAAACCAGCGTGACCCGTGGAACGAGCCGGACGCTGCACCCCAGAGCTGCATACGGGGTGGGAGGAAACTCGAGCTGCAGATCTGGTGGAAGCTAGAAGACCTGCAGGCGTGGCCGCCACCCCCTGGCCTGTAGGATGAGCCTGTAGCTCCCTACAGCCGTGCCCGGCACCTACACCAACTTTCAGAACATCACGGCCAAGAATTTACTTCTGCCTTCTGAATCCCAGGCAAATTTCCCTTGAGTGATCAACCCTAACCTGCACCATAGTGAGGGGGGAATTCTGGGAAACTTAGTTCCAGACTAGCTGAGTCGATACAGTACAAAGTCATCACAATAATTAAGTTTCAGACGTTCTTGGAATGAACTTGGAAGTAGAATCTTCCACCTGGTGTATATTTGGTAAGTTATTATTACCTTAAAATCATTTTTAAAATTGAGGTAGATATAGATATATATTTGAGCGAGCGCGTGAGAGAGAGAGAGAGAGAGAGAGAGAGAGAGACAGCAAGCAGGGGCAGGGAGGGGCAGAGGGAGAGAGAGAATCTCAAGCAGGCTCCATGCTCCGCCTGACTCGGTGCTTGATTCCAAGACCCCGGGATGGTAAACTCTGGGATTGTAGCCTGAGCCTACATCAAGAGTCAGATGCTCAACCGACTGAGCCACCCAGGCGCCCCCTCCAAAATTGAGGTGTGATTGACATGCGACATCATATTAGTTTCAGGTTTGCAACATAATGGTTTGATGTTTGCATATATTACAAAATGATGGCAAGTCCAGTCAACATTCATCACCATATATACTTAACAGAATTTTTTTCTGATGATGAGACCTTTAAAGATCTATTCCGGTAGCAACTTTCAAATATGCAATGCAGGGGCGCCTGGGTGGCGCAGTCGGTTAAGCGTCCGACTTCAGCCAGGTCATGATCTCGCGGTCCGTGAGTTCAAGCCCCGCGTCAGGCTCTGGGCTGTTTCCGATTCTGTGTCTCCCTCTCTCTCTGCCCCTCCCCCGTTCATGCTCTGTCTCTCTCTGTCCCAAAAATAAATAAACGTTGAAAAAAAAATAAAAAAAATAAAAAAATAAAAAAAAATGCAATGCAGTATTATTAATTATAGTCACTGTGCTGTGCATTACACCCCCATGAGTTACTTATTTTATAACTGGAAGTTTGTACCTTTTGACCCCCTTCACCCATTTTGCCCATCCTCCCACACCCCCACCCCTGGCAACCACCAATCTGTTCTCTGTATCTATTAGCTACCCCCCCACACCAGATTCCACATATAATGAGACCATATGGTATTTATCTTTCTCTGTCTGATTTATTTCACTTAGCGTAACACCCTCAAGTTTCATCCATGTTGTCACAAATAACAATTTTTCATTCATTTTTTAAAAGTTTATTTATTTATTTTGAGAGAGAGAGAGAGAGAGAGAGAGAGAGAGAATCCCACGCAGGCTCTGTACTGTCAGTGTGGAATCCAATGTGGGGATCACACTCATGAACCACGAGATCATGACTTGAGCCAAAATCAAGAGTCAGATGCTTCATTGACTGAGCCACCCTGGTGCCCCTATTTCATTTTCTTTATGACTGAATAATATTCCATTGTGTGTATGTGTATCTATTTATCTAATGATATATCTACCTATCTATATGATGGCATATCTAGATAGGTGTATATAATGATGTGTATATACTGCTTTATGTACCTGTTGGCTATGTGTATGCCTTCTTTGGAAAAAGCATCTGTTCAGATCCTCTGCCCATTAAAAATTATTTTTTCTAACGTTTATTTATTTTGGAGAGAGAGAGAGAGAGAGAGAGAGACAGAGTGTGAGCAGGGGAGTGGCAGAGACAGAGAGAGACAGAATCTGAAGCTGGCTCCAGGCTCTGAGCTGTCAGCACAGAGCCTGACGCGGGGCTTCGACGTACAAACCATGCCATCACAACTTGAGCTGAAGTCGGACACTTAACTGACTGAGCCACCCAGGCACCCCTCCTCTGACCATTTTAAAATCAGATTTTTTTTTTTTTTTTTGCTATTGGATTGTATGAGTTCTTTATATATTTTGGATATTAACCCCTTATCAAATAGGTGATTTGCAAATATTTCCTCCCATTCAGTAGGTTGCCTCTTCATTTTCTCAATGGTTTTCTTCGCTGTGCAGAAGCTTTTTAGTTTGATGTAGTTTCTCTTACTTGTTTTCTCTTTTGTTGGCTTTCCTTTTGGTGTCAAATCCAAAAAACCATCGCCAAGACCGATGTAAAGGAAATTCCTGCCTCTGTTTTCTTCTAGAAGTTGCAACGAACTATTATTGAATGAGTAAATGACTTAAACAATGATACTGAGCTTTCGTCTATAACATTTTGGTGATCTCAATTTGGCGTTTAACACAGGGTGTGGAACATGCTTGGTGCTCAGTGAATATTTATTGGATAAGTTACTGAATGGTGTGGCAGGAAGAACAAAGGACTGCCAACAAAGGACTTCCGGCAGGAAGAACAAAGGACTGCTTCCGGGGTGGCACCAGTTGTGCTACTAGTTAGCTATGGGAGACTGGGTTAATCACTCCAGCCCTGTGGCCTCCATTTGGTGTAAGGGGGCCAGATGAAACCATCTCTAAGTAAGCTTTTGGATTAGAAATTTTGTAGTTCTGTGAGTTGATTAGATTGCTTTCCAAACCAGGTACTTGATACGCGGAATGAGAGTCCCAGAGTGTGAGGGATCCTTACAAAAGGAGGGCTGGAGTCCAGAGCCGAGCGTTCTGGAATCCAGCAGTTTGTCTGAGGACCTACCTGGAGGATAGTTGGTGGCAGGAGGAAAGACAGGTGCAGAAAGGGGGATCACAAGAGTGCTCTCAGCCAACCTTACCTGCTTGCAAATTGTGCCTCGGGCTGGCTTTGCCTCAATTTGAGTCTGGTTTCTTAGCCCCGTCAGTTTTTCTCCTGAGCTTATTCTCTTCTTGCAGCAAAGTTCTTGGTCCCATAGCGAGGGGCAGGTGTCATCTTAAATACACAGGCTCATGCCTTGAAAAGCCTTCTCTCTCTCCTTAGGCACCAATTTCTCAAAACTGCCCCGATCCTGCCAGCCCTTCTCACACACATGCTGTTTGTACTGAACTTGGCTGGTGGCTCCAATTTTGAGGACTTGATGAAAACAGGGTGGGAAGTCCTTTATTACAATTTCTTGTGTCCTTTCTTTAAGCAGCTGTTGTTTTCTTTCTAATTATATAAGGTGCAATTTGTCATTTTTGAGCACAAAGACAAGAAAAATCTCTAGCTTGGGCCATGGTAAATGATAAAAACCATGCAAACTCACTTCTGTGTCAGAGGAAGCAATTATTTTGCTGGGCACATCCCTGCCTGGTCACATCCCGAGTAGAGGTATGAGGTCCAATTCAAGCTAAATTAAAAATTTTTTATTTGATGTTTATTTGTTTTTGAGGGAGAGAGAGGCAGAGCATGGGTGGGGGAAGTGAAGAGAGAGAGGGAGACACAGAATCTGAAGCAGGCTGCAGGCCCTGAGCTGTCAGCACAGAGCCCCATGTGGGGCTCGAACCCACGAACTGTGAAATCATGATCTGAGCTGAAGTCAGACGCTCAACTGACTGAGCCACCCAGGCGCCCCAGTTCAAGCTAAATTTTATAGTTTATCTAGAACTTAAAGTCAACTCTCAGCTGTTTACTTAGTGGCTACTATGTTGTTGGGCTAAAAAGGTGCTAGGGAAATCCTGAACATAACACTTTTAAAGAATGAATCATCTTTTTGGAAATAGAGCCAACACATGAACAATGAGGAAACTAACATACATGATAGGTGGTTTATAATCCTGATGGGGCTTTAGGAAAAAGCTTTCCAAATCTAAGTGACTTGCAAGAGAAATTTTCTTGTGGGTGTTTGGTGCAGAACTGGGCTTTCAGGAACTGTTAGAAAAGAGGAATAGCACTCTAATCTGGACACGGGAGTGACGTGGAAATGGGAACAGCCCCAACGGACGGCAGGAGGTAAAGAAAAGTGGAAGAAATGCTGGATAGCTGTCTAAGAGGACTTCTGTGTGCTTTCGAATTCATCTTTGCTTGATATTTCTAGACCCTTCCAAGGCAAGATGCTGGAATAGAGTTTTAGGAGCTCCCTGACACAATCTCAGATTAGGGATACGAGCCTCCGTTCTTGGAAAATATTTTTAAAGAATTATTGTCTGCGATAACCCGTTTGGATTCCTGGGCCTAGAGCCACATTCCTAGAGCAGGACTCTTGCTTCTTGCCTCCATCCCTTTCTGACATTTCAGCTTCTGTCGGCTGTGGCTCTAACGGGACTTCGCAGGTGGCAGGAGTAAAAAAAAAGCCTTTCTCCCCCATAAAATACCTCCTTAATTTATGACTTTCCATCATCTCGTGCAGCTTTCCAAAAAATGAAACACGCACATAAAGACAAACTACAGTCAATATGCCGAGCGGGCCAGAGAGAGACGAGCCTCTTGATCATTAACCGAGGCTCAGCGGAGGAATTAAGTTGTTTGATTCGTTGCTCCAGGCCTGGTGAAATAGGTAGTATTTCATTTCAATCCTTAGTGGGTTTCGGGCTGCCAATATCTGGGCTTTGAAGTGGTTTCACCCTCTGTGATGTAACCGGATCCACTGAAGAGGCTGTTTCTTTCTCATGCTCCCTTGTGCCCACACTAGTCACCGATGGTTTGCCAGCCCGTGAACCGGATCCGACTGTCCCTCTGGTGTCCGGCGATTCCCCCCCGAGGTCTATATTTCCTACACTAGATAACCGGAGAGACGCAGAGGACAGTGCACGCCGCTTGTACTTGGGTGCTTGTGTGGTTGAGGGGGGAGGTGCTGAGGTGGGGCCAAGTGCTGTGAGTTTCAGCTGCCGAATTTCACTCTGATTTCAGAGTGACTGTACTAGCTCTTTTTTTTTTTTTCTTGGAGGGGGGTTGTGTATCCACACAGGCATGAGACTTGTTTGGCTCTTTAGTTTCCACGGGGGACAGTAGCCCTACCCTCTTCCTGGTTGATTGTTGAAGGAAATCAGTATTTCATTCATCAGTATCATGAACTGTCTGCACTCCAGGCTGTCTCCAGAAGTTATAAACCTGAACTCTCTCTTGTCCCATCTTTTTCCGTGGCCAGTTGTGAGGAAAAGTTTTTATTGAGGATTTTCTGAAAGACAGAATCAGGCTTTCCACGATCTCACTTTACTTTTGCGTAAAACCACACTACCAGAAAGCTGTGTGCTTGGGATGTGTTTTGGCCTCTTGCAAAAGATGCTGTCACTGAATTTCACCAAGAGGTTGTCTCCAGCCTATACTGACAGGTGATACTGGGAAAGCCATGTGAAACACATTTTATTTCTTGTAAGGAAGTTTTGGAAAATGTTATCTTACATCATACAGTGCCCTTTCTATCTGGATAACAGCAACACAGCAAACAAGCGTAGAGATGATTCTCTGATGTCTCAGCATTAGGGAAAATGTGCTTCTCCTGAGCTGGGGTTTCTTAGGAAAAACAATTTCATAGTAGGTATAAGTACGATCTCATTGGATTGAATCCTGCTGGCTGGAAATTTTTTGTAGCTTGTACACGTGATTTTGATGTCAAAGTGACCGTGGCGTATCTTGGAACTTATGCTCATGATGCATTCTTCTGCAATATTTTGTCAAAAAGCCTTCAGCGAGTTTAAAATCATGGCCTCAACTTACTGCAGCTGACCTATAGATGCTCATTGGTTTTGTAGCATATAAAAATTAAACGGTATTTATTTGAAAATGTTTTGCAATTTGGAGGTTATAGTGTGTTTCTTCTGCTATCAACCCAAATTATTTTTTCTGCAGCTCTTCACACTAGGTGGCAGGAGTGGCTCGTAGAGGAGTTTAATTCCCTAACCAAGAACTTTGATCGCATCTGGGGAGGCAGGCAGGGGGGCGGCGAAAGGGCAGTTATTTACAGTGGATTCTGGCGTGTCCTACTCTGCTGAAGCGAGTGAATGCGTGGCTTGGGAGATGGTCTGATTCTAAGCGTGTGGCCCCACACATGTTCTTTCTGCCTCCATTTTTGTGCCAGAGAGAGACGGAGAGATAGAGAAAGAGACGGAGGGAGGGAAGGAGAGGGGGGAGGGAAAGAGAGAGAGAGTGAGAGAGAAAGAAAGGGAGAGAAAGAGAATGTTGGGAGGGAGAGAAGGAGGAAGGGAAGTGGGGGCAAAGAGAGAGAAAGAGCACCTTCTTTATTCCTTTTATGAAAATAACCAACATCTCATTTAATAAATAACAAGAGAGATGAGAAGTCGGGAGCCTTCCTGGGATGAACCAGCGGTCTCTGTCATGTGCTGATGTAACTCTCCACAGTGTTGACAGGTGCCAGGTTAGCAGCGTTCCTGCTTGGAATTCTGCTCATATATTGCTTTCGGATCATTTCAGGTTATTCAGTCAATGTGGAGAGGTGGCCCGAGAAATGGACAGTGGGTCACACAGCCTCCTTCCTAGACTTGGCTTTGTGTCGGGCAAGTCACTGAGTCACCTTAATACTAAGTTCCGTCACCAACGAAATGGGGAGGATACTAGTCCTTATTTCATAGTGCGGTTTTGAGAATTAAAGGAAATCATACCTGTGAAGTGTTTGTGGGAAGTGTATATGTCAGTTGACATTGTTTTTTTGATCTGGGGCAAATCAAATTCTGGAAACCTCCGTTTCCAAACCAACAAAATGATAGCTTTGAATAATATGACTTCCAAAGTGTTTCATAGCCCCCAAAGTTGAAAATTTGTGTACTCTGTGTGCAGCATTTATGTCATTTTTATGTCACTCATGTGGTCTCACAGACAACAGTTAATTGTGTCCTTAGTAAACGCTTTTTGAATTCTAAATGAATAGGAAATAGACTCTTCTAATGTGATTGATTTTACATATAAGAAGATGAGTAAGGCATAAATAACATATTCTATTTTTTCCCTCTTGGTAATTCATTTAATCATTACTTTTTTTTTTTTTTAACGTTTTATTTATTTTTGAGACAGAGAGAGACAGAGCATGAACGGGGGAGGGGCAGAGAGAGAGGGAGACACAGAATCGGAAGCAGGCTCCAGGCTCCGAGCCATCAGCCCAGAGCCCGATGCGGGGCTCGAACTCACGGACCGCGAGATCGTGACCTGAGCTGAAGTCGGACGCTTAACCGACTGCGCCACCCAGGCGCCCCTAATCATTACTTTTAAAATAATGGGCATATAGGGACCAAATCCTTACTGCGTACCAGGAACTGAGTGAGAATCCATGAGGCACAGAAAGCTAAGATAGAACATGATTCTTGTCCTCAAACACCTGAGCTCTGGGTGAGGCCACATACTGTAAAATGGTGCCACAAAATTGGGGTCTGTACAGGATCCCATTGGATACAGGGTGAATGTGTCTGTTTTATCAGGGAATTGCAAGCCATTTGGGGTAGCTGGTACTGAGAGGACTTACGGGGAGTGGTAGGAGATGGGGTTCCTCAAAATGTTTTCTAGGTCTGGGTGTGCCTCGTCTATCAGAACAGCCACATTGGAAGTTTAAATGTGTGTAAAATGCTGTATCTTTAATTGATGGAAACAGAATACTGGTTTTATTTTAACAATTTGTTCTAAAAATTCTCTATAATAGGAATGATAACAGGAACATTGTATTTTGTATAATTGTACTATATTTTAGTTTATAATACTTTTGACATTAACTTATTGGTTAATCATAATAATAGTTCCTTCCATTTAATGAGCCCATACTACTTTCTAGGTATTGCATCTGGCACCTGACACAGGGTACTTTATTTATTCCTAATTAGAACCCTTTGTATCGGGGACCCAAGTTTACCACTATGGGGTGCCAAGATGGGGAGAAGCAGATTAAGTTCTGTGAGGTCAAAGAACATTAAATTTTTTTTTTTAATTTTTGAGAGAGAGAGAGAGAGAGAGTGTGAGCGGGGGAGGGACAGAGAAAGAGGGAGACACAGAATCTGAAATAGGCTCCAGGCTCTGAGCTGTCAGCAAAGAGCCCAATGTGGGGCTCGAACTCACAAACTGCGAGGTCCTGACCTGAGCCCAACTCGGACGCTTAACCGACTGAGCCACCCATGCGCCCTGGTCAAAGAAGATCTCTAATCCATCTATCCATTATATCTCTAGCATCTGGCATGGCGCCTGGTACACAGCAGGAATTTAAGTGACATCTAACTAACTAAATGAAATGACTTGCCCAGGGTGGTATCACTAGTAAGTGGTGGGGTCAACACAAAGGTACTTGATTTTGACAACTTAGATTTGATATAATCATGGCTGGAGAAAGTCTATTTTCTATAATGTAGAAGAGAATCAAGCTCAACATATGTCTTTTTGGCCAAAGACCCTTTCTAGAAAGGAATAGGCCCTTGGTAATAATTTGATTTTCATTTCTCAAGGAGGTTGAATCTTTGGTGAGACAGTCTTCAGTGGTATGTAAGACGGTCAAGACTCTTTACCCCTTTCTCACTGACATGGATGTGATGAGAAAAGCAAATAGGATGAAATGTGAAACACATCATTCCTGTTTCCCTTTTCTTCTCTTATAGCTAAGTCTCTGTGACCTTTTACCTTTCATTTGTATTGGATTCTGGCTCAAAAGGATTCAGAGAGACTAATATTTGCCATAGCAGTGAGACATGAAGAAGCTCCCAAGGTAGAAATAAATGTATCATGTTTCTAACAAATCTTTCTTTTCATTCTTAGTTTGACCAAACAGCCTCTAGCTGAAGATGTTCTATTATTTTTTCAGCTGTTGGCCTTGGAAGTAATTTTAATTGAGGCCAGGTCATCAAGAATTTTGGGAAAATGTACCTATCGAAAGAACATTTTTTGGGACTTTTCAGTTTACTCTTTTTAAAAATAATAATTTTCTTCCTAATGGACTTGATTGAATAATTCAGCAAACAGTTATTGATTGCTTACTATATGTGAGGTCCTGTGTTGGGTGCTGGGGGTACAAAGATGACAAGACACAGCTCTTGCTTTCAAGGATGAGGTGGAAATAGAATCGGAGGCAGATCATTGTTGTACTTGCCGTGTGCAAGACCCTCAGTGGGGCGGCGGGGAACATGCAAATGCCTATGGATGTACAAAAGAGGTGAGAACAGAGGCCACAGATAACTTCCCACCACTGGTGACTTGAGGCCAGGAGAGTGCTAGAGACTGAATTTGTCCTCAGAGTTCATATGTTGAGATCCTAATGTCTAATGTAACGGAATTAGGAAGTGGGAACTTTGGTAGCTGACTAGGTTATGATAAGAGCAGAGCCCTCCTGCATGGGAGTAGTGCCCTTATAAAAGAGACCCGAAAGGGCTCTCCCACCCTTTCACCCAGGTAAGAATACACATGGGAAGTCGGTAGTCTACAACCCAGAAGGGGGTCTTCACTAGAACTTGACCATGACGGCACCCTGATCTTGGACTTCTCAGCCTCCAGAACTATAAGAAGTAAATTTCTGTTGTTGACAAGCCACCTGGTCTGTGTCACTACATCATAGCCACTTGAACTAAGACAGGGGAAGTAAAGGAGAAGGGAAGGTCTTCCTGGAGGGGCAAGTTCACCTGCTGGGTATGAACGGGTGAAGGGTCCCCCAGCTCCCTGGCAGCAATCTAATACCTCCCAGCTCATCACTTTGATGACCAACAGCTCCCAGATTTTAGAACCAGATTTATCGCTGTATTATTATGGTTTGTTTTATATTTACCGGCTGAAAGGGGCCAAATGGAATTGACCTAGATGGTCCTCAGGTGGAGAAGCTGAAACTCTCTTCTTCCTCCAAGGGCAGCTCACTGATGTGTGTACCTCCCATGTTGTCCTCAGACCAGGCTCTGAGGAGCTGATTTGTCTTGGGTCATTTATCTTGAGTCCGCAATATTGTTCATTGCTCCCACAGTCTCTTCTTCCCTTTTATTCTCTCCCTGTTTCTATTCTGTTGTTCAACCCATACTGATATTATCCCCAATTTCTTCTAAGAAATGTGGCACAAAGGTTAATGCAAACCTGAGTACAAAGACTTTGGGGCAGAACTTTTGAGTATTTCCATCTATCATTAGAGGCTGAAGGATCCCTGGAGATCCAGAGACTTGGTAACACGTTCAGTAATCTGACCGACTCTGCTCTTGGGTCCTGATTTCAGCCGAGTTTACCAGTTGGAATCCATGATCATCAACATGTTAGACCAGTCTTGAGTCTGAGAACGCCAGCTTAAGTTTGCCTCATGATTAGACACCAAGGGCAGGTAGCAGTCATTGAGAAACCCTGAAATGGCAAAGTTAGGGAACTGGGTTTTGAAAATGAGTCACCCAAACATTTTCTTTCCAAACATCTGCAGGTTGTTAGCCTGATTTATTTTGAATTAAAAAATCTTTTTGAGCTGGCTGACAGCTTATTTTAATTCCCAGCTGTTAAAATGTTTCAGCAATTGGAATTAGGGGCTGTGCCATTGCTTTTGATGTGGTGGGAAGCAGTTCAGCACTCAGGTACACCTGGGGGACCTGCCCCTTCTCATCATGGTCCTTCAGTTTTATTCCTTCTGTTTAAGAGCTTGGTGCTTTGAGCTCTTTGTTTACGATCTATTTGCTTGGGTCTTATAGCCCTGGTGGCCAAGGGAGTTTAGCTCATATTCCAGGCTGTGGTGGCTTTTATCCAGCACCTAGCACTTTGTGGCTGCCTTAGATTCTTTCTGGAACAAGTTTGGGGAATAAGCAAATACATAAATAAGTTTATATTTAATTGACATTGCCTCTTCCTCTCCCCAAATATGCTGAAATAAATTTGCTACTCAAAGTCATGGTTCTGATAAATGTTTTTAAGATTTTTCTGTAGATTGTTGGCTTGGTAAGGGCTTTTGACTTGTTCCCCACTTTTCTGTGGTTGTGGGTGAACACCTCTTATTTTTGCTGTGATTTTGGAGAGGGAAACCTGGGACTCAGTCTCCTCTCTCCAGTTCCTACCCAGCACAAACAGGGACACCACCACCACTATCTACTACTCCCATCACCATTTATTACTACCATCAGCACCAAGAAGCCATTCCTTGGCACTCTGAACTCTCCCGGCATAACATCCTATTATTCATATTATTTTTATTGTCAAATTCCCCCCCGCCCCAAATTATCTATACTAGCTAGCTACTTACACCTCTTTAGCTCACTGTTATGCCTCATTTTTTTTTTTCCATATCCATTGTGGCTTATTTCCACCACTCTGTTGAGAGTGGGCTCTCAAAGGTCATCCATAGCTATTTAATTGAGAGTCAGTCCTCTTGTTATCTTCTTCACTTATTATCTGACCTCTGTGTACCTGTGTGAAGGGAAACTTTGAGACCAAAAACTAGAATGACAGAGTGGAACATTAAATACTAGAGTAGGGGTTTAGGGCTTTATTCAGTAGGCATTGGGCGATCCAATCCTGCTTTTAATCTACGTGAAACTGAGCAGTGAGTAGATTTATCCAAAAATGAGGAAGTGGGTAGAATATTGTCACAATAGTCTAGGTGGAGAAAGGTACTGAGGGTATAAATGAGAATAATGATACAGAGAATTGAATGTTAAGCAGGTTGGAGAGATATTGAAAGAGTCTAACTGAGACGATTAAAGGTTGATGAAATACGTGCAGGGAAAGTGGAAGAGAGCCATAGCCTTTCTTACTTGTGTCCCTCATTTTTGACCTTCACGTTTTTACTCATATTCTCTCTTTCTATAATGTCCTTTCTCAGTCATCTCATCTCTGTTTGTTGAACTTCACTCTTCTTATCTCTGAAAATACCATTTTTATGAACTCTTTCTTTATCACCCCAGGTGGATATTACCTCTAATTTCTAAGGATTCTGTAGTACTTTGTATATCTTGACTTTTATCTCATTATCTTAGCATGATAATCTCCTCAGTCTGCTTTTAGGCAGATGGCATGTGGTTAAGGGTGTGACAGAGGCATAGGAACGAGGGAAGTGAAAAGGACTGTTGGTAAGTATAAGGTTATGTGGTCTAATGACCAAGGTGAAATTGCAACCTTCATTTCATGGGTGGTGTGGATTTGGATTTCTATCATGTTTTTACTCTTTTTATTTTCACTGGTGACAGAGTTTTACAGTTTGGTTCTCAGGAGATTACGTTAGAATAGAATGAATAGGAGGCACTTATCCTTTGGCAAATATTACTCATGCTTTCCACATCTCTCCATGAACTGGAAGAGGGTGCTGATTCTTCTTCCTGGAAATTAAAAAAAATTCTGCTTGTGATTTTACGTTCAACAATTCACTACTATTATCTCCTAAGAATCTTTCTGAAGAATTTATCCTCCTGTGCCTGAATGCAGCATAGTTGGTTTTCTAGAAAGATGCATTCAGACCCAACAAAACAATATTTTTTCCCCAGTAGTCTTTTCTTTCTCTAAAGAACTTCGTGTTTGGACTCTTTAGAAAAATGCAATATTGAGTGTTTGAGTAATACATTGAGGCAAATGAATATTTTCTGTGTCTACCCTTTTATTTTAAATGTGACTAAACTTTGAGAGTCATTTCAGAAGCGTAGGGCAATATTTCTAGTTGGATTCTCCCAGAGGCGGTTGAAATGGGAATGAGTTACAGGGGTGCTTTTTAAATGACGCATTATGACACATCCACACATTAAGAAGATGACTGGCTTTCTGTTTTTCCTCTTTCTCTCCATTAATACGTAAGCTGCTTTTGCCTCTTTCCAATAGTGACTATGATGTTTTGTCTCATCCCTTTTTTTCACATGACAGATAGGGTTTCACAGAATTTATTAAAAATGCAAATTTTGGTGCAAAACGCTAATTTCAGAACCACCTTCAAAGATTCTGTTCAGGAGTTCAGGGCTGGAGTCCCATTTTCAATATCCACCCCCACCACCACATCTTCCCTAGGGGACTTGGATGCAATGGACCACACTCTGGGAAACACAGGAGTGGGCCAACTAACTGAGCATCGCCTTTCACCGCACGGTCAGTCGGCAGTGGCCATGGCTCACGAGGGAACAACCACTACATTTAGATCTGTAAGTTCTTTCTAACCCATCTCTTCTGAAGAGAAATTATAGGGCATATATCCAGTTACAGCTCAGTACCTATGAACGGAGAGGATTCTCTCAAGTTACCTGCCCTCGTCGCTTTTAACCTCTTATTCTTGGGTTGTGACTATCTTGTTTACCTCAGGGAATCTTCAGATAGCCTTTTAAAAAAACATTCTAAAGAGTAAATTAAATGTAAAGAGTATTTTGGGGCACCTGGGTGGCTCATGTCGGTTGAGCATTCAACTCTTGATTTCAGCTCAGGTCGTGATCTCATGCTTTGTGAGTTCGAGCCCTGCTTTGGGCTCTGTGCTGACAGTGCAGAGCCTGCTGGAGATTCTCTGTCTCCGACTCTCTCTCTCTGCCCCTTCCCTGCTCTCTCTCTCTCTCTCAAAATAAATAAACATAAAAATACTTATTAAAAGTAAAGAGTATTTCACATGGTATGCGGGTATCAGTGAAGAATTTGGACTTAAATGACCCTGAAATTCTACAATTCAATAAATGTTCTCTATAATATTATATTCTATACTGTATAAAAATATGTTAAAATGACATATTAAAATACAGTAAGACCTCTTTCTCTGAGAGAATGTGCAGCTAAAGTTATGAATTTATTTCTTGTCTCTTTCCAGCCTTCCCTTTACCTTTTTTGTGTGAAATAACTTGCCTTTGTAATTTACCTTGTTATGATCTTGGTGCATAAATGTTACAACGATTATAGGTACCTGGGCTGGCTATTGGCGTTTTTTGTTAACTTATAAAGGAAACCGAGACAAAGTCAAAATGTCGGAACCAGTTTAATGATGGGATCCCAGTTATGGCTGTATGTACATCAAAGACACAGGGAACTAGGTGCTATTCGTTAGGACACTCCATCAAGTGTGTTAAATAGCTACTGTCATTTCATTCCCCCCCCCCCATTTTATTCTTATTTGAGTCATACAAGGTAAGTGTAACCACTTCGGTTTTACAGAGCAGACAGCAGAGACTCCGTGACTAACCTGCCTTGACCACCTTGCCTGCCTTGACCACCAGTGTCAAAGGCAAAACGTGGAACTCGGGCTTACCTGACGGCGAAATCTGTCCTTCTCCCAGCCTACTGTGCCGCTCTGATGCTTAATTCAGTTTAGGGATACCAAGTGAATCAACGTAGATTTTGTTCTGATTCTGGCCAGGAGCAGACTCTTTTATAAAGTGACCAGCAGCTGATTGCCAGTGGCCGCGCACAGCTCATGGTTTCTAGGGTGGCAGGTATGTAACACTGGAGAGTGGGACAAAATCAAGACAGAGCAGAAGTAGCGATTTGAAGGGTTTCAAAGCCCTTGACCGACACTTGCCTCCTGGGACCGTTTTGATCTCTCTCCTTTTCTGTCACCCCTTTCTTTTCAAGACTTAACTCACCCCAGCCCTAACCCTTCCTGCTGGTGGATGCCCCATTCACAAGGGAGCAGATACCAGATGGGAGAAGTTGAAGAGACAGTTGTTGGGCGATTGTTCTTATGAGTTATGTCCTTGGGCTCTTGGTTGGAGGGCTCCGATCTGAAAGCTTGCTTCAAATCCACTGAGAAAGTAGCATGATTTAAGTGGTGGCCTGGAGAGGGCTGGGGGGGCCGACAGTGAGGACTAATTTGTTCTTTAAGTTTATCTAATGGTTTGCAAGGGTGGAAATATCTGCTGGGGAGATGTGATGGATTCTCCTAGGAAACTGACTTCACCAGATAATTCTTTGGAAACTGTTTTCAGAAGCGAGACAAGTGGTGTGAATCTGCTGACACAGGGAATCAGCCCTGTGTCTGGGACGGGGTCACAGACCCCGAGGCGTGCCTGTCGCGATACAACGGGGATGATTTTTCAGAGGGCAAACGCTCACGCTGAGTGACTTTCAAAGCTGTTCCAGGGCATTTCTCAGGCTTTTCCACTCTGGATACTCTTTCCCACGGTGCAAGGGCCAAGAGAAGGGATCCTGGGCTCTCTTCCCTGGCCCCCAGGATGGGAATTCAGGGGGAAAAGGTCACCTATTCTCATGCCACAAAAGACAACGTATTCATCAGTTTTTGAGCAAAGGAGCTTCAGTCTGCAAATAGGGGAATTGCTAAGAGCTCATGAGCTCTCTTCCCCAAGCTGGTGCTGTAATGGGGGCGAAGGGGGGGGCGGATGGGGTTGTCCTCCTTCAGGTGAGAAGGGAGTGTTCTGGACTTCTCTTGATAAAACCCCTTCCAATTCCAGTAAAAACATGCGCTCCAAAGCCATCAGCTTTTTTTTTTTTTTTTTAACTATTTACTGGAGGGATTCTGAGAGAGAGAGAGAGAGAGAGAGAGCGCGAGCGAGCACACAAACAGCTGAAGTGGCTTCGCGGTCACTTCTCCGATTGCTTTTCTTGCTGGAGAATATTTCACATCACAGGATTTTCCTTCCCCTCTGTGCTGTTGATCCACCCAAGATCTTCACATCCTCCCCAACACAGATTAAAGATGACACAGGGTGGGGGAAAAAACAGGAGGAAATTGCGTTTGAAAGTTTTGTTCCATTTGTATGACCAGCGATGAAAACTCTTTGTGGTCCCCACCCCAGATTGTAGCAGCAGGGCCCCGAGGCTGCCCGGCTATGAATTCATTTCCAGTCCGGCCAGCTAAGACAACGCTCATATGAATTAATGGGCCTTGCTGGACCTCGCCTCCCTCCACTCACCTCACTGAGCCCAGCCCCAGTCTACAGTGGCTGCACATAGGCGCACACATCACTCCCGCCCTTGACCTGAAGGGCACACCGAACTTGGTGCGTGCATGAACCATGCTGCACCCTGTTTGGGACACGGGAACAAAGCTAGCCGTGTGCTCTTGGAGGACAGAGGACCCGAGGCTGCTCCCTTGGCCCAGTGAGGGAGTCTCCCTTCTAACCCCGCATCTGCCCATCCTTCTGGAACCTGTAGTGTGTCTTCGATCCGGCCTCTTGGGAGAGGTGAAATACGGCTTCGCTTTGGAATAGCTGAGGTTTGCTCATGGCAGCAGAGGGGCTGGAGTCTTAAGCCTATGATGTGGCCGAGGCCAGCATTTCTTAGTAATGAGTCTTGCAGACATATCCCGGGAGAGGAAGTTAGATTAGGGCAAGGCAAGTGAATGAGATTGTTTAAAGGCTGCAAGGAGATTAAAAAAAAAAAAAAAAAAAAAGCAATTCCTCCTCAGTTAGGGTTGTGATGTTCTCTCTCTTGGGTGAATGCACAGGCAGTGTGGGGTTAGGGCTCTCGGCCTAGACCTGGAGATTTCATGTCAGAGGAAATGAGGATGGTGGGAGTGGGGGTGGGGGGGATGGGGGAGGACTGCGTAGGAGCTGGATTATGGATTGTGAGCAACTTTGCCGCTTTCCACGGAGCCTCCTGGGGCCAGCCTTCCTCACCTCCCATAACTGCGAATTACTCTGGTGCCTGAGCCGCCTCCTGGATTTAGCGTCTGCTGTACGTTGGAGGGACTGCAGGGCTGGTGTTCACACCTGGGGCGGGGGAGCAGGGACAGAAAAATGCCTTGTACCCAGCAGTCACTCTGTAATTAGTTATTGAGTGACTAAATGAAAAAGCTATTTTATGAGCCACTCTTTGACAGTCTATTGCCCCAGCGGAGTTGAAACCGGGCTCATTTTTGAGGCTCACAGCTGTTCTGTCCTCCCTGGGCTTCTCCTCAGGCACCTTGTAGCATCTGGTGGGCATGAGATGCCTCAAGTCCCATAGCCAGCTGGGAAGGACGGGCTGGGAGGCAGTACTTCTGTTCCTGCTACTTCGATGTAAGCTGAATTCCTCGTTTTACTTTTTAAGAGATAGAAAGTTTCTCATTTTTTGTAGAGCTGGTGTAACCCAAAATAATGGAGCCCGTGAGGAGACATGCCAAAGCACATCTCAAGATAATCCACTTGCTTCCGATGGTGCTTTCGATTTAAACAGGGGTGGGATCTTTGCGAGACCAGGCTGCTTGGAAAGAGCACGTGATCTGGTCAGCCTGATGTAGGGTGGGATGTATCATCAGGCCTTGCAGGAGGACCGTGACCTACATCAACATTGGGTACGACATCCCGGGTTGGGGGGATTTCGTGGTGCAACCTTTGAGAGCCCTTCCATTATGATCATTGCTCAATAGTTGAATAAAGTTAAAGAAAAAGAGAGAGATGAGAGAGAAAGAGAAACAAAGATTCCTCCCCTCACCCCCCTAAGTAATGAGACTCTTGGATGAAAGGCTAGCTTATTTTATAATGGTTTTTCTCTCCGTTCCCCACTTCCTGCCACCCAGATCTGGGGGAGAGAGGGGAGCTCCTGAATCCGGGTAGCAGGTTGGCATTTCTAATCTGAGCCCGGGTTAATCTGCTGTGTGTACGGGTTGTTGAGCGAACTGGTAAACTACCCGAGAGTCTTGCCTGAATGATGAACTGACACTAACTGACAAGAGCTGGCGTATGACTCCAACCTCACTGAATTTCCTCTTTCTCCTGCCAGTGGTCGTGGCAGCCCAGCATAAGGTGACGGGGAGACCACAAGGGCAAATGTGACATAAGGCATCTTGAGAACTTCCAGTCGGTTGGTAGTGCCTCACGGGACAGGAGCCTTCTCTCGTAGGCTGGGAAGGCAGTGGGACCAGCACACGATCGTGTGGATCAGTGTTCACTTTTCTGGACGCAAAGAGAGGAGACATGGTTACCTTGCAGACATTTTGATAACATCCCCTGGGCAAGAGGTAGGCATAACTCACAATAGATAACCTCTGCTTTTGTTCCAGCGTTGTCTCCTTTATCTGCAACGTGGGGGTGTTGAGTGATGCCGCAGGCAGCTGGAAGGCCTCATTTATTTGACCTAATTATTCCCAACGTAGACCTGACTCATCAGAACGGGCTCTTCTTCAAAGGAAATGAGAGCCAGATTGTCTCCTTGGCAGCCATGGGAAACAAATGCTATCCACAGAATGGCTGAGATATTGAAAAAAGGCACGGTTGGCTCTTGGGGCCAGCTGCCATTTAACAGTGTGACCGGGAATGGAGGACTGGAGGGAGGGGAGTGTCAACTTCTGACATTCTAGCTGTCTCAAAATGTTCTTAATAAAATTAACTCACCTTTGGATGCCGTGGGCAAAAGTAACCCCATATTAAGAACCCAGGGAAAAATGGAAACTTTCAGTGGGGTGTTTTTTTTTTTAAATATTAATAATTGAGTAAATTTCCATGCGTATGCTGGGGGGACTTTTCACAGGGGAACCTTCTTATTTCTTGGTCCTCTCAGGTGCTCTATTGAAGAATTGAAGGATGGGGAAATGGAGAAGGGGAGTTGAAATGACCCTCTTGTTACCATTAGGCAAATCCAGCACAGAATGGGAGCGGCGTGCCGCATTCCCTCTCCGAACGGCCTGCCTTAGCTCAACGATGCATATCTGAACTTAACACTTCATCTTAGACAGTCGCCAGTTGTCCATACCGAAACGCAGGTGCACTGAAAATACTCATGTAACCCTTCCCCGGTCCCACCGTCCTGTTGTACAGTCGTGGCTAAGAATGCCACAACCCTAAGAATTCGGGAAAGATGTGCACTTGGCCGATCCCTGTGGCACCGTCTGGCTCGCGGCCTTTTGTGCAGCAATTTCCGAAGCACCGGACTGTGAAGATGCCCGACTGACAACATCGTTCCAGCGTCGGCCTGCTGTTGCCGGAGAGGAGCCTCCAAAGATGCCGTGTTTGATCTCAGCCTGGATCCCCTCTGGGAGGAGGAGAGGGAATCCCACAAGCTATTCGTTAAGAAGATCCTGTTGTTTGATCACGTCCTCTGACACCGTAGCCATGCACGCATACAGGTGTAGTTGGCATTCTGACGCGTGCATAGTGCGTTTTCGTCTCTTCCCTGGAGTCCAGGCCAAAGCCTGAGGTTCCTTTTGACACAACTCTGCCCAAAACTCTGGCTTTGTGCTCTCCGGCGCTCTGCAATAACATACCAGCTCTGTGGTGTGGCCAGTGTTTACTTAATTGGCGGGAGGACTTTTTAATCTCCAAAGGCAAACGTTTCTTCTGCATTCCACATAGGTAAGATGTGGTTTGCTGTGGTACCAGGGTAAGGATTTGGGGTGGGGAGGGAACGAAGGAAGGAAAAACAATCCTTAGGGCTAAAGTCACAGGAGGGGGTGGGTGGCCAAGAAAGAGAATCGAGTCATTGGGTGCGGGGGGGGGGGGGGGGGGGGGGAGGGGAGAAGATGAAAAATCAACAGGCGTTGTTTTAAAGAGTCAGAACTGTGACTGACCATATGCTCACTTTGCAGTTATTTCCAAAAATAGACGACTAGTGGTGAGAAGCAACTGGTTTCTGATGCTTTATGAGTGGGTCAGGGAAGATGATTTCCAATTGTTGGGGTAAGATACAGGGTAGGCTGTATATCCAGCGGAAAGAGGCGGCTTAAGCTTTACGGTGCGTTGGATTCGATTTCACAGAGCTTTTTACTGGCCAGACAGCGCTGTTAGCTAAGTGAGAGGAATTCACCTGAGGATAAAAGGGGCTGGTGACCCGGAGCAGGCCCTTACAGGTATTCTGTATCTTGAATAGAGCTCATCTGCCCGCAGTGAAACAGTCATCAAGAAATGGGGGCCAGGGGGTACAAGGATGGCCAGAGGGGATACACCGCAGACCATCTGGGTAATGGGACGGGGTCCATCAGGGGGCGTTAGTGCTCACCTTCTTCACAGACCCCTGGATGAGCGGTGACTCCTAGGTCGGAGATTTCCTGAACGTGTCACGTTTCCTGGAAAAGAAGAGGTTGAGGGTACCCTGTTTTCAGGGGAAGAACAACTTTGCTGTAAGTTGTGTTGCTCAGTGGTAAATGTTTACACGTTTCTGCAACTTTGATTTATTTTGATTGTGGTAATTCATAAAAGATGTTGTAGCTCCGAAGCTTGGCAGTTCCCCCAAAGCACAATCTGCCAGAGACTCTCCCCAGGATCTGCTTACCTATTACAGAAACCAAGAGAGTCCCAGCAGGACAGAGGCGTGTGGATGGCAGAGAACATCTCTGGAGGTAAGAATATGGCAACAAGGGATCCCGAGACATAACAAATGTGCCCGTCTGGCTTCTTTTCTGGATGCACACAGCGTCTCTACTTCTCTCTAAAACTGGGGCAATGCTAGAGGTATTAGTTTCTTGAAATGTTCGCAAGTCCTTGCAACGCAGTGCTGGGATTTGCAGTGATGTATGTAGACGGGACATGCCTCAAATGGAACGTTGCTGATTGAGTTTTAGTCCCGGGGGCTAACATTCCATCTTATGGATTATTGTGTCCAGCTTTCAAGTTCATGTTGAGCTCTGAACAGCTGTTAGGCCTTTGATGCTCATATCCCCAGAGCCCAATCTTTCAGCTGACTGCTTTCGGCTGACTGCAGAGCCATGTGCCATGAACTCCGGGACTGACGTAGCAAGTCACAGCCCTGGTCTCGTTAGGACTGCTCTGCAAAGCTGAGGGCAAGGATATGCAGAGATGTGGGTTGATTTGTTCTTTTAATGCCGTTGTTTTTTTTTTTTTCAGATCAAGTGAAACAATAGTATGTCATCATTAGTAGATTTCATAAACGTTTATTGGGCATCACCATATGTCAGGCCGAGATTCAAAGTTTAATAATACACAAAGCAGCCATTGAGGAATTTATACGTGGTGTATATTTCTCTCCCTTCACTAGACTCAGCTTGGGAAGCAAGGTGTTATTCTCAGTTATCTTCTGATCTCTGCCATCCAGCATCAAGCCTGGTCCATGATGGGTATTTAACAAATGTTGAAACGGTATGCAAAAAGCAGTTCGCCTTGAGATTTTCCTTTCTTCTTCTCTAACAGCCTTGCCTCACGCATATCAACTGACGGATTTCCTCCTATCAAAATACCAGAACATCTTTCCCTCTAGATGCTTATTTCCTATTGCACCTCTTACAACTACTGTGAAGAGAAACAAACTTTTTTCCTTTATGGCAAGAGGGACTTCTCACTAGTATCTATGATCATCCATAAAGGCAGACATTTTTTTTGTCCTTTTGTTCACTGCTATTTCCCCAGCATCAAAAATATTGCCTGGGACATAGTAATCACATGTCAGTTCATGTCTTTGTAATTATTTGTTGAACGAATACATAAAATTGAAATCAGGACAAAAGATCTTGACATATTAGACAGGTTCAGTTAAGCTATGTGGCAGTAACAAATAACCCTGGAAATCTCAGAGGCTGAACACATATAGGTTTGTTTCTCTTTTCCACAGAGCTGGCTGGGGATCCCGCTGCCTTCTAGATGAGCTCCTTTCCCAGTGGTAACACCAGGATCCAGTATGACCGCATCCTGTAGCTAACCTGGAATGTATAGCTTTGGGCTTGCTCTTCTAGGGGAAGGGAGGGTGAAAGGGTTGCACACTGACTCATAAATGCTTTTGCCTGGAAATGATGCATGTCACTTCTGTTCACAGTCTTTTGGCTACATGGCTGGGAAATGTGGGTGAGCCCATGAGTATCTGGTGGGCATGCTCACTAAATATGTTAGTCAGTGCTTGCTAAGTGATGCTGTAATACCTTAGGAAAGCGACTCTTTGTGTCCCACCCTTAGTCTTACCGCTTCGGTGCATGACGGCCAGCTTCCCAATGCGTATCTGCGTATCTTTGCCTGAAGTCTCTCTTGGGTCGCTGGATCTCGCTTTGGGCTCCTGCTTTGCCTTCAGCATAAGAGGCTCTGGGTGCCAGGAAGCCACCCTACGTCAGGCTGAGATTAAGGCTGAATAAGACAGAGCAGCCATCGAGGAGTTTATACTGTTTACGTTTCTGTCTCCCTCACTAGACTCAGCTTGTTAAAGGCGGCATCGACTCAATCGATGACTGCTGGGCTTTAGTGTATAAATAGCTCAGCCCCGTCACTACTCAGCTGGTGGCATGACCGGGAGGTGCATTTTCTGCACTGGCTCCCAGAGACGGCAGGGGGGTTAAGCTCTAACTGTCCGCAGCGATGACTTACTTGATAACAACCCTATAACTGGCTGTCTTCCCCTCCCCATCTCACTTCCTCGTTCCCCTGACAGTGTTTCTTGGGATTTCCTCTCAAATAAACTGTTTACATTTGATTTTGTGTTTTAGGATCTTCTTAAGGAGGAGCTCCAAACTAAAATAGAAAGTTGCCTGTATAGTTCTCCTTGTGTGTGTGTGTGTGTGTGTGTGTGTGTGTATGTCTGTGTGTGTGCGTGTGTGCGTGTGCATGTATGAGCGGGGTGGCGGGGGGGGAGATTGATCATACGGATTTGGGAAGGGCATAAGAGAGGTCTCCTCACTGTCTCCATCTGAGGAGCTGTTTGGTGGTTGGAATGAAGGAAGTGAACGGAATACAAGGGCAGGAAGGAGAATACCTGAGATGCCAGAAAGACTTTTTCCTGTCACCGTGTTGTTAAAAACATAAAACCTGGATCTTGTTATTACAGTATGGGCTCCCTGAAGTCCTGGGGAGAAAAGTTCTCGAAGGCTTTCTAAGGTGGACACTTCCCCGCCTGTCAACACGAAAGCCACGGTAACTGGAGTTTTGTGTTTCTCAGCACCCGTTGGTGGGGTTCCAGAAGCCCCTTTGGACACTGTTCTCAGAGTCCAGGCTGGGCAAAGTCCTGAAGTGGTGACAATGGTCTTCAGTTTTTCACCTCTCCTTTTAATGTCCTCTGCTCCTCTTTGGCGATCTCCTGTGTCCCAGGGTCATATATTGCTGAAGTGACCTTATAATTTGTCATCCAAACCAGGCCTTTTTTGTTCTCAACTCCCAGTAAGACATCACATGAGCAATCCATACTTACTCAGCCGGTGGCGGCACCGGGATTTAAGGGGGTGCTTCCTCGCTGCATGTAGCACCCTGTGTCCCGCATTGACTGTGGCAAGGGGTTTCATCACAGAGAAGAAGGGCCCCGTCTCCGGGGTGGGAATCAGGAAATGCAGGAACAGACTCTGGTCTGTTGCTCACTCATAGGGGAAATTTGGCAAGTCATTTTGTTTCTCTGGGGCTAAGGGTCAGTATCTATGGAAGAGAGGCTTAGGACTGGAGAATGATAATGATCGTGGTAGTAGCAGCCACACTTTATATATTTAGTGGCTTAGACTTAAGAGCGTGGACTCTGAAGCCAGAAACCTGGGTTCAAATCCCAACCCTATCACTTACTCACATGAGATCTGGCCAAATTACTCATACATTTTCTTGGCAGTGTTACTATGGCACAAATGCCACATCATAAACTGTACGTATTCAGCGTGTACAATTTTTAAGTTTTGATATACGCATATGCCCATGAAACCATGAAACTCTGACTACAATCAGGACAGTGCACCTGCACGTCACCTCCCTGGCAAAGTTTCTGCGTGTCCCCTCCAAATAGTCGCCTCCCCATCCCGCCCCCACTGATTTCTCCGTCACTATACATTAGTTTGCATTTTCCGGCGACCACTGATTTCTCCGGCGACCACTGATTTCTCTGTCACTATACATTAGTTTGCATTTTCTAGAGATTCACATAAATGAAATCATGCAGTAGATTTTCTTTATGGCTTGACTACTTTTTCCCTGCATCACTATTTTGAGATTCATTGTGTTTTGTATCAATAGTTCATTCCTTGCTGTTGCCGACTGGTGTTCCAGAGCATGGTTGCATCGCAGCTCATTTGTCCACCTGCTGCCGGACATTTGGGTTGTTTGTGAATTTTTGGATATTGCAAATAAAGCTCCATGAATATTTATGCATAATTCATTGCGTTGATACGTGCTTTCTTTTCTCTTGGGTAAATAGTAGAATGGTAGGCTCCTAAGGTAGGTATCTACGTTAACATTTCAAGACACGGCTACATCATTTTCTGAAGTATTTTTACATTCCAAATTCTAAAGTAAAGTTTACATTTCCACCAGCAGCGTATAGGACAAAGATTTTAGCTCCTCCCCATCCCATTCAATGCTTGTGATGGGATTTATTTTATTTTATTATTTCATTTTATTTTGGTATGGTCATTATTTTAAATAGGTGTGTGGGAGTATCTCATTGTGGTTTTAATTTTTTTACTCATGATGAATGATGATGAGCATCTTTTTTATGTGAATATTTGCCACCCTGTATCTCTTCAGATCCAGTGTCTGTGAAAACCTTTTGCCCGTTAAAAAGACACTGGTTTGTTTTCTTCTGTTTTGAGAGTTCTTTATATGTGCTAGATAACAACGCCCTTATTGGATACACAATTGTAAATATTTTCCCCATTCCTGTGATTTACCTCTTCATTCTATGGCAGTGTCTTTCCCAGAGCAGAAGTTTTAAATTTTGATGAAATCTGATTTATTGATTTGTTCTTTAAGGCCTAATCCAAAGTCAGGGTTTCCTCTTACTTTTTTCTTCTAGAAGTTCTAATAGTTTTAGATTGACCTTTAAGCTTATGATCCACTTTGAGTACATTTTTGTGTATGATGTGTGGGGTGTGGATTAAAGTGCAGTTTTTTTTGGCATATGAACAGCCAACTGTTCCAGCATTTTTGTTGAAAAGACTATTTCTTCTCCACTAGATTGCTTTTGTACTTTTAAAAAAATCAGTTGTCCACATGAATGCATCTTCCGGACTTTCTATTATTTTCATTGTTTGTGTTGTTGCTGTCTTGTTGTTTGCATTTATATCAATATCACCCTGTGCTGTAGGTTTATAAGAAGCTTGAACCAATGTACTGTTAGTCCTCCAATTTTGTTCTTCTTTTTCAAAGCCATTTTGGTTCTCCTAGGCCCTTTGTGTGGTTATATGACTTTTACAATCAGTCTGACGGTTTCTACGAAAAAGCCTGCTGAGATTTTGATTGGAATTTTGTGGATTCTATACATCAATTTCAGGAGAATTGACATCTTAAGACTATTGAGTCTTTTGGCCCACGATCATGCAAACTGGGACACATGTGAGAGTGGAAAGGAGGCTGCAAAAATTATTCAAGGACAGCCAGCACAAGCCCAGACTGTTCCGGGATGTACAGGCATCCTCTCGTGTGCCCTCTCGTCAGCCCACGTGATGACATCCTGTTGGTGGTATGGTTCCCAGAACTCTCGTCTCCTCCTGTCCACTTCAAAATTTATTATGCTTCTAATAGTGTTAACTTCATTCCTGGCAGAAATATCTCAATAAAGAAAACCCTAAAATCTCAGCATCCCATTGACAGTTTTTTCCTGCATGGCCAGAATGACAATGGGTAGCCTGATAAATCGATCCCTAGTAAGAATTAAGTAGCACATGTGTCATTCTATTAGCTTCTTGCTTCTCCTCACTTATGAATGTATCCAAATCATCTACTCTTTAACTTTTAAGGACTAATTCTAAAGGCAGGTTAGAAGGAAGGTGTTGAAAATAATTCCCTCTGAGTTGAATTAAGTAATAGATGTAAAATTCCCAGTACTATTTCTGGTGCATCCAAAGCCATCGGTAAACTCCTATCCCCTGGAGCACATCACAGCCCTGGGAAGTCCCTGCATGGAGTCAGGAAGGGCTTTCCTGGGGAGGGAGGGCAGGATGTGAACCCTGGTCTTCCTACATTCTTCTGGGTGGATCAAAAGCAACGCTCATAAAAAGTTGGCAAAAGAAAACTCAGAATATATCGTAGCAAAAAATCTGGATTAGTTCTTCTTGGTATCACTGCCAGCCATCTTGCAAGATACTTGAGGACATGACCTTCATTGTTCTTTGCTGCCATGCACTCAAGGGCCAGGGTTTGGGTGGTGTAGAAAGGGGGTGGTAATGTTGAAGCCCTTTGCCGTTACTATGAGCAGGAAGTGAAATATCAAGGATGTCATTCAAGAGTTCTCTCTCCGCTTTAATTCTGTATCACCCTGGCTTCCTGTGTATCTCTTCTGGGCTATGCTCCTTTCTGTGAGGCTCTGAATCCATTCAGGTGGTCAAGATGATGAGCTCAGCTGGTTGGGCTCTGGGGCTAAGGAAATCAAGGTCACAGGTTCAGTCTCCATATGAGCCAATTAACTCTGCAGACAGAGAAATCCATCCAAGTCCTCAGATTGCCTCACTGACTCTCACCAGCTGGCTTGGAAAACTGTACTCTGTGGGGCCTGGAACACGGATGGCTGAGTAACAGGCCTATCCTTAGTCCTGGAGAATTCTCCCTGGAGGAGGCCCTCCAGACGTTAGAAGCCACTCATTAGATTCTGGAATTGTTCATTAATATGGCTGCACTTCACTTCAAGGCCTGGTGTTTATCCTGAAGTAATTTACGAGCGACTGAGGATTTTGCGTTGTGGTAAAAGTTGATTGTTGATAGTGTACCAGCCTACTTGATAAATGATTCCTTGCTTCAGTATGCTGGAATGCAGAGGCAGCTGCGTGAGACTGGAGTGGGGAGGCCAAGGGCCAGCAAGCTGGAGCTTCAGATGGTGAGTCATTCATTTAAAAACTTCCTTCGCGTGCCTCCCATGGGCCAGGCACGGTTTTTGATACTAGGGATACTGGGAATGTAAGTATTCCTTATTTCCACGCATGTTTTTAATGCCTATTCCATGCTAGGCATTATATTGGACCCTTAAGGGCACAGCAGAGAAGGAGACAGGGTGCTCTCAAGGTGATCTAGGTTTAGGGCAGGGGATCTTAACCTTTGCCACGTGATGAGGGACCATAAGGCAAGCTGAGGGCCAAGCACAAACTAGCACAACCCTCCCCCGCCCCCAGGTGGGATTTGTGCAATATTCCTCAGGAGGTCCTGGCCACCCAAGAACAAAGGAAAGGGTGGAAGACAAACCGTTAAACTGATAGAGTCTCCAGCAGTTTACAAACATCTTAGTAATATGACAAGAAAAGCCAGTCTTATCAATAGCCCAATCTCCAGGAACTCCCTACTATTTTAAAGACAATGCTTTGCTTTAGCTTGGGCTCCAGTAATCTGTAAATCCTCTTTACCATATGGAATTCTCTTTAAGAAACTTCCTCTTGACTTTCCCTCCCCCAGCTCCACAGTATATAAGCAGTCACAGCCCCAGCTCAGCTCTTTCTGCCCACGGGTCCTGTCCCCACGCTTTAATAAAATCACCTTTTTGCACCAAAGACGTCTTCAAGAATTCCTTCTTGGCCGTCGGCTGGGCTCTGGACCCCCACCCCTCCAAAACCCCCTCACGTGGACTCTCTTGGCAGTCTTGTGAAGTCTATGGAAGGCTTCTCAGAATAATAGCTTTAGATGCACAGAACAAGCACATGAGATTACAGAGGAAGCCAGTTATAATACAATACAGTTGTCAAAATATTAAACAAATACATCCGTGCTAAGTGCTAAGTATTGCACATGTAACCATGGTCCCTGTGTGTTCACAGCTCCTCCTCAGGGCCGCTGTGCCAATCTCAGCTCCTGCTGTTGGGGTGGTTCTAGCCAGCCATGCTTTGAGCCACACGTCTTGGTCCTCCTCCCAGGCATAGCTGAGCAAAGATAGGGAAGCGCTGACCTGGAGGCTGCTGTTCCATCTTGAACGACTGAGATGCTCTGACCAAAAGAGCTGTGTCAGTCAGCAGGTCATTCTTAGGTAAGCTCGGTTGGAAGGCAGGACAGATTTCAGGTACGGCTGGGAACGAAAGGCGAAGACATGCAAAGAGTAGACCCTGAGTTAGTGCTATAGTCATGAGATGTCTGGAGCAAGCTGAGGTTGTGAGGAAGCTGAATCTAAGAACCCGTTAAGAGAGAGAAGAGAGGTGATGAGTCACTTGTAGTGGGAAGACAGGCAGATGAATGCCCTGAGGAGGTGAGTGGAATTGAGGGCAGAGCCTTAGAGTGAAAATCTAGAAATCTCTCTGCTGAGATCTACAGAATTGCTTTGGATCTGGAACAGTCCTTAAGTTTGTCTCCCCACTTCCATTTTCCCCAAGGGGTCTGGTTGTTATCTTCTCTTCAATGGCACTGAAGGCCAGCTTCCTGGCTGACATTCCCATTTTCTTTATTACCAGGTACATTCTTACAATAAGCTTTCGTGTCCTGAGGCAACTAGAGTAGCTCTCCGTTCTTTGTGATCAAAAGAGTCAAATGCAAACATGGCAGGGTGGGGTGAGTCCTCAGGAAATAAGGGGGGAACCTGACTTCCTCAAGCCATAGTTGTGGACAACAAATGCTTCCCAGCACACTTATTTTTTTTTTAATGTTTATTTATTTATTTTGAGAGAGAGAGAGAGAGAGAGAGAAAGGCAGAGGAGAGAGAAGGAGAGAGAGAATCCCAAGCAGGCTCTGTGCTGTCAGCACAGAACCTGCTGCAGGGCTGGATCGCATGAACCATGAGATCATGGCCTATGCTGAAATCAAAGAGTTGGATGCTTAACTGAGCCATCCAGGCATTCCCACCACCCCCAGCACACTTCTAAGTAGAGTTTTGGATTTATCAATGGTTAACCGTTTCAAAATTTTGTCGGAAAATTTTATAGTTCATTAAAATATTGCCTTTTTTTTTTATGTTGGTGACATTTTAATTCCATTACAGTATGTGGTGTTTATAGCAAAAGCTTTGTTTTATGTGTTGGAGAAGGGCTTGGTGATGAGGAAAGGTCAGTGTCAGGAGAAATTTCGAGGTAGCTAAAAGTGATATTTAATAAAGAAATCTCATTCACAGCTATATTGCGTGGTAATTGGTAGTAAGGTGAGAAAAGCCACTAAGAATCTTAAAATCTGAGGTTTCACATGGATCACTTCGTAGAAAAGGATGTGCAGCCCCACATTAGCTAGGAAGGGAGATACGGGGGCCAAATCGGCATTCATTCATTTATCTGCTGAGTGCCTCTTACATGTCAGGCAAAAACGAGACATACTGTCCTCAAGGTCTTACCTCCTAGAGGGGGAAGATAAACAGTACTTGAAAATAAACAAATAGGTAATAATACATCGTGAAATGTGCTAAGAAGGATATAAAAGGAAGACATTGTACGTGAGGGACGAGGTGGGGGTGGGGGCTACTTTAGATAAGATGGATAAGGAATAAGTCACTTCCTCCCTCTGAAAGGAAGTGACTTCGAGCTGAGACTTGGAACCTGAGATGTCAGTCTTGGGTGCTGCCAGAGGAAGTACATTCCAGCCCAAGGGAGCAGGAAGTGTATCTTAAAGAGGACTGACTGTGACTGGGGCTCACACAGCCCCAGGTAGAGAGGGAGAGGGAGAACGGTTTGAGTGAGGCTGGAGATAAGCAAAGACCATTCGCTTAACGACAACTTATACAATCCCTTTGATGGGCCAGGCTCTGTGCTATGCCAGGGATACAGCAGTGAGCACGACAGATAAAAACCTCTGCCCCCAGGGAACATGTACTTTAGCAGGGACATGGTCAGAATATGCCTCGTTTATCATAATATAAAAGGCTTGGACTTTATTTATCTAAAGACTATGGGAGCCTTTGAAGCGGTCAAAGTTGGGGAGTGACATTGCTGGATTTGCATTTTAGAAATCACAGCTCTGAGAGCAGTGTGGAGAATGTCTGGGGGCAGGGTAGTCCAGGAGCCAAGAGACTAGAGAGGTTGGTGCAAGAAAAGGTGTTATTCTGCTTTTAGATAGTGCAGTAGGTTGGAAATGAATGGCGAGATTCCAGAGGTATTAAGAAGGTACAATGGACAGGATCAAGTGGACAGGTGAAAGATCTAGAAGGACATAGACGCGCGGGGTCAGTTTTCTGACTTCAAGAACTGGGTGGATGTTGTTGCCATTGATTTTGGGAGTAAGACACGAGAAAACAGATTTTGGGGGGCGCAAATTAAATGGTATCATCCCTACCCTTAATGAAATTTATACTTTATTGAGGAGACAAACACGCAAATCAAACCACTTTATCAACCAAGCATGTACTGGTCAGTAAATTATGCTGAGCTGACAAACAACCACCACAACAGTGTTTTAATACAGCAAGGATTTATTTTTCCTGTCCTGTTACACGTCCGAAGCAGACAGGGTGGGGTAGATTGGGGGAAGCACAGAGCTCTTCTCATTGTGATCGGTGGACTGAGGCCAATAGAGGTTCTATCTTAACACATGCTCCCACCTACCAAGACTGAGTTCAAAAAAAAAAGGTGGGGGGGGGGGAGGGTGGGAATAATGAATCTGGCTCCTAAATCTTCTGTCTGGAAATGCTTCATGTACCTTCGGCTCCCATTTCATTGGCCAAGTTGTACCGTCATGCCTAACCAAGAAACTGAGGAAGAATAATCGTACTGTGTGCTGGGAAGGAGGAAGACTATTTGTTCTTTTCACTGCACCCTGTCAGGTGGGGCACAATTTCATTTTGTCCTTTACTGATGGCAATCATTTTGACAACTTGATGAACATCTTGGCATCGGCCAGACTTCTCCACTGTCAACTTCTCCCCCGCTTTGTAATTGATAAATATATTGTAGGAAGTTACTTTGAAACTATGTAAACATCCCATTCTTCATTAGACTTGTAATTAATTAAGATCTGAAGCAACTCATGGTTTTCTATTTATCCAATGAGTTATCATTCATTGTTGTAATTATTTTGACACTCAAATTGTCCCAGATTTGACCAGTGGCAACCCCCTCAATCTGGCTTCCATGTCTGTTTACCATGTCCCTGGCATTTTTTGAGTATTTCCTTGCCTCTGGCTCAAGGCTCATCTTAAGCTTTCCTTGTTCCCGCTCTAGCCATGGAATCCACCAGTTCTCCAAGGGACCCTAACTGTTCTTAGTGGAGAATGGTATTTAGAAGGCTAGAGTACTTGGTGTGCTGTTTGCTTTGGGTGTGTGGCTGCTCCCAAACCCTCTCGGTGGTCAGAGCTACAGGATACATGTGTCAATGTACACATACGCAGACACAGACACACACATCTTTATTTGTATCTGTGTCTATTATGTATACAGAAAACTATGAGTTTACTTTGGTATCTCCAATTCCAATTCAACACCACAGAGTATATGTTGCTTTCTCTCTTTCTGTATTTATAAATCCTCTCTCTTGCACTAGAGCATTGGCTCTCATCCCAATATATTTACTTCGCTCATCAGTCCTATCTCACACCCCTTCCCATGTGGGTAATCTCCCCACTCTGCTTGGCCTCCAACAGATGCCAAATCACCTTCCTCACTGCTTAAGCTCCGACTTCCCACCCTAGGTTGATGGGGACACTGCATTATTAAAGATGTTTCATGGTGATGTTCCTATATCCTACCAGGAATCTTTTGGGAGCCCATTTTTATAGGGAATGTGTGATATTGAGAAGGGGCTGCAGCCAACTAAGAGTTAGAAATCCAAATCTTTTGATTCCCAGTACTTTTTTTTTTTTTTTTCCTCCTCTAAAGCCCTGGGCATCAATAGCAATTAATGGAATCCATGGAAGATTTCTCTGGCTTTTCTTCCTCAGTTTCATTCCCAAATGGATTTACTTTGGAAAGTAAATGAAAGTCCATTTACCCATTTCAGAGTTACCGAAAGGTGAAAAAAAAATGCTATTTGTCCAGCAGTTCAGAGATTTTTCAAATACTTTTTTGTCTTTGGATTACTCAAAAGCAGCTTTGTTTGGAAATTTCAAACTTGGCATCTCTGGTGCATAACCCTGAGTAAGGGACGTGTGCTTTGCCTTGTTTGAAGAAATTTGGTTTTGAAATAACAAAGTTATGGATGTTTAAAAACACTGCACTGAGCAGACACTGTGTGTTATTTTCCTTTGCCTTTGAAAACACGCTCTATATTGTGAAGCTGGTAACTTTCATGGGTGGGAGAATTTAATAGCATATACTCAACTGATGCAAATGTGAGATCATTTTATAAGTCACACGAGAATCCAGTTGAGTTGCCTTTTCAGCTCTTATCCGGTGAATTCACATGAGCTCCAAATAACTTAGAATCCTTGGGCGTACTGCCTGTGTACATATCAGGTGCTCGATAATTGCTGAGCTGACGTGAACTGAACATGCTTGTTTTCATTTGGCTATAAGTTTCCCCTCCAGCTCTGAGTACCTAATTAGCCCACGGACCAAATCCAGCTTGCCACCAGCTTTTCTACAGCTTGCAGGCTGAGAACGTGTTTCACGTTTTTAAAATTGTTGAATAAAAATCAAAAGAAGACAAACATTTCATGACATATGAAAATGCCACGAGATCGAAACTCTAGTGTGGATGCGTTAAGTTTTATCAGGGTATAGTCACACTCATTCACTTCTATACCCCCCCAAGCCTGCTTTCACGTTGCAGGGGCAGAAATGAGAGCTTGGAACAGAGACTGTGTGACCTGCAAAGCCTTAAATATTTACTATCTGGCCCTTGAGAGACAAAGTTTACAGACCCTAAACCAGATGCTAGAAGATGTCGTCTGTTCGTTTTTTTAAATGATTTGCTATAAAATTTGAAGCCAAGGCTCCTTTTTTTTTTTTTTAATTTTTTTTTCAACGTTTATTTATTTATTTGGGACAGAGAGAGACAGAGCATGAACGGGGGAGGGGCAGAGAGAGGGAGACACAGAATCGGAAACAGGCTCCAGGCTCTGAGCCATCAGCCCAGAGCCTGACGCGGGGCTCGAACTCACGGACCGCGAGATCGTGACCTGGCTGAAGTCGGACGCTTAACCGACTGCGCCACCCAGGCGCCCCAAGGCTCCTTTTTTTAAAAAAAATTTCTACCCATTATACTTTTTTTTTTAACTTATTTTATTTTTTATCTTATTTTTTAAATTTACATCCAAGTTAGCTAGCATATAGCACAACAATGATTTCAGGAGTAGATTCCTTAGTGCCCCTTCCCCATTTAGCCCATCCCCCCTCCCACAACCCCTCCAGCAACCCTCAGTTTGTTCTCCATATTTATGAGTCTCTTCTGTTTTGTCCCCCTTCCTGTTTTTATATTATTTTTGTTTCCCTTCCCTTATGTTCCTCTGTTTTGTCTCTTAAAGTCCTCATATGAGTGAAGTCATATGATTTTTGTCTTTCTCTGACTGACTGATTTCACTTAGCATAAGACCCTCCAGTTCCATCCACGTAGTTGCAAATGGCAAGATTTCATTCTTTTTCACAGCTGAGTAATATTTCATGGTATTTATATACCACATCTTCTTTATCCATTCATCCATCGATGGACATTTGGGCTCTTTCCATACTTTGGCTATTGTTGATAGTGCTGCTATAAACATGGGGGTGCATGCGTCCCTTGGAAACAGCACACTTGTATCCCTTGGATAAATGCCTAGTAGTGCAATTGCTGGGTCGTAGTCTACCCATTATACTTCTAACCTGTGATGATGACAAATCTCCAAAGGGCACTTCTTTCTGCTTGATCATCCTACCAAACATCTGGTAAGTTCTTTTTCCCATTCTTGTGGTTATCTCATCTCACACTTCACAGACAGTATAGGGGGAACCAGGTGAGAATTACTTCAATTCCCCCCGTGTACCTGTGTCTGTATTTACACAGTGATGCAGATCATTGCATAAGAATGGGTCTCTTATTACAGGTAATATTCCCTCCATTCCCTCTGGGATCCCATTGTCTCTTGCCTTCTGAAGGACTTGGCTTCTCCTTTACCCTTCTTCCTCTACACCATCCGTTGTGTCTCTCTTCTGTGTCATTCCAGTCAGCACATAAGCTGGTCTTAATAAGATCCATCTTCTAGAAGCCTTCCCATTTCCCAGCACCCACCTCTTATTACCGCCTCATGTCTTTGCTACTCTTAAGAGCTCCTCTTGAAACCATTGTCTAGACTTGCCATCTGCCTATTCTCCCCTCGACCCATTCTAAATAGATTCTATCTCCCACCATGCATGATACTGGGTAAAGCCACAAATGACTCCATCTGGCTAAATCCAGTAGTTGATTTTCCATTTCGACCTTACTTTGCTTATCCCTCGCTTAGAGTGTAGTTGTTTACTTCCTCTTGAAAACATGTTCTTCCTTAGTCTTCTAGGCATCACACACTTCCCCTCTTCCTCCCACATTGTTGGTTACTTCTCATCTCCTTGGATGATCCCTTGTATTAACCATGTCTTTTTATATTGATGCTTTGACATTCAGGGTTTTGCTGAGAACGAAGGGACTCTTCCTTCTGGGGTTAGATAATAAACAACTCAGTCCTGAGTGTACCTTTCAAATGTAAACCAACCAATCCAAAGCCCATAACCCCCAATCAACTTCTTTACTGGGGTCTCACAGAGCTCTTACACTTCAGGGCAATGTTCCCCTGATGTAATCACCTAGGGCCATGTGCCAGACCACTAGGGACCCCTCGTATACCCCAGAGCCTACTGAACCTATTCAAACTAGCCAATCCTAAACCGGTTTACTCTGCCTTGCCCATTCTTTCCCATGGAAACCATAGGAAAACTCTTGCCTATCTACATTTTCCTTCTCACTTCCTCTGCCTCTGACTGACGCTGGTACTTCCTTGTGTGGTCCTGCATGGTGCACCACACCTCCTGTTTCTAGGGATCTGTGAGTGTAACAAACCTCTTTCTTCCCGACAGTCATTTCCATGTCTATATGTCTTTTTTTTTTTTTTTAATTTTTTTTTAATGTTTATTTATTTTTGAGACAGAGAGAGACAGAGCATGAACGGGGGAGGGGTAGAGAGAGAGGGAGACACAGAATCGGAAACAGGCTCCAGGCTCTGAGCCATCAGCCCAGAGCCCGACGCGGGGCTCGAACTCACGGACCGCGAGATCGTGACCTGAGCTGAAGTCGGACGCTTAACCGACTGTGCCACCCAGGCGCCCCTCTATATGTCTTATCATACTTGACTAAAATAAATCCCTGGTGCCCTTAAAACACTCTTCTTCTTGGGGCGCCTGGGTGGCGCAGTCGGTTAAGCGCCCGACTTCAGCCAGGTCACGATCTCGCGGTCCGTGAGTTCGAGCCCCGCGTCGGGCTCTGAGCTGATGGCTCGGAGCCTGGAGCCTGTTTCCGATTCTGTGTCTCCCTCTCTCTCTGCCCCTCCCCTGTTCATGCTCTGTCTCTCTCTGTCCCAAAAATAAATAAACGTTGAAAAAAAAAATTTTTTAAAAAAAACACTCTTCTTCTTTCTGACCTTTTATTGAAAGGAGATCTTTATTGAATTGGAGATTCTTGGGGTCTTGCTTATTCTGTTTCTCTTCTCTATTTATCCACCTATCATCCCCTAATCACCAGGACGATCCAGTTTATGTGTGTGGGTGTGGCTCTGAATGCCATCTATGTTTGCTGATCATCCTCAAATTGAAATATCCAGGATGATCTCCTGTCTGAGCTCCAGGTTATATATCCAAAAGCCTAGCTGACATATTTAATGGGTGTCCAGTAAGCACCTTAAACTTAATATATCCAAACTGAACAACCTATTTACCCTGCCATTCCCTATCCCCACCAAATCTGTTCTCCCACACTCAAGCCTATTTCACTTCCATAAATGAACTCACTTTCCACCCAAATGCTCCAGCATATGAGACCTTGGAGTCACCCTCTAGGTGGAATCTGTGGTAGGAGGAATTCTAAGATGAGTCCCAGTGAAACACATCCTTCTGTAATCCCCTCCTCTGTGAGTGCTGGTGGAGCCTATGGCTTACTTCTAGCCAAAGAAATCCAGCAAAGGTGATAGTCATGCCTGTGATCTCTTTACATTTTATGTATCTCTCTCTGACTTACCAGAAGGAAGCTAGAGATTCTCCTGCTGGTCTTGAGTAAGTCAACTGTGGTATTGCGAGAGGGCCATGTGATGGAACTGCAAAAACCGCTATGAGTTTAGGGTGGTAAGTGCTGGACAGCCAGCAGGAAATCAGGGGTCTCAAGCCTACGCCTGCAAGGCAGTGAATTCTGTCAACAGTCACACGAGCTTAGAAGAGGACTCTGGACTCCAGAAAAGAGAACGCCAGTTTGGTACTTTGACTGCAGGTTTGTGACAACCTAAGCACAGGACCCAGCTCAGCTGTGCTTGAACTCCTGACCTATTGAAACCGTGACATCATAAATATGTATGTTGCTCGTAGGCTGCTAGGTGTACAACCATTTGTTATGCAACTGAAGACTAAAACTTGGTCTCGCATCAGGCCCTGTTGGTTCTACGTTGGAACAATCCACCCACTACTCACCACTGCCGCCATGTTCTTACTCCAGTAAATGGTGTCATTTCTTCACAGACTCACCAGCCTTCTCTCTGATCTCTCGACTGCCACTCTTGCCCTCCCACGGCTCACTCACCAGTTTCCCACATTCTTTTAGACATGTAAATCAGATTACATGACTGTGATGCACAGAACATCTAGGTCTGGCTTTTGTTTCTCTCCGGCTTCTTATGGTGCCCTCTCCCCACTGCTGTTGTCACACGGGTGCCCCCGATCATGCTGTTCCTCAAGCATGCCAAACCCATCCCTGCCTCTGGACCCCTGAACTTTGTTGTGGCTACTGCCTGGGACACTTCGGTGGATCATGACGTGTCTTTCCCCACCTCTTTACCTCCACCTCATGTCAAGTGCACTGCTTTTAACAGGCCTTTGTCAATAAACATACCTTTTCCTTTCACTCTATAACCGGTTGTCTCCTTTTCTTATGAACTCTTATCACTCCCTGAAATTAATTATACATTCATTCATTTCCTCTAGAATTTAGGCTACGGGGGCAAGGAACTTCTATTTCATCTCTGTTTTATCCTCCATAGCTAGAACAGTGCTGGGCATGATGTTGGCCTCAGAACTGCTTTGTTGAATGAATGGGCTCACCAGCCTAGCTTCCATATCGCGATCCTTGTGTTTGCTTCTCTTCTATTTGGAATGTTCTTCCTCCAGACCTCCACTTGGCCACCCTTTATCATCCTTCAGCTTTAATTCAAGCCACTTCCTCAGAGTGGCCTGTTCCTGCCAGTCTTCCGCTCCCTGTCCCCACCCGTGGCTCTAACACAGAGGGAGGCAAACCTTCTCTGTACAGTGTCAGATAGTAACTATCTACAGCTTTGTAATCCCTGCGGCGTCTGTCCACCCACCGTTGCTGTGATATCGTGGAAGAAGTCGTAGACAATTCATACGTGAATGTGCATGGCTCTGTTCCAATAAAGCTTTATTTATGGATGCCAAAATTGGACTTTTGTACAATTTTTACATGTCATGGAATATTAATCTTCTTTTGATTTTTTGCAATCGTTTAAAAGGTTATTTGTGGGCTGCACCCAAATAGGTCTTGGCCCGATGGCTGTAATGAGCTAACTGTAGCTCTAGTATATTTCCATCCTTCAACTTCACAGTGCTGGCAATGATCTTATTTGTTCCTTTGTTTTCCTCTGTGAGAACACCGTCACCTTGGGAGCAGGAACTCCATCATTAATGCCTAGAACTCTGCCTGGCTGACTCTCCAGGCTAGCGGTACCTCCCTCCCCTGCAGGCCTTGCCCACTCCCCAGAGCCCTCTTTCTCCAAAGGTTTATTCACCTTCCTCACTCACGCTGATAGCTTCCCTCTTAGGAATTCAGGGTTCATCTCAGGAGAAGGAGCCAGTACATTTGGCTTCTCGTTGGAATAGGAATCCTAGTTTTTAGTGAGGCAGGGACTCGGTTCTCTAGATCACGGCTAAAATCATTTTAATCACATCTCATTGACCTCAACTGGGAAAGGAGTGATCGCCTGCCGTAAATAGTATGAGACAGTCACACCCTCAACCCCTGACACTGTTCAGGTGAGATTGACGGCAGTTTATTACACGTATTCACACTGTGGGAGCACAGGACACTGCATGCTGCGCAGGGCCATGTGGGGATTGCACTCAGGAAGGGGAACCAGCAGGGGCTACGGGAGGCAGGCTTTGTGGAGACAAGCAGGTGAAGTGACCCTTGTTTTCCCCCGGAGGATGTGGGATTGGCTTGCTTGAATACTTTGTGGGCTGGCAGGAAGGTGAAACCAATTCAGTTGAGGACTAGGTAGAATGCAGCTGGTCCAGCTAGAGGACCTAGAAGGTGGGGAGCCTTTCCTTCTGGGGCAGGGGAGCAGAAGGGGAACTCGTAGCTAAGACGTTGGGGCCTTGGGGGGTTTAGAGAGATCAAAAATGGCATTGTAGGTCTTGCAGTATTCTAGCACAAAGCTTGGAACAATCAATATTTGTTGAATGATTGATTTCACTTACCCTTCATTCAGAATCTCTGTGTACCCAGCTCTATGTTAGCTGTGGTGGACAAAACAAAGACTAAGACACAATTATGTTTATATTACAAGATACTGAATAGTTACAGTGGATGTAACTGTGCCAGGATGGGGGTAGATCCCAGGATTTATTGGCAGGCTCCTGATGGGCCAGCATCTGGGTAGGATGGAAACAGAATGAGAGAGTTTTGTTGAATTAGTTCTATTCTTTCGTTCTCATTCAGTCATCCACTTACCCAGTCAGTCAATCATCCAGGATCTGCTGAGGGTCCATCATGTGTCTGGGCTAGGGGACTGGGTTTTTGTGGTTTTAAATCTAATCTGGGAGACAAACTACAACCACGAAACAGAGAGGGAAGATTGCAACTAATGTATGACGAGGAACCATAGTCTGAAGAGTCCACCTGAGAATTGCGGGAACACAGAGGCAGAACATGTTGTGTTCTCATGTGGGTGTGGGGCGTCAGGGGGCAACCTGGAGGGCCGCTTGGAGTTGAGGGGAGTAGTATACATATATCGGCAGCAGGGAGAGGGAAGGCAATCCAGGCATGAGTCATGCTCTGGTTGGTTTCCTTGCTAAGTAGATTTTTCACAGGGAGGAGCCATCTCCCGTCCAACTACTTTCCTCTGTTAGATTTATGCAGCAGTGGACCACACGGTACCTTGTTTATGGGGGGATAAGACTGTGTGTGCAGCTGAAGTTTAGTCAGACGGAATCTCTGGGGGTCCAGAGCTTGGTCTTAACCATAAAATATAGGCAGGAAGTGAGAACTACAAGTTCCTGGCTCTCTTGGCTCAGCTTAATTTGATAAGACTCTCTACTCTTCATTTCTTCTCTGTGTGGTGGGACTTTGGATACATATTAATTTATCAAACATTTATTGAACAAGTGCTTTGCACTAGGCAGAAAGCCAGGGTCTGGCAAAAACAACGGTAATGACAAACAAATCTCTGTCCTTGAAGAACTTACAATCTGATGGGGAGAAATGACAGCACGACAAAAAAATAGCCCATAAAATTCGGTGCGATAAAGTAGAAGAGGGCTGCCAAGCCAGGGAATTCAAGGTTTTGACTCAGTCATCTTCTGGCTGTTAGTCCTTGGAAAAAATAGCTCAACCTATTTGCCGTTTGCTAAAATGAGACTAATAGTACAACCCCCTCAGAGTGTTATGGTGGCGATTAATGTTGTAAGAACTTCGGGTGGTGTCTAATAGCACTCCTTATACTTGTTATTGTTTCATTGTAATAGAGGCACGTTCGGTGCACAGGGAGCACACACAGGAATAGGCAGGAAAGGATTCATGGAAGTTGTCCCATAAGTGGTGGCACCTGAACTGAGTCTAGAAAGAACAGTAATGATAACGGCGAAAGTGTACCTAATCCTCACAATAGGCCAGATACCATTCTGAGGATCATGGATGGTTTCTTTGGATTCTCATAACATTTCTCTGAAGTATGTGTGACTATTATCTCCATCATTACAGATAAGAGACAAGTAGGACTTAACCAGGCAGAGAAAGGGACTCTGGGGAAGGCATTTTGGACAGTGGTCTGGGTAGAGTGGTTCAGGGATATGAAAGAACAGCCGATGGCTGAAACTGGAGGCAGGGCAGTGTGGCTGGAGAGAAAAGGACGTGCGGGCAAGTGGTGTGAGATGAGGCTGGAGAAATAGGCAGGCCAGACGATCCTTGACATCTGAGGCTTTCCTGGACCCCCAACTGAACTGTCCCCAACAAAATTTTGGCCATCCACTCCCCGTTGTGTTGATGGGAAGCAGGTGCCATTGGACCCTGCTTCATTGGAATATGCGCTCTTCATTTATAAAAACACGTAGCAAGTTTCTTGGGAACTAATGGAAGGAACCATTCCAGAAAAGACTGGACAAAGGGACAGACGCATGACTACTAGTATCTCTCTTTTTACGTTGTCCAGGTCAAGTGATTTAAAATCCGAAATTTAAACTCACATAAAGACAAGCTTGATTTCAAATTCAGAAATACATGCACAGAAGTGGTTCTGTCTCAACTCTGTAATCTTCTCTGATGATTTCCTTTTTTCCTAGGTCTTGTTCTGGTCTTCAGTCACTTGACCCAATGAAACACTGACTGACTTAATCTCTAATCCTCCTATGTAATATAAACAAGCACTAAAAGGCATTTTTAACTAAGACGTGTACAAAAAAACATGCAAAAGAGAAAAAAACTGATGAAAGCAACAAACCAGTGGAGAACAGTAACTCAAAAGCCCAACACCTAAGTCACGTTCATGATTTAGGACTGGTGCTTGAAAGCATAGGAACCTTCTAACTGATAGGAACCCTAACGCGACTAAACCAGGTGCGTATCATGTCAGGACAGACTGCTGGGCCGGCTTGATTTGAAAGCACAATTCATACCACAATTGATAGATTATCTCGTCATAGAGATCTTTGCCACCAGTCTGAAAATCCTTAGTCAAATGATAATCTTTATCACTAAGTAAATGCTAGACCCTGACATTACGAAGAGGGAAATACTTTTACCCTTTAATTGGTGATAATGTAGAAGTTCGGGGAGGTTCTAGGTTGGCAAAACATCACACAGCACACTTAGCATCGGCCAGGAATAAGAAGCAGACGTGGGAGAGCCGCCTTGTAGATGTCCATGGCAGGTACGGGAGACAATGAGTTGGCTGCCCCAAATGACTCAGCATGTAAAACAGTTAGCCTAGCCCAGTGCTGACACGAACAGTGGGTGATTTGCAGTGGCTAAGCCACTGGTGAAGATCAGCCAAGCCAAACAGTTTCTTGGTGAGGGAGTCTCGAGGGGGTGCCTGCCAGGGCAGTCACGCTCTTCATTAAAGAGTGAAATAAGTCAGAGAAGGACAGATATCATATGTTTTCACTCATATGTGGATCTTGAGAAGATTAACAGAAGACCATGGGGACGGGGAAAAAAAATAGTTACAAACAGAGAGGGAGGGAGGCAAACCACAAGAGAGTCTTAAATACAGAGAACAAACTGGGGGTGGATGGGGGCGTGGGGGAGAGGGGAAAATGGGTGATGGGCATTGAGGAGGGCACTTGGGATGAGCTCTGGGTGTTGTACATAAGCCAATTTGGCAAAACATTATATTCACAAAAAAAGAAAAAGAAAAAAAATCAATAAAAATAGAAAAGTCTCGGGGAAAAAAATTTAAAAAAAAAAGATGAGACTGGTCAACACGCAGAGCCTTACTCGGAGGTGAGTCCAAATCCTCCAAGAAGACTCTTCTTTCTTGGACCAGTAGGCAGGAGACATGCTTGCACTATTAGTTCATGGGATGAAATACATAGAAACAGAGGATATATTTGCTAGAAAAGCCCTGTTTATGTGCCTTGGAAGCGGCTGTTTTTGCTACCGTTTTTACTTAGTGATTTTGAATTGCTCTGCTGTGAATCCAACATGATATCAAAGAAGCTCCTTGATTATTGGGGGAAGAATCAATTAGGCAGAGCATGAAGAAGGCGCAGAGGCTTTTGTTCTGCTGCCCATGTATTCGCTCACGGAGCTCAGCCAAGTCACGACCATCATGTGTTTCTCTGTGCATGGTCTTCTATCTTTTTTATTCCCAACATTGAAAACTCTCTGTGCCCAGGAGATCATCTCTAGTCTTTCTTCCTCAACCATTTTTGTGCAGAGAGAACCCAGTGCTTGGCGGGTTTGATGAACGAGGGTCTTGCAGGGTAGAGGCCCCAAGATCACAGCAGAGACTGAAGGTGGTGGTGACGCGGGGAAAGCTGGTTGGGGCATGAGGGTGGGTGGAAGGGAAAGGACATACGTACTACCCAACACTTCGTATGACCTACGTGGTTTTGTGCGTCTTTTGCTTTTCCGACGTCACATCTCCCTGAATCTGTTCTCAGCTTCTCGGCGGCGGGGACCTTGTCTCCTCTTTTTATTCCCAGGGCCATGTCTAGCAGCTGCCAGATACCCAAGGATTCACAATGGCCCGGGAAGGCCATAAAGCAAGACCTGAAATTGAAGAATATACAGTTAATCATTATTGCCTTTCTCTTTCCCCTAACTTTTGTGATTCATTTTCTAATGAGGGATACCCCGGCTATTCATTTTCTCTTGATACCAGCAGTTGTAAATATAAGGCCCCTCGGTGTTATTGTACCCATTTCAGGACACTCCCCACCTCTGGATTGCTCTGGGTCTAGGATTGTGCAAAACTGGCTTTCTGACAGCCCTAGTTCCAGTTCAGGAAAGTGAAAGGCACAGGGAGCTCTGCCCCCTCATGAATCCCTTTGGTGTCTTTCTGACCTCACCCCGCTGCCCCCAACTTGCTGATCTGGTATTGATTTGGGGCGGTATCTCCAGAGCTGACCTAGATTGGAAAAGTATGTCGGAGTGGTTGTCCGGGAAGTGCTTTCCGCTTAACTTTCCCAACTTGAATGTTGAAACTGCTCGGTCTTTAGCTAATTAGCAGAACTCCTTCTATAGTCTTTCCCTTTCTTTTCTAATAGGAACCTAGTCTGTCTGGCACATACTGGGCACTCAATAAATATATACTGTGAAACAAATATGTCACACTAATTTCAAAAACAGTAATGAAAAATAATATTTATTGAACAGCAAGTTTGTGCCCAACATTGTGTTGAAGGCTGCGTGTATGTTTCATTTACTCCTCACTAGAACTATACGAGAAGAATTTTAATGTGCTGAGGAGGGCAAGGATCAGAGGATCTTCAGTGTTTTCCGAAAATACCTCCACCAGCAGAGCCAAGGTTTGAGCCGCGCTTGGTGTTCAGTTAAGGTTTCAAAATCCGAGGTCTTGCCCATACAGTGCCGTAGCCAACCAAGTCGAGAAGCTTATGTTTACATACTTTTTGCATTACTGGCTGTTGCACACTCCAGCCTATATGTATTCTGAACTCCTGGAACGCAATGTGTAGAACACAGAGCTTATCCCATTCTTTCAAAAATTCTTTCTCTCCTTTTCACTTTCTTAATTTGGTCAAAGGTACGACTTTTCTTCCTATCCCTCTAAGGCGGGGTTTCTCAACCCGGGTACCGTTGGCGTTTGGGGCTGGATACTTCGTTGAAGGGGGGCTGTCCTGCCCATTGGAGGATGTTAAGCAGCGTCCCTGGCCCCCACCCACTAGATACCAGTAGCACCTTGACCAATCCAGTCGTGAAAATCTAAAATAATTGCAGACATTGAAAAATATTCCCGAGGGGACAAAAGCACTCCCAGTTGAGAACCACTGCCTTATAGTGAAATCCTTTTCCTCTCCATCCTCTTTTCTTCCCCTTTTAATTTATTTTATTAAAAATTTTAATGGCACAAAAACAGACACATAGACCAATGGAATAGAATAGAAACCCCAGAACTAGACCCACAAACGTATGGCCAACTCATCTTTGACAAAGCAGGAAAGAACATCCAATGGAAAAAAGACAGTCTCTTTAACAAATGGTGCTGGGAGAACTGGACAGCAACATGCAGAAGGTTGAAACTAGACCACTTTCTCACACCATTCACAAAAATATACTCAAAATGGATAAAGGACCTGAATGTGAGACAGGAAACCATCAAAACCCTAGAGGAGAAAGCAGGAAAAGACCTCTCCGACCTCAGCCGTAGCAATATCTTACTCGACACATCCCCAAAGGCAAGGGAATTAAAAGAAAAAATGAATTACTGGGACCTTATGAAGATAAAAAGCTTCTGCACAGCAAAGGAAACAACCAACAAAACTAAAAGGCAACCAACGGAATGGGAAAAGATATTTGCAAATGACATATCGGACAAAGGGCTAGTATCTAAAATCTATAAAGAGCTCACCAAACTCCACACCTGAAAAACAAATAACCCAGTGAAGAAATGGGCAGAAAACATGAATAGACACTTCTCTAAAGAAGACATCCGGATGGCCAACAGGCACATGAAAAGATGCTCAACGTCGCTCCTTATCAGGGAAATACAAATCAAAACCACACTCAGATATCACCTCACGCCAGTCAGAGTGGCCAAAATGAACAAATTAGGAGACTATAGATGCTGGCGAGGATGTGGAGAAACGGGAACCCTCTTGCCCTGTTGGTGGCAATGCAAATTGGTGCAGCCACTCTGGAAAGCAGTGTGGAGGTTCCTCAGAAAATTAAAAATAGACCTACCCTATGACCCAGCAATAGCACTGCTAGGAGTTTACCCAAGGGATACAGGAGTACTGATGCATAGGGGCACTTGTACCCCAATGTTTATAGCAGCACTCTCAACAATAGCCAAATTATGCAAAGAGCCTAAATGTCCATCAACTGATGAATGGATAAAGAAATTGTGGTTTATATACACAATGGAGTACTATATGGCAATGAGAAAGAACGAAATATGGCCCTTTGTAGCAACGTGGATGGAACTGGAGAGTGTGATGCTAAGTGAAATAAGCCATACAGAGAAAGACAGATACCATATGTTTTCACTCTTATGTGGATCCTGAGAAACTCAACAGAAACCCATGGAGGAGGGGAAGGAAAAAAAAAAAAAGAGGTTAGAGTGGGAGAGAGCCAAAGCATAAGAGACTCTTAAAAACTGAGAACAAACTGAGGGTTGATGGGGGGTGGAAGGGAGGGGAGGGTGGGTGATGGGTATTGAGGAGGGCACCTGTTGGGATGAGCACTGGGTGTTGTATGGAAACCAATTTGGCAATAAATTTCATATAATGAAAAAAAATTAAAAAAAATGTTTATTTACCATTTGAGAGAGAGAGAGAGAGAGAGAAAGACCATGGGCGGGGGGTGGGGGGGGGTTGCAGCAGACAGAGAGGGAGACAAACGCAGGCTCCAGGCTCTGAGCTGTCAGCACAGAGTCCGATGCGGGGCTCGAACTCACAAGACGCCAGATCATGACGTGAGCCAAAGTGGGATGCTTAAGCGACTGAGCCACCCAGGCGCCCCTCCTCTGTTGAAAAACACCGTACCAATTGCTAAATTCTGTTGCTTCTCTCCGTGAAGTCTCTTGCATTTAATCCCTTGCGTTTTTATTACTTTTACTTATGCCCTTATCTCTCGTTAAAGAGTTTTTCCTGCCGTTGGTATTTACGACTTCGAGCTCGTCCTGTACGTTGGTGCCAAGTTAATCTTACCGGTCATGACACTTATCTGCTGAGGCATCTCGAACACCTCTCTCCTGCTAACTGAATGCATTTTCGACTCTCTGAAGTTGTTCAGCTGTGCCCATAATTAGTGGGTGAGTTTAAATGTGGGAGGTTGGCTTCATGAAAACATTGTAGGAGCAGATCAAAGCCACTAATGGGCTTCATCACAAAGGAAGGTGGTATTTTAGATCTCCGTTTATTTTGTAAAACCTAACATATAAAACCTTCCCTTCCTCGTAGCTTCAGTAGCTTTATCTCATAAAAACCCTTGAACGTGTCTACTGATGGGAAGTACTTCAGAGACCAGTTCTATCTGTTTCATGTGTTTTTTGGCTTATTCAGGTTTTCTATTAAACAAATTTTGGAGATAATATAGATTATTTATTATATATGATACGTCACTTATACATTTTATCATATTATATATTTATACACTTATATTTAAGCTAAATTTTAAAAATATACTGGCATAAAGCTATGCATAAATTCCCTTGACTTTTTAAATCTCTGCTCTATGTATGGATATATCCTTTGTTCCTCTTAGTAACGTTTAATTATAATTTTTATCTACTGTTTTTGCTCCACTGTGCTAAATCACATCTCTTTTATTGTCTATTTGGAAGTGTGAGCTTTAGTTTTGCACTTCTTTTCTTTGTTTTATTTATTACTTACTTTCAAGTTTTTACTTTTCGTGTTTACTCATTTATTACTTATGTTCTACTTCCTCATCTATTATTTCAGAGTTTCTTTTCTTCTATTGTTTTGGTTTTTAGATTTATTCTCTTTTTTTCTAGCTTTTTGAGTTGGGTGCTTATTATTTACATTATTTTATTCCTATTTATTTATTTGTAATTTTTTTTTTCAACGTTTATTTATTTTTGGGACAGAGAGAGACAGAGCATGAACGGGGGAGGGGCAGAGAGAGAGGGAGACACAGAACCGGAAACAGGCTCCAGGCTCTGAGCCATCAGCCCAAAGCCCGACGCGGGGCTCGAACTCACGGACCGCGAGATCGTGACCTGGCTGAAGTCGGACGCTTAACCGACTGCGCCACCCAGGCTCCCCTATTTGTAATTTTTTAAAGAGAGAGAGAGTGCATGAGCAGGGGAGAGGGGAAGAGGGAGAGAGAGAATCTTAGGCAGGCTGCATGCTGAGCATGATAATTAAATAAATTAGTGTTAAAAAAATTAAAACAAAGTGAATACTATGCTCTTTTGATCTCCTTCAAACCCTCACACATGAATTTTTTCAGACTTTCACAAAATTAATATCATTTGGACTTAATTCATGTTCTATTTACTGATTTTGTTCGTTGTCTTTCTCAGCAGGGCATTTCTCCAATCTGTTCTTGAATTGTTGGCACACTCATTCTGAACACAAATTTTAATTATTGTTCTCCTTTTTCACTCGGCATCTCTTACCTCCCTCTCTCCTTCTCATCCTTCCATTTTCTTTTTTAATTAAAAAAATTTTTTTATTTTTTTATTCCCAACAGACTTAGGGTTTGCAAGGGTTTTTTGGGCCTGCTATTCAACAGTGGTAACGATTATATTGGGGAGCTGGTTGTGGAGCCCGGGTGCGGCTTGTTTCAGCTTCTGACTAAAAGGCCATATTTAATTTTCTCACTTCCCCTGGGTCTCCAACTTCCTCTAAAACCATGGCTTCCTTTTCTAACCACACTTTCCTTTCTGAAGAGAGAGGGTAGAGCATGGCCCTCTTTCCTTTAGAGACACATAGCTCTGTCTTTAGGGAGACACATGTCTGTGTGTCTGTAAGGTAATCTGGTAATAGGAGAAGCAGTAAACGTCGGTGAGGAGGCAGGATGACTTCAAGATCAGTATTGGCACGTCTTCCTGAAAACTCTCCTGGACCAAAGTTCTACTGGAGGAGAGGGTTTTCAAGTTTTTTTTAAATGTTTATTTATTTTTGAGAGAGAGACAGACAGAATATGAGCAGGGGAGGGGCAGAGAGAGAGGGAGACACAGAATCCAAAGCAGGCTCCAGGCTCCCAGCTGTCAGCACAGAGCCTGATGTGGGGCTCAAACTCACGAACCGTGAGATGATGACCTGAGCCAAAGTTGGACGCTTAACCGACTGAGTCACCCAGGCACCCCAAGAGGAGAGGGTGTTCTAACTTAGGAAGGGGTTTGAGCGAGCAACTTCTACCTTTCCTAGTTCTGCTGGGGTTGACATGCGGGCTGCATGCATCAGTGAAGCCCCAGGAAGGCTTCTGGGGTGGACGCATTCGCCTGCCAGACACTTTCCCACTGTTGCACTGACATTACCCGCGGGACCCTAAACCGAGAAAAACGCATGGTTCGTCTGTAAGTGGGTGTAAGAGTGCAGACCACACCGACTCCATCTTTGGTCCTCCGTCTTACTCGAGCCCGTGCGATGACCTCCCTCTGGGCCGCTTGTTGTAGGCCCCTTGAGCTTTATGTATGGCGTGACTGAATGAGGGAAGGCTTGTTCTGATCCTTCCTGAAGAGATACACAGAAGGCGCCACTTTAGCCAACCAGTAGAGAGCATGGGCAAAGAAGGCCCCACTTTAGATAATTAGAGATGGCAGGCACTCAGAAGGTGCCACGTTACGTAACTAGTAGAGTTGACCGATGAACAGCTGGTGCCACTTTAGGCGACTAACCTTTGACCTTCCCGCAATACCCCTCAGGCTATAAAAGCTGGGGATTAAGGTTCAGACTTTGTGGAGGATGGTTGTGTAGCTTGGGTCGTGGCTCATTTCTCCCTGCCTGGAAGTTACTTTGGGTGGTGCTGTAAACCGTATGCAATGGCTTGCTTCGTTTTCAGTCTGAAAGTGCCTTCTCAGCCTGGAGGATACGTCGCGGAACTTTCTCCATCTTCTAACAGGAGGTTTGCAAACTTTTGGTTCCATCCAACTGAGACCTCCCTGAAAGAAGAAAGATTTCCAAGGTTTAGGAAGCCTCCTGTTCTTGGCCTCCTCAGGCTCTGTCTATTCTGTCATTTGCTTGGCTGACCTAACGTTCGCAGAAATGTGCATCTCTCTGTCTCTGTGCTGAGCAAGCATCGGTTCCTCTGAGAACGTATGCCAGGAAAAGGCTTGTTTTCTGAGGACAAATAACAACAAGGGTAGTCTCTTGAGGGCCTGTGGTGGACAAGATGCTTTCCATCTTCAGTACAGAGAAGATTGTCTTTCTTTTTCATAAGAGGGAAGGGAGGCCCGGAATACACAAGCCAGGAATCTTAGGTCATGCAGTGTGCAGTTAATTTGGGACTCAAACTCCGGTCCCTCAGACTCCAAAGCCTGTGTGTTCTCTACCAGGTTGGAACTTCCAGCTGTCTGTTACAGAACCCTCTGGCTTTCCCTCTCTTGCCTCAGCTGCCAATATGCTGTAGTCTCATCTCATGTTCACAGCAGGAATCAACGGTCTTTATAGCTCTTATTGAATTACATCTCTCCTTTTATCTTAGATTATTTTTCATCTTTCTGACTTCTGCTGGTAACACTTGCTGAATATGTTTGGAGTTTTTACTGCAATATGCCTCCAGTTCCCCCACTTACTCTAGACTTTGGAGTTTTTATTATAAATAAATCACTAATAAAATCACGCAAGCTTTAGCTCTTTATTTTGAGTTAATACATTTCATTGCTACCATTGAATCTTACCTAGGGATTCATTTGCCATGTGCTGCCTCGTGTTGCATTTAACTCTCTATTTAGCCAGAGGCCAGACACCTGAGACCCAACCCTTTTCCTCCCCTCCTGGCGCCATATGCAATTAGTCTTCTGGCTCTCCTCACTTGACTTTCTTATCCCCTCTGTCTTTCCCTTCCTCTTTTGCCAGTTCAGGCCTTTACCATCCCCCTTGGTAGAAGGAATAAGGTCATACTGGTAAGGAGCACAGATTCTGGAGCCATGCTTCGGTTTCCTCACGTGGGTGACAAGAGTATTAATACCTACCTTGCAGTGCGGCTGTGAGGATTATATACGGCAATTAAGGTAAAACCCTTAGAATAGTACCTGGCATACAATAGCACATATAAGCGTTGGATATTCGTATTTTAAATAAACATTTGTTGAATCTATGAATGAACAAACGCAGGTGCTCTGTTGCCCACTGCTGTCGGGGTGAGTGCACAATGATCTAGCAGGGACCAGTGTCTGGGCTCCAAGAGAGGGACTCTGGCCCTTGGTCTCCTACATTTATGTACTATTTTTCATACCGCATATTGTATTGTGTGTAATGCACCAGGAGTTGGCTAAGCCAATGGGTGGCCAGGACCATAGCCCCTGGCAACCTGCCTTATAGCAACGAGGCTTGACTAAAAGTTTACTGGGATTTCAGTGGCATGGGCAGTAAAGCCAGAAAGGAATCTGGGAAGGGGCTGGGCTGGGTTTAGAAGTGTTAACCTGATGGAAAGGCTGTTTTCCTGATGGGCAGATAAGAGAATTAGTTTAAGGCCCGAAGATTAGCATAGACTAGGAGCAAATTCTAATTTGGAGCAAATTCTAATTTGCTCAGATAGAACAGAGCAGTGGGAGTTTCTCACAGCTCCTGGGGTGGTGGCATTGTTACCAGCTCAAAGACCACACTTCTGGGGGATAAGGGTTTAGATTAGAACTTATATTTATTTATCAGAAGGAATTGCTACAGAGGGAAGTAATCCAGGCCAAATCAGTTTGGGTGTGTTGGTAGAATTAACAGCATGCATTTTTATTTTTTATTTTATTTTTTTTTTTTTTAATTTTTTTTTCAACATTTATTTATTTTTGGGACAGAGAGAGACAGAGCATGAACGGGGGAGGGACAGAGAGAGAGGGAGACACAGAATCAGAAACAGGCTCCAGGCTCTGAGCCATCAGCCCAGAGCCCGACGTGGGGCTCGAACTCACGGACCGCGAGATCGTGACCTGGCTGAAGTTGGACGCTTAACCGACTGCGCCACCCAGGCGCCCCAACAGCATGCATTTTTAGCAGAAACAATTTCTGATGGTTTTCCCTGAGTGGCAGAATCCCATTATAATGTGGATCAGGCTTTTAAGTTATAATGAGAGAGCTGCTTCACATTTTGGGGCACATCACTGGAAGCATCCCACAACCAAAGTAGGATTATAAGACACTTTAAGAGAGCATTTAATTGTTGGGGAGATCTAGGTTTCTGTTGTGGAACCACCTTTTGAATGAATGTCTCACAGGGAGAAATAGAAAGTCCCCCATGATGTGAGAATGAAGACAATTGGAAGGAAGAACGGAAGGCAGGAACTGTATGTAGGGTTAGAAGGCAGCACAGGAGGGGGGAAAAATCCAAACAAAACCACCCAAACCCAGTAGGCCTGCCATTTAAGTCGGAGCCAAAAGAGAAGGCTTGCGATCAATCATCTAAAGCCCCTGCCTTCTGAAGGCAGGAGAAAGGCTAAAGTTAGCATGTGTGGCTTCCTATAAACTGGGAGTAATCTAAAACAGATACTCTCCAGAGGACACTTCCAATGTTTCCTGGCCCCGGGCCAGACACTTCAAAGCCCCATTATCAGTGAGTTGTTGTCCCCCTCTTGGGAAAGTTGGGCGATGCTCTGCGGAAATGTCAGCCCCGGATCACAGTTTCCTCTCATTTCAGTGCAAGGAGGTCAAAGTTGCTGAGGGCTGCCCCTTCGTCGCCGGCGGCCAAGTTGCCGACTGGAACTGTAGCTTTGGAGCTTGCCTTCAATCTCGTCGTGAGTTAGGATGCTCTCTGACAGGAAGCAGGATTTGAAATGGTCTCCGCTGGCTAAATTGATGATTCCTGTCCAGACACCCTTCGCCTTTTTAATGAAAAGAGCACAGAGGTTCGGTGTCCTTCCCTTCCCTCACTCAGCTTGGTGTTTGGGACGCTCGAGTTGGCCGGGTGCCAGCGCGGGGCACCCGTGTGGGATGAGCATCAGGTACTAGGAAGCCCATGGGATGGGGAATCTTTAGAAGACTATTTGGGAAACTATAGGACGTTACACGTTTCTATTTTCCCAGTCTTTCTTCACTAATCAGCAGCCGTACTTCCTCTAGTTGACTTGAGCCGTAAAGCTGAACTTTCTCAAGCCCAGGAATTTCAGGGGGGACCAAATGTCCTCTTTGTAGCTCAGTAAGCTGAGGGCGGTATAAAGGTGAGACCACGTCCGCACGGCGTGCGGAGGTCCTAACGATGTAAGTTTCCCCTCTCCTGGCCTTGGGGAAGCATTACGAGGTTAAGATGACTAATTTGGATCCAGGAAATTGTCCTCTTTTGTTTTTTAATTGACTGATTCTTTGGGGATCTGGGTGGAGAGAGGAGAGACAGTATGTGGCATGAGTGGAACGGCCCCTTTGAGTGTCCCTGAGTGGATTCAGTATGACACGTCACCATTAAAACTTTTGTCAGAATTTCGGGTTACCTAGTAAGTGTCCTTAGGGTAAGTTCTTAGAAAAGTTAGGAGTTTTGTCCTTGATTATCACTCATTGTCTTTCCCCCTCTAAGGTACTAGCTAATAAAAGAGATCACATCTTAAGGCTTAGGGATATTTGGCATCTTTTGAGAACATTCTTTTTAAAGAAATATTTGTTTGAAATACCCTCCCGTCCCCCAGATTTATGGAGATATAATTTATATACAGTAACTTACACATATTTGAAGTGTACAATTTGATCAGTCTTGACATATGTATATGCCTGGGAAACCATCACCATGATAAAAATAATGGACCTATCAGCCCCCTAAATTTCCTCATGTCCCTTTGTAATCTCTCCCTCCCACCCCTCTCTGAATCCCCCCACCATTACACCGATCTATGTTCTGTCACTATAGCTTTTAGTGTGCATGTTCTAACATTTTGTATGGATCCTTTTTTTTTTTTTTTTTTTTTTGGTCTGGCTTCTTTCAGAATAGTTATTTTGAGATTCATTCATGTTATGCATATATCAATATTTCATTCATTTTTATTATAGCAATATGCCCCAATGTGTTCATCTGTTCACCTGTTGATAGGTGTTTGGATTGTTTCCAGATTTGGGTCATTGCATTCTGTTACGAACATACTAAGTGCTGTGAACATTCCTATCCATGGACATATGGTTTTACTTCTCGTAGGTCAGTACTCGGGCGTGGAGTGGCTGGATCATAGTGAAAGACTTAACCTTTTAAGAAACTGAATGCTTTTTAAAGAAACTGCCAAAGTGTTTTCCAGAATGGTTGAATCATTTTATAGTCCTACCAGTTCCTCCATATCCTCACCGACACTTGCTATAGTTAGTCCTTTTAAATTCAGCCGTTTTAATATGCATGTAGTCATATTTTATTGTGGTTGTAAGTGGCATTTACCTAATGATGTAATGATGTTGAACGTATTCATACGCTCATTTGCCTTCTGTATAACTTTGGTGAAGTGTCTCTTCAGATCTTTTGCCTACTTAAAAAATCTGGTATTTAGTTTTGAGGGTTCTTCGTATATTTTGGATGCAAGTCCTTTATCAGACACGTGATCCGAAAATATTTTGTCCAACTCTGTGATTTGTGTTTTTCATTTTCTAGATAGTTTTTCAAAAACTTTCACATTTTGATAAGGTCCAAATTATTTGTTTTTCTTTTATGGATCATGCTTTTGGTGTTGTATTGAGGAAATCAAAGGAATCTTTGCCTAACCCAAGGTCCCAAGGATTTTTTTCTATGTCTTATGGCTTTGGGTTTGCATGTGGGCCTATAATTTGAGTTAATTTTTGGTATAAGGTCTGGGTGAAATTTTATTTTTCTACATATGAGTAGCCAATTGTTCCTGCACCATTTGTTAAAAATACTGTTCTTTGCTGATTGAATTGTTTTGTTTTTCCTTTTGTCAAATCAGTTGTCCATATATCTGAGACATGTATGGACCTTACCTTTGTTCCATTGCTGTTTGCCTCTGTTGAGGCCAATATCACATTGTCTTGATTACTGCAGCTTTATAACAAGGCTTGAAATCAGATGGTGTTAGTTCTCAAATTTGTTCTTTTATTTTGTTTCTTCAAAATTGTTTGGGGTGTTATAGATCATTTTTCTAGATAACCTTTAAAATCAGGTTGCTGGTTTCCATAAATTAAAAACACCTGTTGGCATTTTGATTGGCGTTGTATTGAATCTATGGACCAATTGAGGGAGAACCGACATTTTAACGATATTGAGCCTCTCAACCCATGAACGTACTGTATCTCATCGCTGGTTTAAATGTGATTTAATTTCTCTTCAGTGTTTATTTCAAGTCTTGCACATAATTTGTGATCTTCTGAAGTATTTTGTATTTTTTCCGATTGTAAGTAGTATTTTGATGACTGCAATTTTCAATTGTTTGTTGCTATTGTACAGACATAGAGTTGTTTTTTGTACATTGCTCCTGTATCCTGAGACCTTGGTAAACTCACTATCTCTAATAGATTTTGGTAGGTGCTATTAGATTTTTTACATAGACAATCGTGCTGTTAGAAAACCTTGTAAGACTAACAAAACTTTAAAAGTAGCGTTTTTGGGACATGAATATATGAGCTTCATTAAAGCTGTTCGTGGAGAAAGGGGAGTGCTTTCACAGTTTCCTTCTGGTGATGGTTCTGAAGGTGATGAGTGGACCAGAAGTTTCCTTGGCAGACACATGGATCCTATGCATTTGGTTTCTCAGCCCAATAGTGGATGGTCTCCCTCTCACTTCCTCCAGCCCAGGGTGGTGCTGGAGTACAGGCTCCATTTTACAGTCCTACTTCATGTACACTTGGAATAACTCTACAAACCACAGGAAAACCTGACGTAGGTGATTGTGTGCCGGCACACATTTCGATTCATGGCTCTCAATTCACTGACAGTTATGATCTTTCAAATGTTTGAACTGTTTTATGAAAGAGAATTGGGGGGGGATCCCCTAGTAACAGTACTTTCTCATCTTTACCTTTTCTTTGCAGTCCTAAAGGTTTAAAACAAAAATGAAAGTTTTTTCCCCCCTTTGGGGGAAGCTTGTAGAAGGAGCTAAACCACATGGTGAAAACTCACATGAAGACTGAGCTTTCGATGTGTTTATTTTTGCTGGCTCGGGGAGGCATGGACGTCGACAGGTGGATTCCCCCCCTTCCCAGATGGTGCAGGCATAAGGACCGTGGAGCATGCACTTCCTCACCTCATCGCCTCACACCTGTGTATATGCACAGTCTTGTGTCACCTGCAGAATCTCTCTGACCTGCATGCGTAGTCCACATTCCTTACCCCACGCTCCTCTCCCCCATCCTTCCTGGCTCAATGGGTGTACTGATGATGGTGCAGACAGTGGGTATTGCTCATGTGTGTGGTTCTGGAAGAAAAGGCAAGATTAGAAAAATCCTATACACGTGTTCATGGGAACACATTAGCTTTGGTGCCCACCATCTCTAGGGCAATGGAAACTTGACAGAGGATGGTTAGTGGTCATGGAAAAACACTATGACTATCTATTGAGCATATTTGGGGAGGGGTTTACAGTTAGGATAAGAAGGTCTCTGCTAGTGTTCATGAATTCAAATATTTTTGAGTGCCAACTATGAGCTAGCTTCTGTGCCAAACACTTTGGATATTCAGTCAACAAAAGGAACAAAAATCCCTGCCTTCTACAAGTTTATCTTCCAATAGGGGAGAAGAGGGGCAGAAGATAAGTAATACATGTAATAAATACATTATGTATTAGAATGTGATAATTATATGGAGAAAGGGAGTAGAGCAGTATTGGCAGGAATCTGGATAGGAGTGAAGAATGATTACAATTTTAAATAAGGATTGTAGTGTGCAGAATGATATTTAAGCAGAAGCTTGAAGGAGGGGAGAGAGTGAGCTATTCAGAAGTGCTATTTCAGCCAGTATGAATGGTATATAGTGGAAAATTGCCTGGCATGTTTGAAGAATAACAAGCAGCTAGCACTATGGTCTTGTGACCTGGTCCAGTCCAGCTCAGTCTGTGATCACCCTAAATGTGGGAAGCAACTGCTGGAGTCTGGAAGATGGGTTAGGTGGGTTTAGGTCCCTCTTAGTCGCCAGTATCTTGGCTTTTGGGCCCCTCTGAGGAGAACACCAGCCTGGGCTTTGGTCACACTGTGTGTTTTTCTCCAATCTCCACCCATTTCATTAAGGAACAATTGGGTAAGCGTGAACAATGATAGAAGCTTCTGTTGTGAAAATACATTCGAGTGTCCTTAGAAGTTGTCTTTCGGACTGTGTGAGATGAGGGGGAATGGGTGTGTGTGTGTGTGTGTGTGTGTGTGGAGTTTTCTGGCAACTGTTCCAAAGATTCTCAGTAATGGCAACACTTTGGTGGCCTTTTTTCAAGATCCAGGCACAGTTTATATGATGGGTGAGAAAAATAAAGTAGAATGAAATTGACAATCTTGGGTGAACCGTAACTTTGAAGGCAATTCTCAAAGTGAAGCTCCAAAAGTTGTTTCAGCATCAGCAGGGCTTTTAGGGAGAGTGTGTGTATCTGCCTCAGAGGCTACTTTAAGGGGAATACTGATTTGGGTCAATATGCTATGGAACTTGACTTGATCCTCAAGGAAGGAAGACTTAAAAAAAATTTTTTTTAACGTTTATTTGTTTTTGAGAGAGACAGAGCGTGAGTGAAAAAGGGGCACAGACAGAGACACGGAGACATAGAATCTGAAGCAGTCTCCAGGCTCCAAGCTGTCAGCACAGAGCCCGAAGCAGGGCTCGAACCCACGAACTATGAGATCATGACCTGAGCCGGAGTTGGACGCTTAAGCAACTGAGCCACAAAGGCATCTCAGGAAGATGTTTTTTAACTTTAAATTTTATTCTGAACATCAAGGAGAGGACCATCTCCTTTTCAAACCTGGAGTACCTATGGCATTCTGGTTTCCTAAAATATGGAGGTGGTGAAGAAGGGGTCAGATTGCTTAGGCCTCGGGTCAGCGGGAGGGAGGGAACGATACCCCCATTGCTATACTTGTGCATTTCTCATTATTAGAATGCTATGGCTGTTGTAGATTTTAAAGAAAATGGTGTGAGTCTGTAGGAGGTGTGGCTGTATCTTTATAGGGGTGATGACTTTTGATATGAGGAAGAGTTATGGCTCAGGTGAGAAAATGGTACAAGAAGGGAGAGCATGAAATGATTTCAGGTAGGAATGAATTCAATGAATCTAGTGTTTGGTCTTAAGCATGGGTGAAGATATTGAGGTCTTTCAAAGGGGGCCACCAGGTGGTGGGGCCTATCAGGGTGGCTTCCTTGTGAAAATAGGCCAGAAGTTAGAAGTGAGCAGGGAGGAGGCTGTCCATTTGGACCGGCCCTTTGGGCCTGAGCGTAAGTATCTCAGTGCACAGTGTGACAGGGTTTGTGAGTCCTGGGGCCAAGAAAACCAAGGTAAGATCAAAACCCAGATTCCTTGTGTTTCCTGCCTTTTCTCTGTTAAGCGACAGGATTCGGAAAATGTGACTATGCCAAGGGTGAACCAACAGTGTTGGAAGGAAGGCAGCTCGCCATCGGGCCAGTGAAGTAAGTGGGGTCACTAGGGGGTAAAAGTGAGAAGCCTCACAGGGAAAGGGCAAAGCCAAGGGTCAGATCAAGGCTGCAGCTCCTTGACGTCTTTGCACCTGGAGACTCGCTTTCTCAAGGTGAAAACCTCTGGTCGGCGGTTCTGATTTTGGTTTCATTCAGAAAATGGAGATTATAAGGGCTCATATCTTCGTTTGCAAGTCGGGCCAACTCCATTTCCAATCCTTAGCCTGACGAATGTCGCACCCGGAGCTTATTATTTGTACGCAGTGCTCTGTCGCTGACGCGTTTCTTCACAAGCTGCTGCATCACGAGGGTTCTTGATTTATTCAGTATGGTGTTGGCAGTGGGGTGCCCCCCCCATATGTACGGCTCATGGGAGCTGATGTGCGGATCTCTCCCCAGTTCCTCATTCAGTGACGTCCCAGTGGTAGCTTGAAACTGTGGTGGGAGTATCGTATCACAGAAATCCTCAAAGTGTAAAAGGCCCTGAGAGATCTGAGTGCTTGACGTTTATCAGCACGGCACTTGTCCTTGTGCTTTTTCCACTATTAAGAGAAGAAAAAATAAAAGACAAAACCTTTCTCTTATGGGTCCACAAGTGACCAAAAAAAAAAAAAAAAACAAAATTTTTGCTTATTTGGATGATTGCTCAATTTCACTCATAGAACAAGAGGCATTTGATCAAAGATATCACGAGTCAGTTAAAAATTTTCTGGATATCTTTGTGTCCTATACAGATATATTTTTGGATGACATGATGACATATTTGGAGTATTTTGTTTTTAATGTTTATTTTTGAGAGAAAGAGCAGAAGCGGGGGAGGGACAGAGAGAGAGGAGACTGAGGATCCGAAGCAGGCTCCGTGCCGACAGCCCAGAGCCCTACGTGGGGCTTAAACTCAGGAACCGTGAGATCATGACCTGAGCAGAAGTTGGATGCTTAACCGACTGAGCCACCCAGGAGCCCCTAGAGTATTTTTTGAAGTCAGAGAATCCTGGACTGGAATCTTAACCTACTGTCTTTAAGATGCGTGACACCAAATAGGTTACATTCTCCAAGCTTTGGTCTCATCGCCTACAAAACTTGAATAAAAATGATTTTTACATGTGAGGCAGCTTTGCAGAACTCTACAATTGGAATCTGCTATCGTTACCCACATTCCTTTAGCAGGTGGTAGTAATGTTATTAGATCTATGTTGTCAAGTTTTAAGAACCAGTTTACTGTTTCCTAGGATAAACACGCTTTTTTTTTTTTTCAAAGCATTTCGGCCTTCTACAATAGCCAAATATTTGGTTGACTTAGTCCTTCCCTTTCTGAATAGTTGCAGAGAAAGTCTTTTGAGTCTGAAATGATTGTCGAGCATTGACACTGGGTGCATGGGGACGGCATATGCTGATCTCGTTGAGGATTGTTACCCTGCGCAACGGAGGATAGTAAAATATAAATACATATGGCTCACAGGGCGCCAGAAACAAAGAAGGGAAGTTCTTCCACGCTCATTTCCCTCTTTTCCCCACCCAGTCACCTTCTCAGACTGACTTTCCTCCTTAACCTCTCTGGAGCGTAAGTGCTGATAAGGACCTAAATGCAGGAGGAGTGCATTTCAGTGCGAATGCCGGCTGCCGACTTCAAAGCTGTATCACTGAGGCCAGCAGGTTCAAAGTTGCCTGACTTCCTCCCTTATCTTCGGAGCCTCTCTCGGCGCTCTGTGCCCCTCGCCCATCTCCAACCCGCTGCATCCACTTTCAGTCGTGAACCCACTTCGCCCTCTGTTCTCCGGCTTTGCAGGCTGTTGACCCGTTTATTATGTTCTCCATCTAAGCACCACAGCGTTTACTTTTCATTCATGTTGTCTTCCGTACAGACCATTGGTTGGCTGTGGCCTCATCATTGTTTCGTTGGTGCTGTGAACTGGCCGTAAACTTAATGTCTTCTCTACAATCCTTTGAAGCCTTTCTTTCCTCATCTGTAAACAGAAAAAAGAGGATGCCAGTTAATACCTCTCGGAGTTGTGTGGACTGAACAGACTGAGCGAGATGCAAGAGCCCCTAACGTGGTGCCTGGCGTTTGCACAGGGTCCACAATTGGTAGCTTCCCCCTCTTCCTTTGCTGTCCTCCTCGATGCCCAAGGCAAAGTTTGTTGCCAACTGAGCAATCAACAGATTTGTTGGGGGTGAATGATTATAACCCCTATGAGAACTGTTCTTCTGTGTTGAGAAATTTCTATCAGCAGAATGCCCTAGCCTCACACACATCTTCCTCGGGGAGGAGTGTCTTATGGAGAAGACACTGGGGATCAGGAAGTTTGAGATGAGGAAGTGAAGAAATTTGGGATGGGGGGAAGGTGAAATAGGTCAGTCTCTTTTTGCCTTGTGTGGATGTGGGGCGGGGGTGAAGGCGTGATGGGGGTACAGAGGAGACTTGGCTGCCTCTGAACACGCTCTGACCTGCTTCTTCACACTGAAAGTTTTGCAGGGACAAGCTCCTAACTAGGAAGCCTGTGTTTTTTTCAGCCTTACATACACCTGCAACAAAGGGGTCATTGCTGCACGACGTGTAAGCCACGTTCTCCAATGGGAGACTGACAGAAAAAAAAAAAAAAAAGATTTTTTAATCTCTACATATTTCTTTTTTGCGCCTCTGAATTGACTCAGCACTTAAGCATGGAAAACAGGAGGGAGTTTTTTGTTGTTGTTCGTTTGTTTTTTTAAACTGTGTCTTTCTTAGTATCCCCAGCGATCTGTTCTTCCAGTCTGTGTAATAGAACACACAGACTTTTATAATCCAAAGCACCCTTCGTTTTCTTGACTCCATGCAGATGAATCGTTTTCACTGAGTGTCTTTCTAAAAAATTTTGGTGCGTTTCTACCAAGTTGACCTATTAGAATGATGGTGGCTGTGTTTTGGGGTTTTTTGTCATCTTAATCGTCGTCTTCCTTAAAAATCTCCCTCCTGCGTCCTCGTCCTTCTGCAAATGACGAGATTTCATTACGGAACGTGGTTAGAGGCCAAAGCTGTCAGCCTCTGAGTGATTGTAAGATGCTTGGGTGGACTCTTTCATCCGTTTCCCTTGGTACTCCGAACTTCTGTGTAGGGTCACAGAGAGGAGCAAATGGGAAGTGGGTGAGCAATTAAAAGGCAGAATTGAGGACGGGCGGCCAAATCGGCTTGTGACCGGGGATTGGGAGAGTGCACCGTCCCTGTGCCAAGCTTTTTCATAACCCACTGAGCCTAGGACAATTGGTCATCTCCATGTGACACCAGTGGGGAATGAGTCACAGTTGTTGGAGGGAGGGGAGTTTGTCAAGCAAAAAGATGTGTTGACTCTGAGAGACGGGCTATGTGCTGTGGGGTTTTGATGGGGAGAAGATGGGCAATGAGCCACTGACTGAAGTGCTCTGTTCTAGGCTAAAGGAGGAACACAGGGGACTTCACTCCCTTCAGAGTTTTAGTGGGTTTTGTCTGAGAGCTCGTCTCAGACCTGAGGTAGGGGACGGACTCCAGAGCAATTGGAGGGGTTTGCATTGCTGACAAGTTGTTCTTTCAGAACCGCAGTCCTGACCATCACTTAGGAGATCCGGCCACTTGGTTTATGACAGGTAAAAGGAACACAACTCACACGAACCCTTGGCCTACCCTATATAGTCTGCTTCCAGAGTGTCCCTTCACAGAACCCTGTCCATCGAAAACCAACTGCAGCGTATATCCTTGGGCTCATGTTAACTAGTTAAGTTTATTCATTTGACATTTTTTGGACCCCTAGCATTGGGCTTGATGATGCAAATAGAAGAAATCCATTAGCTGTGGCTCTTGGTCTGCTCTTGAGGGAGCTCACGGACTGTGGAGGAGACAGACGTGCATACAGACAAACCACAAACGTATACAAATCAAGAACAAAGTGCTGTGAGAGCACAGAGAGCAAACAATTGATCTCTCACATAGCATGAGAATATGTGTGATGTGGCTTTTCTGGGGGAGAGGATGACCAGAGATGTGTGCCATTCCTAAAAACTGCCTGTGAGTTGAGCATCCCTGGAAATGTGCCCTACCTGTTTTGTGGCGTTGCCTCACCCCGAATAAACTGCCCGAATAGCATCGCTGTGAAGATCGTCTGTTGTGGGCACGGGTAATTTTATTATCTCAGTAACCACCATAAAATTGAAAGAAGCATGTCGTAGGAAGATCGATGCCGGGGACAGAATCGCCTGGAAAAAAGTATGGTGGAATTGCGGTTGCTGGAGGAATTCTGCTTTTCAAATATATTTGTAAACCATGCACAAGCTTATCTGCATGACCTTCTTGCAAGTAGCAAAGGCCAATGGTAATTCTGTGGGGTCTGGGAGTGGTGAGGATTTGGTTGTTTAGGTCTGGGTGGAGAAATAGAAGACTTTATTCTCCAGACACTTCTTATCAGATGCAGGGCTGGAAGGATCCTGATAAATCTGGCACTAGTTAAACATCTGCTGAATTATATGCTCCCATGGGAAAACCCTACCCTTGAGAACTTGGTCTTTTTATTTGTTTTGAGAAGCTCGGTTGCTGCATTGTACAATTCCTGGAAGCATCTTGACAGCATGAATTGATGATGAAGATGGTGTTAGTAGCACTAAAGTTCCGGTGCATTAGGTCATTAGAGTTCTTCCCTGGGGAAGGAGTGGTTGGGACATTTGTTGAAAGGATGATGCCGTCAAAGAAACACCATTTGTCCCCAGTCTGAGATTACTGCAGCAGCAGCACCTCCAAGCACAGCAGAGGTGACTTTTCACAGATCTTCTTGTGGTCAGCATTTCCGTAAGGGGCCATTGAGGATGGAGATGAGCTCTCAAGATGCTGGTTTATTTTTGTGGTTGGGAAAATGTGGCAAGTCATTATAAACACGAAGCCAGGGTGCAGCTCTCGATTGGAGCTCTGGGGAGAAGGGAGGAGCAACCTTTCACTGAGCGTCCAGTGGGTGTCTACGTGCCCTCACGACAGCCCGTTACCGCGGCTCCCATTTTGGTGCGGGGGAGGCTGAGGCCCCCATAAATTAATTGAGTCACAGCAGGAAGTGAAAAGGACACTGCACTGGGACTTAGAACTTGGAACAGAAACCCGACTCTCATTGCTTGGCAGTGTCCTCTTGGGCCAGTTATTCAGTCTCCAACCTCTGTCTGACATCTCAGCTGAATAATAGGAATGCGACTATTACTAATACCAACAATATATTGCATTCGTGTACTAACTTACACTTGATAAAGGGCTTTTAAATTCATTGTCTCATTCGTCCCCCACCACGTGCCCGTGCCCCACCTGGAGAGATGGCACAGAAGAGGGGACAGGGCTTGAGTTGTGGTATGAGAGAGTCCTGGGTTCAAATCCTGACTCCGCCTTCGATTTGTTGTTTTGAGATCCAAGCTTTATCCGTAAGAGGGGCTGAAATACATATCATGCAGCACTTTTGTGAGCTCTGAAAAAGAAGTAGGTAAAGTATGCTGAACAAATGGTAGTTTCTGTTAAGATCCTATTTGAGGGCTGAGAAACCTAATCCTCAGATGTTTTGTGAGCTCCTCAAAGTTGCCTGCACAAACCCTCCTAGGCAGGGAGGTGAGGTGTTAGGGATGAGGGATTAGATGGATTTGGGATTTAGTTCTGGCTTCATTGCTTACAGGCTGTGTGACATTGGGCAAGTGAGTCAGTCTCTCTGAGTTTTAGTTTCCTCATATATGAGATTATTTGTAAAATAATTATTTCATAAGTATGCAGGTTGAGGGGGATGATAACATTATAAAAAGCATTTAGCTCAGTGTCTCTCTTCTTTTTCCCTTCCTTCCTCCCGCCTGCCCCCTTTCTTTCTTCCTCCCATTTGTAATATGGGGCATATTTAGTAATCTGGGGGGATTATGCAAGGTCTTTATTAGAGGAACCAGCCTGATATAGCATAAAGCACATTGGAGTCGCAAGGACCATGGGTGATGTGGAAAAGCCACTCTAGCTCAGTGATCTTGTGCAGCCACATCAGAGGTCTGTCTCAGTTGCTGTTAATAACCTTATCTCATGGGGTCACGGTAAACAGCACACGAGATGATGATTCTGCTAGTGCTTTGTATGTCATAGATCTATCGCTAATATGGAATTGAAGGCATCAGGCAAAGAATTAGTAGATATTTGTGTGAGTGGAGGGGGCCTCGGTGCCAATAGATTTTAGTTCAGAGGGCAAATCCTGTCTCATGCTGAGCAGAGCAAGGTTCAGCTTTCATTGTGTTGCTTTTATTGATCATCTCATTGACCCAGCACTTCTCCGTCCCCAGGTACCACCCCGACTTAAGGAATCTGTAAGTCCATAGGCGTACGTATTTTCCCGAGCAGTGGATTTTAAGAGTGGAATTACGATTGTTACTCTCACCAAAGTTTTTGATATTAAAAAAGAAGCAACGTGGCAGAAAACGTTAGAAGCCACTGCACCTGAGTGGGGGGGCGTGGGGTGTTGGTGGTCCTTTGGTAAGAACTGAGTCTTTAATTATCTTGATATCCTAGTGCCTAGCATAACGTATCAGGAACTTGCTAGATGTTCAATAACTAGCATGGATGAATGAATGAATGTGTTTTCTCATTGACCTAATGCTGTGGGCCAGTTCTCCCTCTTAGAAGTCTCCAGAGGTCAGGTGTGGCCAACTTGACCTCTGGCTTCCTTTGCTTTTTCACATGGGTCAGTCTGCCTCGGGGCTCTTTGTTTGAAGAGCTTGATGCTACGCTAAGAGTCCTTTGTCTCCTAGACTTTTCCCTTCCCCGTCACAGGATGATGATATCACTTGAGACATTCAGTTCTTAAAAATTCCATCTCTTCCAAAATAGGAAATGAGCTCATCTTGGGGAAGCTGTATACCTGCTCTAGTATCTCGATGATATCCTGTCCTCCCATCCCCTTCGTCTTTAGCGTTAGGAAGAAGAGAAACGACAGTCCAAAATGGTCCACAAGAAACATCTTGGAAGTTTTCAGCACTCAACTCAGTTATTATCACCTCTCATGAGACAGAGCCTTTGGCAAAATGTGGGAAAATGGCCCCTTAAGTGGAAAAAATGAAGAAAGGGGAAAAAATGAGATCAGTGAAAATGAACATAGTACAAAGCTCCAAGTGATTCAACTTTCTAAAAAGTAAAGCGATGATAGGTACAGGGAGTGCTGTATTGTGGGTTATTCTCTGAAACCCCAAACAAAGGATTTGGAAAGCTAAAAGGCAAATCCGTCTCTTAAGCCTCCCCAGAGAGACCTTGCAGGGAGAGCTCATATCTGAGGCTATTTTGAGAAGGTCACCTAGTAAATAAGAGGCTCATGTGCTGGATTCATGTGGGCCAGCATGCAGGATCATAGACATTCGTGAGTCCAAATGTTCCCGAATGCAGAGTGTCTAAAACAAGTTGGACTCTGGCTAAATTTCGGCAGGAATTGGAACATAATCCTTACCTCTACGGCCTCCACGGATGCAACCAAACACTAGACAGGAGCTCTCCAATGATCTAGAATTATTCTGTACATTTGAGTGGGGGATCCATTTTGTCCCAAGGAATGTTGTCAGGAGAAAAGATGCGTTACTTGGATGTCCACACACTCTCTTCTTAGTCAGCGGTTGTGAACAAAGGGTGGTGTGGTGGTAAAGGTCTAGGAGCCTGGTGTTTCTAGAATTTGGTTGGGGGCATAGTCTAGGAGCCCTGGGCCAGTGGTGTGTGACCCAGGGTTGTGGGGGCGGAACACTGTAACTTTGGTGGTGTCGCAGATAAGAAGAACATGGCTTCAGAAGCAGATATGTCTCCCTCAGTGGCCTATTGGTCACATGGCAGAAGACATGTATTTTGGAACCTATTGCCTTGTTTAAGGAAGATAGGGACAATAATATCTATATCATGGGATGTGTGAGGGTTGAATTAAATGATGCATGCAAAAAGTATCCTGAACTTGACCCTGGTTAGGTCGTAGACATTGATATCATTATTCTCCAACTGGGGAGTTGGGAGGATTGGGAGCATATAACATTTAGGAGATGACTAAGACCACGGAAACATTATTACAAATGGAGTTTAGGTTTCAAAGCAGACACAGAATGTTGCTGAAATAATGTATTTTAGCAACAAGATTTTACATTTTCTCCTCATTGTCAGTTAAAGTGCTTTAAGTTTAAGTTGCTTTAGGAGATTTATGATGCTGTTTTTATGGCCAAATAAATTCCAGGCTACAGACAACTATAATATAACTTCTTTGTGTGCCGGTGGCTTTCAGTGCTGGTTAAAATGATTCTAGTTGTGTTGGAAATCAGGACTCATTACTTCTGGTGAGATGTGTTTTTATTTTTGTTTTTAATCCTTCAGGAAATTTTGGGTGCTCTGGCTAAATGGCTGGGAGGGAATCTTGGGATAGAACAGAGGGCTTCTGGCCACTTTGACCTTTCCTTCTTCTCCTTCCCCATCTCTTTCTTCTGTTTCCTCTTCCAGGATCTCAGGCATTCCTTTTGAGCATTTCTCTCGGTAAATGAACCCTACTTGGAAGGTATATATTTCCATTTGGGGCTCCTCTTTCTGATGCATTTTTTAAAAGGTTAAAAAACATCGGGGCACTTGGGTGGCTCAGTAGGTTGAGCTTCCGACTCTAGATTTCGGTTCAGGTCATGATCCCAAGGTTGTGGGATTGAGCCCTGTGTCAGGGATGGAGCCTGCTTAAGATTCTCTCTCTGCCCCTCTCCCCAACTCATGCTCTCTCTCTCGCTATAAAAAAAAAGTAAAAAATGTTATTTTAAGATTTTACTAAAGAAATATTTTTACAGTAACCCGTATGTCCATGCATAGATGAAGGTTGCAACGTTCCCCATCTCTACCATTTCCTCCTTAACCCTAACAGTAATAGGTATTATGTTAGTTTGGGTTTTTGTCTGTCTTCTAGATCTCATGAAAACAGGTCCCTGCAAATGAGTTTATGCTTAAAAAAAATTTGAGATAGAACTAAAATATAACATTATATTAGTTTTAGGTATACACCATACTGATTTGTTATTTGCAAATATTGTGAAATGATCACCACATAAGTCTAGTTAATATCCATTACCTCACATAGTTGTGATGAGAACTTTTAAGACTTACTCTCAGTAATTTTCAAACATACAAGGCAGTATTAACTACAGTCACCATGCTTTCTATATATCACATCTCCGTGACATTTATTTTATAACTGGAAGTTTGTACCTTTTGACCACGTTCATCCATTTCACCCACTACCCAACCCACTCTTCTGGAAATGATCAATCTGTTCTCTGTATCTATAAAGTTTTTGTTTTTTTATATTCCACATATAAGTGAGATCATATGGTATTTGGCTTTCTCTGTCTTCCTTATTTCATTTAGCATAATGCCCTTAAGGCCTACCCATGTTGTCACAAATGGCAGGATTTTCCTTTTTTTTTTTTTATAAATAATATTTCATTGTGTTTATGTGTGTATATGTATACACACACGTTTTCATTATTCATTCATCTACCGATGGACACTTAGGTTGTTTCCTTGTCTTGGCTATTGTAAATAATGCTGCAATGAACATGGGGGTATGTATATCTTCTTGAGTTAGCGTTTTCATTTCCTTTGGATAAATACCCAAAGGATATTGCTGGATCCTATGGTAGTTCTATTTTTTAACTTTTTGAGGAACCTCCATGATGTTTTCCACAATGGCTGCACCAAGAGTTTATACCTCTTGTCATACATTTGATGGTTATTCAGAATTCTTCTTCTCTGGATTATCGCTAGAGCCCTTGGTCATTTTCTATTAGTTTGAAATCTAATCTGAAGGAGCTTTTAAAAAATAATGATCTTCACTTGGGGAGACCTGGGTATCCATAGTTTTTCATGTGGTGTCTTTTTGTGGCAGGCGGATGGGGTAGGTAGAGCAGAGAAGACTACATCCTAGTACATCTTTACTCCTTAGCCACAGGAGTAAACTGACAAAGTGAATATCTGTTATCTCAGCCCAAAGACTAATGACTGCTTGGACACCTAGAAACCCATTTCTTGTATCCTTACCAAACGACAGCTCATAAAACTATGAGGATGTAGCAAATCACTTTTTTTTTTTAATGTTTTAGTGATTTTTGAGAGAGAGCATGAACTGGGGAGGGGCAGAGAGGGAAAGAGAATCCCAAGCAGGCTCCACGCTGTCAGCACAGAGCCTGATGTGAGCTCAACCTCAAAAACTGTGAGATCATCACCTAAGCAGACATCAAGAATCAGATGCTAACCAGCTGAGCTACCTAGGTGCCCCTATAACAAATTACTTTAAAATGAGTTCCCAGAAGTCTTCAGAAAGAATAAAATTCTGCAAATTTCTTCCTGCACATTCTGCACATTCATTTCTGGATGTGCCTTGCTTTGTAAACATATACTCTATCTTTCTGGGTTGCCAGTCTTATTAAAATGGTATCCTCAAGCCTTACTCTGATGTAACTTGGATTTTCTTGTAAGCTTTTAATAGTTACTCATGCTATGTTGAAGCCATTAATTAAAGTTCAGTTTTGTATATCGTAACATGGGGAGGTAGTTTTATTATTTTTTTTTCTGGATGCATAGCCAGCTGTGGTGACATCATTAACTAATAATTACCTTTTTTCCCACCTTGTTTTATTTTTCACTCTCGTATATACTGTGACCTATTTCTGTATTTCGTTCTGTTCCGTGATTGACAGGTCTATCCTACCATTACCACATTGATCTGATTACCTTGACCTTCTAACGTGCCCTTTATCTTGTGTCTCCTTTTCCATACTCCTTTTGGTTATTTTTAGGCATTTATTAATTTATACAAAATTTAGTGGTTATCCAATTCCAAAATAATCCCCCCCCATTGAGATTCTAGTTGGATTTGCATTATATTCATGTTTTAATTTTGGATAGTTGAATTTTTCACAAAGATAAGTTTTCTCACCCAAGAATTAGTGTAAGGGCAAATACAAATTAAGCAACTTAATTCTCCCTGTTGAAAATAAGAGACTTCTCCCCCTCCTCTACCTTTTATTTCAGAATTTCTTTCTGAAATTCCGTTCTGAAGGCAGTTGAATATAGGAGTTTGGAGTTTAAGTGAAAGGTCTGGGCTAGATACAGAAAATTGGGAGTCATTGCATAGAGTGTTCAAACTGAAAGATCACTTGTTTGAGATCTCTAGAGGAGCACAGAGGAAGAGAACAAGAGAACTAGCATTAAGATATTGGGGAGTGATGAAGAAGAACAAGATTAGTGAGAGAAAAACAAGGGGAGTCTGGTGCCTTGGAACTAAGGGAACAAAATTTTTCGAGGAGGAGGGTGTGATCAGCCGTGTCAAGATGCTACTTATAGACCAAGTAAGAGGATATGGGACTTGGTAACATGGAAGGCATCTGTGGCCCTGACAAGAAGCCACAAATGGAGTGCAGTGTGGGGGTGAAAGTCTGATTGGAATGCATGTAATACAGAAGTTAAGGATAATAATGAAATGTGATGCATGATCCTTGATTGAATCTTAGATTAAAACACTATTGTCACCTTGGCTATTACCACCGCCATCAATAACCCAAAAAATCTGTAAAGGCTATTATTGAGAAAAATTATTGGGAAAAAGGCTACTATTGGGAAATTGAACACAAGCTATTAAATAATTATATGGTAGCAGTGGTAGATTTTCCAAGTGTGATTTTATGGCAGTCCTATAGGGAAATAGTTTTAGGATATGCATGCTGAAGTATTCAGGAATGCTAAAGATTACCTCTTAAATGCTTCAGCGAAAAGAATACATAGGCATGTGTAATAAACACATGCATACTTTTTATGTTTATTTATATGTACATGTATCAAGAAAATGTGACAAAATATTAGTAGCTAGTAAATTTAGGTGGAGTGTATATGGACCTTCGTTCCACTATCGTAACTTTTAAATGTGATTAACATTTTTCTCAATAAAAGTTGAAAAGAGAAACACTGAGTATAGAAGGAAAGGAATTAGGGACTGTGTGTACACTTTTTTGGATCTAGTGCACAAGGGATTGGCTTTGGATGAGAGCACATCATTAGTGAAAGGCAGGAAAGGAGAGTGTATGGGTATAGATGTCAACAGATATTTGTACATATGATAGTGTGAGTCTGTTGAAATTAGCTGCTGATCAACTTTCTCACTGAAATGGGAAATGATCAACAGCTGAGTTTTGAAGGTTTCAGGAGAGAGGGAAAGTGTGGGTGCTAGGGAAATTCAATATGATTACTGAGCATCATTAAAGGGTCACTTGAGGTTCAATAACAAACTTCAGTGACCATTCAGGATACTTAAGTGTTTTCCTTAGTCATGTTCAGATACTTGGGTGAGAGCATGAGGGTTGGGGTGCTGGATGTAGCCAGCGGTTGTGGTTTTCCAAGAAGGTATAAAACTAGAGGGGGCAGGATGCCTGGGTGTCTCAGTGGGTTAAGCGTCTGGCTCTTGGCTTTGGCTCAGGTCATGATCTCAAGGTTCATGAATTCAAGCTCTGCATCGGACTCTGCACTGACAATGCAGTCTTCTTGGTATTCTCTCTCTGCCCTTCTCCCCCTCAAAATAATAATAATAAAAAAAAACCCCACTAAAATTAGAGAAGGCAAGACTGTTGAAGGCATACTTAAGGGCCTGATTATGACAACTAATCATGGAATAAAGCTGGGGGAGAGGTGGGGACCAGTGATACAATTGTGTGATCAATGGATTGGAGATCCTGTGGGGGGAAATAATTGTAAGGGTTGAGTACCAAAGCGAATGAGCCAGAAAGATCAAGATAGTGGTGGGAGAGTGGAAGGTATGGTAAGGAATTCACAGAAGGGTTATAGTTATTGCCAATACTGAATTACCTTTGCATTTCTGGAATAAGCCTTCCTTAGAGTGTGTTATTCATTTGATTGCTAGATTTCAATTTTATTTATATATTTTTCTTTTATATTTAAGAGTGAAATTGTTTTTACTTGCTTGTTACATTCTGGCCTTAGAGACATAGTGATTTCATAAAGCGAATTGGGAACCATAATTTCTATGGCCAGAATATTTTGAATAACATAGAAATGGTCTGTTCTTTATTTTTTTTTTTTTTTAATTTTTTTTTTTCAACGTTTATTTATTTTTGGGACAGAGAGAGACAGAGCACGAATGGGGGAGGGGCAGAGAGAGAGGGAGACACAGAACCGGAAACAGGCTCCAGGCTCTGAGCCATCAGCCCAGAGCCTGATGCGGGGCTCGAACTCACGGACCGCGAGATCGTGACCTGGCTGAAGTCGGACGCCCAACCGACTGCGCCACCCAGGCGCCCCGAGAAATGGTCTGTTCTTTAAATATCAGATAGAAGTTAGCTGTTGACCCTCCTGTCCTGTGTCCTTGTCCATAGTAGATTTAAATCACCTTTTCCATTTCCTTCTATGGTTATTGGTCTATTCAAGTTTTCCACATCTTGTAAAAAATTATTTTTGTGATAGTAGCAAATCATTTCTCACGGGCTTAAAATCTGTTGTCACACAGTAGTATGAAATATTCTCTTATATTTCTTTTGATCTTTCCTGAATCTAATTTTCTCCCTTTTCTCATTCCGGGTCAGATCTTTTTGTGCCATAATCAGGTACACAATGATATTGTCTGTTTTTGTTTTTGTTTTTGTTTTTGTTTTTTTTAAAGTAAACTCTTGGGTTTATTTATAATATCTACCAATTTATTTTCTACTTCACCACTACCACAGTTTGTGAACTGGCTTCACCTTTTGAGTCAAGGATTATCTACATATTTGTATGTACTTCTAAGTGTTTAATATTTTTGCCATCAACCTTTTCTCATTTGTAATTTTATTATCATAAGAAAACGTAACCTATACAGTTTCTATTACATTAAATTTCTTAAACTTTTCTTTTGTGGTCAAATACTTGCTTTTGTAAATGTTTAATAAATATACGGAATCAATATACACTCAATTCAAGGACCATAAGGTTCTACTCCATCTAAAATCAAGTGTTATTTAATTTAGCCTTCACTTACCTATTACTCGTATATTAGATGTGTTCAATTCTGTAAGAAATATATTAAAATCACTGCTTATAATTGTAGTTTAGCCAAAATTTCTTTTATTTTTATGTGTTTCATATATTTAACTGTTATGTGACGCATTTAGATTTATCACTGTTTTGTTTTCGTAAGTTGTGCCTTTCACTAATATAATGTGCTCCATTCTGGTTCGTGTTTTTGTCTTTAAATTCTATTTAAAACAGCTTGCTTATTTTTGACAGAGAGGGAGGGAGGGACAGAGAGACAGAGAGGGAATCCCAGTCAGGCTCTGCACTCTCAGTCTGACGTGGAGCTCGAACTCATGAACCATGAGATCATGACCTAAGGCGAAATCAAGAGTTGATACTTAGCCTACTGAGCCACCCAGGTGCTCCCAAATTCTACTTACTTGATATTTTTCTTGCTGCTATTGTTTTTCTTGACATTTGCCTGGTATTTTCTTGCCCTTTGCTCTATTGTCAACCATTCTTTATCTTTTTTTATAGTGTGTTTCTTGTAAATAGAATATAGTTTTATTTTTGTTGCATGGCTTCATCTGTCAGTCTTTTTTAAGTAAGGGGATTTTATCCTTTTTCGTTGATTATAAAAACTCGTGTGCTTGCTTTGTGTTCCTGCTTCTTCCCTTCTCTGGGTGCTGAACACCCTTAGATGTCGTTCCATGCTGTGGGCTCAGACGGGCAGGTCTGGTTACTGAGATGCTGACCTATAAATGGTTGCTGTTCTTCCCATAGAGAGGGGGCCCTGTGCTGTTCCTTCTTCCGGCGCTCCTTGTACTCTTCCCGCTTTGGGGGTAGGGAGGACTCAGTCCACCCTGCTAGTTTTTTCCTAGCTTCCATTAGGCCAGCTCTCCAGAGAGAAATGCTAGTATCCTTCCTCTCTACTTGATTTGATGTTTATTTATTTTTGAGACAGATGGAGTGTGTGGGGGGGAGGGGCAGAGAGGGAGGGAGACACAGAATCTGAAGCAGACTCCAAGTTCCAAGCTAGCAGCAAAGAGCCCGACTGCCGGGCTCGAACTCACAAACTGGTGAGATCATGACCTGAGCCGAAGTCAGCCACTTGACTGGCTGAGCCACACAAGTGTCCCCCTCTCTATCTGATTTGAGTCAGAGGCCAGGGTCTTCTCTTACACCTAGGTGACCATGGACCTCAGCAGCAGTTTGGCTCAAGACGATACAGACCAGAGTCAGGGGTGGAGGGATCATTAGGTAAATTGAGGTTGCCATTTTCCTAACATCTCCTCTAAGACTCTGCCACCTGTTTTTATAGTTTTGACATATATGGGGTGTAATTAACTGTATGATACAATAGGGTTGTACTTTGAGAAAACTCAGCACTATCCTCTCCCCTATATGCTTTGGAGATTATATTTACACAGAGCATATAGCTGTTAATAGCCTGATATGAATAATAAACATTAATCAATGAGAAAGAACAAGTTGTTTTTATGTTCAAATTGCTTGACATCAGTCTTTAGAAAACACTCTCCAAGTACTGTATGCCTTCATAGTCTTGAAATGAGTCAAGTGCTAAAATGTCCTGCTTTCTCTCATTTTCTGTTTTGCAGGAGTCCCTAGAACTTCTACCCTGAGCCTATCCATTCAGGGACATGACAATGGTTCTTAACCACAATTGTGCATGGTGAGCACTTGTGGAATTTTTATTTTTTTTTATTTTTTTTTTCAACGCTTTTTATTTATTTTTGGGACAGAGAGAGACAGAGCATGAACGGGGGAGGGGCAGAGAGAGAGGGAGACACAGAATCGGAAACAGGCTCCAGGCTCCGAGCCATCGGCCCAGAGCCTGACGCGGGGCTCGAACTCCCGGACCGCGAGATCGTGACCTGGCTGAAGTCGGACGCTTAACCGACTGCGCCACCCAGGCGCCCCAACTTGTGGAATTTTTAAAGATGCAAATATCAAGGTTGTACTGATTCAAACTCAGTGTCCATAAGGCTCAACTTTTTTTTTTTTTTTTTTTTTTTTTTTTTTTAAGGCTCTTAAATCTCTGGTGTATTCCCAGGTGTTACTTTTTCATCACTGCTATGTTCTTTCTATCTTTCTTAACCCCCAGTCTCTAAGCACACCACATCACTGATTTTCATTATCAGCACATTCCAAAGGCTTAAACTTTTATTTTTGAAAGACAGGTCTCCCTGATCTCTGAACATTCATTGACATTCCCCCCCGCCTCACCACCACTATGGTACTTTGCGTTATGAACTTATTCTCTAAGGTGTGGAGACCCACTGACACTACCTTGAGATTTATTGCTGGAAATGGGAGCTAGCATGGAGCTGTGTGTTTTGGGCGAATAAATGTCCTTTTAAATCATTGTCAGGTAGTTTCTCTCTGTGCCTCTGGATCCATTCTCCTCTCTTGTCTTCTAGCTCTCTGTCCCAGGAGGCTGACATAAGTGGATGGCAGCAATAAGTTCCCTTGCTTGGTTGGTTTGGGCCAGTTGGGAGCCCTGGTAAGAGAGTAAGTTTGGTATATTCAATCCCCTGGCTTCTCTCCGTGAGGACTTTGAGTTGGCTGTACCCTCGGTCAAAAGTCTCTGCTCCTTTCAACATAGCTTCCCTTACTTGGTATATGCCTTCTGTGTTCCAGTATGTTCCTTCTTTTCGTTCCTTCTGGCCTAGGAATAGTAATGGCTACGTGGCCACTTTGTTATTCCCTTGTACTTGACCCATATCTTTGCAAACAGCTCCATTGTAATTAAGTCTTCCTGTTGGGATCCTGACTGATCCTCCCTGTTCCCCTTGCTAGTAATAAGCCTGATCTCTTAGAGTGTGGTAGATTAAGGCAAAATTGTGAAAAGAACAGGACAGTAGTCTTTGTAGTAGATGGTGTGTTGTCCAAATCTCCTCTTTTAAGATTTATATACTCATTCCTCCAGTGTTAGAGGCTGAGTTCCATTCTGGTGATTGGTCCTCCGCTGAAGAGAGCCACCTTGATCAAGATGAGTCATGGCGGTGATTCTAGGCATGAAACCAGGTGGCGAACTGGGCCAGTTGGGTCTTTTCAGGTCTCTCAAGTCAAGACACAATAATTCTATTCCTAGATTAGTGTGGAGAAAAGAAAGAAGAATAACAATGAGAGAGATAAAGGAAATTAGAAAGAGATAGTGGTTGAATGGACCATTTAGAGATATTTTTCAAGGATAAACTATCCCAAGATAGATTCAATATGTTAAGTAAAGTTGATGACATGCTGTCCCATCACCTACTAATGCCTATCTGATCCTATCCAGATTCTAGACTTGCCCTCTGTGAGTTGGACACAGGAGCAGCAAGGGTAAATTCTCACCTTTTAAAATTGGAGATTTGGTCTCTTCCTGGAAAATGAGCTCTGGAAAACAAAACTGTCTTCCATAGTCATCGAAAGCTCTTTGAATAAATCATATATTTTACCCTTTTAAAGTACCGAGTAGAAAAAATGTACAATTCTTAGTTTTAAAAGGACCCAGGGGCAGCTGGGCAGGTGGCTCAGTTGGCTAAGTGTCCAGCTCTTGATTTTGGCCCAGGTCATGATCTCACAGTCATCAGATCGAGCTCTGTGTCAGGCTCCAAGCTGACACTGAGGAGCCTGCTTGGGATTCTCGCTCTCTCCCTCTCTTTCTGCCTCTTCCCTGCTTCCATGTGCACGTGTGCGCACGTGCTCGCTCTCGCATGAGCGCCTGCTCTCTCTCTGAAATAAACATTAAAAAAAAAAAAAAAAAAAAAAAGGACCCAGAATGGAGCAATGAAAAGGGACCTCCAGTCTGACCTTTCATTTGGCTGGATATTCGAGTGGGTGAGCAGATCAGTTTGTCACTGACAGCAGATGGGTAGCATCGGGCTCCTCCAGCTTTGTTGGCTGCTCTTGGAGGGCAGACAGAGAACCTGCTCACTGCCTGCTTGACAAAGCTAGGAGATCCTCTCCCAAAGCGAAAACCCTCCTACAGAGCCTTCCGATGGGCACAGGAGAATACATTTCGGCCTCAAGATAACTCAGGCTGCAGTGTGGGCTTGATTAAAGAAAACATCCAGCTTATTTCCAGTCAGAGTTAATAAAAGGCAGCGTGCTGGGGCTCTGAGTAATAACTGGCAAAACACAAAGTGCTGTTGAACGTTGAGGCAAGTGGTCAGGACTGCTTCCTGCATGTGCTGGGACTGAACAATTTCCTCTCTTCAATTGCCTCTTTTTACTGTGTCTGATTGCTGTATCTTCTGTATTCCGAATGCCACAAAACTTTTGCAACTTGCCTGACAGCGATTTAGGAGGACTGGAGATTATTTCCTCAATTAATTTTTCTATAGAAGGACTCTGGTACACTGCAGTATAGCTCATGGGTTGACAGGGCTTTATCTTGAACTTTCAGTGGCCTCACTTTTTGATGTTAATTTGGTTTATTTGTTTTTCTAGTCCCTTATTTTTACTATATTGCTTCCTGTTTCAAAATCTTAAAACGCGTTCAAATATTTTTATTACCGACAAATAACATTTCTGCTCACATTAAATAGTTATCTATTGACTGTTTGTCTTCCGTACTCGACTATAAGCTCAATGATTGATTTGGTTTTACCTCCTAACTTAGTAGCGGCACATCATGTGTTGTAAAAAAATATTTTTTGAATGGAGGAGTTCATGTAATTCACTCTAACTGATAAAATATACGTACAAATTTTCGCATACATTTTCTTATTTTAATTTTCATAGCTTACTGTTTTATTTGGATAGATAGTATTGCCGAATGAAGTTTACAAATGAGGACGTCGAAACTTAGGTGGTATCCTTACTGTCACAAAGCTAGGAAGTAGGAGGCAGTGGTTCTCAAAGTGTGGTTCCTGGACCAGCAACATTAGTTTCCCCTGGAGCTTGTTAGATAGGTGAATTTTCAGGCTCCGCTCCCGATACATGGAGTCAGAGACACTTGAGGGGGGGTCCAGAAATTTGTGATTTAATAATCACTCCAAGGATTGGAAAGAATGCTAAAGGCTGAGAAACATTTATGTAAAAGGAGCACGTGCACAATATCTGATCTTTTTACAAATGTTTGCTTTGAGAGAGAGCGAGAGCATGAGTGGGGGAGGGGCAGAGAAAGAGAGGGAGAGACAGAATCCCAAGCAGGCTCCATGCTGTCAGCACAGAGCCCAACGCAGGGCGCCAACTCGCAAACTGTGAGATCATGACCTGAGTCGAAATCGAGAGTTGGACACTCAACCGACCAACCATCCAGGCACCCCACTTGCACAATATCTTCTATTGATTGATTGATATTATTTTTATTTATTTTTTATTTTTTAATTTACACCCAAGTTATTAGCATATAGTGCAATAATGATTTCAGGAGTCGGTTCCAGTGATTCATCCTCTGTGTATAACACCCAGTGCTCATTCCAACAAGTGTCTTCCTTAGTGCCCCTTACCCATTTAGCCCATCCCCCATCCACAACCCCTCCAGCAACCCTCAGTTTGTTCTCTATATTTAAGTCTTTTATGTCCCCCCCCCGTTTTTATATTATTTTTGCTTCCCTTTCCTTATGTTCATCTGTTTTGTATCTTAAACTCCACATATGACTGAAGTCATATGATATTGTCTTTCTCTGACTGATTCTGCTTAGCATAATACCCTCTAGTTCTATCCACGTCACTGCAAATGGCAAGATTTCATTCTTTTTGATTGCTGAATGATACTCCATTGTATATATATGCCACATCTTCTTTACCCATTCATCTGTTGATGGACATTTGGGCTCTTTCTGTACTTTGGCTATTGTTGATGGCGCTGCTATAAACACTGGGGTGCATGTGCCCCTTCAAAATAGCACACGGGTGTCCCTTGATAAGTACCTAGCAGTGCAATTGCTGGGTCATAGGGTAGTTCTATTTTTTAACTTTTTGAGGAACCTCCATACTGTTTTCCAGAGTGGCTACACCAGTTTGCATTCCCACCAGCAGTTTGCACAATATCTTCTTAATCCAGATCCTGTATGATTTCTGCATTATCACTTTGGCTCTGTAATACTACTTAAAGGTAAACAAATTTGCTGAGTATTTAATGCCAACCTGGAATCTCTTAGAGGAAGAATTCTGCTATTGATTTATACTCCATAACGAATAGTTATTTAGTGAGGACATAGTGGGTCTGCAAATGTGTTTCTTTTTTTCCCCTCCTTCTCTCCTTTTTTTCTTCTTTATATTGCCTTTGTCTGGTATTGGTATCAGGGTAACACTAGCTTCATAAAACAAGTTGGGGGAAGCGTTCCCTTTTATATTTTGGAAAGAATTGTATAGGATTGGTGTTACTTCTTTAAACATTTGGTAGAATTCTCCAGTGAGACCACTTGGGCCTGGAGATTTCATTTTGGGGAGTTTTTAAATTATCAATTCAGTTTCCTTATTAACTTGAGAGCTACTCATATTATCTTTTTCAGGTGGAATGAGTTATGGTGGTTTGTGTTTTTTTTTTTTTTTTGAGGAATTGGTCAATGTTGTCAAATTTATTTGTTCGTCGTTGACATGCAAGTTAGGGAAATTCCTTGTTACCCGTGGGTTGAGGTGGGTGTTCCAGCTCCCCATGTAATTCCTACTGATGCCGTGGAGAGGGGACCTTGCTACTAGCTGTGGGGCTATCCATCCTGGCTCCATGGTTGGCTTTTTCTGACACCGTCCCAAGAGAAGTGTGGTTGTACTTCATGGAAGCAACAGGAAAATACATCTACTCCGTCTTCCTGGAAATGAAAGTCTGTTTCTTGATAGTTGTTTCTCCAAAAGAACGGAACAATTTTTTCCCCAGGTGTCATGTATTTTTTTAAAGAAAATATACCTGAATGAAAATGTCTTCTGGGGCACTTCCCCAGTGCTTTGACTGTGATGTTTATGCAACATAGCAGCCCTTTATTTATTTACTTATTTATTGAAACGTTCTAGTTCATTTATTTTGCATTTGTTCAATAAATACTTAGATATAATTTATTGTCAAGTTGGCTAATGTACAGTGTATACAGTGTGCTCTTGGTTTTGGGGGTAGAGTCCCGTGATTCATAGCTTACATACGACACCCAGTGCTCATCCCAATAAGTGCCCTCCTCAATGCCCGTCACCCATTTTCCCCTTTCTTGCCCCCGCCCCCAACCATCAACTCTCAGTTTGTTCTCTGTGTTTAAGAGTGTTTTATGGTTTGCCTCCCTCCCTCTCTGTTTGCAACTATTTTTTTCCCCTTCCCTTTCCCCATGGTCTTCTGTTAAGTTTCTCAAGTTCCACATATGAGAACATAGCAGTACTTTAAAAAGCTGTCTTATTGATTTTTTTTTTTTTCTCATTCTGCCTTGTTTCTCAGACTTCCTTTCTGTGCATATAAGGCAGCTATGCCATTTTATCATTTAGCCACGAGTGCCTATTGTCACTAAGCCTCCCATCTCAAATAATTATGGCTGGGAAGCAGCCAGGAAAATATTTAGATTTATTCGTGGAAGGTAGATAAACCTTTCAATCAATGTGTGCTCAAAAACAGAGCACCTGGGACTTCAGCTGGGCTTTGACCGATTGATTGGGAAAATTTGATTAAGGGTAGTGGAAACAGATACATTTCTAGGTTTTAAAAGAATTGCTTTACCGGCTAGTTGACCCTTATGTGACAGCCCAGCCTGGAGTGAAGGTAACATTCTGGAGTGCCCTGTGAAGTAGTCATTGAACTAAATAGAAGGTCAAGAGAGTTTAGAGGCTCATCTAATTTAGCTCTCTGGCTCCCACAAGGACCACTTCAATGTGGAATCCTGAAGCATTGGAATGCTAATGTGTTCAGCTGATAGGAACCAGAAGCATCGCCAGAGGGAAGACTGGTAGCTAAAAGCAACAAGGGTTCTGTTCGCTCTTCCCGCTCCGGATGTTCTGTAAATGGCTCTTTGCCATCTCCAATCACGTGCAGGGTGAGCAAGAGTTATTTGGGGCCCAGAAGTCGTTGTGAACAAGTCTGAAAAAGTCGGTTTATGTAGCTTTCTATGCTGATCTCTAAATTTCCCAAGTGTAGAAGTGAGTTCTATCTACCTATAATAGTAATGCAAGACCTTAGGACATGCATTTTTTTGTATCTTAACATTACCTATGGCTTCCCCTTCTATGCTACCATGATTATCACATCACCTTGGTTTCATTGTCATTATTTTTATCCTATTGCATTATACAAATTTCAATAAGCCTTTTACATATTTCTTGAATATAGTGGGATCTAAATAAATACAAATCTTTCTCTGCTACATAGCACATTTCTGAAACTCCTCTTCCTACCTTATCTTATATTTCTTTCTCAGGAAACCAATTTAGACTAATAGAGAATGAAAATCAAAATACCCCTTCACCTTTCCTGACTCCTCAATCTCCCTTCCCAGGACAGACCATTGAGATTATCTTACGTATGTGGGGCAATTAATTTTAAAACAAGCTTGGACATTGCTTGATTAAAGAGGTTTTTTTCTAAAAGCTTATGAAGCATGAATATGAAATATGGAACTCATTATCCCCTGAGATCATGTAGGCCAAAAATATGGGCACATTCATGTCAGTTTTAGTTAAATCCATAGATAAAAGGTCCATCTAATAAATTTAAAAAGAACATAGGAATGTTTGGGGCTCATCACATTCAAAGCTCATAAATGGAGGTCAGCTCCCATGGTTTCCCATAACCATCCTTGAACCTAATGGCTGATGATGTGCTGGTAAATGTTTAATCACTGGTGCAAAAAAAAAAGTGTGTATTAGGGAGTGTGTGTGTGTGTGTACTTTGTTATAAATATTACAGGCATACAGACATATAACACACACTTTACAAATAATAGTAGCACATAGAATACTCTTTATTGTAAATTCCATATAGCTGATGGATTCTCAGAGAATGCTTTTGTTGATTTTTGCCGAAATTGTCTATAGCCAGTCTATGGTTGCAGATCAACCATGACCCGACAAATGGAGTGCTGTCTCGATCTGCTAATTCTTCTCCCAGCAAAATTTATTGTCTTCATACATGTTATATGACCTATGATTAAGCTGTTTCCCATTCTTGTCCAAATCACATTCATTAAACAGATTTCTTTCATTTTCTTTTAGCTTTAATACTAAACATGTCAGAACTTTACTCATTTGTTGTTAACATGAGTGACTTCTTTGCTGAATTACTTTTCAAATATTGGAAGAATATTTCCTCAGGATTTTGCGTAGTTTAGAACATATGGCTCTCGATAGGACACTTGTTTAAAATTAAAAAAAAAATGTTTATTCATTTTTGAGAGAGAGCTTGAGTGGGAAAGGGGCCGACAGAGAGAAGGAGACAGAGGATCTGCAGTGGGCTCTGTGCTGACAGCAGTGAGTCTGATGCGGGGCTCGAACTCCTGAACCATGAGATCATGACCTGAGCTGAAGTTGGAGCTCAACTGACTGAGCCACCCAGGTGCCCCATGTGACTTGTTTTTAAAGTTTAATTTTCATGATTAACATTTTCTCCATCTTAAGACTAGAGAATAACACAAGGAATCAAACCCAGATTTTTACTTTTTGCTGATTTCCATGGTGCAAATACTCCCACCGTTGCTGATTTATAGTTACCAACCAACATGCCATTGGAAGAGAAACTGGGGAGAGGTGGTGCTCTGTGACGATACTTTACGGTGTTCTCATCACACAGGTGTGGTAGATGTGTCTAACTGCACAGGGGGTTGTAAAATGTAGTAAAATAAATGGGGAGTTTTGAGTATTACCTTTGTTTTTCAGTATAATTGATTTAATTGTGAGTTTATATGGTTCAATGTTTAATAATGCCTGTGTTTAGCACTGGCTCACAAAATCCCTTTACTGCTTATGTCACCTGTCAGAGTTGAAGGATACTGATGGGATCTCCCACCACACCCTGTGCCACTTTGGGATAAGGATTATTTTGAGCTGAAGGCCATTGAGAACAAGCAGATCTGGGAACAGCTCTCCGTTCTTCCCCTGTCTACCTAAAAGCAGGGCATACATTTATCTTCTGAAGTTATTCCCCTTATCCTATATTAGGACGAGGAGAAGAAACTTTACCTTTTCAGAGATGGCATTGATGTGAGTCTGCATAAAACTTACTAAATAATTGTTACCTACCATGAGTTTCCCCCGTATATTTCCCATAGTTTATTGCTCCTAGAACCTCAAACCCCTTTTCCTTTGTGTAGTTATATGCAGTAATTTATTACCCTTTGTTAAAATGGTATATAAATCTTCCAGTCTAACTGCTTTCTTTATCTGTAGCTACATTTTTTTTTTTCTGTAAAGCCACTGTGCATGTAAAATTAAAAATGTTAATGCAATCTGTATGTTTTTGATCTTGTTAATATGTCTTTTGCCAGTTTAATTTCTAAGCCCCAGTTATAGAATCAAAGAGGCTAGAGAAAAAAAATTTTCCTCCCCACATTTCACTGGGCTAATTCTGATCCATAATGAGATTGAAATTTTCTAAAGCCAAATTCTGAAGGATAAAAAAAGACTAGATTTTCCAGTGTTGGGGTTTATTCACTCTTATGAAGTTTATCATTTCTTATCCTTCCAATCCTACCCACCCCCAACTTACACTTCGTATTGTTTAATCTTTGTAAATATTTTTTTCTAAAATCATGACCGATACAAAGGCCAGTGATCTTTCTAGTGGTCACTTCAGTGGCAAAAGATAATGGTAGTGTCAGAGAAGAGAACTCTTCCTGAGAACAAAAGCCTTCTTATCCTTACGGTCCCTGATTAGAGTTAGAATGGCCTTTTGGATCTTGTATAATTTAAACCCTTAGAAGCATGGCAACCTGTTTCTCCATTTTTCCTGTAGGCAATGGGGTGTTCCTTCTGACACCCGGCAATGCCAAGGCCGTGGCTGCCTACTCCATGAGAGGCAGCTAATTGAGTTTTCTGAGGCTCTCCTCTCAGACATGCTTGTCCGAGTAGGTACAGACTGCTGAGCTGGGCCACTGTCTTCTACCATAGTAACAGCCTAAAGTCACTTGCTGAGAGGAAGGCATCGCGGTTATCGGTGGCACTTGCCTCTTGCTGTCTTCTTAAAGGGCTGGACTCCACACTTACTTGTCAGACAGCGTCCTTCCTGTTGCTAGTGACGACATGCTAGCTGCAGAGGACATGCTAGAGGTCAGTGTGAAGTTTGCTTCACATGTGCATGATGTTTCCTTTCCATTAGCAAAATCTGTTGGTCTGACCCCACTGCGATAGGCAAAAAAAAAAAAAAAGTCAACAAGAGTATATTGGAAATAATTTTAAAAAATAGCAGTTATGAGTGATATCAAGAGGATTTGCAAAAATGTTTTCTGACAAAAGAAAAGCACAATAAACATTTTCCTTTATGCAGCATTGAATTTATGACAATTCAGTGAAGGTGTTTTACAGTTTTTAAAAGATCAATGACAAGAATAGAGCCTCAAGAGATTTCTCTGATTCTTTTGGATCTTAAAAAGAAACACAGTCTAGAAACAGGAAAAAATAGACCTAATTAAGAGAATGTATTCTCTTTTTCCTTCCATTCAAATGGAAGGAGGTCAGCTGTGCCTAGTAACGCAGTCTGCCAAGTTTTCCCTTGCCCGCTTTCCATGGATAGTGTCCCATTGTCTTAGAATTTACCACCTTTTGCCTAAAACTCTGAGGTCTTTTTTCAGAGCTGTCATCTCAGAGCTGAGCGGTAATATTGAAAAGGAGCAAACAATTGCTTTTTATTTTGCGTGCTGACTCAGGATTTTAAACTGGGAGAGAGGGCAGGTAAGGTCAAGGGAGAGCTTGAGAGTCAAGTCCTAGGTCAAACCACACAGGTAATTCAGAACCGGGAAGGATGAAGTTGGCAAAGAATTTGCAAAAACCAAAGAAATCACTCATAAGCAGAGTTGGGGGGGGTGTTATTAGTAAGAAAGGGTGTTCCACAGGATACAAAGCCTGCCTTTGACAAAAAGCCAGGCGGTTTTAGATGTTCCAATGATGTGTCTGTCTGTGTGGCCAATCCCAGGACTTCAGTGGGGAAAGGGTATCTCTGGCTCCCCAGGCTCTGGTGATCTTGACCAACAGAACTCAGTTACAGCAGACCCTTTTAGAAAATGATTCAGTATTAAGAAATTTCCTGCCGCATGGCTATCAGACTTGGGTTTGCGAAGTATTTTGTGGATTACATAACTAAAGACAAGAATGCCATCTGGTTTTTAATCAATAAATAGAAGTCATTATTTTTTTCCCTTCGAAACAAATCAGCGTGAAAGACTCTCAGGAACTAGGGAACACATGAGCTTCTTGGAAATCTCAAGATCCTGTCACTCAGCTAATTTATTTCTCAGCTGCACACCTCCTTCTCTTGTGGTCCAGTTAAAAATGACTGTTCCTCTTAATCACGTATCTTAAAATTTGTACCCGTAATAGCGTTGTTGGATAACTACAGGACGACAGAGAGTACTGATGCTGAAATATGGCTACAATTCTATAAATTAACCTCAGGATGCTCTTTACTATATTTGTTTCATTTATCTGATGAAAATTATACAATTAAGTGGGATATTCTAGTACTTTAGAAAATTGTTTACGGAGAGCTGTAATCGAAAATAAAGACTCTATACTGGCAATATATGTGGAGAAGGTTTACAAATAACAGTCTAAAACCCTTCTTTCTGAATTTGGAAACAAAACTGAAAAAGTCAAATTTGTGGCCAATATTTGGGTAAATGTTAGTGCACATTTTAACAGATATACGTATGTAATTTTTACATCTGCATATATATTTACATGTATAAAATTAGGTATATCCTATGGTCTCTAAATATGACATGCCACTTTTAAACTTTCCTTGTAAATTATTTTAAATTACAAAATTTTATGGAACTTAGGTCAAAATGAGTCATGTGCCATGATTATTATTAATGATGTGACTTTATAATGCAATCAATACTATTCCAATCTAAAACAAGTCTTTATTTCAAAACGTATCCTGTGCCATTCAGTACTTCAATGTGTTCTAAAGGGTTTTGGGGAGATCGATGCCTATGGAAGGGGGTTCGCAGGTCCCATCATGCTGGAAATGCTGAGATGCAGTTTTGAAGCTGGATGAGCCCTTTACGAACATCTGGGCAGCGTACTCAGTTGTACAGGTGAATAAGAAAGCTTACAATCCGATGCATTTCCATGTGACACTCTCCACATGTTGTTCTCTGGGATGCTGTCACCCTCCGTGAAAGTTGGTTATGACTCATAGTGCAGATCGCATTCAAAAATCGTTTCCCCGTGTGGGAATTTCCTCTTATAAATAGAACGACTTGAAATTCATTACTTCTGTAAGAAACTCTGAGCAAGGAGCATCAACAAAACTGATGGGAAACAGGGACGAGCTTCTTTGTTAATGGGCACTGTCCTGTGAACAATGGATTGAGAGTCCACTTGTATTTGTCAAGTGGCAAAGGAATGTATCATTTTGGAGGAATTTTTAAGAATACATTTTAAAAAATATCTGGTAAGTGTAAAGATCAAGTAAGGCAGGTTTAGTTTGAATTTTTGCTTTGTAGTTTGTGTATTTGACGTGGCCTTTTGGGATAAGTATTTTTCTCATCCACCCTACTGTAGTTTATGGACTAGAGCCCAAATAGCCCCCATGTTTCTAGCTTGTGGATACCCATGGGATCATATTAAAATTAATATATGCCCCCTTCCCCGCCCCAGCAAATGCAGAGGTGTTGGGAGTCTCTGAAGCATCTATGTGCTCATGTGTAGTTTTCTCTTATCATACCCTCTGCCGTTATAACCCCCACCCCCCACACTGACTACTAGAGGGAAACATGGGGGTAGCCACTGTTGCAGGCATTCTAGGAGAGAGTGCTGCCGTGGTGGGAGCCCTGCAATGCCAAATATTGCTTTTTCTGGGTCCTCCTTGGTGCCTAGAGCAATGCTGTGTTCACCTGTAAAAATGTCCCCATTCTCTAACTGGATGAATCTGGTCTCTGGGGTCCCAAAAGTAACCTTGATTGATCCTGAGATATAAGTTCCTCGGAGAAATGATTTTGGCTTCTACTTGTAACTTCCTGGGGTCAAAGGTAAACCTAGCCCTCTAAGCCTAGGTGGTGACACATAATTACACACACACCTTGTCTTCTCTAATAGCCATCTCTTCTGTCTTTCTTCAAGATCCTATGAGTAAAACTTCTTGCCTTCGGACCTCCTTTCCTTCATTTCCACCACCTTAGGCAAGAGGTCCTAGAGTTCCACTGGCTCACAGGTTCACCTGACTCAGCCAGACGGTGCATCTCCATTTGGGGTTAGCAGGGTAACTCTTTTGTGATAGTTACTGATAACCTACCATTGACCTGTGTACATTTGCTCCTCACAAAATATCTATGAGATGGGCAGTGTCACCTCTGAGGGGCTGAGTTGCTTGGTGTCACATAGCCAGCAAGAGGTACAGATAAGCTTATCCTGAGTCTATCCTCTGTCTCCTTATCCAGTGTTCTGCCATGACACATTGTTTCCCTCAGGCATTGTACACCAAACATTGAACATAATATCTGTAAGGGATATTTGGGAATATCTACTCCAGCTCCTTATTGTACACTCAGGAGAGCTGAGGCTGCCTAAGGGAATTTTCCCAAGACAAGCTGGGAGTGGAAGCCAGTGAAAAAGGGCTCTCTGTCTCCTCTAACAGAGTATGTATGTGGAATGAAGGAGATATCATGCCTCCTGTAGATACCTTCTTTCTCTGGAGAAGTTCTATTTGGTTACTTCTCCATGAATAACAGCTTGAAATTTTTTGAAGGCTGGAAAACAGAGGAGCTGTTACTAAAAATGAACATTTTTGATATATTGAATCAGTGGAATCCATTTTGCTCTTTTCTTTGGGCCTGGGTGCTCATCCTGACCACTGACCAGTGCTTATAACAGTTGAGTGGGTATGGTGAACTTCACTTGGGGAAGGTAGAAACCACCTGGTCTATTTGTAAATGATATATCTGTGCAAGAACAACTTTCTTAAGTTAGTGTGAAATAGTAGAAACCCTCAGAGTGGAGACCTGGAATAGCGGGGCTCTTGCTCAGACCCTACTACTCAGTGGTTATGTGACTGTGGAAAGTCATGTCAATACTGAGTTGCCATTTTCTCATTTGTAAAATGGCTGCTCTAGTCTCGCGATCACCGTTCAGTAAGAGGATTGTGAGGTTCAGGAGAGACGGGGTGCGAGGAGTCTCTTGAGTACTGGCAGACACTCTAGCCGTGTGAGGTGCTGTCATTAAGGCGCTTACACTGACAGGGCACCCAGTTTTCTGCACACATCTGGACTTTCATGAGGTTACACAATGGCTATTCGGCTGTGATACTCTGAAGCAAGGCTGAATCGTAGAAGTCGTCCTCTGTAGCTAAAATGTATTTTCTGAAACGTTTGACAGGAGTATTGGAGTCAGTGGTTCTGGTTGCCCGTGAAACTTAGCAAAGACACCAACACCATGGTATGCAAAGTATATGTCTTTTATCTTCTGCTTCTGAAAGGGCTATTGAGGAAGGGGGCCAGGATGTGAAGGTGAGGTATGTTTTGTTTTGTTTTTTTTACTTGAAATATAGTTGGCACACATGTTGCAATAGTTTCAGGGGTGCAATAGAGTGGTTTGACAAGTCTATATATTATGCTGTGCTCACCACAAGTGTAGCTACTACGTGTCACCATAAAGGGCAATTACAATACCACCGACAGTCTTCCCTATTCTGTACCTTAAGATGAGTATTTTATGATTATTTTTTTGAGTGTGTGCATGTACATGCATATGCATGCGTGCAAAGGGGAGAGGGGAGGCTGGGAGGGAGAGAATCATAAGCAAGCTCTATGCCCAGTGCAGAGCCCAATGTGGGGCTCCATCTCACTACCTGAGATGACCTGAGCTGAAATCAAGAGTTGTACACTTAACCACCTGAGCCACCCACGAGCCCCTAAGATGCATATTTTATTTTATTTTATTTTATTTTATTTTTCAACGTTTATTTATTTTTGGGACAGAGAGAGACAGAGCATGAACGGGGGAGGGGCAGAGAGAGAGGGAGACACAGAATCGGAAGCAGGCTCCAGGCTCTGAGCCATCAGCCCAGAGCCTGACGCGGGGCTCGAACTCACGGAGTGCGAGATCGTGACCTGGCTGAAGTCGGACGCTTAACCGACTGCGCCACCCAGGTGCCCCAAGATGCATATTTTAAAGCAGAAAAACTCCTTTTACTTTGGTCATATCAAGTGTAGATAATTCAGAAAATTAAGAAATTTGGAGAAGCGTTAGGATGCTCCCGCCTGGTTTCATATGCTGTTACAGGAATTGAGATTTGCTTCCTTTGGATCTGAGCCCATTGGATACTTCAGACTGAAGATCATGCATTTCTCTTACAGGTATTTGTTCTACAAGGATATAGATGTTCATTCTGATCACCAGCTGTTGGGGATGGGGTGGAAGAGGCATTGGTGACCGTGCATTCCTGAGTCATGTGACTGCAAAGGTAACTTCACCTAGGACAGAGGATAGTATACTTCTTTAGGAAGCTTCCCTTCATTTTCCAAGGTAAGTTGGAGGGAAAGGTAAGATGAGAAGGAATTTTCCTGTATCAGGTTTGACTTGAGAAGGAGAACCACAATGAGTGATATGAAATAAGGGGTTCGTGATAGGGGTTAGACTTCCCACAACTGTGGATTCTGGTAAAGAATTCTATAGAAGACTATCACTTCTGATGTATCTGATGTGGGCACGAAGTTGCTGTGAGTCTGTAGGACTGTTGTCAGAAAGAAAAGCTGCACGTGCAATGGGAGAGAACAAAAATCAATTGGATCCCATGAGGTTCAACTGGACGACTGAAGGACAAACTGCCTTGGACTAGAATAACGTGAAGGAAGTTCTGTGGCAAGGACTGGAGTTGCTGTCGACCTGGAGAGTCCCAGGTCACCAAGGTGAACTGGAAGATAAATAACAACGTCTACAAGCTGCAACTGTGCCTCACACCATTCATTGACCTCAGAGTATAAAGGCTGCTGCTTCACTTCTGCCTTACAAGCGTTACAGAAATTCCTCTGGCCAGTCCTAACCTGGCACCATAAAGGGAAGGAAATTTTGAGAAGTGCAGTCCAGCTTGTCTAGGATGACACAGTATGAAGCCACCAACCACATGTCATAAGATCCTTGTTTTAAGTACAGAGTGAGAGGCCTTAGAGCAGTCATGTGCTTCTACATTTCCCATAGAATTCTTCTGCGATCCTACTAGAAGAGAGTGCAACATTGACTTTTGATTCAGCTGGCATTTAATACTAAGATGTGTAGATTTATGAGCTTTTGTAGCTATTTTCTCACTTATTCCTCCCAGCAACCCTGAAAGATGGCTATTATATCCTCTACATCTTACAGTTGAGGGTACTGGGGTATGTGTTCACCAGGGAGCCTGAGGGACAGAAAGAAGCAGGGACATTACTACCACAAAGAAATGATTCCTTGGCTTTTAGGTCAGTAGCAGTAAATTGAGTGTCCCAAGTAAAGTCTGAAGAGAATTGGTGAACTTGGGCATGTTGATTAGAGCCATCCTTTCCAGGACAAGCAATGATGTCCATTGGCTTCTCAGTAGGCACCTGAGAGCTTTTCTGGTGAAGTGGGCCTCTGGCCATGTTCATTCTGTTGTCAGGTCCATCTGAGAAATGAAAATACAGTATGGGGGGGCCTCAGCTCTCCTTTTGCTTTTTCACCACATTGAGAGCATTTCTACCATTTAAAATATGAAGTCATACTTATTTAAATCATAACTTGAACCAAAAATGTTGACATTATTTCAATGCATTTATAAAATCTTCACCTTCTGAAATCTCTTCTTGGTGATGAGAAACATCTGATTTTAGAAGTATCAATTGATAGAAAATATTCTGGCAGTAAAAAGCACAATGACTTATTGGGTACTGAGGACTCAATTTCTCAGAGTAGCTGTATTTTGCTTTTGGAGATATTTATAATTTAAAACGCCAGCGCTTTGTTTAGTCACAGTTATAGTTTGGAAGCTTGCCTCTAGAAAAAAGAGCTTGGGGGAAGGGAAAGAAATCACTTTAATTTCTAAAATAATCTCTATATATTAGAGTGATGACTGAAGGAAATTAATGGTCATCCAGGATTCTTGGACACTTGGGTCTTTCTAGTCCCCTTTTCTGTTCATTATTCATTCATCTGGGCACAACCATTGTATTCTGAAAATTCATAGATGGGTGAGATATGTTCTCTGTTCCAAAGGGGTTTTCAGTCTCACAGAAAAGACAGGAATGTAAACAGAATAAGTATTCAGAGTACCATTAAAAAGTCTGCCAGGCAGTAATAGGGTCACAAAAGCGACAGAAAATATTTCATAGAGAAAGTCACTCTTCAGCAAGACTTGACTGTTGAACTGGTATTTCCCAAGCCAGAGCTTCTCATTCTGGGTTTATAGGGATTATAGGTGTGCTAAGTTCTCTTGGAAGCCCTTGCGCTCTTGGAACCTCCTCTATAGACTCCAGCATGTTGTACAAATATTACCATTTTTGAATGGGTGCCAATGGCACAAAACATGTTGGGGATCACTGCAAGCTGACACATGGGAAGAGGGAAGAAGTAGAGGGAGGTGCCATGGCAAATAGATTGAGATGGGAATCGAAACCATTTTTAGAAACATCCAAAGGATTTTGAACAGGGTGTGCTGTTCTCAAATTTGTCTTTCACATTGTTTACTCTCCCGCAAGTATGTAGGTTGGATTGGAATGCCGTAACAATGGAAGCATAGAGATGCTTAGGGAACTTCTGTAACAGAGGAGGCGAGAAGTTGTTGGGCTCTGAATGAGTAGCCTTGGGGACAGAGAGGCAGAGGTGAAGATGAGATGTTAAAGAGGTAGAATAAAAAAAATTGGCTACATATTGTTTGAAGGAATATTAAGAATCCATTCACTTATCCATTTCGTCCTTTATTCATCACATTTCTGGACTACTTACAATGTACTAGGCATTGTACTGGGCTCTGGAGAAATAATGGTGAGTAAAACAGATGCAGTCCCTGCCCATTGATATGATGGTTTTGTAGGGGACTTATTGTGATCAAGTAGTCACAAATATAAACTCGTAAGTGGTCTGAAACACAAGAGAAGGATGGTATGGATTGTGTGGGTATAACAGAGAGCCTAATCTAGACTACAGTTCAGAGAAGGCCGCCCTGAGGGAGGGAGCTTCGAACTGGGATCTGAAGGGTAAACAGAAGCCAACCAGATTCTGGAGGGGAAGTCGTGGAGAAGAGAATCACACACAGGCTGAGCCAGAATTGCACTGAGGGCCTGTGGTTGTGGGAAACATGAGCATGGGAGGTATAGGGGAAGACCAGTGTAGCTGGAATGTAAGGTAAAGGTGGACAGTGGTATGAGATAAGATTGGAGAGAAGGTAGGAGCCAGTCACACAGGTTCTTAAAGGCTGTGCAGGGGATTCTGGTATTTATCTTCAGAGTCAGGGGAACCAAGAGAAGAATTTTAGGCAAAGTGGTATGTGTGTGATCTAATCACATTTGAGTTTTATAAATTTTATGAAGATCACATTGGCCGCAGTGTGGACAAGGGTTTGGAGATGAACGGGGGTGGAGATGTGGGAGGTCAGTCAAGCCTATTGCAATAGTCAGAGTGAGACCTAGAGGCCAAAATGAGAGTGGGGGCATTAAAGAGACAAGTGGGTGACTCTGAGAGGTAGCCCCCTGTTAGTCAGCAGGTCTTGGTGATACTTTGGGAATGGGGTGTGAGAATGAGAAAGGTTGGACACATAAGTGTTTGGTTTGTGGGAAGGATAGATGACTCATATTCTCTAAAACAGGAAACACAGGGAAAAGTAGATATATCCCCGAAGCATTCAGAAGTCAGGAGTCAGAGCTATGTGAAGCTATAATTTGGGAATCATCAGTCTATAAGTTATGGCTATATATGATAAACAAGGAAGATTATGGAGGGTAAGAGCAGAAGAGGATTGAAGGCAGGAGCGTAGGAAATGCCAGTGCAGAAGGAAAGGGCCAAGGATGAGGAGCCATTTTGGAAATGCCAGGGAAGGAAATACTCTTCAGTCAGAGCCACTGAGGACATGAAAGTCGAATTATTTGTCAACCTTCAGGAGAAAAAAAGAATTACATAGTATTGAGTCTTCAGGAGACATTTATCTCTCTTTATGAAACCAAAGGCCAGGTCTGTGTAGTAGCAAAACAACTTGTTAAAAAGGGATCAAATAGATCTTATCAGTAGACAACATCAGAGATCCACTGGGCTCATGTTTGTCCCTGACACTTTCCCTCTTTTCCCTAATATTCTGGACATAGAATACTGAGGCTAAACCTCCCATAGGAATAATAGGTTTGGCCGAAATCAGAAGAAAAAACAAGAACCCATCAATATACCTAATGAATCCAGTCAAACAACCAATTCATATGTTGTCTTCTCCCTGTCCCATCACCTGTAAAGAGAGGATTTTTGACTCTCAATGTAGAGAGTCTCAATGACTCTCAAGCGTAGACCAATCGACTGGGGCGAAGGTCTCGGAAGTGACTGGGAATGTCAAGTCCTCCCGCGAGCCTCCCCAGTGGGGTGCTAGATGTTTAGGAAGGCATATCTTTTCACTGGGGTCACATGAGGTCCTGAAACCTTGGGATTGATGTTTAACTGATGCTCTGTTCGTGATTTATTGAGAAGTATGTTAGCTCTTATTGGCCTCCATTTCAGTCAACACGTAGTTATTACGTATCTATCATTTGTAAGACACTGTTAAACACTGGGGTGGCTACAAAGGAAGAAAATTCTTACATCCTTCAAGCCTGGCCCACATTCTCTTTTCTCCATGGAACCTCTTGATCCTCCAGCCCCCAGTGATGTCACCCTCCTTTGAACTCACGTTGGGCTTCACGCTCTCTCCTAAGATCTAGTTTTAGCAAGATGATGGTTCAGAGAGGCTTGGACTCTGCCGTTCTTCTGAGACAGTATTTGGCAGGTTAATTGTAAATTAATCAGACCCAGATGGATTTAATCAGACTTGCAGAAAGATTTTAGAAGGATCTGGACTCACCAAAATGTCCACCAGCCTGGAAACAGTCTGATAGAGATAACAAAGGTTTATGACACCCGGGAGAATTCTACATATTTATAAACTAGGACCCAAAGCCTTCTCACATAATTGAATAAAAATATTGACCTTCCCAATGGAATAGAGCATTTTTAGGCCTGTGTGCGGGGTCGTAGCTCTCCCGTGTTGTATGATTCTGTTCTTGTGATGGGATCTGAACTCAGCCTTCAGGGGCTGCTTGCATTCATCTATCTTGTTGTACAGGGTTGGCTCACGCCAAGTTACAGGGAAGTTTGCCTTTGGACCTCCTTCTCCATATTTTTTACCCTCCTCTCTCTCTCCCTCAGGTGTTAATGCCCTCCTGTGGATTCTGGGCTACTAGGGTTCAGTTTCTGTAGCCTTCCTTCTGCGCATTCTCTCAGGACTCTATCCTCTGCTTTCTTAGGTTATTTTGAGTTATTTGATGTAATAGTTTGTGCTTAGTTTTTAGCAGCTGAGAATGGTTTAATATGTCACCTCACCCTGGGATGCACACACCTGGAATGCCAGGGTTAGAACGTGAAAGACTGAAACAAATAAGCAGCATTTCAGAAACCTGATGAGGAGATGCTGTAGGATAGAGCCCTGGGCTTGTTCCTTGTGGCTCATGTCTTTGGAGCAACAAACGCGTTTTTATATGTTTTCTCAGACTTAGAATGGCAAAACTTAGTGAATGGATTTGGAAATAAATTCGGCGATATGAGATTCCACGTATTGGAATAGTACCTACTTAACTTTTAGAGACTGTCTGTCTTGCTTGGTGCAGCGTTTTATTCCTGTTGATCCGTGGAGTTGTTAATCATGGCCCCATCAGGTCAGGTAATCTACCACAGGCTTTTCATGGTACCGCAATTGAATTAATATACTGTAGATCAACTATATTTGTATATTCGCTCGTATCTAGTTACACTAATTAGATTTAATTTAATTGCAGACCGTCTAGACTTCAGCTTCCTATCCCTTCTAAGCGTGAGCACCTAATAATATAGCTACCATCAGGACACGTTGTTTCTCCCCGCACCCCGTTTTCCTCTGTGGTTTCCTTTATTTCTTTGCTAGGTCTGTCCCTTCTCTTTCAGGGGTGTGCTAACCACAGGCTGTGGGTGGTGTGGCTGCTGCATTGTATCAGGAATCCTGGCAGGACTGGGCCAAATTAGGGAGTGGGTGGTCTGAGCTCAGAGAAGGTTCCTTGCAGCAGCATGGTTGGGATGGAGCACACACAGGTCACCCCCTGAGCTCTCCTGCAGGACAGACTTGCTCATGCGTCTCCCTTCCCTCCCCGTCTGCCCTCATCCGAGGCAGAACATGCACCAAGTTATCTCCCTGTGGTTTCTTTATAGTCTGTTCACTTTATCATGTTAGTCATCCTTCCCTTAGTCTGTTCTTGGATAGTGTTCCTCGGTTACCTCAGCTAATCACACGGATCACATTTCATGGATACGTACATATATCCTCCACTTAACCATACTATGTACTGACATTTACCACTTATTATACACTAGGCACTGAGCTAAGTGATTTGCACATATTTTCTCATTGAATCCTTACCATAACCCTGTCATCTGTTTTATGAGTTAAGAAACTGAGGCTGAGGGAGATAAGATAACTTGTGCAGTGTCTCACTGTTTGAAAAACCATTGTGCTCCTAAACACTGTTCTCCATTACCCTTTTCATGCAAAGATGTCCAAACCTCTTCATGTCTGCAGTCACCTCAGACCCTGAAGTCTAAAGGGCTTCTGCCTCCTCATCTCCCACTCTTCCCATAATTCTCTACCCTCTAGTCAGAGTGTCATCAGGAAAAGTCACGGGGAAGGGACAGACTCCGGCTGGCCCTTCAGAATGGGGATGATAAAAATATTCTCAAGGTATGAAGGTTCCCATGTGGCCGTTGAAGGCACATAACGGGTGCTCAGTAAATAATCACTGAAGGAAAGGGCAAATGGACTGAACAATGACCAACACCATCTTTTATGTTTGTTGTGTGTATTAAACTGTGATATAGTACATTTAGCAGTTCCTAACTATAATGTTCAGATGAGGCACTGTGTAGCAATCTGTCATGAGGCTTGTTTAAAAATTTGTTGTGAAAAGAAAGTTTTCCAGTGGCTTTTTAAAAAATAGCCTGTAGAGCTTAATTCAAAGCCTCTACTGACAATATGATATACTTTCTTGAATAAGAGGGAAAAAGGGTAAGATAACCCAGAAATTGGTTAATCCTTTCACAGCCTGAAGTGAATGACCTTTGAATCTCTCAAATTTTGTTGCACTGTTCTACTTCTCTGTCAGCTCAAGGAGGAGTTTTTCCCAAATCTGGCTATGCTCATGAGATTAAGCACATTGTACAGAGAGAATGCAATCGTGTTCACTGAACTGTTCCATTTCCCTCCTGAGCACACGGGCAGACCATGTGTTTCCAGCCCTTTTGGATCTAGGTCGGAGCATGTGACTCATCCAGGTCAAGGAAATATGAACTGGAGTTGTGGTCTTCACTTCTGAGAGATGGTGGAGTGTGGAGTGTAGATTCCTTACTCTCTGCTCCCCTTCTTATCTGCTCGGCACAAGAACCGAACGATTCCAAGATGGTGGAGGAACATGATGGAAAGGGCTTGAATCACCGAGGTACCAGCTGGGGCAGAGCTGAGAACGGAAAGGAGATTGTGGCCAAGAAATAAGTGAGAAATGAACGGTTATTTGGGTAAACCAGTGAGATTTCAGCATTGCTTGTTACTAGCCTTACTTACCTTGACCAATATTTACATCGTCTACAACATGACAGGAAGGTCAAGGGCCACTGGCCATGTAGCTGACTGTACGTTTACTCTCAAACATATTTCCTGACTCTGACACTGGGGAGTTTATTCTATTTTATTTCTATTCCTAAAACATCATTGTTACCATCCTCCTCCTCATCACCGCCACCTTAGCCCTCATATATTGAGCACTCGCTGTGGGTCAGGTAGTAGCCTAAGGCTTTTCCACATAGCTCATTGAATTAGGAATATTCCATCTTCCTCTCCCTCCTGTACTCCAGCCACACAGTTCAGGTTCTTCGATCCTTGAAAAAGCCAATCGTGTGACTATGTTAGGGCTTTGGCTTCGGCCTCATCTGTCGGGAACATTCTTCCTCTGGTTATTGCTGGTTGGCTCTTGTTAACCATTCAGGTTTCATGTCACTTATGACCTCAGTGAGGCCTCCCCTGTATCCATCAATCCCCTCTCTCCAACTGTTCTGTTGTCTTCACGGTTCATATCATTATCTGAAACTACCTTGTTTCCTTCTGCGTTGTTCGACTCTTCCCTGATCACCCCTATGCCCTCAGCCCTGGAACAATGCTTGGTATATCGCTGGCTGTAAATACTTGTTGAATGAATGAATGAATGAGTGAATGAATGAATGAATCAATGAATGAATAAACTTTATGTGGCAGGAACTATTATAATCCTAAATTTTAGATGAGAAAACTAAGGCTTGAATAGATCCCATAACTTACCTTTCTTCCTTTCTTTTGAAAACATAGTACATGCTATATAGGTTATGTCTGCAACTGAAGTGAAAGATTCAGTTTGCCATCTAAACTTTTTAATTTAAATAATGACAAATATCCAGATATTTGGAAAGGTTAAATGTTTAGAATAACGTAGACCCAGCTACTTGACAGATGTTTTCAAACCATTTGGATCAGCTGAATACGTACCTAGAAGCATTAAAACAAATTCTTTGGTACATGTGAAACATATATACTATTTTTACTGTCTAGATCCCACAGATCAGATTCTTTTCTTCACAAATACAGACCTTTCTTCCCTGAGGAAAAGTGTTTCTTAGTAAAGTACGTTTTGGAGATGTACACACTATAATTCCTTCTCAGGTTGGTCACGTCATTAGCATATTTAAGGCTTTGGGAAGACCTGTAATAAAGAAACCTGTTTACTTTTGCAGTGTTTACTTAGTGCAGTGTTTTCTAACTTACTTGACCAGGGAATCCTTTTTTTTTTTTTTTTTTTTTAGCATGTAATGACTAAAGCACATGAAACTTGTTGTGAAATACTGTTCCAGAATGTGCTAAACTTCATAGTGATTTTTTTAAATGTTTTATTTATTTTTGAGAGAGAGAGAGAGAGAGAGCACAGGAGAAGGGCAAAGGAAAAGGGAGACAGAGGATCTGAAGCTGGTTCTGAGCTGACAGCAGCAAGCCCGATGTGGGGCTTGAACTCACGAACTGTGAGATCATGACCTGAGCCAAAGTCGGATGCTCAATGGACTGAGCCACCTAGGTGCCCCTCATAGTGATTTCAATGAAGAGTTTTGCTTTCTAGTTTATAGCCCTCTCCATGTACAAAACTTATGTCATTTTCACAAGCTGTTGATACATGATGGAAATAAACCATATATCACTGTATATTTGCAGTTCTCTGTTTTGTTGAAAGAGCCTTTATTATTTTTATTGCTTATTATTATTATTATTCCTTGCCAAGTAGCTAATTGATATGGTCTAATCGGCCCCTAGTCATGAATAAGAATTTCCACATCTATTTCTTTCAAAATGTTGCACTCATCAACTGTTTTCTCTTAATCCAGTTCCATAAAAGTGGAAAGATGTTTTTCCCATACATTTAAAGATGAAGTGTTGACTGAAGAAGAAGAATATGACCCAGATATAAGACTATTCTGACAAAAGAGGTCGTTATTTTTCTTTAGGAATTTTCTGAATTAATCAAATACTTACCAGTATTTATTAATATATTTAAAATACAGTTTTATATTTGTTGCTGGGGCATATGGAGAATGAAACGTACTGTCCCATTGGATCGTATAGTCTTGCTAGAGAGAAATCATGAGTACTCAATAAACAGTAAAATACCAACCTATAAACCTTAGGTTTAGAATTCATAGCAAAGCAAAATGTCTGGATTTAACTAGCGAAAATAATCACACATTTCAAGCTTATTGGTGAGATGGCCTCTTTCCTAAACACTCAGTTGCCTATTTTAATCAATTTGAACACTCAGGGAGTTCTCTGGCATTATAATTTATAATTATTGGTGAGCCTGTTAAAGTGAAATTAGAACATTTTGTTCAGTCAAAAGCACTGGTTTGGTCAATCTTTGGTTATTTTTCATAGCTAATATATAAAGTGAATTCCCATTTTTCAATACATAGAGTGAATTTCCCATATGTTAATAGACTTGGATTTCTTTGGTGCTTGGGTAAATAAATATGCAATCATTTTTCCTCTGAATTTCACTTCTCTTAGATTGCTTACACATATAAATGTGGTTTCAAAAATTCAGTTAAAACTTAAACTTGTCCTTACACACAAACCAGTTGTCCCAGAGAGAGTTGGGATGAGGCTTAACATAGATCCTCATAAAGCTAGGGAACTGGACAAAGATGGTGGTGTAAGTTGGAAGAGACTGGACCATGTTCCTTACATGGTTGGCAAAGACTCCCGAGTTTCCTTTGTACCCAGAGTATAGAGAATATTATCTGTGAACATGACCCAAGGGGTTATTTGACAAACTGAGCACACTCTAAGGATGAAGTATATGGAGACCACTGACTGCTCACTGGAGGTAGGGCTGTCTCTATGGGATCATTCAGGCCAGGAAGCTGGACAGGGGTCCACCTGAGTGGCTCTAGACCATCTAAAATGCTACCTGAGTCTCCTCAAATCGTTACCCTTCACATAGAGCCAAATGACCATGTATCTGAGAAGGCGCGAACAAAACGGTACCAAGAATGGGAACATATCATCCCCCTCCTTGCCCTTCCCTTCCAGACTTTTATTATCAGTACCTGAGTGCCTGAATGCTCCATGCTTTCAGGAGGAAAGAGAATGAGAGAGGAGAGAAGCAGTGGAAAAACTCCTTCAAGAAAATAACTGAGCTTAAATTGAATTGTGTGCTGTAGCATATTGGGCTAAATTAGATTTTCTGTTGCTGAGCTGGTAATGGATGATCCAGATTTGAGGTCAGTGATGGAAAATAGAATTTTACTTGGGGTCTCTGGGTGGCTCAGTCACTTGAACATCTGACTCTTGGTTTCCGCTTGGGTCATAATCCCAGGATTATGATCCTGGGGTTGTGGGATTGGGCCCGTGTTAAGACTCCAAGCTGGGTGTGGAACCTGTTTAAGATCCTCTCCCTCTCCCTCTCTCTCTCCCTCTCCATATGCACCTCTCGCTGCTTGTGTGTTTTCTCTCTCTCTCTCACTCTAATAATAATGATAATAATAATAATAATAATAATGAAAATAGAGCTTTACTTTTGCAATGTTGTTGCAGCCAAGGAAATTACTAACCAGTATACATACAATAAGCTCATAGATTCTTTTCCAAGTCACCAGAGCAAGACAGGAGAGACTGGTCCTTCCCATTTACACAGATTCCTGTGTTAGGTGATATGCTGCTATTTTGTGATATTTTTTTTTCTTTCTTCAAAGACGTACCTTGATATTCACTTGTATGGGAATAGGGATACAGAGAAAAAGAAGTGGAGGGGAGAAAGAGAAGAGATCTTACAGATTTATTCCCTCCAGGGTGTAGAACCTGATGGAATGTTCATCAGCAAATTTTCAGGGTTGTTACATACGTAATTCATTGATTCATGGAAATTTTTTCCACGATATTACCATTTGGAGCCCAAACTTAGGGATGCTTTTCCTAGAAGAGCGCAAAGTGTTAGGAATGAGTTCTGGCTTCTATACATATTGTAATAAATCCCAATAATGAGCTATAATTTTAAATCATGTCAAGCGTTTTCAAAGGCTAATGTCAATAGTGGAAGCATAAAGAAGAAAAAATATCCATACACAATATAAATATGGCATGGCTCACTGAGTCTTCTCATCTCTTTGACCTTTTCCTGAGGTAGTGTTGGCATTATTTCTATTAAGGAAACAATACGTGGCATTTTAATACTAAATGAGAATTAAATGGATTTGAAAAGATTTCATCTGGGAAGTTAGATCAAAGTGTTCTTTAAAAACACTTCTCTGAATTTCTTTGAGTGCAGTGTCTTGGGCAAATGTTATTAAAATATAAAATGCATTTAAGGACAAAGTGGAGGAGGGAGATATAGGGATCCAAAAAAAATATTTCTTAATTATGTGGTAAACCTATTATGTAACATTCCTCTTCCAAGACCAAACAATTCGTAAGTGGTTGATGTGCACATGTGGGAGTGGATAGGATCCAGCTACACCTGGGATGCAGAAGTTTGGCCCTGTAATACGTGATTATGGATAACTACATTTGGGGGAGTGTTTTTTTCATCCTCAGATATAGGCGGAGGTAAGGCATACTCCAAGAGCTATAATCTGTGCAGTAGGAATTCCAGCTAGAGAACCCAAACTGTTTTTACCTTGGTGGTTAGATGTTTCTGGGAATTTCTTAGAATACCCAATGTGTTAACCAGTGTTTTCTTTGAAGAAGAGATTATGAGAGATTAATTATAAAAAAATCCCCAGTTTTCTATCTTTCCCTTCAGCCACCCCCTTTGCAATGTAAATTTGCAGCTCCTTTCATCAAGGGGAAGAATCTAGTTCCCCACCATCGGCATCTGTGCCGTCCTTATGACTTGCTTTGGACACTAGAATGTAGAGGAAATGAAATTATGTCAGTTCTAAATCTAGATATCAAGAGACCGCGAGTGCTTCTGTTCTCCCTCTTGGAAACTTGTCACCACCATTTGAACCAGCCTGGGCTATTCTACTGGATGATGAGCAGCACAGAACCCAGTCACCCTTGTCACCACAGCTAATGTCAGTCAGCCATCAGACTTGTGAAATGGTCCTAGACCAGCCAACCTCCAGCCCATTGACCCCAGCTTTATAATTAAGCCCAGCTGGAGATCACCTGAGTCCAAATCAGCAGAACCATCTAGCTGAACAATAGACTCATTAACAACAATCAATTTGTATTTTTGAGCTACTGCATTTTGGGACGGTTTGTTATGCAGCAATATATAATTGACACAGAAACCGAAGTGTCTCCTGGGAAACCATGCATCCTAAAGGTAAAGGGCACTAACATCCACTAGTTTGGTTCAAGGGTAACAGCTCATTTCAGAGGACAGAATGAGATAGAGGAGAAAGATTGTTTCAGAACTGACAGCATTAACATCATCGTTGAACTTACTAGAAATACAAATTCTCGGACTCACTGAATCACAAACTCTGCAGGTAGGGCTCAACAATCTGTCTTTTTATAAGCCCTCCAAGTGATTGTGATGCTCATGAAAATTGGAAAACCACTCAGATTTAAAGGGAGTGGGATAAGAAGAAAATTTCTTATACCTCTCCCCTGGAAATTCTTCGGGTGGTACTCATGATTTGGTAATTATGAATACACTCAAATCACGCAAATGGGTACAATTATTTAAGAAGTATGAAAACGTCAAGTAAGTTGAAAAACAAAGAATTTTTATTTAATGTGACGCTACCTATTTTATGTTGACTCTCAGAAACTTAGAATTGGTCTCCAAATTTGTAATAACAGTTCTAATACTCAATCCCCAGAGTAAGTTTGAAGAATCCTGACTATATCAAGATTGCTACAACCATGCCGATTACTCACACATCCACAATCGTGGCCACAGCCAACTGCTTCCCAGGGTAGGCGCTGCACTTGTACTTCACACGAGCTATCCCAATAACACAACAACCCTACGAAGCAGGAATTATCATTTTCATTTCAAAGATAAGTAAGCGGAGAGATTTAGAGCAATTAAGTGATTTGTCAAATATCACATAGTTAGAATTTCTGCTGGGCAGAAAGTTGACGTTTCTCTTTCTAAACAATAGGAAACCACGATGAACTGGTAAATGTTTAACAACAAGATTTCTGAAAACAACAGCAAAAACAAACGAACAAATCCCTGATTTGCAGTGTTTGCTAATTTTTATGGTATAAATACACAATGGCCAATTTCAAGCTCTCATTGTGAAGTCACTGAATGTGGAATTGGAAAGAGATGTGCATGACTGTTTATTTTTTGAGTCAGTATGAGCCATTCTCAGCACACCACGGTGGGGAAATATGAGTGAACATTGCTCCACTGGTGAGATGGACATATCTGTATTTTAAAGTTTATCTTGAAAGTAATGATTTTCAGAGAAGGACCATTTTGTCACTTTCAAGTATAATCAAAATAGGCTTTGGAATCACTTTGTTTTAGCTTAAATTTCAGCCCTGAATTTATAGAGAAAATATTAGAAATCAGCTACACTCATAGATCTTTGGGAGATACTCATTTTACAGACTTAGAGCTAGCGGGAACCTTATGAAAACATTTTGTGTTTTGCCTGACTTTAGCAAGGGATGCTTATCTAGGCCAGGTATTTTATCTTCCTGAAGATGTCTAAACATGGAGACTTTACCACATTTCTCAATATTCTAAACAAGTGCTTTATCATCCTCAAGAAGGCCCTTTTCTTGATTGATATGAAAGCTTTCAAACAGTAATTTAAGCCTATTCCCTTTGTTTTATCTTCACAGACATGAAAAGAAATTGATTGGCATTCACCTCTTAGAAACTCTTCTGCTTTGACAAAAGATGTTAAAAGATTCCTTTAGTATCTAATTCCAGCTTCTTTAAAAATAACCTTTCATCATCACATAAAGAGGAAGCTTTCCAGTTAGGCAGGCTGCCATTATTGGTCCCTTAAAAGTACAATCTTAGACCTCTCAAATTTCCAGTCAAGAAACGTCCTGACCAGTCTTTGACAACTTCTCTTCTTGATGTCATCCAGGGTTACATTTTTTAAAATTGTGTTAATGTTTTTAATGTTTAGCAGAAGATCAACCCTCTTAACAAATCTCTAAGTGTACAATGCAGTATTGTTAACTGCAGACATGATGTTGTAGGGTAGATCTCTAAAACTTATTTATCTTGCATAATTGAAACTTGATGTGGGATTTTTAAAGAGCAAGGTCCATCAGACGTACATTGCCAGTGATTTCAATGGCTCCTCATTTGTCTTTCACCGGATTCAGGCTGCAAGAAATTGACCCGTTTGGAATACCTTGACTGTAATGCTTTTAGCAAAATAGGGAAAGTATTACTGCCCTCAACTCACATGGTTAAACTGTGTCTTCTACAACAGAGATGATTCTTCATACATAACAAACCTGGCTATACAGGGAAAGGCATAAGATACACAATCAGATGTTGAATCGTTCTTCATCATTGCTCTCTGACCACTCCTCAAGTAAGATCCTTGAAAATATTGAGGTAACCTCTTATTCATTAAAGTATATAGAAAGAAGATTTCAAAAGATAGGTCCTTTAGATACTTCTTAGCACTTTTCTTGCCCTTTCTCACTGCGTATTGGTTTTGCTTTGTCCTTTTTGTTATGATGGGAAAATTACATGTTAGATTTTCAACCTTAGTTTGACAAGAAGCAAAAGATACTCTGGGAATGCCCTTACCTCTGACTTTTATGTCCCCAGCAGTTACATACTAAGGATAGGTAACAGTGGGAGAAATCAGGCGCTGGTTTATGAGGTCATCAAGTTTATTAGAAAGTTGGATAGAGTTAAACTGGCCAGGGCTGAAATGGTGCTGCTCTTGCTTAGTTATAATGATGCTTCCCTTACTTAGCTATGACTTTAGGAACTCATTCAACCTCTATTTGCATCTACAAAAATTAGGCCAATGGTGTATACTGCAGGGGCACCTGGTTGGCTCATTCAGTGGAGCATGTGACTCTTGATCTTGGGGTTATGAGTTCAAGTCTCATGTTGGGTACAGAGCTTGCTTTAAAAAAAAAAGCACAAATATGGTATACTGCAAAAGATGATATAACATATATGTTGCCATCTAGTTTAATATCTGGTATATAATAGGTGCTGAAAAATTTTTGTAGGCCGTCTGTGTTCAGAATGCTTAGGGTTCTTGGAATGCAAACAATTGGATTTCTACGTGTTGTCCTTTGTTGGGTACAATAGTGTTATTTCATTTAAATCATGGTTTCTTTGCCTTCTCTCCTGGCTGCTGACTTTCTTTGCGTTGCCAAAGTATTGGGTTGCCATGTCAGGTGAGTAGGTACATAAAACTCCTATGCAGCAAAGGAATAGAGTGTTTAAAGTCATTTGTTTTTCTACCTAAACTGTTCTGACTCCATCATGACAGCTGAGTAGAATTCTAGTATGCTAGATTGCTGGGCAGGGGTCTTAGGAAAATCAGTTCACCGTTCCTTCTGTCCTTTGTTTCTCTTTTTTTTTAAGTTTATTTATTTATTTTGAGAGAGAGAGAGAAAGAGCACGCACATGTGTGCAAGCAGGAGAGAGGCAGAGAGAGAGAGAGAGAGGGTGAGAGAGAATCCCAAGCAGGCTCCATGCTGTCATCCCAGAGCCCAACACAGGGCTCAATCCCACGAACCGTGAGATCATGACCTGAGCCGAAATCAAGAGTCAGACACTGAACCAACTGAACCACCCAGGGGCCCCTACTTCTGTCCTTTAAAACCTTGAAATGTAATTCATACTTAAAGAGGCCAGATTAGCTTGCAACATATGATTTCAGGATTAGCATAACTCTCTCAGACAGCAAAACTGTGGTCTCCTGAAATTCCAGAAAGACAAAACCATTCCTGTCCTGCCTGAAATGTAAATACAGGCTAGAAAATTTACACATTAAGTCATTTCAGTGATTGACACCGCAGTGTGGATAAAGTCGTAAACTTTATAAATATCTTTTCTTGGGAGCTAGCTTTGGTGCATAAAAAAGGCACGATAGTATCTGGGAAAGAGAGAGCAAGCAGGATGCATGGGTCTCTGTTCTTGGATTACCCTATGGATGAAGGCAGATATGGTAGATAGCTCACCATTTGGGGAACAAAATAAAGACTCAATAATTATTTGCTGATAACATGAAAAAGAAAAAAGCTCCCCTCCAGCACAGCTTAGTTTGCAACTGATTACTAGATCAATCTTGATTTTCTAAGGTTTCTAGGACGTCCTTATTTTCTCAATATTTATCACCCAATTCCAGGTAATTATGAGGTTGTAGAAGCAGGATAGGCCACAACATAAAAGTATTCATAACAAGCTGTGATAGCTTTATCAAAACTTCTTCTTATTCTTTCTAGAAACACAGCCAGAACTACATATCCCAACATCCCTCGCAGCTATGGGTGGCCACTCAACAGAATTTTGGCTGAGAGAATTTGGGTAGTAACAATGAGTACCACATCCCGGTTTTGTTCACAAAAAGTCTTTCTCCACAGAGAATATTTTCTCTTTTCTATTATTGGCTAGTTGGCTGTTGAAGACCAGAGGAACTCGTGAAGGCACTGCAGTTTAGGGGTTTATCTGTCACAGAAGCGACTGTTACCTTAACATAGAAATTGGAACCAAAAGTGGTATGATATAATCAAAATCATAATATGTGACACTGACTTAGCATCTGGTTTCCTGGCAGTGGGTGGCGGGAAAATTGACATTCAAATCTGGGAAGATAAAGACCCGTGCTATTCAGCGGTGAAACATTTGGGAAAGCCATTATTCTATGAGAGGTCGGAAAGAGACACAATGAAGACAAAGTGTGTAGTTCTGGATTGGAAAACAGAATGTTAATCGAGTGTGTTGATTGTTACTGACTTAGCTAGTTTTTCAAAGAAAGAAATGAGCTTAAGTGAGAATTGGTTGGTTTGCAAAGAACTTAAACAACTCAACACCCCCAAAAAATCCAATTAAAAATGCGCAGAGGACCTGATAGATATTTTTCCAAAGAAAACATGCAGAAGGCCAACAGACACATAAGATGCTCAACATCACTAATTATCAAGGGTATGCAAATAAAAAGCACGAAGAGATATTACCTCACACCAGTCAGAATGGCGAGTACCAAAGAGACAAAAAACAGGAAGTGTTGGCGAGGATGTGGAGAAAAGGGAATCCTTGTGCGATGTTTGTGGGAATGTAAATGGGCACAGCCACTGTGGAAAACAGTATGGAGGTTCCTCAAAAATTGAAAATAGAAATACCATATGACCCAGTAATTCCACTTTTGGGTATTTATCCAAAGAACAAAAACATTAATTCAAAAAGATACATGCACCCCTGTGTTTATAGCAGCATTGTTTGCAATAGCTAAGATATGAATGCAACCTAAATGTCCATAAATAGGGGAATGGATAAAGACACACACACACACACACACACACACACACACACACACACAACACACACACACACAACAAACGTTGTAATATTATCAACCAAAAAAAAAAAAAAAGAATGAGATTTTGCCATTTGCAACAACACAGATGAACCTAGAGGGTACAATGCTAAGTGAAATAGGTCGGACAGGAAGACAAATACATATGATTCTATGTGGACTCTAAAAAACAAAACAAAAGCAAGTTTATTATATTCATATCACTAGCAGCAATTAGAGCATCAGCCTTTTGGCATCGTTTCCCTAAACCCCAGTTCCCAGAGGGTAATGCACAGAGGGTGAGATGATACTTGCGTGCTCAACGGGTTGGGCTGCAAGAGAGATATCAGAGTTCAGGCAACTTGAATCTTTGATAGTGGGTAGTAAGCATGCTGTTCTTTGTTCTAAAGGAGGACATTAACTTTATTATTCTAGACAGTAAGCGTGATTGACTGCCTGTTCCTTCAGAGGGAGGCCATGTCTTTGTATTCTAAGACTTTAAGCACACCTGCCCTTTGCTCCAATGGAAGATACTATCTCTACATTCCAAAAATATTTACTACACAAATCTTTGAAAGGATAAAGGGTAGCCTTGCTTGCAACGTGTGAAGAAATGCAAGAGACCTATGAAGAATTTTTTCTAAATATTGTTGAATCTGTAGGTTGCTTTAAATTATTTATTTTTAATTAGGTAATTTTCATCATTATTAAAAGTAATATTGTGGACATCTCCACAATATTATTTTTTTTATTAAAAAAATTGTTTTTAACGTTTATTTACTTTTGAGACAGAGAGAGACAGAGCATGAACAGGGGAGGGTCAAAGAGAGGGAGACACAGAATCTGAAACAGGCTCCAGGCTCTGAGCTGTCCGCACAGGGCCCAACGTGGGGCTCGAACCCACGGACCACGAGATCATGACCTGAGCCGAAGTTGGACGCTCAACCGACTGAGCCACCCCGGCGCCCCCACAATATTATTTTTAATGTTTATTTATTCTTGAGAGAGTGCGAGATAGAGTGTGTGCACGCATGCGAGCAGAGGAAGGGCAGAGAGAGAGAGGGGGACAGAGGATCTGAAGCGGGCTCTGTGCTGACAGCAGAGAGTCTGATGTGGGGCTCAAATTCCCAAACCGTGAGGTCATGACCTGAGCCGAAGTTGGATGCTTAACTGACTGAGCCACCCAGGCGCCCCTGAAGAATCGTTTTTAATACAAGTCTCCAAACCTTTAGTCCTAACGGTTCCTTACTGGTTCCTAAGAAGTCATTCCATGCATTTACTAAATTTAAGAAAGTTCACTTTACTGCAATACTCATTCTGCAGAATTGTCTGCTGCCTATATGCAGAAATGTCTTTTTTTTTCCTTCCTGAAAGTGATTTTCTTTCTGTCCTATATAGCAACCATGGAAGTAATCACAAATTTTTTAGATTTGGAGGTGGACAGCACTCCTATCAGTTGTGTAGTGTCTGAAATATTGTTCCAAACACATAGAAATTACCAACTTTATTTTAATTATTGTTACCACTGTCAAATATCACTTCTGGTTGGGCTAGCCAAGATTTTACAATTTAACCATTTAACGTGGGTATACACGCGCGCACACACACACACACACACACACGTATATGGGTTTTTGTTTTTCTTTTGGGTTTAATTTTCAGGTTTTTAGATTTGTGGAGAATATGTTGAACCTAAATATATAGTTATCTGGAAAAGAATTTGTTGAATAAAAAGTATCTTGCACAGTGGTTTTTTTTTTACATAAAATTATTCAATACATATGCTTATTCATACATATGTATATACATTTTTAAGAGGGATAGTATTCGCCAGAAGTTTGTCATGTGTTAATTTTGTTACTTTCTATAAAGGATGAATACATCGAAGATCTACATCAAGACAGTCATGTGGATCTAATACCAACATTGTGTTACTATCGATTTCATAGAAATGGGGAACATGTATGTACAAGATCTTGTGTGAGATATTTTTCTGTTACTCTGAGTTTGATGCTAATATCCCATAACTAAAAACAATAGCGGTTAAACCCTTCATACTCTGGATTAACATTCTTTATACTTTGGCTCAATAACCAACCTGACTACAGATCCTGTGGAAGGGGAGGCTGAACCAACTTCCATCCATCATGGCTGCTTTCCTTCTTTAAAAAAATTTTTTTAATGTTTATTTATGTTTTGAGAGAGAGAGAGAGAGAGAGGGAAAGAAAGAGAGGGAGACACATAATCTGAAGCAGGCTCCAGGCTCTGAGCACAGAGCCTAATCAGGGACTAGAACTTACGAACTACAAGATCATGACCCGAGCTGAAGTCAGATGCTCAACCGACTGAGCCACCCGGGCACCCTGATCATGGCTGCGTTTCTTTCTCCTTCCAATACAAAAAAATGTGGAGGGGAGAAGAGAGAAAGGAAATGAGCATGTATTGTTTGCAATGAGATGTTATTTTCTTTCTTTTCCCACTGGTGGACAAGCATTCATTGAGATTGGGGTTGTAGGAGTGAAGGACTGGCTTTTTACATCTTGGCTGGATGTGCTCTGCTGTGAAGGGCATGAAGTCTAGGGAAGGAGGCCGGTGGCTAGGCAAGAATATGTTGCAGCTAAAGTGGAGATTGGGAGCATGGTCTGCTGGGTCCAGAGGAGAGGTGCCTACAGAGTAACGAAGGGCCAACACTCCAACACTGATTAGTGCGGTAGCCCTTGTGGGTTTCCTGAGGAACAGCATCCCCCATCCCAGTGATAAACTCTCTATCTAGCTGTCCACCCCTCCGTATTCTGTGCATCAAGGCCACTTTAGGAGCTGCAGGTTTGTTTGTTTGTTTGTTTTATTTTTTTAGATTCCTCTCAACATGTTTCAAGGTGCAACAGATACCATCAAACTGTTGCAAGAAGAGTCCTCTGAACCCACATGAATCAATTTGCAAGCTACCAAATGCGCAGCTTTTCTCTTCATGATCAGAAGACGGCCAATCCACTCAGTCCAAAGCATGAGCCCCTCAAATCTATTGTTCTGGAAGTGTATAGAACAAATAACGTTAACGAGCTACTCTGTGTTCACACAGTACCTAACACCTCTGGGTACAGCTCTTGGAAATGTGGTGGAGAGAAGATATTTGGTGACTTCTAGAATTATATAGATGGAATTGTCTATCTGTTCAGTTACATGGAGGCACCACTTTAGTTCTACATTTGTTTTAGCTGCATGAAGTAAAATTCTTGAGTTCGGTTAAGCTTTCATTCATGTAAGCAGGGGCTCATGTAAGTATTCCTTGTTGTGGATTTGGGGGAGCTTTTTCATACTTTCTCTTGCTGTCTTTGCCAGGCTCGTTCACTCTGGGCTTCAGGTCTTGAGCAAGGGCCCTGTTTATTAAAAAAATAATCCCCCACCCCACCCCCTCCAGGAGTTTGGTTTTCATCTATGACTGGATCATGTTGGGAGTTTTCTTTCAATTTCTGGCTACCGCAGCCAGAAAACTCTTAGCTAATTGCATTGTTTTTTTGTTTTGTTTTGTTTTGTTTTGTTGTCTCACTATAGACCCAGAGGTACTATAAAAAGCTCAGATCTGACACCCCAAGGGGAAAAAGAAGAATCAACAAGTGTGCTGTGAGCTTTCTACTGTGTAAGGGCACAGATGCACTTGAGTTCTCAGCATCTTTGCATACCATGACCGTAGTTTGAGAGGTAGCCAAGTTTGACCAGGAGTTAGACTTCAGATGTCTCGTGCCTCCCTCAAGAGCACTGTCACTGATCTGAGACATGGACTGAATCTGAACCAAGCTCTCTTTGTGATGTTTCAAAATCCAAAGCAGGGAGGGAGATAATCACTTTACTCCTCCTCCCAACAAGCCTTCCCCTTGTAATGATGGGCTTTGTTCTAGAGAGTACATTTCTCAACTTTGCTCTCATGCTTGGCTAGTTTGGCAGGCTTTCTGATGCTTTGGGGCAATCTGAATCACCCTGAAGCTGATGGGTTGCTGACATATGGAGCTTTAATTAAACCAAGCTGAAACAGGAGAGCATCTGGAAAGCAGGGCTGGGCCTTGGAAGGGCCTGGGTGGTGCTTTTTTGATTATGTTTTCTTTCAGAGACCGTGTTTATCTTTTCTACCAAAAAAAGTTGGAATAACATGAATAACCGCATTGAACTTGGTCAAAATGTTGTGTCAAGACAGATTTGTTTTCTTTTGTGAGTGTTAGAGGCAATACTTGAAAGAGTCCAAGTGGGATTTGGTCATGAAAACAGCTGTTTGAAGGGCACATTGCTCTTCTCTCTTGAGATTGATTTTCATTGGCCTTAAGGGAAGGTGGTGGCGGACGATTAAGCCAAAAGTGACCCATACCAGGAGAGGAGTTTTCAGCTCAGAACCTGCGACAGATGACCGTTACCAAGCTTTGGTGATGCAAACGGTATTTCCTCTTCCTGAAAGTGAACTCTGTGTAAAATTCAGTCTGTTATCACCTTTGACTATATGAGAAATTAACTGTAGTCACTCTATGGGCCCAAATTGAACCGTTACTATACATTTCCATTCATTAAGCATTTATTCTGATCTAGGCGCTGTACTTTATCCTAGGGATACAAGTACTCGTTCATTCATTCGTTCATTCATTCATTCATTTGACAAATGCTGGGTGCCTATTATGGGCTAGGCACTTGTTCAGATACCACGGGTAAAGTAGTAAGCATGGAAAGTGTCTATTCTCGTGGAGTTTATTTCTTAGTGGGAGAGTCAAACAATAAAAATGTAAGCAGAGAAAGCAATAATATAATATTAGGGAGTGATAAGAGATTTAGGGAGAGGCAAAATAAAGATAACGTGCCCCATACACCTTCATTCATTGGCTTATTTGCCCAACAACATTTCATCGAGGGCCCTCCATGTGTCAAGTATTGTGCCCAGCACTGAGGAGCCAATGGAGGCTGGCATGTGAGAGTACTCTAAAGGAAACTGAGGGCTGAGATGAGGAAGAGACAGGGGCGTGGATGGAGCTTATACAGGCTTAGGTGTACTTTATTTAGGCAGTGGGTGGGGAAGGGCTTCTCATGGGAAGGACGTGGCAGAGGGAACGGGGCTCTGGGTGTGTTTGCGTGCAAATGGGGGAGGGGCAGAGAAGGAGGGAGACGGAACGTGAAGCAGGCTCCAGGCTCTGAGCTGTCAGCACAGAGCCTGATGCCGGGCTCGAGCCCACAAACCACGAGACGGTGACCTGAGCCGAAGTGGAAAGCTTAACCAACCGCGCCACCCAGGTGCCCCTCAGTTCCTTCTTTTGACCAGTCTGACGTTCCAAACCCCCATCACTAAAATCTATTAACTCCTTAGCGTGTCATTCAGAGTTTGAGTGTAAGGCAGGGATTGTACTGGGCGTCTGGGTGGCTCGGTCAGTTGAGTGTCCGACTCTCGATTTCAGCTCAGGTCATGATCCCAGAGTTATGAGATCAAGCCCCACGGCCGTCTGTGTGCTGAGGTGGATGGAGCCTGCTTAAGACTCTTTCTCTCCTTCTTTCTCTCTCCCTCCGCCCCTCTCCCCTGCTCATGTGTGCTCTTTCTCTCAAATTAAACAAAAATAGGTTACACATCTAATTGCTGCTAATGTTGCAGCTTAAGTATTTCTTTGCCGGCATCGTTTGCCAGGAAAGCACACTCAGAACAGGACGGTGCACGTGATTTCCAGAAGAATGTTTACAGAGAGAGGGTGCTTCGTAGGCAAAAGTGGAGCTATGAATCTCAGTTCCACTGCTCAGCTGACTCTGTGACATGTGGCAGGTGACTGAAGCTTGTGAGTGTGCTTCTACAGACAGATGTGTGGTGATAATTGGCACATCTTCGATATTCAGGGAGCATAGCTTCTCCTGCTTCCTCTTCCCTCTTTGAGTTGTTTTTTATGTTTGTTTATTTTTGGGAGGGAGGGAGAGAGAGAGAGAGAGAGAGAAGCAAGCAGAGGAAGGGAGAGAGGGAGACACAGAATCCGGAGCAGGCTCCAGGCTCTGAGCTGTCAGAACAGAGCCCGACGTGGGGCTCAGACGCGTGAACCATGAGATCATGACCTGAGCTGAAATCAACATTTGGGCCCTTAATTGACTGAGTCGCCCAGGGGCCCCTCCTCTTCCCTCTATGAAAACACATCTCGCTTTTCCCGGCTGAAGATGTTCAGCTCAAGTTTCTTCCATCATTACAGAAATGTGAAGAGGAATCGTTCTCTCCTCTTTCTTCTTCTCTCCCTTTGTCTTTCTCCTCCTCCTCTTTCTTCCTCCTCCTCTTCCCCTTCCTCCTTCCTCTCTTTTGGTAGAAATGGTGCAGGTTAACAATGATGTCCCAACCATAAAGCTTAGCATCAGGCCCCATGCTAGTTACGCTGCAGGCATTAAGTTCATCTTCACGACAATTCCAAGAGGGAAGTATTGCTATAATCCCCCTTTTGTGGGTGATGAAGCCGTGGCTTAGAGAGGTTTCATTGCTTACCCAACTATCACACAATGCATAAAAGGTGGCACTGGGGGCGCCTGGGTGGCTCAGTCGGTTGGGCGTCCGACTTCAGCTCAGGTCACGATCTCGCGGTCTGTGAGTTCGAGCCCCGCGTCGGGCTCCGGGCTGATGGCTCAGAGCCTGGAGCCTGCTTCCGATTCCGTGTCTCCCTCTCTCTCTGCTGCTCCCCCGTTCATGCTCTGTCTCTCTCTGTCCCAAAAATAAATAAACGTTGAAAAAAAAAAAATTAAAAAAAAAAAAAAAAAAAAGGTGGCACTGAAATTGGGATCCAGGCAATCTGTCTCCAGAGCCCTTTTCGGGTACTTTTTGTGTCTGTTAGATTTCTCTCTCCCTTTAGACAATTTTATTGCCTATGGGGCATGGGGACCTTGGCATTTCTGATGGCCTTGGTGGAGAGGTGGGGATTCCCGCCGGGAAGAAGTAGGAAGTGCTGTTTATGCGAGCGCATGGATGTGTGTGCCTTATTCATGAAAAATCATTCCCTCCCCCCTTTATTGTCGACCATCTGTGTCACACCTGGAGGTGCTCAGGATTTTCCAGAAATATAAATGATTCATACAATTATTTTCTTATAATGTCTAACCTCCCAGAGGAGGGACCAGCGAGGAACGTTCATTTACGAAGATCGGTTATGCTTTCAAAGCCATCTTAATTTGGTAAGTTGGAGAAAGCCAGGCCGCTAATTGATTAGCGTGTTTCTTGACCTGCTAATTGAGACTTGGTCTTTATTCACACGGCTCCTCAGCAGTCCTGGCTTCAGTCATGTGTCCTGATCCGAGCTCGCCAAAATCAGATGCTTTGGGGTGTAGAGTTAACAATCTGGCAGAGCATCTGGACATGTAATGTAGATGCCGTTATGGAAAAACGAGGAACTTTCCTCCCAATTAGAGACGATTGTTCTGTTGCTTACTCTGTTGTTACAAGCTTGTTCTCTTAAATACCTCCACTGTTGCAATTCCAAAATAGAAGACAATTTTTTTTTTTTTGAAAAGGGAAACCTGTCTCTGTTTAAATGCTATTTATATTATAAATGAATGCTCTCCAGTAAGTGCTTGGTGATGAGGAGTTGACTCCGTTAAAATTGTCCACGTAGGACTGGGTTAAGAGAGAGAGACCGTTTCGTGTAGATTTTAACTACCTTTTTCAGAAAGGCTAGGGTTGCAGTACAGGTTGCAGAGAGGGGATCAACGTCAACAAAGGGATTTCTGAGAGGTCGGTAATGTTTGTTGAACCCCTGGGGGTCTCCTGTGTGCCCGCATCTGCGTAGAAGTCCTGCTCTGCCTTTTTTTTCGTAGCTTCCTTCTGAGTCCCGGGTCTGCTGCTTTTTGCCCAGTGCTTTTACACACACAGGACCAAACGGAAGGCCGTAAATATTTGTTTTTCATTTTCTTTAAACACTTTTTTTTTAATGTTATTATTTATTTTTGAGAGAGAGAGAGAGACAGAGCGCGAGCAGGGAAGGGACCGAGAAAGAGAGGGAGACACAGAATCCGCAGCAGGCTCCAGGCTCCGAGCTGTCAGCACAGAGGCTGACGCGGGGCTCAAACCTGCCAGCCGTGAGATCATGACCTGAGCTGACGCTCAACTGACTGAGCCACCCAGGCACCCCTGTTGCTCATTTTCAAAGCACACTTTCCATGTTACAAAAAGGGAAGAAAACAAAAAGTTCCTCAAACCTTCTGAGGTAATTCACAAACCATCAGTTTTCTTGCTTGTAGAATGGGAAAAATGTAACCTCTTTTGAGGACGAACACAAATAGCATATTTAAAATAGCGGCAAGCCCGGGACCCAGCCTTCAAGAAATGATTGTACATTTTGTTTAGTATTTTAGTGTGTTTCTGCATGTTCACCTCTTTGCCTCTACCCCCCTGCCCTCTTCCCCCTTCTCTCCCTCCTTCTTTATAACGCATAGACTACATACAGATTGATAACCAACGTACCATAGATATTCTGTCTAGAACATTTGAATCAAACAATCCTTAGTAAGAGTAAGGCCCCGTTCCTCATTCACTAATTTTTTTGACAATGCCTAGTATCCGTGTGTTCCCCTGCCGTAGCGTCAGCAATGGAGTTAGATTTGGTAGTCTGCCCTCTGTCACCCCGCCAAGGGCACCCTCACCCCCTCCTGGCTTTCCGAATGGCTAATAACTGGAAGGAGCCAAGTTCAGGAAACATACATGCCCATCTCAAAAGATGGGTTTGAAAGAAACGCTCAAAGAGGTAGGACATTCTCAGAATTCTACACAGTAAAGCTGACTAGTGAGCTGTCGGGCACTCAGAGAAATAAAAAGGTACCAAGACTGGGACTGCTCTCTCGCTCCCTGTCTCTATTTCCACTTCAGATCACTGCTTATTTGGTTAAGCGGTTAGGTTCAAATGGCGATACGAACTTTGGCATCGTCTGGCTCAGAACCATTTTGCTTCTGAAACAAACGTGTTAGAAATCAGGTTCGGGCAAGATGACCTCTGATTTCTCTTCCAACCCTGTGACTCTGAGACTTTCATGAACAGGAGGAGGAAAACGATGCCATCGTATGGCATTGACTCTTTTGAAATTTTCCCAAGAACTACATGACTTGAAGTCTATTTATTCAATCCCTCTGAAAGTTGGGTATTCTTTAAACACATGTCAGGACAGCCTGGCTTAATGCCTGTATATTTTACTAAGAGGTTGGTGGGCTTATTTGACTTAGCTCATGTTAGAAGCTTAATTGTTTTTTTCTTCTTCGTCTTTTTGCTGGCAGTGACTGTATCTAGGAGAATAAAGCTTTGTCTAGCATCCTCTCGTTCCTCGCACACGTGAGATGGGAACCGAGGATGGCTGGTGTTTTTCTGAGGTTCCCCATGGACCATGTGTTTCACATCAAGTGAGCAAATACCTTTTCAACTGAAAACCTTTCAACGGCCTCAAGTTTCCAGACCAGACTTTACCTCTGGGCTCCAAACAGATCCAGGCTTACTTCATGTTGGTTCACCCTTAATATTGGCATAATAGATGCTGATTCATGAGAGTACGTTCCAAAGACCTGCCTCAAGTCTTAAACCTGTTATTTCTCTCCGGTCCAAGTCCTGCCATCCTGTTATGGGAAGATCGATGCATAACGATGGCACAGTCATAATTATACCCCTACTGCTTCATAAGAATTCTGTAAAGTAGGCATGGCTATTATCCATATTTTACAGATGAGAAAAGAGGCTTAGGGAGATAAAGTCACCTGTCCAAGGTGGAGGAGTTCGCATGTAGAGTCGTGACTAGAATCAAAGTTCGGGCTGTTGACCCTCATGTCAAACCATGTCTATAGCAGGAAGCGTAAGCGCTAAGCCTTGAGAGTGTAGGGGCATTTTCCCCCTCCGGTTTTGACCAAATTGACTTAGAGCCAAAGGGATCTCTGAGATCATCTGGTTCCACCTCTTCTATAGATGAGGGAGTCCAGGCTTGCAGTGACTGGTGGCTTGTTCAAGGTCACACTTCTGGCAGTACCAGCATCGTCACGAAGACGACCTGGGCTCCTCCCAGCACAGTGCGCTGGGTGGGGGCAAGAGTCTGAAACTACAGAGGAGTGAGAAGGTGCTGGCCTAGAATTAAGAGAGCTAAGATTTTTGTCTTAAATTAAACATGAATTTACATTTCCTTGAAAAAATTATATCTATCTATCTATATATTAAAGAATCAAACACAGGTAAGGGATCTGGAAAGCTTTCCTGGTCCAGTCCTTCAGTAAAAGCCATACACCTTCTAGGATCTACAAGGTGATGTGTGATCTCTCCCTGGCTCTCTATCCCAAGCTTTCAGTGTTATTCTCGTCTGAGTCCTAGGCTCCAGGTAATTTCCTGCCTTGGCCTTTGTACTGCCATTTTATGTAGTCCCAGCCTGTCCTCTTTTGTAGGGCTGGATCCTATTAAAAAAAATTTTTTTTAGGGGCACCTGGGTGGCTCAGCCCGTTGAGTGCCTGACCCTTGGTTTCTGCTCAGGTCGTGATCTCACATTTCATGAGTTCGAGCTCCGTGTCGAGCTCTGTGCTGACCGTGCAGAGTCTGCTGGGGATTCTCACTCTCGCCCTCTCTCTCTGGCCCTCCCCTGCTCTCTCTCTCTCTTACTCTCTCTCAAAATGGATAGACTTAAATATTTTTCTTAAAAATTGAGGTATAATTGACCTGTAACATTATATTAATTTCAGGTGTGCAAAAAATGATTTGATATTTTGCAATGATATGGCACAATAATTGCCATATAAAAGTTGGCTCTTAACGCCTCAAATCAAATATCCACCCACACACTTCATTTAAATATAAGAAGTCTTTATTGACATCACTCAGTATATACGTACTGTCTGCCCCTCCTTTGTCATCTTACCTGTCATTCTTTAGCTCTTACCATGATTTGTAATTATTTCTCTTTTAGTTCACTTGTGTCATGCCTGTCACTCATGCTAGATTGGAAGAAGACCAGTGAAGTCAAGGCCATGCTGTGTTACCCAGCACCTACAACCTGGCACATTGGTTAAACAAAAGGCTGGCTGGCTGGATAAATGAATGAATGGATTTCCATCTGTTGAACCCTGCCCCTCAGGACAGTAGCCCTTGCAGGTCCTAATGGGGAGAGATTTCAGTACTCCCATCCGATTCAAATCTATTTTCTAGGAGTAGTAAACTTTTATTACTAATATCTCACTGTGATTTTTATTTTCCTCCAAACTAAATAGCTCTTTATTTAGTAAAAGCCCAAGAGAATGGGACAGAAGTGAGGCATTATTTTGAGGAAAAGAAACGTAAAGGATCAAGGACTGTTGGGGGGGGGCACTGTGTGTAGCTAGGGCATTCCTGGACCTGCATGGAATGTATTTTCCCAAATTTTGAATAATGAAACAATATTCTAGGTTCTAATTGGCGCGCACTTACTCTTTCCATGAGTCAAGTTCCTCCTACGGGGGAGTTCCTTTCTCTACTAAAGAGACCGCGTCCAATGCCTCCCCGTCCCTGGGGCCTCGCCTAGTGCCTGGTGCTGCACTAATGCTCGTCAGACTGTCTTCATACAGGAAATGAGTATATACACTTTGGAACAAAATTAGTCTACAAGTAGTTTATAAGTATAACGTTAAGGATGATAACAATATTAATAGTGATTATTCAATGCTTACTGTATCCTGGCAACTATGACTTTGTTTTCTGTATCATTTAATTCTTTTCTTTACGTTTATTTATTTTGAGAGAGAGAGAGAGAGAGAGCGCGAGCATGAAGGGAAGGGGCAGAAGGAGAGAGAGAGACAGAATCCTAAGCAAGCTCTGTGCTGTCAGTGCAGAGCCCAAAGTGGGGCTCGAACTCACGAACCATGAGATCATGACCTGAGCCAAGGTCAAGAGTTGGACGCTTAACCCACTGAGCCACCCAGGTGCCCTCAGTATCATTTCATTCTTCTAATGACCCTTGGAAGTAGGAATTTCCAAGCTGGTCTCAGAGCTTTTGCACTAAATACTCTGTGGTGAACACACGTCTTGATTCACCTTCCCATCTTCTGGATGAGGACAACTAGTCACACAAGAACCAAGAGATATCAACATGGTGGCAGGTTCTGAAGGAGCTGAGGCAGGGAGCCCCGGCTGCCTTTGGAGGAGTGGGTGATGGCAGGGACAGCTCCTTCCTGTAATCCCCTGGTGCTGTGATCCCTAAGCAACTTTGTTAACACTCTTGGGGGTGCGGGACTTTTCCAAAAATGGTACTAGAACCGAGTTTCCGGTTAACATCCACACCTGAGGGCCAGTAGAAAGAGACTAAGCCTACGTGTGGCTCTGAACTTACCAGCTTTGTGATTTGGGGCACAGCGTCTAATTCCGCTGAGGTGGAGTTTTCTCATGTGTCAATAAAGACAGAGTGAGACTAATTGCTAATGAGGCTGTTGTCTGGACCGAAAGAACAGAGTGTATTTGCAAGCGTTTTTATGCTGTACTATTTTATACATGCAATGGTGGTTGCCAGTGATGGCTGTTTTAAGTAAAAAAGAGCCTTTTGGTCTAGGCCTAAGGATCAGTAAGCACTTGTTGATTGATGTGCACAATATCCGGGGCCCAACAATCCTGAGTTCTACTGGCTGTTGTCCAGTCTCTAACGGGTGGTGGATCCCAAGCTTCCGAAGGTATGGCCCTTAGAGTGGGCTTCCATTGTTGAGAAAGATAAATGAGACTCCCAAACATCTGGAGCGTTTGTCCCCTTGAACTTACTGCTGTGGAGCATAATTTGTACACTTTAGTGCTTTCCGCTGGCACATTTGTATTCGTTCCAAGCAATTGCCCCAAATGTAAAAGTTATGATGTTGGTAGCCAAATACTTTGTCCTGTACTGACAGGCCGCCAAGCCTTCGCATAGTGATCACACCGGAAAATCACCACGGAACAACAAATCTGCTGGGGGAGGAAAGGAAACGCTTCCACTCATTTCTGAGTCAGCTTTCTGACTTATTGGTTTTGTTCCTTCCCACGTGAAGTGTTTATAGAAATGTACTTGGCTCTGAGAAACCAGTGTCCCTGATCGGAGAGGCGCATGCCTCAGTTAGGGGTGTTGAGTGGCTCAGGCGAGGTTCTAAAAGCCAGAGATGAATGGTCTCGTGTTTTGTGGTTCTGACAGTTGGGGGACAAGACTTCCTCAGAAAGGAGGGTTGAGAGAACCAATCAGGCTGAACACAGAACGCTTCCCCTTGGCGGGTCCGAGCCAAACTGCTTCTGGCTTAGACTGCAAAGTCCAGCCACGTCCTCATGTCACCGTTTATAAAGCCATTGCGCTCCTTGGCAGGAGAATCGGTAGGCAAATCACAGAAGGAAACAGAGATCGTATAAAATCTGACTTTTGAGGGGTGAGCCCTCTGCTTTTTCTTGTAGGTCCTGGAGGAGCTGACGAGAGCTACATCCCTCACCATTGTTTTTGGAACTCTTGGAAACGAAAGGGAGGGCAGCCTTCCACCCCTGAAAGTCACAGGGACGTTGACAACCTCTGCCGCTCTCGTAGAGCAAGGCGCCTACTTACGTCGTCTGAGATTCGGTGAGCCCCACACGGCCGCAGTGCTGGAGCACCCGGGAGGTGTAAGCGTGTGATGCCAGCTGTCTGTGGCTGAGGAGCCCTGGGCAACGTGTGGCCACATGTCTGGGGACAGCCTGTCTTCAGATATTCTATTTGCTCTGAGTGTTTGTTCTGAACTTCTAAGTCACTGCTAGCAAACTGTCCCTTACACTTGAGTAATTCAGATGACACGTACTCTTGCCTGGTGTTATATACACATTTTCTTCTTTTGTCTTTTTAATTTTTGTTTATTTTTGAGAGAGAGAGAGAGAGAGAGAAGGCGCAGAGGAGGGGCTGAGAGAGAGAGAGGGAGACACAGAATCTGAAGCACGCTCCAGGCTCTAAGCCATCAGCACAGAGCCCCATGCACGGCTGGAACTTCATGAACTGTGAGATCGTGACCTGAACCGAAGTCAGACGCTTCACTGAACCACCTAGGCGCCTCTATACACATTTTCTTAAAAAGGAGAAAAATGTTTTCCCAGCAAGTGTGGAAGCAAGGGGAGAGTTTATTTCTGAGGATCAGGGGTTTCTTTTGATGAAGTTTCAGATTGATTCAGATGTGAGACCCTCTCAAATTCATCTCGAAATCCTATTGGGATCCCCACTGTGTGGGGGCATGTGCACCTGCAGATAAGATACCTGGGACCCTGGCTGATAGCTGATACTTGGGAGATGTAAGCAGCAGATTAGGAATGTGAGGATCAAAACCATTTGTGTGTATACATATGTATACATAAGATCAAAACATCTGGGTAAAAAAAAAAAAAACAGAAAAATATCTCATTTGTTACCCATATATAGAATGCTCTATAATGGTACACTTCTGGCTGAATGGTTTACGACTTTCTCAATTTTCATTGGGTTTTTAGGCCAAGTGTAGACACAGCATGTAAGTTCTGATATCACTTGTATAAATAACATGCCAGTTTTTAACAGGTCGGAGTCCAGGCCTTTTTTCTTCTCCGGACGGGGCCAGTGGAAACATCTGTGGCATTCTAATGCGCTCGGGCCCGCCTGTCAATAGCCCACCTTGGTGAAAGGAAGGAATGCATATGATATGCCTTTTAGGGACCAGAGCCAAACCTGAAAGGTGCTACCATCCCGGTAGAGCAGGATATTTCTTCAAAGATTTTGAAAAATTTACTTACTCAAGCTGTTTGGCTCAAGTTTCTAGGCATTTGATAAGGAAGAAGGGCAGTTATGTACCATTCCTCAAAATGAAACAGCTGCATAGCCTGATGTATTTTTCTAGTGTTTGAAGTTACATCTAGATGAAGACATGTGAAAATATGGTTTGGAAAGTTACTAGTAATTCCCTGGGGACCGTTTCACTGTCCCCAGGCTTGCTTTCTGTGGTATCAGGTTTCGATGTGACACTGTGGAGGCTTTGGTTTCTGGTATGAATTAATTTATTTCTATTTATTACATTACTTATAATTTTTAATGAAAAGCAGACGTAATTTCACTGGTGTTTCACCAAAGTATTGCCGTATTTATTTTTATTTATTTTTTTGTCGTCCATGATGGTGTATTTTTTTTTTATTTTTTTTTTACTTCACTGATATTATTATCTATAGACAAAAAATGGTACCTTGGCTTATCCTACATTTTAAACAATTCAAGAAACATTTATTGAGTACATCATGGACTATGAGAAGCGTTACTGTTACCAAGATGAAAAGATATAATTCCCGCTCTGGAGGAATTCACAGCCTAGTAAAGGAGACAGAAGACAAACAATTATTTTCGAGACTATAAAACCCAGTGATTTAGGGACAGGCACCCAGGAAGAAGACGGTCTAGTTCTGAATCTTTTCTCTGCCATTTATTAGGGATGTGCTCTTGGGAGAGTTTCCAATTTCCCTTTATCTCAGAGAAGTTAATTAACATATAAATGGAGATAAAAAATGGTCTCTTCTTATACAGTTATTGTGATAATTAAATCAGTTAATACGTGTATAAAGTGCTTAGAACAGTGCCTGGCATAACATAGGGGCTCAATAAATATTAATGGCTACTCAGAATTATGTGAGCAATAAAACACATGTTTGTATTTGCATCAGACTAGCCAGGGGAGGGGAGAGGGAGCTTAGTAAATACAGCTTCGTGGGTCTCCACCTCAGAGCTTCTGATTTAGCAGATCTGGACAGAGCTTGGGGTTCTGTGATTTTACTAAGCATCCTGGGTAACTCTGATGCAGGTGTTCATGGCCTATACTCGGAGGAGCACTGTCTTGCTGGGAGCAGAAGCAACATGAAGGAGGTGGGATAAGCCTTTGTTTGGAGGTGGAGTTAGGAGAGGCTTCTCGGTAGAGGTTGTGGTATGTGCTATGGGTTTTGAAGGATGCATAGAAGCTCAACTATGTGTATCGACACATAGTTATGGATCCTTGTGATACGATGGGGGTGTCAACTTTTCCATGTCATTGGAGGTGGTTAAAAGGTTGCGTGGTTGGGTGAAAGGTGTGGGTGATGAAGTTAGAGAACAGAATTTCTGGAGAGCACCTGGCCGTAATGAAAGAACTTCAGTTCAGTTGGGTCAGATTGTTTTCTGTAGCATTTGGATGTGAATAAAGAATTGATTAGAAGTTTAATTTTGTGAATTAGCCATGGCAGTGATAAATGGAAGCAGTCATCCCTGGGCTAGTGACTCATAATATCTAATTCTGCTCTGATAACCAGTGCTGAGCAGTTTCTGGAGGAATGCAGCTTAGGCTTAGCAATGAGTTAAAATAAGGATGCGAGGTCTCTTCTCCTATGGTGATCTTCCAAATAAGGGAAGCTTTCACCCATCTGAGGTTTGTAGGGGTTTTGGATACCTTAGAAATTTTAGATTTGGGTACTTGGATGTTTGGAGAGTAATTGAGTCAGACCTCAAAACTTCTTTTATTGCATGAATGGGAAGGAATCTTAGGGAACGCAAATGCTCTTGGTTTCCTTTTTTGTCAATCCAAATAAAATTAGGAATATAGTAGAGGAGGCAATGATCCTACATTACAGATAAGTAAATGAATTTCAGGCAGAATAAGTGATTTTCTTCTTGCATTGTGTTAGGTCAAAAGGATGTCACAAGTGAAATTGAGCAGGAAGAAGTTTCCGTGTGACATCGGGTTCTGCATTACGGTAGAATGAAATTTTATCATAACTCTCTGGTGGGTTCCATGAATCACTTGATCCAGTGGGGGAAAGAGAGGGGATTTTTTTGGGGGGAAACCTGGCTGGTAACATGTAGCTGTTGGTAAGGCAAGGGGAAGGAACTGATAACATAGCTGGGAGTGGGCTACCTGGCATAGACGCTGGGGAGTCAGCTTTCTTTCTTCTTTCTTTTTAAAATTGTCATTCTTCCAAAGTCCCACTGATAATGTTTATTTATTGCACTATTAGTAGAAACTATATTTCTGCTAATTAGAAACGGCTCAAAAAAAGAGTTACGTAGCCACACCAAATCCTCATCAGATTTTGCTGTGATGGAAAGACGGTCCCCTCTGTGGGTTGCCCCCTTGTTACCATCTCAGCTTGTAGCAGGAATTGATGTCTACCTGATAGGAAAATGGATACTGGGCATGGGAGAAGAAAACCTGTTCTTTTGCGCTTATGACAAGTGGATGGCAACTTGCCTAAAAGCCCTTTGGGGGACACATTGGAATATGTCTCAGCAACAATTCCCCCCCCCCCCCAGATACAGTAACAAGAAGGTCGTATCAACAAATGTAAAAAGGTTTTCGGGCATCTGGATATATCTGAGAGAGCCTGTGTTTAGATTAATGGACGGCAGACTGAATAGTGGGTCATGATGGGTGGCCAAAATCCTTTGAAACACAGTAGCCCTATTGTATACCTAAGGGCTCCTAAATTCAAAGCAATCCTTGCCTTGGATGCTTCTGTAAATATACATTAGCCTTTAAGCAAACAAGAAATCTCACCAGCTTTAATTTTTTTCCTTAAGGGGACAAAGTGAGAGAGAAAAGAGATGAAAAAAACAGAAGCTCCCAGAGAAACTTCCTCTGCAATTCTAACTTCTTTTCCTTTTGGTATTGTTTTTTAAAGTTGCAGTGGTCCTGTGCAAATGAATATATATATATATATATATATATATATTTTTTTTTTTTTTTTTTTTTTTTTCCCCCTGAAAACAGAGGCCTGCTGTCTGATGCTGGCTTCTCTTTCCTGTTTGATTGGCAGGGCTTTCTGTCTCACTCCCATTAGAGAAGAAATACTGTTCAGATTTCGACACAAGATATTACCAGTGGAATAAACAGTGCCATTTTCATGATAAAGTGGATGTTTAAGATTAAGGGTTTATTTCAGCCCACTGGTGAGCGACATTCTGGTTGAATTAGAAGGCGGTCCGGCAGGAAACAATGTTTATAAACTCAATTTTGCTCTTTTTCAAGCTTTTCCTGTTGAGGGTACAGAAGCGCAGTGTCTGCAGAGATAATTGCTGTTTATCAGCGGAACTCAACACAGAGTAGGAAACTCTTCAAGAAGTTGAGGTGTAAGACCCGGGAGGGTTGTTTAAGGCAAAGCGCCACGCTGCGACCAGCAGGGGGAGCTCTAAGACAGGCTGCACAGTGTGCCCGTCCGGAGGCTGTGGGAACAGTTCCCTGCTCCCACCCCCGTCTTTCCTTTTCTTTCTTAGATGTAGGGAAGGAAAAAGAAAAGAATCATCAGCCAGGAAAGAAAGGGCGCCGGAGAACCAAATGGATGCAGCTGAAGAGCTTTGAAAAAAAAAAGAAAAACATTCAGGAGACTCAAGAGAGGAATCTTGTCACCACAGTCCCATTCTAGAAGTTAGTCATTTTGCAGCTGGCCTGGCCTAGGGTCCCCTCTTCTCCAGCCACCTCCCCACCGCCCCACACCATCCACATCTTGGTCTTTGTGATTTGGTCAGATCTGACAGCACCATAGGCTTCCTTTGGGAAGACCCCTGACCCCCCCACCCTGATGTCATCAGGCTCTCCAGGAACAATACCCTCTCAGCGCCTTCCAGGGTAGGGCCACCGTAAGACTGTCCCCTCCTCTGTGCAGTGGGGGTGTCCTCCTCACCTCCCCTCTTTTTGTGATTGAGGAGAAGATGCTGCCATCTTGGAAGGGGCTGAAGCGAGGACATCTGGTTCTCAGTGCAGCTCTACCCCCAGGGGCTTCCCTTTGCCTCCCCTGGGCTCCTGATCTCCATTTCTGAAATGAGGGAATTGGGCTAAATGGGTCTCTAAGCACTAAGGTTATGTGTGTGCATAAGAAGTGAGAGGTGAAAGAGTAAACTGAAAGTGTCAACTCCAAAGCAAGATTTTTAGTGCAACATTAAAAAAAAAAATGTTTTTTAAACATGTATTTATTTTTGAGAGACAGAGACAGAGTGTGAGTGGGAGAAGGGCAGAAAGAGCGGGAGACAAAGAATCCGAAGCAGGCTCCAGGCTCCGAGCTGTCAGCACAGAGCCCAATGCAGGGTTCGAAGCGACGGCCGGTGAGATCGTGACCTGAGCCGAAGTCAGACGCTCAACTGACTGCCACCCAGGCGTCTCTTGAGTGCAACATTTTAAGGTAATTGAGGCAAAAGTATTTTTCTCTTTTTCTTAGATCCGGATCTTAGAATCAGGTCTTATAACCTGATTATAGATCCTCAGTGTTCTACTTGTATCTCTGTGGTGGATCGATCAGCAGATTTATTGACCTTTTACTCTGCGGTCTGAAAAGAGAGGAGCAGAGTAGGAGATAGTATTTTATTTGGCAGTTTTTGTTTTGCTAATGGCTTTTTTATGAGTTAGCAGCAGTTTCTTCGTTAAGTACACCCAGCAAAATTTTGCTCAGGGAAACCGACAGATGATACGTGCCCATGCTCCTTTGTTCGCAGAGTAAAATTTAAATATGCTTTTTGGGGATGTGTTAATTTCATTGGCCCTAATGAGAACCAGGTTGCCCGCTAGGGTGACGAGGAAAATGTCAATTTGTATCACATTAATCCGTCTCAGGAGGGGCGGGATTGCACTTTGGAGTAAGTGGACAGAGGTAATGACTGAGACGTGCCCTGCTAAGGCAGAGATATTGAATGTGGCTATGAAATCAATCTTAAAATTACACATGTACTTACATTATGTTCAAACAAAGGGTGAGAAGACGTTACAGGCAGCATGTGAGGGGAGATTTAGCAGTAACTCTCAGCCAGTGACTGACAGAAACCTCTCAGCTCTCAGTAGCGGCTCCCTATACAGCAGGCGTGAGTGGATAAGGGTCAATTTTGTCAAATAAAGGAAAGTGTATTATGCTTCAGGAGAAGACCAAGACGTTATTTCAATCTGGCAAAGAGTTGTCTCTTTCCCCAAGACCGTGCAGTCTCCTTCCGGAAGGCCGGTATGGCCCGTTTTTCCTTAAATCTCCGTGCCAGCCACCAGATAAGTTCCTTGAGGTCACATGTTGAAATCTATTTCCCTTCAGTGCCTGCTGTGCACAAGGGTTTTTGCAGTCAGAATTGCTCAAAGACAGTTGTTGAACTGAAAGTTGACATTAATGTTTTCCTCCTTAATTCATCATTACAGCTACAGAAACAAACAAACCAAAAAAAAAAAAAAAAAAAGAAGGTCCTTGCATGAAGTCATAATTTGGCTCATGCTAGGTGCTGAGTCCATTTCCAGCTCTGATGACTGGATACTCACCACCAGCTTGATCTCGGCTGCTGGGAAAAGGCTGCACCAAATGGGGAGCAGTGACTATGAAGTGCTTAGATCATTAAGCATGAATGTGCTAAGCACCAAACTCAGATTTAGTGCAAGCCTTGGGCCAATCCTTAAATCTGACTTTCTGAGTTTCAAAGAATATTTATTTCTATTAATATTAATGCCACTTTCTATTTGGGTCTCTTCTGAAAACGAGTTCTGTACCAGGTCATTGCAGGATATAGTTTCACGGTGTTGCTGCATCAGGACCAGCCGTCGTACGGCCAAGTCCTCGGTTGGATCAGAACCGCACAGAATCATATTTGCAATCACACGGGTAGTGTTACATTTGGGAGGACTTGCTTGTTGGGGGTGATGGTGATATTGTGATGTGGCTGGAATCTCTGTTTTTCCAATTGTTGTTTAATCTCTCTGAAACTTTGATTCATCATCTGTAAAACTGGAGCCCTTGACGTTGCATTTTTTGAGAGTTAAGTAAGAATACATACGTACAGTCCCTAGAACATCGTAGGCATTCAACAGTAGGCTATTTTTGTTTTTTAAGATGTGTTCTAAAAAGCCCTCCTCTTCCCAAGTATGTTTCCAAAGAGCTGTTACAAAAGGTACTTAATTTAATTTTTCTTCCAAGATTTTATTTAAATTCAAGTTAGTTAACATATAGTATAGCATTGGTTTCAGGAGTAGAATTTAGTGATTCATCACTTACATACAACACCCAGTTGCTCATCCCAACAAATGCCCTCCTTTATGCCCATCGGTCATTCAGGCCATGTCCCCCTACCCAGCAACCGTCAATTTGTTCTCTATAGTTAAGAGTTTCTTATGGTTTGCCTCCGTCTCTGTTTTTATCTTATTTTATTTTTCCTTCCCTCCCCCTACGTGCATCTGTTTTGTTTCTTAAATTCTACATATGAGTAAAATCATATGGTATTTGTCTTTCTGTGACTCACGCATTTTGCTTACACTCTAGTTTCATCCACGTTTTTGCAAATGGCAAGATTTCATTCTTTTTGTTGACTGAGTTATATTCCATTGTGTATTTCTACCACATCTTTTTATCCACTCATCAGTTGATGGACATTTGGAATCTTTCAAGAAATGTATTTAATTTTAGATGAAAATTGAGGCTCTCTGGAACTACTGGGGGAGAACTACTACTCATTATAGAAAATCGATGATGTTCCTTTTTGCCCTTAAACTTGCAGTTCTCTGCCTCTGATCCTTTTATTGCACTTGCGTCCTCAGAAGTTCCCATTTCCAAACCACGTTTCCACAGCACCTTTCTTCAAGGTTTCTTATTCGTGCTTTTATAAGTGATAATAACTACGTGCTACTCTTCCTGAGGCTGTTTAATTATTACCAGATAACAAATCTATCCACGAGGAAATGAAATGTGGAATGTGAATGTCAGGCCTTGGCAACACAGGGAGATCTTGTTTTGTTTTGTTCAAATCAGGGTACTAGGATCTTACCAATGTTTTTGAAATTAAATTCACGGATGGTAGCTAATGCATGAAACGTATCATCTATGAAGTCATCGGAACTTTAAGATTAAATAACGTACGTATCACACTAGTTAGTTATCAAGAAAGCCCATAAGGAAAGAAAAATATATAGTCACCATTCATTTTTTCTCAGTATTTTGAAGTGATAGATTGCTACACGCTAAGAACCTTTGGGTGGAGAGTTAAAAAGACTTGAAGCGTAGTTCTTGTGCAGGGAGCTCACAGTCTAGGGTTGGTGTTACAAATGCACTGATAACCTGGAGGCAAAGTGGGCGCGACCAAGAGGCTGTCTATCAAGGGACCAGCGCCGACCACCCTGGTTTTCAGAAAGTGCACGGTCTCTCACCTGGAGGAGAAGAGACCTGTGCACAGGCCATGCTGACTAGGTCCCGCACGGTGAAGAATTTCCTCTGGGGCCAAGGATCTTATTTGTCGGTGGACAGTGGACTGGGTCTCCCTTTTTAAGATGCGGTTTAACCAGAATGATTTTTAAGCAGGAAATTCTCTCAAAACACCAGCACAATTACCAAGTCAGGGGGATAATCTATGTGACCTCATTTTAACCTTGGGACTATGATTTTAAACTTTCGCATTGCCTAGGTGAACAGGGGAAAAGTCTTCTATTTCCACTCTTATATCCTCCGTTATACTAATTGCAGGAAGAAGGCCTCTAAAGTCCACCATTAAAAGCGGTAAAGAAACTCTATCCATGACATGAAACACTACACCGAGCCTATGGAAAATTGAGTTACAGGCTCACAGGATTGTGGCCTTTATTTGAAGTTGTCAGCTGTGCTATTGTGGGTTAACTGTTCTAAAAACATACATTTTTTCCCCCTAAGCAGTAAAACTGTTTCTGTAGTCTTATTTTATTTGGTAACTATGCCGTGCTTAAATATAGTTTGTGGGTGAAATTGTTATATGTTGGCATTTGTACTTTATATGGTTTTGTGCTAGGAAACCTCAGTTAAAGAAAAACACTCCAAGGAACCCCGGCAAATGTGCGTTCCCCAGAGTGCATACTGGAGACTCTCATAATGTTACTTTTCTGAAATTGTAAGAGGCAATGCAGCTAGGAAACAGTAAGTAGGGTCAAACATAGGAACTGAAAACGCCATGGGATCTCATTGGCTCCAGTTCCTTGATAAAAATGAATTTTTACGTTGCGTGCTTCCTTAAGTTCTCTGAAGAACAGCAATTTATTGTGGCCAGGCAGATGTGGGGTTGAATTGACAAAACACGAAAGGAGCTTATCGCTCAAGGAATCCTTTTTTCACATGGGAATCTCTCCGTGTTTATACCGCAGTAATTGTCAAATGTTTCTTGCTTTGTGTATTTCAGTTAATTAAATGTTAAACATTGTACGTGATTGTGAGATAGAGTCTAGACTGGAGCTGTTAGAACTGCCCAAACCTATATACACAGAGAGAACATTAGGGTAGGAAACGTACATGAAACATACGCACGTTTTGTTACTGCCTGAAGGGCCTTTTTCTTTGTGGCTGCCTGGACTGGCTGTCGTTGGCCTTCTGTTCAGATCACCGTGTGAGGAGGCAAAGGTGATAACCCTGGTAGCTGGATGACTCTTCCTCTTGGCTGCATAAGGATTCAAAGCTGAGGACAAACAGACATGAAGCATTTCACCTTCCAAAAAGGAAAAACCCCAAAACTGGAGCCGAAAAACCTCCTTGGGACTTCTACACGGTGCTCCTTCCACCTTGTGGCTCTGCCATCTTGTGTGTCCAAGGCCGCCCTGGCAACACGTGTCAGTTCCACTCATATTTTATTGGCCAGAATTAGCCACGTGGTTGGCTTAACCACGAAGAGTCTGGGAAATGTAGAGGAGTGCGTGGACATTTGGGAGCATCAACAGTTACTGCAACAGTCATGGCCCATTTGGAAGTGCAGTGGCCTCCCTCCCCCTTTCAGAACCAAGTGAATGATGGCCCTAAGGATTCACTGGTCGAGACTGAGGGTGACTACAAGAAGGGAAGGCTGTCCCTGATGGGTCGCCTGCTTAGGGAACACTTATCGAAGTACTCCTTCTGTATAACAAAGCGTGTAAGAAACAGTTATGGAAGGGTGCTGGCAGGACAAAGAGAGGAAATGACGAGTAGTCCACACTCACACTGACTGGAGTGTCAAAAGTGCAGGGGGAAAGAAGATGTGGGATCTTTTTTGGGCCAGAAGGACTCTGAAAAAGTTGTTGTACTGAAGTCACTTACCAGCTCGCCATTCAAGGCAATGGGCCACAAGGTGAAGGGGCTAGCATCAAGAGGCTGTGAGATGCTCCTTCAAGACCAGAAATCCCAGTTGAGAGAACTATACAGTATGGATGGTCTTGCAGATGCTCCAAAGAACTTTCACATGTGTTCTATGAAAGAGGCAGTATTGAATGTGTGATCACTCAGAGGGCATTGATATTGATCAGTGATGGGCATCTGTGTGGCAGAGAGAAGATTGCAGTTTATTTATTTATTTATTATTATTTTTTTTTAATTTTCTTTTTTTGAACGTTTATTTATTTTTGGGACAGAGAGAGACAGAGCATGAATGGGGGAGGGGCAGAGAGAGAGAGGGAGACACAGAATCGGAAACAGGCTCCAGGCTCTGAGCCATCAGCCCAGAGCCCGACGCGGGGCTCGAACTCACGGACCTCGAGATCGTGACCTGGCTGAAGTCGGATGCTTAACCGACTGCGCCACCCAGGCGCCCCTAGATTGCAGTTTAATTAGAGGCATGTGTTTCTTACCAATTTATCTTTCCAACCCTCAATACCAGTGGAGTAAAACCTAAGGAAAGGAGAAGGAAGAGAGATGCCAAACCTAGAATGCACTTCCCTCCACTCTAAGAAGCAGTGGGGGAGAAATAAAAGAGCAGATCAGGCCTTCTACACCCCATGCTATACTGGAAGGGAGGCGTTGAGTTTGAAATTAAATCATCAGAAAATTAAATCATGGGAAAATTGTGAAAATGTCTGAAGACATTGTTTGGGGACTAGAAAAAGAACCTCAACAGAGCAGAGTTGAATGCAATAATTGGAGAATAAAGAAAGACAACAAAGAACTGAAACTCCTACTGAGAAGAGCCTGTTCGTTAAACTAGTTCTGCATCCACAAGAACCTACAATCTGACTTACTAATGTTGCAGTTTTGATGGGTGAGACCAACAGCTTGAATCTGATTTAAAAACCTGAGAGACTGGTGTGCCTGGGTGGCTCAGTAGATCAAGCATCTGACTCTTAATTTCAGCTCAGGTCATGATCTCACAGTTCATGAGATCAAACCCCACATCAGGCTCTATGTTGACAGCTTGGGATTTTTTCTCTCCTTCTCTCTCTGCTCCTCTCCTGTTCATGCACTCTGTCTTTTTCAAGGTAAATAAATAAACTTTAAAAAAAAATCTGAGAGACTTATGTTGTGGAATCAAAGTGAGATGGGGTTGTGACATCATGGCCATGCGAGCTAGAAGGGGACTGGTGCTCCTTAGCCCCTCACCTTTTACCTTTCATCTGGATACACTTGGGACCTGAGTTGACACATAGTTGGTGTAAGATCAAATTGCTGCTTAAGATTAGTATTTTGACAATCTTTGGAGTACTATTAAAACTAAGTGTTCTAGGGGCGCCTGGGTGGCTCAGTCGGTTAAACATCCGACTTCGGCTCAGGTCATGATCTCGCGGTCCGTGAGTTCGAGCCCCGCGTCGGGCTCTGTGCTGACAGCTCAGAGCCTGGAGCCTATTTCAGATTCTGTGTCTCCCTCTCTCTCTGACCCTCCCCCATTCATGCTGTCTCTCTCTGTCTCAAAAATAAATAAATGTTAAAAAAAATTTTAAAAAAAAACAACTAAGTGTTCTAATTCTTGTTTTGGACTATATCATTTAATATCAAAACAATGAGATTTGAAGGTGAGGTCATCCTTTTTATGTTGGTCCTCTGCAAGTTTTTAGGCTACCTGTAATTTTGGTTTTTCCCTGATCATTTACAACCAGCGTATACAATGTTCAGAGCTCTCTCTGGGATCAGCATCCCCTATAAATGTAACTAAAGAATAAAAGAATTTTATTGTGTATTCCAAATGTGCCCCTGCCCCCAGGATTGGCTTATATCATTGCCCCTTTCTTTCTCTTCCAAGCGTGACTGGTCACTTTTATCAAATCTCCAAAATTCAATCCGGTTCTATGGAGCCTTAGAGAATAATGTGGATTTTACTGAAGATGTTACAGGCAAGAAAGGAGGTGTTTACACCATACAGCAAAACTTAAAAAAAAAACAAACCCAAATACCTTGTCCCTCCAGTACATCGTCAGTTATCAGCTGCTGCTCTGAACTCCTAGATGCCCCCAACCTGTAGCCTAGACAGCCTCACTGAATCAATCTTTTCTTGCCTCCCCAAATGCCCAAGACCCCTTCTCCATGTAAAGCCACCGAATCTTCTCTTAGCTTCTCCCATCTTTACCTTCAACCGTCATCTCACTAGGAAGACCCCACTTTTAGGGACAATCTCCTTAGAAAGCAAAGGGAAATTCTAAAAAATAAATCTATTCTTTTCTCTCTGAAATAAAGTGTCTCTCAGCCACATTTGTAGCATCTTTAGGCAGTAGATTCTCTTCATCTCTTTCAATTTCATCAGGAACCATGGTATTTATAGATCCCTCTTATTCACAGAAGTTTGATTCCTGTCCTCAAGGAGAGTCCTTCCTTTGTGTTCGGGTCTCTGCTTGTAGAGAGCTGAACTTTTAAAACTGGTGTAGGTGGGAGCGTCTGGGTGGTTCAGTTGGTTAAGCATCTGACTTTGGCTCAGGTCATGATCTCGTGATTCATGGGTTCGAGCCCCACGTCAGGCTCTGTGCTGACAGCTGGAGCCTGGAGACTGCTTCGGATTCTGTGTCTCCCTCTCTCTCTCTGCCCCTCCCCTACTCATGCTCTGTCTCTCTCAAAAATAAATAAACATTAAAAAAAATAAAGTTGGTGTAGGTGACCCCTCCATGGGTCTCTCTTCCAGCTGACCCAATGCTTGTGCTAGCGTCTGCTATCTCCCTCTTCTCTGCTGCAATAACAGAGGCTGCGACATGGGCTGCTAGGCTGGCCTGATCTCAGACCCTACTCTTGGCCCGCCCACCTTCTTACTGGGTTCTCCTTCCACAAGCTACGTTTTTTCATCTTTTCCGATTCTTCCAGCACTCAGCATTGATCTTTCCCTGTTTTCAGATAGATGACTTCTGTTGCAGCTCTGCCAGCTGACTTCACCTAGCTATATGGTTGGAGATACAACTCTCGCTCAAATAGAGCAAAATTGGCAACTTTCAGGGCATCATGGCTGATCTTGGATGATATCATCAAGAGAAACTTTTAGGTAGTGACTAACATGTTCTCCTGGGCTCTGCCAGATGAGAGATCTGGCATAACCCATAAGGACTATTTTTAGCAACAATTTGTATTACTGTCTAAGTTACTATACACATTCAGGCAAATCCTGAATCCTTAACTTTTGGTTTAAGTTTCCCCAAAGTATAAGTAGGTGCAATTTCGTGAAATTGTCAGTGCTTTCTGAAGAGCTGATTCAGTTAGTTTCTATAACAAGGAGACATTTTGACCCCACAGTCTGAAATTAAGAGCTCTAGAAGACCCGTGGCACAGGGTTCTGGTGAAGCAGGAATGCTGGGGTCTCTGCTGTCAGTCATATAGCTGGTGAGGGACCTCAGCTCGTTGCCCGGCATCAGTCTCTCAATGGACTTGACTGTTCTTTGCTCATCACCATGGGATTTTTTTAATGAAGTAAATTATATGGTATTCTTGAATTTGGGGATTCTTGAAAACCTTGGGTATTTGTCTAGATCCTCAAGCTCTTGCTTGTTTTCTTAGTCACTTCCAGCTCAGGCTGCCATTTGTCATATGTCACAAAGGAGACATCTCTCTCTGCCTGGACCAGATTGTCCATTTGATCTCTCCCGAAGTCTGGAATTAGCCTCTGCAGGACAGCAGGGAAAACCGAGAGGGTGAGGAAACCGGATGTGAGTCGTGGCTCCAAAACTCACCTATTCTGTGAACTTGTGACAAGAAGTTGCTTCTCTGAATCTACTTTTTTTTTTTTTTAACGTTTATTTATTTTTGAGACAGAGAGAGACAGAGCATGAACGGGGGAGGGGCAGAGAGAGAGGGAGACACAGAATTGGAAGCAGGCTCCAGGCTCTGAGCCATCAGCCCAGAGCCCGACGCGGGGCTCGAACCCATGGACCGCGAGATCGTGACCTGAGCTGAAGTCGGATGCTTAACCGACTGAGCCACCCAGGCGCCCCTCTACTTGTTTTTTAATAGTGAAATGAGCATGCTAATATCTTCTTCCTAGAGTAGCTCAAAAATTTCAATGAGATAAGAGATAGGCAAGGACTTCTTAAACTGTGAAATTCTTGAAAATGCAATGTGATCAATTTTATAAGATTGAGGATATAGAAATTGCTTACCTTCTGTCCTCTTTGGAATAAGATAAGGGGAGAAGATTGGCCATCTTAGTCTAAAGTTTTCTTGTGACTTTTGCACCACCCTGAATGGTAATTCAGCTCTTGTTTTGTTGGAGAATTTTGTTAACCTTTCAAAATATCCTCTTAAACAGCAGAAGTTATTAATGCTTATTGTAATAACAAAGACACACGCTGTGTTTTAGGATATTAATACAACATTATATTATCGATTGCACATTCATTCATTTATTCCACAGCGCACTACTGGAACCGTCATGGTAGGTGCTGTTAAGGATGCCGGAAGAAATGAGGTGATGTTCTCCAGGTCTTACTACTTTCTAACTGGAAGTCCAGGACACGTGAAACAATCAGGAGCAAGAGACAGTTACTAAATATTCAAAGACTGTTCAGTTAACAGATTTGTATAAAGAAGACTTCAGAGAATACTTTTTTCAAAGCTTTCTGTGCATTTAAAAAATAATAGCACCTTGATTTTGCCTCTCGACTCGGAAGCCTAAGCAACCATTAGGCACCGTTCACAATTTAGTCTATATCTTCTTGGGTTTCTGGTTCTGTTTCTCTGCCGAACTCTACAATTTGAATCAACAGCACATGTTTGTGTCCATTACTTAAATTCCATTTAAAAATCGCTGTTTGATTTTCCGTCTTTAATTTTTTGACCATTGAATTGCGGCTTGAATCCTAACTTTTTCATGCCAAAATCACACAGCCGTCAAACAGAATAAGCAGTACAGTTCTAAACTTCCAGTCTTCTTGAGCTGAACTCTTCTTTGCCGCCACCTTTTGAGTGGGAAGGGTTACTAAATTTCTCAGCTCCTTGTTCCTTGCTTAGTGTCCAGCGACAGCCTAGACCCAATGGAACCACACAGACCGGCACTCGGCTTCTCCGTCATTTATATTTCTGGTGCCTGAAACAATGTCCTTAAAATGAAAGGAGCATTCTTGGCAAAAACAGACACCTCCTGTCTGCATGAACTTGTGAATCCTCCAGTTTGCTTTAATAAAATAAATATTTTTGGGCAGAGCGAATTCCAGGTCTGAAGATGATGGAAGTACAGCTTGTCCCATGGACACCAAGGCCTTCAGGATAATAGAAATAGATGGGCTCTGCAGGAGGGAAGTAGGAGAGAAATGAGAGGGAAGCTCTGAATGAGATCATTGCTTGAAGAAAGTATGGTTTGGCCCCAGGAATGAGAGCTGTGCTCCCTGGATGGATGTACGAATTGAATACATGGGTAGTTGCGAGTCGCTTCTCAGATGATAATCCTGACTGGAGTCATTGTGCAAGTTTTGCTTTTAGCAAACAACGACTACACGTGTTATAAAGTTAAGGGGCTGTCTGTATATACTGAACATAGGTGAAAAGTATGAAAACAAATATCACTGCCAAAAATGGGAAGAAGGGAGAACTAAAATTTATGATATCCCTGCTATATGCCAAGTACTGTGCAAACGTTATTTCATCTCCTTCTTTCAATGAATGTATAAGGTATCTTATTATTGCCATCTCACAGAGGAAGGACCTGAGGTTCAGTGGCAAAGGGATAAAACGTAATCAAAATTTGAATCCCAATTTGACTCTAAAACTTAGGCTTTTTCTAGTACAGGATTTGGCCTTCCGAATGCTGTTTTATATACGATCATAGTCTTTGTGCTTTGCTGTGATAGCTGCCATCATTTACCGAGCCCTACACTGTGCATTATATATATATATATATCATTTTTCATCCCCACAATCCTGGACACACATTTTATTTTTATTATTTTACAGATAAATAAACTGAAGGATGGGTAGCTTAAGTTGTACTCGGAGGCATAGACAGTGGGCGGAACTGATATCTTGATTCATATCCCGCTCTGCTTTCCTCCAGCGTCCGTGCTGGCTTTTTGTTGTTGCTTTTAAAATTATTAGGGATACGGTGAAGTTAGCAGATTATTCTGGACACAATGAATTTTCTGCATAAAGTGACCTTGCACAATAACACTTTAGGGGACCCTGTCAGCCACGAGTCACTGTGTGAGGGTAGGCTGGTTATATGTTTGTCAAGAATACTTTAGTGTAACCAAAATGCTGATGAGGGAAAGTTTCTTTTTACAGATGTATTTCAGCTAAGAAATGCAATAGTAATTATGGAGTTATGTATTGATCTTTTTTGGACCTTGCCTCAAATAGTTTTATTGTAAAAATGGTAACGACAGCAACAGAGGTAACAGCCCACAACTTAAACAACTCAAATGGGTCAACAACTGGGTGAATGGATCAACAAATAGTGGAATAACCTTATAATGGAATGGTGTTCAGCAATAAAAAGGAATAGATTATTCGTTCACACAAAAACATGGAGGAATCTGAAACTAGTGAGTTTCTGAAAATAGGTGAGTGGTCTCCCAGAGAAGGAGTAGGAGAAGGTAGGGAAGGGGCACACAGAAAGAGTTGCGGGTGATAAATACATTCATTTTCTTGATTGTGGTGATGGGTTTGATGGATATATACATTTATAAAAATGTACCAGATTTTATACTGTTTTTTTTAACGTTTCTTCATTTTTGAGAGACAGAGAGAGACAGAACATGAGCAGGGGAGGGGCAGAGAGAGAGAGAGACACAGAATCCAAAGCAGTCTCCATCCAGGCTCTGAGCTGTCAGCACAGAGCCCGACGTGGGACTCGAACTCATGAATGGTGAGATCATGACCTGAGCTACAGTTGACGCTTAATTGGCTGAGCCACCTAGGCACCCCCAAATTTTATACTATACACACCTGTAGTTAGCTGTATGTCAGTTATATCTCTTAAACCTTTCAGTTGACTTCCTAGCTCTGCTCCTTTAACCTCCTCCTAAAATAGTATTTTTTCCTATGTTTCTAGGCATATCGCTATGCCAAAAATGACCCCTAATTGGTAAATTGGACATGGAGGAACTAAAAATACACTATAAATATCTGATAGGGACACCAAAAACTAAACAAAACAAAACAACCCAAAAACCAAAGAACAAAATTCAAGACAAATTTCCTAATCGGTCAAAGACAGCAGCCCTTTCTCTTATTAGTCAAAGTGGCACTATCATTTATTAATGGCAGACATACAGAGTGCTGACTCTGAAATTAAACAACTCTTCATGATTTAAAAAAATTGATGATATACATTATTTCAAGTTGGATGCATGAAATAAAACTCTATTAATATTTTCGATTATAACATTTTAAATTCATGTTTTTCAATTTACTGTCTAATGTTATTACCATATAAAACAATATGATGAGGGTGATGACAGAAGTAAACTCCATGTGTTGTGTGTGTGTGTGTGTGTGTGTGTGTGTAGATGAGACAATCAGGAAAAGCTGCCTGGAGATTGTGGTGGAGCGACCAATGGGGAGACCATCTCAGGCAGAGGGCATTATGTAAGCAAAGGAGTAAAAGTAAGAAATAGACGGTGACTCTGGAGAACTAAGACAGCTCAGTGTTGCTGGTGGAAAGTGACAGGTAGTAAAGAGAGGGGAAAGTTTGTAGAAGTCAGTGCAGAGTGTTTTGTCTATGGTGTTACACACTTAGACTTCATCCTGAGGTTGGTGGGGCCATCTTCCCCTAAGAATCTCCTTGGCTCCCTTTCTCATTCTGCTTTCCCTCAAAGGTCATCCCTGACACTTCTTGACAACTTCTATTCCTTTACCTTTTTCTTTTTAGAGCACCTATCATTTCCTGACATAGCATTACTGATCTATTTCAAAAATTATTTTGCTATTGTATTTTCCAGCAGAATGCAATTCTATGAAGACTAACACTGTCTGGTTCACTCTTGTACCCTCAGCTCTCGAGCAATGCCTGGCGTACAGAAAATGCTCAATGCTTTGCAAAAGAAATGAATAGGGACTCATTGGTGTTTTTAAATTCAGCAATGGCAGTGTTGGATTTGTCAGTTCTCATGCTGGTGGCTGTGCACAGGAAGGACTTAAGGATAACGAAATTGGAAGCGGGTTAGCTAGTTAGGACATGGCGTCAGTAGGGCAGGGATGATATGCTGGGGGCTGAAACAGGCTGTAGTGGATGGAAAGAGGGAGGAGGATTCTAAAAATATTTCAACTGGAAACCTACGGGACTCAGTGACCAATGGACACGAGGAGTAAAGGAGAGGAGATCATCAAGGATGACTTCTGAGTTTTTAAGGGTAATGTTGATACAGATGACAATGAAGTAAGGAGCAATTTAAGCAAAGACAGTGGGTCCGCTTTCAAACCATGGAAGTTAAGACGGCTGTGGTATAAACAGGTGGAGATTTCTAGCAGCAGACGTATAGCTACAAGTCTGAAGTCTTGGGTCAGGGGAGGACTTGGCTAGAGAAATGGACTTTGGGGTCAGCAGCATTCACATTGTAGACGGCCATAGTAGGGCTTGAGAGTGATGTTGCCAAATGGTCCAGATCTCATAGAAAGGTGAACTTTTACACGAGAGTAGAAGAGTATGTGAAAGCAGAAAGAGAAGGCTTTAGGCTCATAATATGCTCTGCTGGAGAGGTAGGTAGGTGTAGAATTCAGTGAAAAGATTATTGTAGCTATATTCACAACAACAAGAAGGTGTTAGAAGGATTGTGGAGGGTGATGTCAGTGGTAAGTCAATAGTGGGGGAGCGGGTATGGAGAAAGCCCACAATGGGTGAGGAATGAAGAGATTAAGAAGATAAGGGGTAGGGATGAGTTGGAGGCAAAGTTGGTTTTCATTCATTGAAGGAATGACAGGCCAGTTGGAAATGATTTGTGTTAAGTATCTGACTTTGGCACGTGATGCTTTGGTGCCAAAATGGACTAAGGATCCCAGGCAATAGCACTTGGCCTGGTCTCAGGTAGGGGGACCGCCTTGGTCTGTAAAGCAGCCAAGAGGGCCCAAGTGAGTTTTGGCTTTCATAAATGCATCAGAAACTTGAAGCAAGTGTACATATTCTAGTAATTAATTCATAGTAATAAAATACAAACATGATAAAATATTTTGCAAATCTGATGGCAGCCATCTTCCCTCCTCCTTTCTTCAAAATGCGTCCTTCAGTGATGTGAAAAGACGAGATTACGTTAGTGGGATGGGAGGGAATGAGGTGAAATTGATAGTTAATAAACCAACCATCCCCAGGAGTGGCAAGGAGTTTTTCCACCAGTTATTGTGGCCGAATGCAGTCACACTTTGCTTTTGAATTTCTCAGTCAATGCAATGCCACAAATGTAATGTGATACTGATATAATAGAAAACAAATAATGTGACACAATGTAATGGGATGCAAACTCCCTGTGAGTCTGTTATAGACTGTTATATATGTGGTCCCAGTGAACCTTGCCTTCCAGTACCCATGCTTTTCTGTAGCCTCTTCCACAATGCACATGGGCTCGGCCATGTGAATGACTGTGATCTATGGGGTGTTAGCAAACACAGTGCAAGCATAGACTGGTAAAGTGTTTGCACAGTGGGGTTTGTCATCTTGCAAGGTCTTCCTCTTGGAAACTAATCACCATGCTGGAAAGCAGCTCAGGCTAGACTACTAAATGAGACATCATGTGGCAGGAGGCTGTGCAACATGAGAGGTCATTTGGACATTCCAGCCCCAGCTGATGGCCCAGATGAACGAAGCCATGTGAATGACCTTGGATCTACCAGGCAGGGGAGAACTGCCCAGCTCAGCCCCATCAACCCACGGCATCATGAGAAATAATACATTGTTTTTTAACTCCCCTGAGTTTGGGTTTGGTATGTTATGTAGCAATGAATAACTGATACTATATCTCTTCAGAGATCACGTCTATGTTCTGAAGCCAATCTTTGGAGAACAGGTATCTCACCTACTATGCGATTCTTTTGGATCCTTTGTTGTGAGGATGAATGATTTCTCCTATTTCCTCTGAAGAAGAAGGGTCCTGAAATACTGCTCAGGATGATGTCCATATTTCTGTTAGTGCCCGTTCTAATTAATCTTTATAGTCAAGGGTTTGCTATACTTCACATTCATGTACCTGGACACTATTGCTTTTTCCACACGTGTGTCACAGATAGGTCTTAGTCGAATGACTCCTATTTAGAAGGGCCAGAAAGATGTTTCCAGTCTTATCCTAGGGATTCCATCAGTTCTCACTTAATGGAAATACAAAAACAACCCAATGTAAATCCAAAACTCATGACCCACCTGCTGCTACCCACCCTTCTGCCTGCCTTTAACTACCATTGCTCTTCCAAGAAGGACCAGGAATAGGTCAGCCAACATACGGACTTTATAATCTCTGCTGTTTTAGCTTTTTGAAGACTCCCTGTAACATTGGCAAGCAAGTGAGAGCTCCGCAACTATCCCTTTGATTGCAAAACACACAGGGGCTTGCTCCTGACTAGATTATTGTTTTTCCATACACAAACGGCTTTTCTTTGTAAAATGTGCTTAGGGCAAACGTCCAACACCAACTGAATTCCCATGGTTTTGTATCCACTGCTCCTCCCTATGAAGGAGAACAGTTTAATATGCAACACCAGGCAAGATTCAGAGATTTCTCGTCCCATCTTTGCCAATCTGGTTGAGACATGTTTATCAGCAAAGTGACATTTGTTTGAGGATAAGTTGAGACTATTTTACTATGTCAGAGAAACACTACATTTCCTATGTTACAAATGCATTTTACCTTTTCTTTTCCCTCAGGCTGAAACTTTTCATTGTACTAGACCTCAAGTATTATCTTTTATATAAGCCAATAATTTCTAGGTTCACCAACTGGAACAGTTTGTAATTTTAGGTTTGGAATCATCTATTATAATTTCTATCATGCACAAGCTGAGGAGGCTCTTTGGAATTATCCTTTGATATTGTTTAATCCCAGTGTTTAACTCCAACACTTAGCTTGTTGTGGTGGGGTTGGAGATAATATTTATACATTTTTGACCATTTTTTCAGTTCTACTGTTTTCACAGCTCTGATCTATTTCAGAGAGATGAAAACTTTCTTACTGATGATCACTGAGGGTTGTGTCTGTCTATATCCCAAGGGAAATATTTTTTTTCCAGTATGATCCCGTGTTGTCACCTAGCATCATTTTTTTCCAGGAATGGAGATGAATTTACCCTGAGCAGTCATTCAGAGGAGGACCTTATATTTAAAGGCAGCGTATGAGCAAAGACAACTTACCCCAGGACCCCTCTGAAAAGTGTTCATCGGCTCTGATTTTCAACCCCAGAAAATTTCTCTCCTTAGAATTAGTGTTCCAGGAAGAACAGAACTCCAAGTGTTGAATGAATGATTCCATTTGAAATGAAGATTTCATGGTTTTGAGTAATTTTTAAGATATTCAGTTTGCATGCATACAATCCTTACACAATCATCTTGCTTGAAGAAACAGATGGTCTCCCACTATTATGTCCTATGGTGGTGTTATTCCTGGAAGAATCTTGGTCCCAAATTAAAGTGGTATTTCTTACATTCTCATATCCATAATGAGGATGTCTTTTTTTTTTTTAAGTTTATTCATTTTGAGGGAAGGAGGGAGGGAGAGAGCGAGAGTGAGAGTGAGAGAGAGAGAGAGAGAGAGAGAAAGAGAGAGAAGAGAGCAGGGGAGGGGCAGAGAGAGAGGAGGACAGAAGTTCCGAAGCAGGCTCTATGCTGACAGCAGAGAGCCTGATGTGGGGCTTGAACTCATGAATTGTGAGATCATGACCTGAGCTGAAGTTGGACGCTTAACCAACTGAGCCACCAGATGCCCCATGAGGACATCTTAAAAAAAAAAAAAAAAGACTCGTAACAAGAGGGGAGCACCACAATAGGCTTCACCTAATATCTTCATGTAAATATGATCCAAGTGACGGCTAGAACAGTGAGATTCTTGTTTTAGCGATCTTTGATGAATAAGCCTGACCCAATTTTGCAGATTGTAAAATTCCTACTTAAAATATTCTAAGTGGAATATTGTATGTTCTGTAACTCATCTATGGTAGAAAGCCCTTTCCAACTGCACGATGGATCCGGGAAGATAATTATTAAAGGATTTACAGAAGAGGTTTAAACTCGACTTAGAATTTACATTTGGCTTTGGTGGGTAATTGTAAGTATGCTCTGGCTTTAGAATAATCCAACTTTTCCTGGTTGGTATCTCTATTAATCCAGAGGTCCCCAGAATTTAGTGGTTCCTCAAAATACTCCCAGGTCCTACTTCATCCACACATTACATGGTGTGACAGGGTGAATACCAGCATTTTGAGAATGTCTACGAAATGCCAAGTGAAAAAGGGATGCCAAGTGATTGTTTACATGGTGATGTATATTTTTACAGCTTCTAACTGATAAGTAGATTATCAGTGTATGGTTGCTATTGGGCTTAAAAGTAATACCCGTGTTTGTGTGGCAGGGATCCCCTGTATTGCTTAATGACCACCAAAGAAATGACTTAATTCACTGCTACGCTGTAGGGCAGATTAGAACTTTGTCATAGGGGTTTGTAACAGAATAACACTGCTGTAGCCCTTTCTGGAGGCATGGTCACAGGAAACTCCACGGTCTAATGGGAGAAACACTGGCCTGGGAATTTGGTCTTCTGCTTTTGGGTGCTCATTAGTAGTCTAGGAAATTTGTAGAAGGGTATCTGACCTTACTCAGTTTATACACACGCACACACACACACACACACACACACACACACTCACGCACACAATGATAAGTTATTTGCCATCTTTGTTTTACAAAGTTGAGATAATCATTTAGAAATAAAAGTGGACTGAAATGGCAACTCTATATGACCCTGTTGTTGATTCTGATTCTCTTTTGTGGGCAGTAGGGGATTGGAGAGAAAGTACTGTGTGTCTTCACGTAACGATTAATAACCGTCTGCATCTTTTCGTGATGCCTGGATTGAGTCCCTGGTAATTGCGCACTCGGTTTCCAGGGTTGCGACCATACAAGGATTAGATCCTGATTGTTCCATCCTTCTTTGGGGACTGTGCGGGGGAAAGAGTTCCCTGTGTGTGCATGTATCGGCATATCCCGCTGAATGAGGAAAACCACACACTCTATTGTTGTTTGTCGACTAGAGTGTGTGTCTTGCCGTGGCATCCTGACAGAGGCTGCCAACCAGTGTGGAGCTGGTAATTAGCTCTTAGCGTCCGGAACAAATGGGAGAAACTCTATTCCAATGATGCACATTCAAAATTGATTTTCCTTTATAGCTGAACGTCAAGGTTTAAAAATAGAATATCTCAGCTTTTCCATAAATGTGGATGGTGAATGAACATGTAGTATCCAAATATACACACACAATTTCCCTTTCCCATAAATTTCCCCTTTTCTGGGTCTAGAACGAAAATACAGGCTGCTAGCCATTTGGTGGCAATGTGAAGGTTTTATGCAACATTCTCAGTCACACCCGATTTTCTACTTCCTGTGCAATAGACTAGATAAAATGTTTGTGCAGAGACAAGCTCATTATTGTTTTCAGAATGAAAATAACAAAACATCCCAAGCCCTCATCCTGCTATGTAAACAATGTAAGTTTCAACTTGAGACTCAAAGACACAATTTTGCAAAGAAAATCTCTGTTCTTGGGGTACCTGGGTGGCTCAATGGGTTAAGCGTCCGACTTCGGCACAGGTCACGATCTCGTGGTTTGTGAGTTTGAGCTCCGCGTCGGGCTCAGTGCTGACAGTTCAGAGCCTGGAGCCTGTTTCAGATTCTGTGTCTCCCTCTTTCTCTGACCCTCCCCTGCTCGTGCTCTGTCTCTCTCTCTCTTAAAAACAAATAAAATTAAAAAACAATTAGAAAACTGTTTTGCCTTGCACCTTCCAATGCCTTGGGTGGCCTGCTTTCTTAGGCTCCCAAACACTCCTCGCTCCCCAACAGGCTGAGCAATTGTTTGTTTGGGATAATTGCTTTCTGATAATAAGAGATAAACATATTTTTGAATTCCTTATAAATCACAGTTACATTTTTGGTCGATTAAAGCAGTAATTTTCTCTCATTTCTGTGGTCTTTAGATATCTTATTCTCGTCTGTTAAACTGTTTGATTTAGCTTCCATGGTTGATTCGTTTATGTGAAATATTTTAAGCAGCAAAAGAACACCAGTCCCTCCTCTGCTGTGTTCTGAGCAGATAATGATTATACCATCAACCCTCTTCCCTCCCCAGTGTAGCTGCTCAGGGTTTTCCAGGGCCACATTCTTTCCTTGGAGCTTCTTTTTCATTCATCTTTCCCAAGACCTTTCTTATTAAATACTACTAAGTGAGCATAAGTTGGAAGGGGAAAAAACAGCGTCTGCCAAAATTCTTTATATCCTATGCATCGGGATGTGGAAAAAAATGGTTCTTCATTTTTTCCTCTTATCTTTCCTCCTGAGTGAGAATTCTAAGCAAACTTTCTTTGGGAATGGATCTTGGTTTTGGGGAAGCCTCCTCATTATGTAGGTAAGCTTCATAGCTTAGGGGTCTTGTGGCCCCATTTCAGCATGGTGTTACAGTCAGAGAAAGGCCTGTCCTGCCTTCAAAATAACCGAAAAACAATTTACATCTTGCTGCACTGTTACGCGATTACATCATTTATAAGAAAGGAAAATTCCTTAATATGTTTCCCCTCATTTATCTTGTTCCTAATGTCTCCTACCCTTTCCCGCACCCTGAAATATCTCTCTGTGTTAAGCTTTCCCAAACTTTTACAAACACAGTTATGTTTCTGGCCCCTTTCCTCCTCTTTCTGGATCAATTATTTATTAGGTAAATCAACTTGGTCTCTTGATATCTTTCACTTTTTGTGTTGGAGCTTTTTTTCTTCATTCTTTGCAGCAAAGAAGGTTATAAAAGCTGAGCACAAAAGCAAGAACCTATTTTTTTTTTTTTCAAAGGCAGGTGAGGGTGGGGGAGGTGGGAAATATGGCAAGCACATACATTTGTACAATTTTTGAATCCCTGTCACATGCTGTCATTATAAATTGGAACACTATGGTTCTTGATCACTGAGCACGACTGAAACTCGGAGATAAGAACCAAGAGTTCCTCCACTCTTAGGAACAGTGGCTTACTGTTCAGTCCCTCACCATTCCTCATGTCCTTGGATATCTCAAACCTACCTGCTGCTGCCCTTAAATGGCTGATTGTTAAGGGTGGAAAGTAGAAGTCATGATTATCTCTCAGCTAGGCAACTTTATTCTCTACACACAGCCACTCATTTTTTTTCAATTTCTTTTCCAAATGCCAAGATGGCTATATCACATTCCCTTGCTTGAAACCTTTGATTTTCTGGTGGCTTTGGAATGTATAACATACATTCAGTGCCCTCTGCCACGAGACTCCTTTTCTGCGCCATATTTCCCCATTATATTCGACTCTCCAGCCATATTAATTTTATTTCGGTCTATGGATTGCCATGACCCCTCTTGCCCCGGGACTTTCCCCATCTTGTTGCCTCTGATGAAACATCCTTCCTGCCCCATGCTGCTTTTCGTGGCCATTTCCTCTTCCTGCTTCAAGTCTTGACTTAGCCATTATTTCCTCTAAGAAGCCCTTTCCAGTCTTCCTGCAATGGATTAGGTGACTCTGCTGTGAATTCCTTCAGCACCCTGAACTTATCACAGTCTGTGGTTTGGTTTGTGCAATCTAAATTCTAGATGGTCTTCCTCAGTTGTATTCCACGTTGTGTGGCATAAATTAGGTCCTCAACACATGTTTGTTGAATGCTCACTGCTGAATGAAGTAACTAACGTTTTGTTGAGCTAGGCACGCTGCTCACTGATCTAAGAAAGACATCTATGGACTGGGAACATTTCTTCACTGGAGTGACTCTGCCCATACTCCTTGGTGTGTGATATGGGGTAAAGCGGCTCTGTCCTTCACACCCACCTACGTTCCCACTGTGAGCTATTAATGAAGATGATGGTAACGCCAACCCTTATCTCTTACCGTGTGTCAAGCCTTGTCCTAAATGTTTTACATGCATTCTTTTAATTCCCACCCTAAATATTTGTCATTTAGTAGGTTGTGAAGTAGATACTATTAGTATAACTGTTTCTTTGAAAGAGAAAGTTGAAGCTTAGGTAAACCATATAGGAAGATGTAGAGCCAGGATTCAAGCCCAGGCATTTTGGGTCTACTCTGCTAATCTGGTTTCAATGAGTTGAAATTCATTGGCTTGCTTGGGCTATGATGATGAATATGATGGCAATCGTTAAGCCTTATCGTTACACACATTCTGCACACATATCTCATTTACTCCGCTGAACCATGCCGTGATCCGCATAAAGTGGTTTTTACTTTCTTCATTCAACTGCTGGTAAAACTTAAGGACACATATCCCAAACCAACCAGCTAATGAGAAGTGAACGGAGCTCCAGCACCCAATTGTTCTGACTAGTGAAACATTTTTGCCGGCTCTCTGTGGCCTTGAGAAGAAGCACCAAATGCCTTAGCAAGATGATCAGGGCTCATGCTGCTATTTCTAGCTTCAGCTTCGTCCAGCTTTCCCAGTGAACTTACGTTCAACCAACAAGACAACATTCAGTACCCACTCGGAGCTTAGCTCTGGATTTATACTGTGTTTTGACACCCAAAAAAGGAAGGTCAGATGGATGGCAGATTTTTAAAAACGGGGAAACTTTGCCTGGATCGTTTGAGACAAATGAGAGTTTATGAGTTGTTGTGATAGTACAATGGGGCAGCTGTGGCGTTGCTGCTTTCTGATCCCCAGAGTCTGAATCTTCATGGCCTGATCATTCCACATATTCTAATTTGTGATTCATTTATCCCGATGGTCACACTCTTGCAAGTGACAAATGGATAGTAACTGTGGGGAAGCACACAGAGTGAAAACAGCCTGTTTCTTTAGTCAATAATTGGAACATCCTAAGCTCTCAGACACATTAATAGACAACATCTGCTAAAATCAAGAGAGAGTGAAAAACAGGATATGAGGCTTTGGGGATTAGCGTGAAGGGTATCCAGTACGAGCAAAGCTCCCATGACTTGGGCAACTGAGGCCAAGTGACTTGGTTAGGCAAAATAAAAACAATTGAAAAGAAACTATTGAACTGGGACAGCATTAATGTCATTCATGTTTCATCAGTCTCTTTTAGCTGGACAGATAATATAGACAGACACAGAATGTTTTTGAGTCAAAAAGAGAGTCAACTTGATCAGTTAGTCTTCAGGGAATTATGTTTAGAGGGCTGGAGTGTGATTCTTTTCATGTTCCCTTTTGAAAGTAAAAAGGGAAGTCAAAAGGGATGGCTTGCAATTAAAAAAAAAGTCATTGAAAACCATGATGACTTTTCCACAATCTTCAGATAATTGCTAAGCAGATGAACGTTATGTCATGAGATTTTTTTTTTTTACTTAATTCTGAAGAAAAACACACACCGATGAAAGCAAGCCACAGTGCTTATAAATATGATTTGAACAAGAGCCATTGGAGAGTTCAATTTTATTTACAGTACGTGATGCTGAGTGCCTTCATGACTCTGCCCTAGCTCCAACATGGCAAAACGATAGGCTTCTACCGGAGAGGAAGTATATACTGAGAACTGATTCTATTATGCAGAATAATGCGTGAGCCTCTGGAAATATATTTCCATCCATGACCATTCAGAGATTGTTTTGTCCATTAAGAGATATCTTTCTCAGTTCCCGAATCAAGGCGATCTTGTTTAGCAGACCAAGCTGTGGCTCACCCAAGGGTCTGCAAATTTTCTCTGTAAAGGGCCAGATACTGAGTGTTTCTGGCTCCATGGGATTGTATGGTTTCTGTGATCACTACTCAGTTTTGCCATTGTATTGTGAATGAAGTCAATGAGTGGGCATTCCTGTTTTCCCATAAAACTTTTTTTAAAAAATAGGCAGTGGGGAGGATCCCGGGTCATAGACGGCTGACCCCTGAATTATGCTAAACATTTCCTAATATTTGGTAGGAGAAGCAACTTTTCTCTCTAGATTGTGAGGTGGGGTTTAATAATGACTTCAGCCTTTCTAGTTGAATATAGTGGTTTAAGTGGCTGCCTATCCTCAAGTGGTCAAAAAATTGCTTCCTCAGTATATATGATGAAAATAATAAAATGTTACTAGAGGCGGCTGGTTGCTTTGTCCTTTGACTTTTAAATGCCTGCCAAAACCTCACTATAAGGTCTTAATATTGAATGGGATCCAGTCTGAGACAGGCTGATCTTGGACACCGTTAAAGAAAGATTAGGAACCGAAGGGCCAACAGTACCTCATTATAAGGTGGCGCTATTTACCGGGCATGGATCTCAAGGGCGTTTTTTTTTTGTCTTTGCTTTTGTTTTCGTTTTTTTTTTTTTTTTTTTGGTACAACAATGTTCCTAATATAGAGGGCTATTTTCTCAGAGGCGTGAAACTTGAGGAACACATTACTTTTGCTTTCGAATGCCTTTGAGTCGAACAAAGAATAGAGTATATTGTATTTCCAGACCTGCTTCCAGCCTATAATGCTTGGATTCTACTCACACTGGCGATAGAGTACTTTCCTCTACTCTCTGTGGCTGAGTGATCACCTCTTAATTTTTATTTTGCCCTTAGGGATGGGAGTAAGCCCGCCGATTGCCCCCTCAACTCCAGCAAAGTAGCTGGGCCTCCAGGTGCTCTTAGGAGGTCAGTAATTCATTAAACTGTCCCTCGTGAGTTTCCTGAAGGAGGTGTGTTCACCTCCCGTATGGCTGCTGTCACAGAAGCCTCCTTTACAGTCACAGGCAGCTTCCCCAGGGAAGAGCAGAGTTCTGAGAGCGTGGAGGAAAGGGAGGTTTTTCTTGTTCTCTCTCCCTTTTGTTCCTTTTCTCCTCTCATGACTCTCTGGGGCCTGGTAACATACGATCATTCCGTGTCATTAATCACATTTTCATTTCCAATGAAGAAACTGTTAAATCAAAGAGACGTAGAGCCCAGCAACAGACCGGTTGTTTTGCAACTCATGTGCCACTGTTAAGAGTTGTAAAAGTCTTTATTCGTGTTTCAATTTGGAGTTTGAACCGCGTAGGCTTTCACCGTCCCTTTGAAGTGAACGGTCTGAGAGCTAAGTGACATTAAATCAATATTTTAGAATACAAAACTGTCTCGCTGGCTGTGGCTCCCTCAAGGTTTTCCAAGAGGGTGGTATTGTGTATCTTTCCTGCCCAGGGCTGCCTCACCCCGGGGAATCACTGACACGTCTGCTTCGGGTCCTCACCATGCACCAGTCTGCCTGTCCAGTCCCCTGCTCTTTTTTCCAGGCTCTGCAGTCTGTGGCCACTATTCATTTCTAGGTGGTAATGGCCGTGAGAGGAGCATCCTGCCCCCGTTAGCCGCGGTGACTGGTAAAGCAGTCATCCTTCTCATTGTGTTTTTATGGCTAAGTGGTCAAATAATGAAAGAATTGGATGAGATGATAAACTCTAGCACTAAAATTCTCTTTACTCGAGTTTTTTGATTTAATTAAACCAATATTACAGAATACATGATGTGACTGAGCATTAAATTCTGGAGCCTAAAGATGATCAATCATTCCTAAAGAAGCCATATTTCCTCTGGGAGACCATTAAGATTGTATTTTCTGAGATGAGCTTTTCCTTTTTTTTTTTTTTTGTACTCCTATCACTTTGGCTGTACCGGCCCTTGATGGAAGGAGACCCAGATATAAAGGGAGAAGGTAACTGGAGAGCCCATGAATGTTTGTTATTCCCTGTCTGCAAAAGACCCATAGAAGCATCATCTGTGAATATTTCTTTCCTCTTCAATGGAAAATAAATGTCCTATAATTTTCCTGCATGTGAGTTACTTGGTCACTGCCTTCCTGGGCCGATGGCCATGCCACTGTGAAAGCTTTGGTAAATGTTTTGTGCCCCAAATTTGGCTTTGATGACTCTTAGGAATGTCCTTTGGGCCTAAATGTAATCAGGAAAGGATTTATTCCAATAAAAGGATAGCAAAAAGTTACAGTTACATGGTTCTGGTCCTTGTCAGTAGGAGAATGGGCTGAACATTCTCTCTCCTGGGCTGCCGGGTGGTAATCTCCAAACATAACGTTAAAAGGCTTATAGCAAAAAAAAAAAAAAAAAAAGGCACTTATTATGGGCTTATAATGCGCAGCGAGCTCATGAAAGCTGGTGTCATCGATTCTTAGAATGCCGAGGATGGAAGGGGCCATAGAGAGACCTACTTTACCCCAGTTCTTTTATAGAACTGAAAACTGGGGCCAGGAAAGGAATGGACTTGCCGAGTTCCAGTGGAGGGTAAAAGCTAGAATCCATTTCTTTTTCCTTCTGTTCCAGTGATTCTTATACGAGTTTTGACAGGTAAAGCCTTGATGTCCAATGCTATGGGGTAAGTAGTTGACTGATTAATTAAGTCATTTAAAATAAAGAATCATTAGAAATGATAGTACATATATTTTAGCATTAACATTTTCTTGTATCTTAAAAATATGTAAGTGAACACATCTTGAACGCCTTAAAAAAAAAGTATGGCCGTGGCTAATTTGTTTTTTCTGAGTATGAGTCCAGGGATTAGAGGTCATGTGTCCTTCTTTATATAAACCATGCTTTCCAGTTGGATCTCTATGTAAAAACACTAATACTAAAACACTGAAAGAACTATGCAAAAACCAATTCAGCTGGTATAAGATGTTCACAAGACAAGTCCCTACAAAGCAAGAGGGATTGGCTGTTTGTGGGCATCGGTTAGCGTGCTCCACAGAGAGAGAAGAGTGTAAGTCAACCTGGGAAGCGTATAGATGGAAGATTAGCTAAGGCATGTACTCAGCTTTCCCACATTTGTCGCATCACCAGCAGGAAGGCTTGCCCAGCCATTCTAGCCCACAGATGCCTCTGTCACATCTGGTTTCTTTATCACTTATTCACTCTGTCACCTCATCATTTAACAGAAGCTGTCCCACTCCCTTTCTTTCGTAGGAATATGGTTCGTTTTTACCTAAAATATTGTAGTGACTTGAGGCAGATACCATGACATACTTTTATTGTGTTCCTTCCCAGCAGTTAGCTTAGAGCTGGGCAAAGATAGTCATGAAAAATGTACTTACTGAGTTCAGTTGAATTTGCTGCAGGTGCCTTCTGAGATCACCAAGGGGACCATGTGCCTCTTTTGTCCACTGCCAGTATAGTTGTGTAGGTGCTCTTTGAAGAGCTCTTCTATTCATGGCCCTAGGATGGGCACATTAGAGAGTAGCCCAGATAGAATACCATGATTCCAGGGTGCAAGCAGGTACTTCATCAGCGAGGAAATCAAGGACCGCTCAAGGCTGTGTTGTGTGTCCTCACTGCCATGGAGAAATACCCGAACTTAACTTGTGGATTTTCATCCTATGAAGAGGAACTCTCTGCCAGGGAAAGTTGCTAAGTACTAGAATTGATTACCAAGGCAAGCTCTGGGAATACTTTCCCACAGGCATTTATAACAGGATAGATTCTTCTCTCTCTGGTGTCATTGGGCCACAGGGCCCCATTTCTGCAATTTAGCTACAGATGTTCTTTGTACCAACCAAGACAAAGGGACAACTCTTCTCTTATGAAAGCTTCACAGGGAGACAGCCTCCATAACCCGCCAGAGGAGATCCTTTCAATGCTTTATCACTCAAATCTTGCAAAGACCTTCTTTTGTCCAATGGCAAGTGCTCTGGATATGACTTAAACATGCTTCCTTTTGTTTCTCTATAGACATGGAGTATAATCGTTTATTTATTTGATTATTTATAGTGTTTACAGAAGAAATCTCAGTGGACTAAAGAGCTATGCTCAAGTCACTCTCTTCTGTAGGTAAACACCTCCAGTTCCTTTAACCTTTCCTTGCAGTAACTCTTTCTCATCCCTTTAATCGCATTGGCTGTTCGTCTCTTGCCAAAAAAGAGAGAGCAGATTAATTCATGCTGGGGCATGAGGAATCTCTGTTGATATGTGCGCTGTGCATGTGACACCCAGCAGTCTGACTTCACGGACAGCGTATATTTCTGGAACAGGCAAAGTATGGCAGGAGGTAAGACAAAAGAGAGACAGACCAGGATTACAATGCTTACGAGACGTCTTACAAAAGACTATATAAAAGACTTTGAAAGATGTAGTTCTGTAGGCTTAAATACAGTGTTTTTAAAAATAGATCAGATGGTTTCAATGCGATACTGTTCCTCCACTTTGCAAAAGCTTAGACTTTCCCCTTGAGTATAAAATGTTTCCAACACTGAGTACGGTATCATAAAAATGCAGTTTGTAAAAAAGCATGCTGACATTGTAAAAATTAATAGTTTTCTTGGAAGTGGAGTCTTCTCAATTCTCACAGTGGTAAATGTAGAGAGAAATGGACTTTTTTTCCTTTCCTCTTGTAAAGTTAATTGATTTGCTTGTCTTAGTTTTCCCAAATGGAATATTTTGGATGGCGTGCACAGTGAATGCTCACCACCAGTCTCTTTTAGCTTGTCAGTCAAATGCCAGTCTTGGGTTCTGGAGCTCTTGCCATCACAACTGTTAATGGTTATGTGGGGGGTGGAGGGGGGGAGGAAGTGGCCAAACACCCAACACCTTTAGAATAGTTACACAGAGTTTATCCTTTTTCCCATTTTCTTAAATGTCATAAGAAATCATGACTGTTATTTTCTTCCATTATCAGATATATTTGCCATTGCTTGCTTCTCAATTCAATAACTGAAAATCCTGAAAAGAGAGGAGGGATTGGATCTTAGACATTTTAAGAAAGACTCAGAGAATGTGCCTATGCGAAGGGGAGCTGATTACAGGTTGATGAGATACTTCGAGTTCACGCATGGGTTTGTTTTTGTCTTTGAATCTTAGGGAAGGTAATTCCTCCATGGAAGGGCATCTCTTTTTAGAAGAGCCCGAGAAGACAAAAAGCAAGGTAAAAAGCCAGTGACGTTTTTGAAGTTGAAAACTTTATATTGGGGCTTTCCAAACCAGTCGCTGGTATTTATAAATTTCTAAACTAGGTGAGGAACTCTGAAGGTGAAGAGCTGCCTGGGCCTTGGTGAGGAGAAACACAGAATCTCAGATCCAGAGGCATGTTGAGAATCATCTAGTGCATTGATTTCTGCGTGAATGTGACTTTCAAATGTGTTGGTGGTTGTTTATCGGTCTTCTAATTTATTCAAAGAGTGGTCTTACACTCCCAAAGTCTTTTCATCTTCAGGCTAAATGGTCCCAGTTGCTATACTATCAAGTTACTTGGATTCTTTCTCATCTAGATTTCTCTCCACTGGAAACCATTTTAGTTTGCTGAGGTTCCTCTTAGCCTCTGACTCCTTAAATTCACTCTTTGTTGTGCACTTAACCTATGTGTAGACGTTTTATACCTAAAGACAGTACTTTCATTTTTCCTTATAACTTGTTGTTTTATTCGAACCAGGCATCCCTATCACCTAGTTGATTAGCTTGTCCTCCGATCTTGATGTTCTCACATACTTTCTAAGGGGCTGAGCTGTTCTCATCCTAGTCATTGATAACAATATTGGGTAGAACAGAGCCTGACATAAACTAAGCATTGAATATAGTTCAGTGTGGAAAGGAAAAGAATAAAGGCAGGGAGGAAGAAGACACAAGATCACCATGGAAAAGTAAAGAACACAGGGGCCGTGTAGGACGGACAGGAATCCTACCTGCTGGGTGAGCTCAGCGTCTGGTAACACCTGTGGAAAATCAGCTCACCCACCTGGGCAAGCGCTGTCTTTTCTTTGAGCTTAGGAAGCCTGATGGGACCTAATGAAAATCTGCTAGAATTCATAGCCTTGAAAATTTGAAGGGAATCTGGACGTTTTATTCATGACTGAGTCAGTTGACAGTTGGCAAAGGCAACTTCCTGTTTTTAGGGGGAAAATGGATTAAAAATGTTTCTGAAAAGATTCAAAAAATCTTTGTGGACACTAAATTGCTCCTGGAAAACAATATTTTGATGATTGTGGTGTAAATAGATCAGGATCACATGGGTTACATTTCAGCTCAAGTACACATGGTTTCAACATGAATGGCAAAGTGGTTTTCTCTCTTTCTGAGTCTTCGAGCCTCTTTCCTCCCATCTGTGAAGGACAAAGGAGAGATTGAGAGCTTCACAAAACCTCAAATACACCTGGCTTTCTTCTTGCCACCATTGAAGACTTTATGGATGAGTTTTTATTACATAAATAAATGTAGCTGTGGAAAACTAATAAACATTCTCAGCTTCACCAGGTGGGTCTGGTGTCAGAAGAGCACAGTCTGAGGTTTTCTCCATTTCTCTTTCGTTTCCCTATTTGTCCAGCTTTCAAATTTTTCTGGACATTTTTAAAATCTCTCTGTCCTCACATACTCCCAAGTATAATTAAATCAACTCTGCTATTTCCTTTTATAACTTACAACCCTAGACAAGTACTGTCTTAGTTGATAAGGAGGCAGAAAATCCTCAGTAAGTTTAATAATCTCTTTTGCACCTGGAGGGAGGCTCTCGGACCCTGTGTCTTCTTCCTACCTTCAGAGCTGGGTTGCAATGCCTTCTTGTACATACTGCTATGTCCCGTTGTGTCTTCTAAGGGGCCCTCAGTAATTCATTATTAAGAACGTCTTATGGCTGCTACCACTCAAATTTTAGCAATAATTTCCCCAGTTACTGGGTTCCCATCTTGTTACTAAGTCCCAGTATGGCTGAGTCTCTGTTTTCAGTTACCTCTCTAAGTGAACAAATTTCTCTGCTCTTCCCCATTATTATTGATAAGATCCCTGCATTGTGATCTTAGTCCCTTTAGTGACTAGATACTTATCTGTTAGGCAAGGCCTCCGGGCCTGGATTTATTCCTTCTGAAATCAGAATCCCTATGCTCAGGCCTTCTAGATGCTGTCCTAGTATGGGGACATTTGTTTTTGCCTACCATTTGTGAACTCCCATCTCCTCTGCAGATTTCCTGCTCATTTGATGCACTCACTCATTTTATTATTATTATTTTCTCATCTATTCATTATATATCAATGGCTTCTTATATTACAGGAATTGTGCTGGTGTTGTGTGAACAAAGGAGGAGTTAGCCAGGTCAAAAGTAGAGTGGAGGGCAAGCATTGTGGGCAAAGGGGATGGTGGTTACGCTGACTTCTGGATGTGACACTACGAAAAAGGCAGAGTCCTTGCCCTCACAGACCTTTCCCTTGAGTTGCTAGATGATAAGTTTCACCTGGAAGGTTTTGTTAAACACACACATTTCCAGATCCTTTCCTTGGAAATTCTGAATTTGTAGGTCTGGAGGAGGACCTGGAAATTTGCATTTTAACAAGCTTTGCAGGTGATTCTTATCAATCAGCAAGTTTGGAAAACTCTGCCGCGTGGGATGTGGTAAGACCCAAAGGTAGGATGTGTTTGGAAACTGAGAGGTTCCAGCTGGTTGGATTGTGGGTTGTGGGATGGGAGTCAGTGAGAGATGTGTTGGAAAGTAAGCAGGAGCCAGATCATGAGAGACCTCAGGCACCACCTAAGGGACTTTGACTTTACCTGAAGGCTGTGGAAGGAAGTGAAAGATCTTTATATGGAGGGCAATGATACGACTATTTTGAAAAGTCCGCTCTTGGACATTTGGATGGTCAGGAGAGAGGAAGGGGTGGCTGGGGGGGTGGGGTTATAGGATAGAGAGAGAAAGATTATGTCTGTGGATGTTGACCTGCCTCTAAACATTCGGGATGGAGGTGTGAATTTGAAGTCATCTTGACACACATCGTAATCAAACGTGTTGGTCAATTTGGATCTTTTTTGTTTCTTTTTCCCAACACATATTGATCTCTTGGTTTCTCAGCTTTCTATGTGTGATTTTGTCTCAGACCAACTACCTGTGACCTAGCTCCTATATTCAGGTCCCTGCTCCTGTTCAGCTTTCTGGGCCTGCCTAAACTTCTGCTCTCGGCTTTCCCTGCCTTAACTAGTTTGACTGGGACCTCGATTCTCAACAGCCATGCCTGGGAAGGGTGACCAGGCTGTATTTCGCCTACCATTCTATCCCATATGCAGAGCTTGTATTTCACTTTGGGTAGAATCATTTCTTCTTTTTCTAAACCTCTGTGGTTTCCTACAGAAACATGGAGTCAGCCTCACCACCCCCCCACCCCAGCCCCCTGCCCACATGGTGGGAAGCTTTACCTACACAGTGTAATGAGCAGCTATAAGGGTATAGACTAGGATGTCCTTTAGGGTTTTGACTTTAGGATAAGAAGGTAGTTTGGGAAAGCCTACTCGCTTGTCGCATCTCTCTCCCATGACTTTTATCTGTAAAACTAGATTTTTGCTTTGGAAACACTATTTCTATTGATCTTGTGCTGATTTTAGGGTGCTGATCACAGAAACTAGGGTGTTGGAAAAGCATTCCCCATTGGAGGCAAACAGCAAAGGATACTAGTTTTTCTCACCCGACTCTTTTAGACCAAATCTGTGGATTGGTTTTTCCTTTCCTTTGGGTTGAAATCTTGACCAGGTTCCTGAAAACGTTTCAGACACTTTTAAATGATAAAAAATACACTAGTCACTCTTAGCCTCAAGATATGCAATTGAAATTTGAAATATCGTGAAATTTCTTGAAATTTGAAATATCTGGAAATTTGAAAATTGAAATATCCGCCCAGTTTAATAGCTAGCATGGCAATACCAAAACACAGTATTGCTTTAGTCTGGCAAGGCTGCAGGGGAAAGGAAGGTTTATGGTAGATCTCTCCTTCCAGATGAAGTTGTCTTTTTTTAGAGGACAAATAGCAAGCTCTCTGTGTGGGCTTCTTAGAGCCTCTTTCTATAGGATGGAAATGCAGGAGAAATGATCTTACCTCGCCCCGTCCTCCAATAAAAACGCTTTTTAGAGAAAACCTCTCTTCTCTTCTCTTCAAACCTTGTGTAACCTTGAGGTTGGGTAATGGATGAGGGCTGACCTAGCCAGCTTCAAAACCACCTAGGCAGTCTGATCCCTCAGTATGTGACGTGGAGATACTTGGCCTCCAGTGTTTTGTTCTTGGTCTTTTTTCCTTGGCAAAAACTGAGTGCGAAAAAGTCTCTGAGAAAGAGTACGATTCCATTAGCAGGTTAATTTTGGCCAGCACTATATGCTTTGCAGTGTTTTCACATATATTCATTTCATTTGTTTTGTAGCAATTCCATGAAATAAGTGGGACAGAAAAGTGACATCCAGATAGATTAACTGGTGTATATGAGCCCAGAAAGATATTAATGGTGGAGCCTGGATCAAAACCCCAGTCTTACAGCTTAAGGCTGGTTTAGGACTTTGCCTGGTAGAGTGGAAATATGAGAAATTTCAAAATGGGCCCAAATCCAGCTTTCCTCATTGCTATTTCCTGCCTTTTATGTAAATTTCTTAACCTTTTTTGATCCTTACTCTCCTAATATGAAATAGAGGTCATACCATATTTATCCACAGTTTTGGTGGAGATGGAATGATATAAAGTGACGCTTGGGATCTTTTAAAATGCAAGCCTGGATGGCGCCTGAAATTTTGAATTTCTAACAGGCTCCCAGGTGCTGCTGCTGCTGCTGCTGCTGGTTTGAGGGCTGACCGCGAACTGCGAGAGCACAATGCTTGTCAAATGTTTGGTTCACCGTAGGCATTCAATAAATACCCGCTTCCTTCTCCTTTCTGATCACCCGTTTGCTCTGCTTTCCGTTTGATTTTAGGACCTACTATAAATGTGCTCGACTTGTCATTCGGCACAGAGTCAGAGGTAACATAAAATGCACATTAAAAAGACACCCCCTCCCATAACCCCCTCGTAGGGTCTTCTTTGAATGCAGTTGAGGGAAGAGTGGAGTAGTGTCTGAATTCCGGCTCTCGGCGGTATGGCACCAGCAGCACTAACATGAGAAAAATTACCCAGGTCAGAGGGATTGCCTGATTCCAGGTTCCCAAACAACTGCTTTATCTTCTCTGAGCTAAGAACTAAGTGGCGGGCTTGCCAAAAAAAAGTGTACAAGATGTTTTTGAGAGTTATTTTAAAGAAATTAGATGGTTGTGACAACCACGGAGCTGGCTCATGACCACTCACACGGTGGCCTAAATCCATAAGCCAGCTATACATTTGACGAAATTTCAACGATCATCTGTTGGGAAGGGAAGGGCAAAACTATACTCACACCCCACACCTAACGTCCACTGCTGAGCACATCCGTTTGAATTCTGGCATGAGAGCCTATTGGCGTTTGTTTAAGCTCGCTGATCTTTAAGAAGATGGAAAGAGATGTAGAAAAACCTTTCTTGCCAGCAAAGGGCTGCAAATTTTGCATTCTGTGTTCAGTGCCTTTGGGTGATAATCAAGTACCATTTTAAACCATTGTCACCCTACGCTGCAAAGAACAACCCTACGCTGCAAAGGGGAGGCATTTCTGTAGTGGTATGCAATTCTTTCATTGTATTTCCTAAATTTATTTAGGAGACTTGGTATTTCTTTCAGAGTAAAAACACCTCATCTGCTAACACTTTGAACCTATGAACTACCGAACTAGTCTGAGATGAAGTAGAATGAATTCCTTCCCTAGATGAACAAAATGAGAGGAGACTCCTGCTTGCCCCGGGTGGCCACGCGTGGTCTGTGGCTTGCGGTGTGTAGGAGGGAACATTGACGTATTGGACACATGCAGTGGAAAAAAAGAACCAACAGGGGTAAAATTGTTTGTGGTATAGAAAGGCACATTTTGTTTATTAATAGAAAAGACTAGAATATGCAGCAATTTTCTTGCAAAAGTAACAGAAATTTATAGAAGCCTGAAGAGGAGAACAGAACAATTTGTTGTCCCTGAATTTTCTTCATTACCAATAAATGCAGACCATAATGACATGTTTACTATTTTTTTCCACTGCAAAAGTCATACTTACAAAACAATATTTGGAAATATAGAAAGTTAGTGAAAATATATCCATATTTTTGGCATTGAAAGGCAACCAGGTTCAACGGTTTGTAATGTTTTCTTTTTGTAATGTTTCTTTTGTAATGTTTCTTTTTTGTAACGTTTCTTTTCTGCCTTTTCTCTGCCAGAAAAAAAAAAAGTGGTTACTGAAAATGTTTTTGACCATAATGTGTGGGTTGATGGCCTCAGACCCACCAAGAAAGGAGGTAATTGGCCCCTCCATAATAAGATAGTGCTACATGCCTGTAGTTACCAGGAAAGGTAAAGTCTCAGCAAAAGCCATTGTTAATGTCTTACACCCCTTGTCAAACAGGGTGCCTCTTTTAGAGATCTACCCGTTTTATGGACAAATACTCTGAGCTCGCTGTAGTGGGTGTTATTGATCCCCGCTTTAAAACAGCCTTCCTGAAGCTTCCTTTCTTAAGACTCTTAGTCTGCCCTCCTCCCACCACTGCTGAGAATCATGAGATCCCCCCTTGCTACCTGACTCGGGGAAGAGCTTCCTCCCCCCTTGACCACACACACAAAAGTTCTTGGAAGGGTCTTAATTTGAACTCTTGAATGAGAGCAAACCTGTAATTTTCATGAATTAAAGAACTGGTAATCCCCAGCCTCTGGCTGGTGAACACCCCTCCTTCCTTTCTGCAATATGAACTTTATAAACAAGGTCACATTTAAACGATTCTGAATTCATGCTGTTATTTTCTACACAAAAGATAAGATGGCATATTGAAGAATCAGCTACATCATACTCTTAAAATTAATTTTTAGTTGCTCTGACATATGAATATTCCACAATTTAATTGGCCTCGCAACAACAATGTGTTAGTAAGTGTGTATATTTGTTGAATGTTTTGGGTTTTATTTTTCATGAACCTTATTGAGGTAAAATTTACAAACGACAATATCTTCCAGTTGGAGTCTTGACAGTTGTGTTCTCCTGTGTAACCAACACCACCATGATCCCGATAAAGGTATATTCCTGTCACTCCGAATTTCCCTCGGTCTCTTTGTGGTCAATCCTCACCTGTACCCCCCACTTCAAGCAATTACCGATCTTCTGTCACTATAGATTAGTTTTGCCTAATCTAGAACTTTATCTCAATAGAATTATCCAGCATGGATTCCTTTGTGTGTGCCTTCTTTTTTAAAAAAAATTTTTTTTAAGTTTATTTATTTATTTTGAGAGAGAGCAAGTGGGGAAAGGGGCAGAGAAAGAGGGAGGGAGAGAGAGAATCCAAAGCAGGTTCCACACTGTCCGTGTGGAGCCTGTCATGAGGCTCAAATCTAGGAACCATGAGATCATGACCTGAGCCGAAATCAAGAGTCAGATGCTTAACTGACTGAGCCACCCAGGTGCCCCTGTGTGTGGCTTCTTTGGGCATAAAGGTTTTGAGATTCATCCACATTGTTGTGTCTTGAAATGTGTTGTTGTGTTGTTACTTTTTATTGCTGAGCAATGTTCCATGGTATGGCTATACTACAGTTTATTTATTCATTCGTCTTATTACCCTTCTGATATATTCAGTGTCTGTAGTGATATCCTCTTTTGCCCTTCCTGATGGTAATTTATATCTTCTCTTTCTCTCTTTTTTAAGTCTTGCTAAAGATTTGTCAGTTTTACTGATTTTTTTTTCAATGAGCCAACTTTTCCTTTGTGTGTGTGTGTGTGTTCCATTTCTATCTTCATTATGTTCATATTTTCCTTAAAATTGTTGTGCATATCTGTTTTAGCTGGAGTCTGCTAACTCCATTATCTCTGTCATTGTGCACCTGTTTGTACTGGCTTATTTTTCTTTTGGTGATGGGTCATAATTTCCTGCGGCTTTTCATTTTAAATAATTTTGTTAGGATGCTGGATATTATAAATGTGATGCTGTTGAACGTCTGGATTTACTAGTCTTCCTTTAGAATTGAATCTTGGGCAGAGAGCTAAGTGACTTGCAGCTCAGCTTGATCCTTGTGAGGCGTGTTTTGAAGCTTTCTTTGAGTCGAAATCATGTTTTCCTTTTGGGCTGATTTAATTCTACTCTGAAAGCACTGCTCCTTCAGGAATTCTCTAGTAAATATTCAGGGCGTTCAGCAAGGTCTCTCCATTCTATCTGGTTACAAGTCAACTTCTGGTTCACAGAGCCCAGAAAGTTGGCCTCTTAGAGTATCATCTTATCCGTGTGTAGCTGGATATTCAACAGAGGACCCAAGGTAACTTTCAGATATATTTCCAGAGCTCTTTCTCTGGCGCTCTGCCCCTCATGTTTCAGCTCTCTCCGCCTTCTTGAGCTCTGATCTCCGTTTTCTAAATTCAGTGAGACGGCTGTGCTCTGCTAGGGTTCCACCTCATTCTGTGGTAGTCTCAAGAGTGGCTGCCTCTAGCTAGAAAGCCATGTTGATCCTAGGATGTACCTCATTTCTTCCGCTGTTGTCAGAACTCACCATATTGTGCTGTGTCTGTTTTCCAAGGTCCCAAAACACTTGCTTATATATTCAGTTTCCTAATCTCTTATAGCAGGGGGACAAATCTGGTATCAGTTATTCGATCACATTCAGAAGTGGCAGTCCCTAAATATGCTCCAAAAATGTTTAGATCTCTTCAGAGTAATCAATGCTTCATTCTTCAGTTTCTCTTAGTAGTTTTTAGGAGCTCCAATCCATTTACTCTCAAATACATAGACAAATCACTTGGAATATTTTAATGTGATAAACAAACAATATTCCTTCTCTGCTTACCATTGTCACCCTGACCTCTCCCCTGCTAAATTAGTAGGATGCATTTTTCTGTGGCCATGGCTTTAGTGGTTAGGGCAAAAATTCAGTTTTCAAATTTAGTGGGTAGGGCAAAAATTGTTCACCCCTCATTTTGGGGGGATAAAATCAAAAGAATGAAGAACAATTACCACACCTAATGTTGCCCAACAGACCCCTAGGTAACTTTCCAGAAAGTTTCACTGAGGATATCTAAAGATTCACTTAGGGATGTCTCAGTGGGCATTTCTTCTTCTCCTTCTTCTCCTTCTCCTCCTCCTCCTCCTTCTTTAATACCGTATCAGCAAACTTCTTTAAATTTTTTTTTTTCAACGTTTATTTATTTTTGGGACAGAGAGAGACAGAGCATGAACGGGGGAGGGGCAGAGAGAGAGGGAGACACAGAATTGGAAACAGGCTCCAGGCTCCGAGCCATCAGCCCAGAGCCTGACGCGGGGCTCGAACTCACGGACCGCGAGATCGTGACCTGGCTGAAGTCGGACGCTTAACCGACTGCGCCACCCAGGCGCCCCAACAAACTTCTTAATCACATGGTAAGATCTTGGTATTTATCAGAAAGGGATTTGAGCCAAGGTGTTTTAAGTTGATCAGAGTCTGGAGCGAGAAAGATCTCTGCTTTCATGAACCCTTTCAGAAAAATTTCCCCCTGTTTATCAGGAATGCAAAATTCCTCAGATTGAAGTGGATACTCCGGGCACAGTTCAATGTTGCAAGAATAAGTGCCAAGGGGAATGTGTTTCCTGTTCTAACTCCCTCATTCCTAGACTTTTGAATTTTCTCTGAAGGGTACTTAGAAAAACTGGAATTGATAGAGTGATACAGTTTGAATTATATTTTGTCATTGAAAGAGGCAAGTTGGTAACTCATGATTTATTATTATTTTTTTGGTAAATTCGTTCAAGATAACTTTGAGGAGAGCCTCAAGTCTTAATATCACATACAAAGTAAGAGGATTACAAAAAGTGTGAAGAAAAGCTTCCTTTGATTTTCTGAAAAAGATGTCAAAGGCCTGAGAATTAAAGACCAGTTAAATACTGTAATAATGGTTGGGTTCATCAAAGTTTTGATGTGTCAAGTTTAAATATTCTCTAGAAGGATGATCAGGAAATATGTGGAACTGTGTGACCCCTAATGATTTACAAGAAAATCAAAATCATGCCAAGACTGACCGAGAATTGCATTGATATTGGAAACTGTAGGTTTCTACAAAAAAAAAAAAAAAAAATGTATCAGAAACTCATACTGGGTTTAGACTATTTCAGCTAGTAATCAAACACAGAATGAGATAGCTGACGAGATATTCTTACACTTGATTTTCTCAAATAAATAAAGGCCGTTGTTGATTCCATCAAGCTAATTTTGCCTGTAGGACAATAACCATGTGTTTTTATCTCCATGAACATATGTTTGCAATTGCACCCATACGACTTTTTTTAGGAGGAGAAAGTTTGCTGGTCTCTGAAATGAGATTAGTACTTCCATAGCAGAATCCAAAGCCAACAAGATAGGAAGCACAGAAAGCCTTCTGAAAGAATCAGATTAGTGAATCAGTCGAGGATGGTGGGAAACATGGGGGCCGATACACTTGTCATATCCTCTTACAAATGTTCTCACCATCAAAAAAGCACTGGGCCTTTGACTGCTATGATTGGATATGAGATACTACCAGATCCTGGTCACAGAGGAACTTATAGTTGAAAAGGGGGGCTTTTTAAATAAGTACACAAATTAGGAGACTTAATATGCCAGTCCAAAAGTATTGGAGCACAGAAAGATCTAAATTTGAATTTCGGCTCTGTTACATAAAATGTGATTATAGGAATGTATTTTCATTTTAATGGGCCTCAGTTTCTGTCTCAGGTAATAGCATCGAACCTTTCAGGTAGAAATCCTGGGGATTATCCGTCATTTTCCCTCACCCCTTACCTACTATTTAGCAGTAAATCCTGCTGGCTCTACTTTTAAATAGATGTGAACCTTCTCTCCCTTTTGCAGTAACTGCCTAAATGCAAAGCACAGCATGTCTTGCTTAAGTCATTAGCCTCTAAACTACTCCTTTTGTCGTCCCCTCAAACCTTGTCTTCCCCTCTTCTTGGCTGAATACCAGATTGATCTTTGAGTATGCATTGGATCCCACCAATGCACTACACCAATTACTCCCGATTACACTCCCCTTTTCGGAACCCTCTAGTTTCTGCCCACCGTACTGGAATACCATACACGCTCCTCTCCATGCCCTTCATAGCTCCCTGGGAACTTGTCCCTGTCTGCCTCATCTCCGGTCACATCTGATGCTCCTTTCCTTCCATACCTTACTCACTCCACTGCAGTCATCATGCCTAGAAACTTGTTAAACTCATTTCTTCCTCAAGCGGTGCTCTTACTCTGTTTCCACATGTGTGGCATCTTATTACAGAAGTTCTATGTCTAGCTCATATGCTACCATCTTGAAAAGGCTTTCCCCACCCTGACTAAAACAGTCTTGGTCTCTCTCAGTCCTCTTGCCCTGTTTTTTTTTTTTTCCTTCATGGCAATCTTGCCACCTGAAATTTTATTATTTTTTACTATTTCTTCCTTACCAGAAGGTAAATTCCATAAGGATGGACTTTGTCTGTCTTGTTCACTATTCAAAGCACATACGGAATACCCAGTAAATATCTCTCAAATGAATACATAGTTTTTAAATGGGGGTGATGATAAGATATTATCTTTTAGGCTTTGCAAGGATGTACTAAGAGAACATACACATACTTATGCGTCCTTTAAACTGTGAAGTACTAAAATATTAGTTGATCAGAGACCTAAAACTAAAATGGCTACAAGGCACACAAAGTATTGGGACATAGTACTAAGTGTCTCCATGAGCTGAGACTTTGGTCTTAGATGTAATTCTAGTTTCTGTCTTCCTAAGAAATAAGTGAATTTTACTCAGCTGGACAAAATACTCATGACTTACTTTTCACAATTTGACTGATGTATTCGTTCCTTGCTCACTATTATACTCCAGCAATTACAAAATTTCGAATCCCTCTGGGAGAGTGGGGCACAGTGGAATATTTTGTTTGTAATAATGCTGCCTATCACACAGCAATGTTTTCATCCTTTCCAACAGTTCAACGGGAATAGCCTTTACTCGTCATTCACCTCGCCCTACAAATAGGCGCAAATTCTGCAAAGTCCTCAGTTCTCGTCCTACAGATTCTGAAACCACAACTGGGCCTTGTATGAGTCATGATACCTCTTAGGACAAGTGTGGGAGTAACGGTGTGACCTACAGATACGATGTTGGTGGTGTGGCCCTTGGGTTTGCTGGAACTCTCCAAATTCCTATCTTATTCAAAATCCCAGAGCACAGATCAGCGCAGGTAGCACTGCCAGATTTAGCAAATGAAAATAAAGAATGCCCCGTTAAATTTGAATTTCAGAGAAACAAGTGCTTTTCTGGTATAAGTATGTTGGGACATAATTACAGTAGAAAATTATTGATGGTGGCGTCGAAATTCAAATGTAAATGGGCATCATGCATTGTATCTAGCAACACGACAAGTAGGATAAAAGCCAGTGGCATCCTATCTGATGCTATCTCTGGTTCTTTGGTTCAGACCACAATGTGCCAGCCTCAGGGAAGCGAAGCTAGGTTGCTCAGACTTTTGGATGCATTCAGGTTGTTGAGGTGGTCCTCCTCTCTTGTGTCCCAAGTGATGAGTATATTTACTCTCTCTCCTTTCATCTATGTGACTTTAATGTATGTTTCCCTTTATTTGAATGGTTTTGAATGGGAAATAGACATCAAGAAGAATTTCCCCCAGGATGTATGGCTAAGTCTGAATACTTCTTGGCATTTCTATGGTAAACTTGACCCCAGTGGATTAACTGATCCTTTACTGCTCCCGTGGTCTCTGTCATCATGTAAAGCTAATGAAACTGTGACTTTAGGACCTTCAACTTGCGTAGATCTCTTCCAAGACCCTACACCTCGTTTTGTATTCTTTTTCTCAAAATCATCCCCACCCCAAACTGTATAAGTTTCAGCTCCACAAAAGCCTAGATCCTATTCCCCCACACCACAACCTTGTCTAGGGATAAGAAGCCTAGCATAGTGACTCTAGAGAATTGCTGCTTTGGATAAAATGTCCAAATTGGCAAGGTAGATGTTTCACACTTAGCCAAGTTGTGTTTGCTTGTCTTAGGTCCCAAACAACTCAATTCATTTTGGTTACCGGCTTATTTCTTTTCCCAGTGCTCACAGCTGTCACATGATGCTCTCAGGAACACAGGGCAGGAATCTAATGGTCTAACAGATCCCTATATTTCCTTTTCACTGGACAACACCTCCAACTAACACCCAATCAACATCCCTACAACTAACTGTAGTTTATGCTGATTTCACAGCAAAATTCTGGCTCTCTGGGAGGAAGCTTTTATGCTCTTTGGATGGGATCTTTAGATTATCCCTTCATTACTACGTCCCCTAATTTAACAGCTTCTCATTGTGCTTTGCTCCAATACTCGACCCCACCAGTTAGGAGAGTAGACATCTTCCACAGTCTTGCAGAATATCAGTGACATGGACACAAACCCTGGAAGTGGCCCCCAGTTTCCTCAGACCTCCAAGCGTACTGTGAACCCCAGATGGCCCAGGTCCTGTCTCTGGGGATATTTTCAGTTTCCTGTAGAAAGGGCTGGAAAGAGATTATGTTGGAGTCACCCAGGGCCCCATCCTTGCCTTTCCTCTCTATTTTTAGGTACTCTCATTCCCTTGGTGATCTCATCTTTTTGTCACGGCTTTAAAAAGCATCCCAACACTGCCAATTCCCTAGTTTATATCTGGGAAGCAATTGGAGGGTTGAGGGTAAAGAAGTGATAGGATCCAACACATACTTGAAGAATCAGCTCCGAATTTCTCCCCTGAACTCAAAACTTATCCAACTTCCCACCTGTTCGTCCATAAGCATCTGTGAAAATTAATAAAAGGAAACCTCATTGAGAGTGGAGTTGGGAGGCCAGCAGGAGGAGCTCCCAGGTCCAGCCCCATTTGTCAATTGCAGACCCAAAAGAAATAGACCTCGCAGGTGGCCACTACTTCACTATCTCAGCAGAACCAAGGAAGATTTCTTCTGCTCCTAACAGGGGCTTAGCCAATAAGAGACGTCACAGCTCAGCCAATGAGAAGTTACTATACTTCCAACTCCCAGTTTACTCCTTTAAGTTTACAACAGCCCCTCTTAACCGACCCCACCTTTCCTTACAAAAGAGGGTTCCTCCCCTTGTCTGGACTATGGTTTTGCTATGGTTTGCTGTCGCAGGTTGCAGTTCTCAGCTATTCCTGAATAAACCCTTTTTTTTTTTTTTTTTTTTTTTTTTGCTGGTAAAATTACTGACAGTTTTAAGGTTCACACATTTCAGACATAATGTATCCAAAATTTAGCTCCTGATCTTGCCTCCAAATGTATTCTTTCTGTAGTTTTCCATCTCAGTAAATGGCCACTCCATGCTCCTAGATGCTTGGGCCAAAAACCTTGGGGTCGTGTCTGACTCGTCTCTTATTCTCCTATCACATGTTCAAACTGTCTCAATAAAAATCTATCTACTAAATACTCTTTGTCTCTACTTTGAAAATATATCCAGAATCCCATCACCTGTCATCAGCGTCACTGCAATACCTGGTCAAAGCCACTTCCCCTCTTAACTTGGCTGTAGTAGCCTCCTACCTGGTCTCCCTGCTTTAGTCTGTGCTCAGCGTGCCAGCAAGAGTAGTCTTCTCAGCACACACGTCAGACAGAACGTGCTATCCTCTACCCAAAGACCTCAAGAAACTCCCACATCACTAGGAGTAAAAGCCTATGCCCTATAACACCCCACAAGGTGATACCTCATCGGACCCCTGGCGACTTGCCTGACTTTATCTCCTAATACTTTTCCCATCATTCACTCTGCTCCAGCCATGTTGACCTCCACGCTGCTTTTCACACAAGATGGGCATAGTCCCTATTCAGTGCCTTTCCATTTGCTGTTCTGTCTACCTGGATTGTTTTTCCTTTGGGTTTTCTTCCTTCCTTCCTTCCTCCCTTCCTCTCCCTCTCTTTCTTTCTTTTTCTTTCTTTCTCTCTTTCCTATTTTCTTTCTTTCCTTTTCTTTTCTTTCTTTCTTTCATTCCTTCTTTCCTTTTTCTTTTCTTCCTTTCTTCCCTCCTTCCTTCCTTCCTCTTTTCTTTCTTTCCTTTTTCTTCTTTCTTTCTTTCTTTCTTTCTTTCTTTCTTTCTTTCTTTCTTTCTTTCCTTTCTGCATGCTCCATGAACCCTGTCAGGTATTTTCTCAAATGTCCCTTTGTCAGTGATTACCCTATTGAAAATTACAACCTCCCTCCATTCTTTATTCTCTGTTTTAATTTGTCTACATAGCATTCATTACCTCTAACATATAACGCTTATTTTAATTTTTTATTGTGTCTCAACTAAAATATCAGCTCCATGAAATCAGGGATTTTTATCTGTTTTGGTCACTGTTATATTCTCAGCACTTACAATAGTGCCTGGCCAAGGGAGGCACTCGATAAATAATCATTGAATGAATAAAACAGGATAGGAAAGCCTGAAACATTTACTGAATGTGTCTCCTCAGTAATTCTTAAAGGGTTCAAAAGCGATCAACTTCTCTTTCTTTTCTGTTTGTTGTTGTTGTTATCTTGCTTCCCCCCCCCCCCCGCCCCTTGCAGCTAAAACTTAATATCTCTGAGTTAAGCCTTTAAGGGAATCCTAGATAGCTCTTCACAAATCTCATACTGTATTTACTGGACTCCAGGAAGACCTTGCATTTAGTACCAATGATGGGATATCGTCACTGGTGACGATAGAGGCATTTCCAGGATCTGTGTTCACTCATATAGGTTTTGTTCACTGAATACATTTCTAAGGGTCTATTTATCAGGGCACAACTTCAGTCCTCCAACAACTAAAGCGCTCATACTGCAAAGCCATTATTTGTATTTCTCCAAATTCCGGCCAAAGGCAACTCTAATTCAATTAAGTTGACTGATAGTGGTAGGTAAATCATCTCAGCAAAACACTTTCCTGGTATCAAATCTTTAGAACCTATTGAAGATGACTGTCTTCAAAAAATTCCCTTTAAAATGTTAACACAGCAATAATAACGATACAGTTGATCCCCGGCCAATACAGGGGTGAGGGGCACCAAACCCTGCCACCCTTACAGTGGAAAATCTATATATACCTTTTGGCTCCCCACAAACTTAACTATTAATAGCCTACTGTTGACCAGAAGTCTTACCAATATATAAACAACCAATTAACACATATTTCATATGTTATATGTATTATATATAGTATTCTTAAAGTAGGCTAAAGAAAAAAATATGAAGAAAGTCAAGGAAAATAATTATAATACTGTACTATTTATAAAAAAAAAATCAGCGTAGAATTCACAACCTGATATGTTGTGCTGTCCGTCTCCACATTTCTGGATTCTGAAGGGTTAGAAGTCCTTTCCCTCCAAGGGGGACACTTCTGCTCGGGGCACGGCAAGAGTCTCATTTCACTATATTCTGTAGCTCCTGTCTGGACGCTTTGGGTTTCTTGTTTTCAGGGACCAATGGACAAGCAGTAGAGTCTTCATCTTGGCAGAGTAGCTGGCTCTGATCAGCAGAGGGGGCAGTGCTGCAGGGAGGAATGTTACGACATCTGGCTGACTCCACTTGGGTGTCTGTTGTACCTTGCTCAGTTCTGATGGTAAATGGACAAGCACAGCAACGCTTGGCTGATGGGGGCATGGTGACTAAGGGCCCAGATCCCTCAGACACGAGGGTCTGGGGCTTGCCACCAGAGAAGCCATAATACCAGCAGAGGTATTGCCTGTGGGGAGAGGAATCTAGACTGGACAATGGGAAAGGGTGATGGTGAGCACCAGCTACAACTCCAAGACCAGGTGTAGGAGCAGAGGCTGTAGTTCATCCCAATGAATCTCCTCTTCCTGGCTTTCCCCAGGAAAAGGTGCTTGGTGGCACAGTGGGAGAACTCCCGGAATGTATATGAAGAAGTGGATCAAAGTGACACAAAGGATAGGCTGTGGCGGACATAGAGATGTGTGCCCACATCTCCTTTCTGGGAGGATGGGTCTCCAGCTGTTGGTATCTTCAGCAGATGGCCTCTACCTCTCAGCATCTTCGGGGGCCACCCCTCCCTCAGGTGGCCCAGGAGGGACTGATGGAGGGAGGACTGTAAAGGCCTTTCCATTTTAGCCCTGAGTGGGATAAGTCTGATGAGTTCTGGAATTCCCTGTGGGGTTGGCTGAGCCCGCCAAGTCTCCAGGTCTGGATCACAACCTGTTATCTCCTTTTCCTCAACCCTGCTCTCCTCCTCCCTTCCACAGGTGTCGATCCCAAGGGAACACCCTGTATACCGAACACTGAGCTTGGTCTCAGGTCTGCAGCTGGACAACCGAACCTACAAAGTGTTATATGACTGGGGGCATTTTTGTGGGATTAAAACTAGTCAAGCATTATAAAAGCCTGGGAATTTTTTTATTTTTTTATTTTATTTTTAGCAGATGCAGTATTCTGAGAAAGGGATTAACATGATTGAAAGTGGTGGCCAAGAAATATGATTCTTGTTGCTGTGTTGGAAGGTCTGGAAGTGTAAGAGGCTAAAATATAAAACAGACTGGGAATCTGTTACGGGAGTCTAGGAATGAAATCCACAGGCTAACCGAGGGTTGTAGTTGGAGGGGAAAAAAATATACCTAAGTTATTTTTCAAAAGAGAATTGGAAAGATTCGATGTCAACCTGGATGTGAGGATGAAGACAAGCCAGCTAGAATAAATATTGATTCCCAAGTTGAGAGCAGAGGTGTCTAAGCACGCCGCTGATGGGAACAGACAAAAATGGAAAAAGATTTAAGCACGAGGATAATACCTAATTTAAAACGTTGACAAGAGATTGAAGTGGAAATTTTGTCATGCTGGGAGGCATCTGAATTATCCAGCCATGGGGAGGGACTTCATGTAGCGAGGACAGGCTATAACCAGCAGGAGGGTCTCGCACCCACGAGGGAACGGAGGCGGGGCTCTAGCCTCAGTGGGGCCTCATCTGCAGAGACGCTGGGGTGCCTTCCGTGACTTGCACAAAAGTATTGTATGAACAGGTCGGGGCTCTGATCGTTGTCCTGAAACCAGAGAGAGATGTTGCGATGTATGGATGAATTCGATTGGAGATGGAAAGTTCATGAAGGAGAAAAGGCTAAGTTATATTTCAGTAGGGTCAGGGATTAGGCAAATCACTTACACCTTCTGAATCCCATCTTCCTTATATGTGTGGCCGGATGGTTTGCTCCTTTCTACTCCTCAGCGGCGTCCTTATTATACCAAGATATGGTAACCAGATGAGATATTTGGCGAGGCAGAGAGTCTTAGAGGTGGAAGCCCTTAGCCTAATATTGACAAGACTTATGTATGAAGTGATTCAGTTTAGCAGTGGCGACGCTTACCTTACAGATGCTTTAAAGGCAGGCCACTTTTCTTCGTCCTGTCTTTGCACGTGCAGGATCTAATGATTCCAGCATATCCACAGGGGGAGAAGCCAGAGGGAGAAGCCAGATGGAACGCAGAAGTCCGCATCTCCTTCAAGAGGAAGAAGAAGCGGGGCATTAAGGAGCCAAGACACGAAACGTACAGATCAATAGCGCTGCCTTGTAACCACATATCTAAGGAGTCACCCAGGGCGGTCTGTATGAGTTTGTAAGCACTTTTTCTTTTTTTTCCTGGTAAGAGTGAGTCTGATGATTTGTCCCCGATCTCAGTCAGACCTAAAAGGCTCTGTAGTTGGGCTGGTTACACAGCAGGACTATGACTGAGTGACCAGCAGGGTATATGAAGTCCAGGCTGGGACTCCCGTTGCGCTCACTGGTGCTGATGCATTTCATGCACACATCAGTGGTCCTCAGATCTAGAAAGAAGTGCGTCCTGGGTCTGTTCTCTAAGACGGGACAACTTGGAGCATGAGTCTGGCTCCTCCAGAGCTTTTTCCGATGCGTATCTTCACTTCAATGCTACTGCTATATCGTATCCCTTTCCTGTAACCAACCATACTTTCCTAAACATTGTCATTTTGGATCCTGTCTGTTGCTGTAATGAGTGCAAGACAGAGATAATTAAGTTGCATAAATCAAATAGCTACTTGTTGTGTCCTGTGCATAACTGATGCCCACAAAGTGTCCATTTTTTAACCCTTTTCCCTCCCTTACAATTTCATCATAACTTATTTGTCTCACTTTTTCTCTGAGAGATTCTAACCCTTCTTGCTAAATGGGTATATATAGGAGCAAGTCCTCTTAAGACACCCTTTGAATTGTGTTGTTTTGGAAAATGTGGGATAGTACAAAGCAAATTAAACTTCTCTGCAATGTCACTGACCAAGTATAATCACTAGGAAGGTATTTTCACAAACATTTCCCGTTTCTGTTCTACGAATAAAATTCTCGGGATTCCCTTTCCCCTCACTTGGCTCATGATTGTATAATTTTTGAGGAGCCATGGTCCCAGTGTGGACTGCAAAGCCTGGTGGACGTATTTATAGCAATCATTGGTTTCTTATTGGAAGACTGAGATGGGTGCCTATATCATCTTGCTATAGACTCAAAATTGTTTTTGCTACTCTGAACACAAGGTACTGTATCTCACATCTTGGGGTCTGGGGATATACACGATGGGGTTTTCCATAATGGTGCAGACTGTGTCCCAAATAACAAAGGAAACCAATAGCAGACATAACACTTCCTGTAGATGATTGTGTTTCATCTGCACAGTGCTCTCATGAGGTTGGTATTGTTATCCTCATGTTACCGATGGAGGAACTGACGCCGGGAGAGGCTAAGTATTCCAGTTAAAGCAGCCCAGCTGTTCCATGACTCTGCATTGGAAGAACAGCCAGTCATTGAAATCTTCATGGCCATTATGACCACCTCTGTTGGAGCCACCCTAGTCTGCTGTTCGAGGTACTGCGATAGCTCCGTAACTGCTACCCTTAGCCCTTATATCATGGGCAAAGTGAGCCTTTAAAAAACATAAGGCTGATCATGTCATTCCTCTGCTTAAATCCTTTACTGAAAAATCCCTCAGAGTAAAATCCAAAGTAATTACTCTGTCCTGTAAGACCCTATATGATCTGTTCCTCCTTGCTCCCAACTTTCCCAACCACCCCAGTCTCTGCTCTTACTTCTCCCTCCCCCATCTCTCTCTGTCTTGTTCCCTGGACTCAGTGCCCTTCTTCACACATACCTGATGTGTCTCCACCTCAGGGCCTTTGCACCTGCTGTGTCTACTCTGCCTGGAATCTATCACTTCATTCTTATCCCTGCTTCAATGTCACGTCTTCTTCAAACCCTTCCCTGGCTACCCTATTTATAATATCATAGACTCCAACTCTCTTTATCCTTTACCCTGCTTTATTTTTTTCATAGTGCTTATTACCACCTGACATTTATTTATCTATTTCTTCATTCATTTATTTTCTCTCTTTTCCCGCAAGAATGTGAGCTGCTTGCGAGTGGAAACTTTGCTTTGTTTATTGTTCTGTCTCCAGGTCTAAAGCAGTGTCTGGCCCACTAAGGAAAATTTGATACTGAATGATAGGAAGGAAGGAGCCAGAACTCCAACTCATGTCTTTGTCCCAGGCCCAGGCTGTTTCTTCTTGCATTTTGAATACCTCAGAGCCCCTTAAAGGGAGGAACATACGGTAAGGACCAGGGTGTTGTAGATATTTCTATTAATCCCCTTTTCTTGCCTCTTGCCGAGAGTAGAATGAAGTAAATCAAGGCAGACTCATTCCTCAGAAGGCCATGCCAGCATTGGCTCTTCTCCCTTCAGGAAATAAGATAACACACAGAGAAAACAACATCTATAATGATGGATTCATAAGGAAGAGCTGAAGGGACCTTTCTATGGTGAAATAACCTGGCCTTTGAGGTCAGGGGATCATAGCTCTGCCGTGTGACTTGGAACAAGATTTTTGTAACCTTCTTAGGCTTGGTATTCTCATTTCTACAATGGGGTTAATGACCTTCCCTGTAGAGTCATAGAAGAGTCACTTTCTAAGAAAAAAAAAAAAAAGCCACAGGAACTGTCTTTTCACAAAATCCCAGGAAGATTTGAAGAGAGTCAGATACTCCATCTTTGAGACTGAAGTCACAAAGCATGACTTTACGAGATCGAAAGTGAAAGCTAATTTAGCGCAGTGGGTTAGCAGGCGGTGGGAGGGCTTTTAGCAGACTAATGGCTTTAGTATGTGGTGGCACCAGTGGTACAGATTTTGCCCCTAAATGGCTGGTCCCAGCAACGAGATGGCAGCAAGGGGAATCCACACAATTTCAGAGGCAATGAAGGTGGCAGGCACCACCTTCACAAATGTCTCCATTTCCGTCTCCATACCCAACCCCCCCCCCGCCCCCTTCTCCTCTCCTACCCGCCTTCTCCCCCATCCCCACCTTCCCCTCTCCACTTCCTCCCCCATCCCCTCCTTCTCCCTTACTCCTCCCTCCTCCTTCATGTAGGTATGAGATTCACTGTCCAGGACTTAGATTGTATTGGTGGGGATATAGACCTAATAAATCAATAACAATATTTTAAATAAAGCATTAAGCACATACATAGCATTTGATATAGAGACTGTCTCATTTAATTGTTATTTAATCTCCCTTAAAGAAAGTATGTTATTCTCTATTGGTCTGGGAGGAAATGAGGCCAAGAAGGGAGAATAACTTGTTCAAGGCCTTGAAACTCATATGTGATAGTATCAGGACCCGAAACTAGGCCTCTGTGCCTCAGACACTTGTTCTAAAGTCCTGCAGATTTGATGGGTGGGATCAATGGGTGGTGACTGGCCGTGGCAGGGGGCTGGGGCTGTGAGGAGAGGTGGTCTAGAATAATGTCTAGGTTCCTGATTTGGGTGGTCTGTTGGACAGTTAGAGGTGCCTTACCCAGGATAGGGACACCCTGACTCCTGTAAATAGTTCCAGCCTCTAATTAGCATCAAGATCATTTTTTACGTTAAAAACGAGATGCTGGCCAGAGTTACAGGAATTCTTGTTTTAATCCTTCACTTGGTTTTGCCTACAATAGACTAGCTAAATTGTGACCAAGAGACCTCCTATTAATTTGAAGCTGTCTTGAACGCAAAAGAGTCAAGCTATTAAACTAATGAATGAGCCGCGTTCCTGTTACCTTTGTACTCATTCCCCCAGAGCCTTTTCCCCCAACGGTCAGCAGGTATCATGTTATGGCAGTGAAAGCTATTAGGTAGTGCTTGCAGTCTGAAAAGTAGAAAAGTCAAGCATGCTGGAGGAGCCCTGGCCTATTAAGGAGAGAGAAGTCTGGTTCTGATTACTGATAATTATAGATAAGCTGGAGCCGACAGCCATTTTCTGACCACAAACTCAAATCAATCAATTAAAAACTGCATGTAGCTGTACCACGGCTAATCAGTCCCAGGCACTTCAGGATGATCCATTAAGTCCTACCTCGACCATGTCATGGTTGCTGTGTTCCATCTGCTACTCCGACAGTAGATCAAATACACACCTCATTTTATACTCTCCGACTAATCGAGAATGCTGTTAACAGTGTCAGCCTTCCATCCACTTACTGAAATCACCCGCCTTGTACAAGAAGTTCAGGGATTGAGTCATCATTTCCTTTTCTGAAGCCAGGCATGCAAACCTAAGAAAAATGATTACTAGCAAGGAAAAGCAATCGTTGCTGAAGCCTTTGGCTAATTGTGTTGCCCACTTACCGAAAGAGATGAGGGCGGGGCTTCCAGAGGTGGGTGGCTGTGGCAGTGTGGGGCACGGAAGGTAGTTGCACAAAGAGGAGATATTTGGGGGAATGAGGTTTAGCTTCAAAATAGGGCATGTGGAAGAGGGTAATTCTTGGTTACTCCAGGTGCGTGGATTCCCAAGGAAGCGGACTTCAATACAATCTAATGAGAAAGGCTTCTATTCAGAGGTTGCAAACCAGTAGCCTGTAAGTTAAAAACCACTAGCAGATGTGGCTTGTTGGACCCCCACAGTGTTTAAGACAAAATGTGAATTCGTTGCCGACATTTAGGATCAAGGAATTGAACAAGATCTTAGATCGATGGCTTCTTGTTGTTGTTGTTGTTGTTGAAAATGTGAAAGATTCAGCAACACTGAGCCCCAACTCCCCCCCACCCCCAGCCCCAGCTGGAGGCTGTTTCCTTTGGAAAGAACTTGTTCTTTCCAGCTCACCACATTCCCCACAACTTTCTTTGGACCTACCTTGGGCTCCTTCACTCATTTATGTTACTTCCTGGCTCTTGCAGCTTTTTTGAGATCGTGATTCTTCCTGATGACTTAAGCCCCTTGAGAGTGGAGATCACTCTGCCCTTCAAGGTGCTCAGACAGAGACTGGAAGAGCACCTGCTGAGGATCGAGCAGATAGTGTATTCATGGCAAAAGCAAGTGGGCCCCTGATCTGGGCCCCGTTTTTTTTTTAAGAGGGCCCTGTCTTGGTTCTCCTCTGATTGTGTCCCACCCATGGGCATAGGGGTCCATGTTATCCGAGGGACAAGTTCTCCTGGACCTCCAGACATTCACTCCTCACTCCAGACACCCAAGGTTACCAGATGCTTCCCCTTGTTTGTCCTCCTGAGGATGGGCTGTGCTGCTGGTGTATTGACTCCTAGGTGTGTGAGATGAGCAAGTGAAGGCTGTTCAGTAGGAAGGACATATTTAGTGCTTAGACATGTAGTGTTTTGGGTCCACAGACATGCATGGGAGACCTCTTGCAATGCAGGGCAGGATTCAAGGTGGGTAAAGAAAGTGAGCTGGGGGCCTAGGTACTTCTTCCCAGGGTTTATCCTGAGCTCATATTTAAAATGCTATGTCCCCTAAATTCTCTCATACTCCGGCAATGGCATGAATCCTGTGCCTTGGAAAACACTGCATAGAAGGCGGTCTCAAGAGGAGTAAGTCCACACCACTCTAAAATATGATAGCTTTTCTTGGCAAGAAAAAAAGAAGAAGCATTATGTCTTAGAGTACCTCCAGGCCACTTATATTACTTCTTTTCCTATTTATGAAGTATTAAGTCATAGGATGTGGTACCGCCCTGACTGTTCTGGAACATCTGGCCTTTAAACCCAGACAGCATGGTATTCTCTTTTGAGCATTACTGCTCAATTCTCATAGCTTTCCTCTACTTTATCTGCTTATGGGCACCCAGGTAATGCCTATTTTCCTGGTTGATCTAACTCCCTTTGCTGGGACTCCCCACTCTTATGACCATGAGTTTTTTGTTCTAGGACAAGAAGAACCATTTGCCAACGCAGCCTGGAATTTACAGGGTTCCCACTGCTCCTTGTCTTTAAAGAGGCAACCAAGCCCATGACTCCCAGCAGTTTGCCAGATGAAAATGGTTTTCTCGTCCAAAGGCCATTGTGGAGCTGTGGTGTTACCATACCACACGCTTCAGCAAAGGCACTGAATTCTGGTGACTTTTGCATCACCCTTCAGGTTATAAGAAGAACCACATTATCCTCCAAGTGAAAACAACAACAGCAAACTGGTCAATTGGGCAGATCTGATTAAATTTGTTTTCATCATATTTAACTTCAAGCAAATCGATGAGATGAATAAATTGGCCAGGTGCTGATTTAGTCAAATCCCGTCAAACTGGTTGGCCTTACAAACAGTCATGGGCTATCAAGGTTACACCATAGCCTACAACTGCCAGAGAGGAGAGCCATGCTCCCAGTGTTCAAAAGTGTCCCATGTCAACACTTTTCCTTTATCTCCGATCATTTTGGCTGTGCTTAAAATCACTACACCATCAAGTAAACTTCAATATTTGGCCACAAATCACAGAGTTGTAGAAACGTTAATAGCAAATGGACTATCATCACTTTCCATAATGAGAGTAATAGAAAACAGATATCTAAAAGTCATTTCTTTGATTGCCAACTTATTCTTGCCGTCTAATTCGACCTTAAGAAGAAAATGCAATCCTGCCTATGGCAGTATTGGCTTATTTGCTTGTTGAAAGCATTGAAACTTGTCACGAATACGTAATTTGTGTTCGGGCGTTTCCCACCAGGCACTCCTGAAGGAGACATTTTTTTTTCCCACTCAAAAATTAAAAACAAACAAACAACAACAACAACGATGTTTTGCTATTATTTTCTTTGTTCACTATCATTCCAAAAAATGACGTATTTAGAAAATATGTTAGAAATCACTCCAAGTGTCATCGTATTATTTTGCAGAGGCAGGAGATTACTCTAAAAATTACAGAAGGAAGTGTGCTTCCATTCCTCTTAGTTTATCAATTCTCAACCTGGGCTGCAAGTTGGAATCATCTGGAAAGTTAAAAAAAAAAAAAATGCCTATCGCTGGGTTTCCAACCCAGAAAGACTGACTTTATGCGTCTGGGTGTGGCATGGGCATTAGCAATTTTAAAAGCTCCCCGAGTGATTCTAATGTTCAGCTACATTTGAGAACCCCTGACCTAGTAGAGTCTGGTGATTCTCAAACTTGAAAATGCATGCGGATCTCCTGGAGAGCTTGTTAAAACACAGATTGCTGGTCTGCACGCCTAGAGATTCTGATTCTCCAGTTCTGGGGTGGGGCTTAGTCTCTATCAAGGTGATACTGGTGATGACCACATCTTGAATAGCACCTGGGTAGCTCATTCGTCTCTCCTGCAGGCCGAGCGGACAAAGACCCTTGAGGAAAAGCGGGTTGTCAAATGTGTCCACCAGAGTCTCTTAAAGGGACTTTCTTAAACCCTATAAGGGACACATCAGAAATGTTAGATCGTACTGGAGGAGGTGCCAAGCCAGTAAACAAACGCCTGAAACCCTGTGGGATCGTCTTAATAACTGGAATGTCAACACAAAGCTTAATTTATGTAGGAAGAAAACTGGAGTCAACAAAAAGAGAAAATCTGATTACACAGACTAACTTTTCAAATTGCTTTCTAACCCAATGACCACTAGAAACAGAGGGAGGAAATAGGATAAGAATAGGAGCGACACAAGGAGGAAATCTTCGTTATACAACCACATGCGAATGTTTTCTAGGTGTCTCCACGCTTGGATTTTGGATCTAAATAGGCGTCAGCTTGATTTTTGTTTGAGAGCGTTAGTTTTATGACCTGATAGGCAGACCGACCATCTCAGTTTGTCCAGGACTTCCTCTTTATAGTACCGAAAGACCTGCATTCTGGAAAATCCCGGGCTCTTGCCCACTGGGGCAGTTGGACAACCTTAAGACGAGCAAGAAATTTAATCGCTCTGTAGCTCATTCTCTTTGTTATAAAATGTGGATGACAATACTTACCTCGGGGAGTTGCTGAGATGATTAAAAGCCATAAAGTGTGAAGCACCCTGCACAAACCTGGCTTAGAGGAGAAAGCGAAAAATAGTGGCTTCAAGTAATAACTTTTTCCTGGCTCTGAAACTTTGGAATGGGAGACTCCTTACACCAAAAAGCCGTGCCAGTTGCTTTAGGAAGTACCTATTTTGGTCTGATGGAGTGTGTGGTGATGACAAGGGAGAGCAGTTTTCTAGACTGGGTGAGTGTTCGGAGCATATTTGCTAGTTGATACTCAAAGTCTTCCAATGATAACTTTCGGTTCTGTATTGGATGAGACATATACTAAACCTAAAGTTTAAATTTATAGGAGTTCTCTGAGAACTGTGCACACGGTTGCCTACTGTGAGAAAACCCGGTGGCAGAATTCTGACTCAGAGCAGGTGGATTTGGGGACGTTTGTTCACATTACGAGGATCCTCCTTTCGCTCATGACCCGGTCTGTTTCACTTAGCGACTTGCTCCAGTAGCAGCTTTCTGTGCTGATGGGAATACTCTGTGTCTGTGCTGTCCAGCGTGGTAGCCACTGACCACATGAGACTATCTTTTTTTAAGTTTATTTATGCATTTGGAGAAAAACAGAGACAGTACGAGCAGGGGAGAGGCAGAGAGAAGGAGAGAGAGAATCCCAAGCAGGCTCCGCACTGCCAGCACAGAGCCCGACTCCGGGCTTGAACTCATGAACTGTGAGATCGTGACCTGAGCCGAAACCAAGAGTCAGATGCTTAACCTACTGAGCCACCCAGGCACTCCCGCCACGTGTGACTATTGAGCGTTTATTTGAACGTGGCTGTGGCAACTGAGGAATGACATTTTTAATTTCATTTAGTTTTAATTCATGTAAATTGGAACTGCCTTCCTGGGGTGATCAGTGGCTGTACGGGAGGGAGGGGGGGGCTCTGGTACATTTGACAGAGCTTACTGTTGATGATTAAAGAGAAGTTGAAAGGTAGAGACACTGATGATTACATGTAAGTTAGACTGGAGACTGAGTTGTTTCTGACATAGAATTCAATTGACAAGCATTTATCGAGCAAAAGAATACTAGGGAGTGACTTTTCAGACTGACTACAGCGTAACCAGGAGCTTCGGTAAAGGACATCTAGAAGAGGCTGGAAGGCATGGGTCTGAGTGCCAGTGTGGGTCTAGTCTGACCTAACCTGCTGTGTCTCCTTGGGCAAACCGCTCACCCGCACTGGGCCATTCTTCTCTGAGGTCCTTTAAAACGCCAACACCTCTTGAAAAGAAGAGCACCTATGCGTTGTAACTCGCTCTTTCTTGGTGGGCACATCTCAAAGCCATTCTGATTCTAGCATTGTTGAAAGACTGGGGAGGGAGGGAAGCTTACGGTCACAAAAATCTTGGCTCTGCAGAGAATCTGGGCTACCACAATTGAAATTCATAAATAGTCTTTATCGACTATGAACACAGTGCCATAAAGGATGGATAAAATAAATTCTCTGCTTTTTGATTGCTTGTAACCTGGTTGGGGAGGGAGGGAAGACAACTCACTATGACCCAGGGCAGGAGGAAATGAGCCTGTATGAATATCCATACAAACAATGTGGGGAGGGGCCATTAAGGAAGACAGTTCTTCTCTCACAGGGATGTGTGCAAAGTGGGTGGCCTATGGCTACTCAGGTCCGAGAGAAGAGTCTGGCGCCTTCAACGGGGTGAGAAATTAGAGGCGTGACCAAACCCGTTGGTTTAAGGGCACAGAGCATTTTTGTGCACGGTAATTGTTTTTACTTTTCATCACGCTGACGCAATTCCAAATGTATACTTCTAGAGACTAGCATGATCACTTCTGCTCCTTCTGCTCATTCCATTACACGGCTCCTTTTGTTTACTGTGGACAATTCTACCGTATTTTCCGTGATTATAAACTTACCTGTCACTCCCTTCCCCAGTGCTTCTGTTTTAGAAGAGTCTTCTAGGAGAGGGGAAAGGCTGGGAGATATGAATGATGATTTCCAGCATGTGCACGTTATGATGCAATTCCACTCAGCAAAACAATTTTGAGGGCCTGTGGTGTAGGCTATAATAGGATTCTACCTGTATTTGATCTTGCAACCTGAAGTCAGCGGCTAATTAGACCGTGTATTTATCCTTCTCTTCTTCTAAGTGCCTATTAACACTCAAGTGCCCCCACACAAAAAGCCTATACAAACAACTCCTACCAAGGCTCCTGTACCTTCTGGTGCTTTTCCAGACCTCCCTCACACAATTTTCTTAATTATATCTTCCACCGTCCCCAGCTGTACCACTGGGGCAGCTGCTGCTAATCCTAAATAAATATTTCCTGTTCTCCTTAGAAACAATTAAACGTAGCCTTTGCCAAACCTTTGGCATCGAAGGATCACACTGCTGGTGGTGCAACAGTTGCTCTTTGTCCCTGTGAATTGAGCAGAGACTGATTCTAGACCATTCTTACTGAAGTCCTTTGTCTCGAAACGGAGTAGCGTCAGCTGATATGTCTATAACCTCTCCGTTACGCGTGGTGAAGTTGGTGCTCTTAGAAAATCACTCCAGGGAGCATTCTGCCCTCCAGGCACCAGAAACAGGTGGGATATGTGCCGACAGATGTGTGTCCGCTTTGGGGTGAGGGATGCTGACCGACTCGCCAGCTTCCAGAGGGCTGGAGCTGATGAGGCCTATGCCAAGTCTTCTTCCAGCCTCTGCCTTTCCAGTGGGTCCTGAGGGCCCGAGGTGCTGCTTTTCAAACTTGCCTTCTCCCGGGTGTCACCTGGAGGGTCTTAAGCATGTGCCTGAACTTATCCCAAGAGAGCGTGAAGGTGGCCCTGGGCATTAGGATGTTTGAAAGGTCTCCCTGGGCGATTCTAACGGCAACAAAACGTGAGCTCCAATGGCTTGAATAAGCACCCCTCACATCCCTGCTGGCTCTTTGGGTGCCTTTTTTCCCTGCTGTGGCTCCCTTTGGTTGTCAGCACGACCAAGGTGGATGAGACTGGATTTTAGACCTTGATCGTAGGCCTGGCTCCGCTTCCAACTGCAGAACCAGCCCAGAGGAAGAGACGATGGAGATCGTGTATTCTGCCCCTCTCCAAGCCTGGCCTCTACTTTTCTTTGGCTGGACCGCTCCAACACACATGAGTGCTTCCCGACAACTGACCTAAGAAGCAGGTTAATTCAAAGGGACTCCTAAAATGGCAGAGCAAGGAAACCTTTTCCCCAGTCCCCAAACACAGCTGCCACCGTTTAATCCTGGAGAAGTCATCAGGAGAGGGCGCTGTTTGGCAGGCAGAGTCCTGTCACGTAACCCCCCCCCAGCCTTTTCACTGAGTCCCTCAGCTCTTATGTGAGGACTTATTGAAGTCAACTTTAAGAGGCATTTTTCTATTTCCCTTATTAGTATGGAGACACTCTATCCGGGGAGCAATGTAAATTTGGACCGTGGGCAAGCACTGAGACCCTAGTTTCAGGCAGCCCCAGAGAGTCTTTGTCCCAGCATATCCTACAGGCCAACAAGCAGCCTCTGGAAAGCCCACTCCAAGAGAAAGAGACCAAATGGTGGCAGAGTGGCAATGCTCTCAAAGGCAGCCCATCCATCATTTCAACTTTGTTCCATTTACAATAAGCACATTCAATTCCTGCTATAATTAAGGAACTGAAAAGCACATGACAGGGCACACATATAGTCAGTGTGAGGCCTGGGTAAGATCTCTGTGTCCTTTACAACAATGGCCACTTGAGTGTTCGGTTTTTCTGCCCTTCCTGTGTGGGGGACGGCAGCGGTTTTAGGAATCACAGGTGGTAACTGTTGACCCTAATAAGTCTCCATCCCTCGTGGAGTCTCTGCTGTCAGTCAGTCAACACCATGTATTGAACTCCCGCTCATTGTCGAGCTGCGGAAAGCTTCGAGTCAATAACATGTGCATTAAGGTGCACGATGATTCCCGTGAGCCAGGCGGGGTGGGGGTGTGGGGGTGTAGGAGGTGACACCATAGGCTTCACGCATTCACCGAATCAGCTAGCAGCCTTTGCGTCCCTAATAGGGCAAGTCACTGCTAGATTTTGAAGGAGATGCGTAAGTGAACAAGATAGTCTTGAGTACCCACGCCAAAATGGGGGAACGGCGAGGTGAGTTAAATGGAGTGAAAACATAGCACTTACCATGAATGTTCTGGGCACTTTACATTCTTCAGTGCATTTAAATCTCACAGTAACCCTTTGAAGGACATGCTGCCCACGTACCCCCTTCTTCCCATTGAGTGGTTAAGGAGTTTGAGGCTGAGAGGTTTACCTGAGCTCACAGAGCTCAAAGTGGTGAAGTGGGTCTTACCCTCTCTTTTCTAATCTGGTGCTTCCTTAGGAGTGTCCTGAGAGAGGCAGAGAGAAAGGGAGCACATGAAGAGGAGGGAGACTCTGGAAGTATGGAAGGCTTGGTTACAGACGAAGGAGTCCAAACTCTTAACTCTCATTAATTGTTGATTAGCCGTGGGTTAGGTAGCCTTAGAAATGCCCAGCGCAAAGCAAGAAGGGTCTTGCAAAGGAGAGCAGAAAAGAACGAAGCCAGAAGGTGAGAGAAAGGAAAATGAGAAATTGGAGCCATGGCAATTGGAAAACTGGCTAGTGCTAACTGCCATGTGTGTGCTTAGCTGCTCTCCCATCTGAAGTCACTGAGCACTCCCAAGTGGATTTTCCCCTCACCCACTAAGACCTGCCCTTAATCTTTAGATTAGTTTAGCAAACACTCTAACGATAAGGCTGATGATGAAACCTCTTTCCTGAGTACCGTGGAAGAGCTTGGGGGAATGTTTGGGATGCTTGCTCCCTCTCAGATCTCTGAAGGCAGAACCTAGGAATTCCCCAGCCAGGGGGCTCCCCACCCTGCCTTGGGGAACTCACAGGAATATCCCAAGGCAAAGAAGCACCTGGGGTTTCTCAAGGAACTTTCCATTACTGCCACGTTGGAAAATGTAGGCCTCCTTCGTGGTTGTGTTCTTTGGTTTGACTTGGAGTCATAATGTGTTTTCACGTTTATTTAAAAATGAAAATATATTTTTTCATTTATTTTGAATGGCAGTTTCTATTTATCATTAGCCAAGAAGATTTAAATCTTTCGGCGCTCCCTTCATTTTTCTTAGAGCGAAACCAAAGCCTTCACAATGGTCCACGTGCTCTGCACAATCTGTACCTCCTTCCCATCTTTTTGCAGCACTAGACCCTTACCTTTCTTACCTCATCTTTTACTGCTTTTCTCTTTGTTCTCTCCGATCACCACGTTGGCCTCATTTCTGTTCCATGCGTATGCCAGGTATGCTCCTACCTCAGAGCCTTTGTGCTGGTCATTCCCTCTCCTGGAACGTTGCTACTTCAAATGTCCCTGTGGTTCCTTTAGTTTCAGTTGTCTTACCTTCCTCAGGAGAGGCCTTCCCCGATCACTCTATTTAAAATTCAGCTTCCTTCCCTCTTATTCCTCTTCTAAGCTTTGGTTTTCTCGAGTACTCATCACCTTCTAATAAATCTCTCTCTCTCTTTTTTTTTTACTTAAACTCCAATAAAATGTAAGTTTCAGGAGGGAAAACCACGGGTGTCTTAATCAGGACTGGGTGTTCTAATAGAGTTCCATGTGCATAGTGAATGTTCAATAAGTATTAAAAAAAAAAATTCAGCTGACATTAAGAATAGAGATAAGCCACCCCAGCAACAATGATCACACCTAGCATCCAGAGCTTTGTTTCTAACATCATCCTCAAGTAAAAGGAACCAGGCTCTTTGAAGAAATGACTGATTCTAGGACTGGGTAGGAAATACACAAGATAAATCTGGAGCATCTTGTAGTGCCAGAAAGTGAGGAAATGCAAAAATAAAACTAAAAATAAAATAAAAGCCCAAACTAACCCACCACACAAAAAACAAAACAAAACAAAACAAAAAATCCTACATTAATGAGGGTATGTCCAGTTGGTAGAGCTCCCAGTGCCAAAGCTAGAACAATTTGAGCAACAAAATGGTGTAGCATTGAATTACAATGCAAAGGATAAAATAAATATCTGTGAGTCCAGGCTGAGATAAGTCATGATGACCTAAATAGATAGGAGAGAGGAGACAAATCTCCCTTGCAGAAAAATTTCATATAATTTATGTAGATATTTTGCCTTCAAGGAGGAAGGACATAACTCCTTGTCCCTTAAGTGTGGGCTACACATACTGATTTCCTTCCAAAGAATACAGTATGGAGAGAGAGGAAGAGAGAGAGAAAGAGAGAACCAGAGAGAGAAGTAACTTCGCAGTGGAAAAACCTGACAAACCGCATCTCAGCTTGCTGTTCAAGGTCAACGTCAACAGTGATAAATCATAGTGATAGTGTGTGTCCTTTAATGATATGATGAAAATGGCACTTTTACCTTTCTAGTCTTCCTACCCAAAACCCAGAAGCCCAGTTTAATTGTGAGAAAAAACATCAGTCAAGTCTCCATTGAGGGACATCCTATGAAATACTCAACCAGTACTCTTCGAAACTGTCAAGGTCACCAAAAATAAGACCAGTCAGAGAAACTGTCACAGCCAAGAGGAGCCTAGGAGACATGACTACTAAAAGTAATGTGATGTCCTGGATTGGGTCCTGGAACATAAAAAGACTTAGGAAAAAACTGAGGAAATCTAAATAAACCGTGGACTTTTCGTTGGTTAATAATTCTGTATCGATATTGGTTCAGTAATTACAACAAATGTAATAGACTCTTGTAAGAGATTTCTAATAAGGGGTATGGGTGTGGGGTATATGGAAACTCTGTAATATATATGCAATTTTTCTGTAAATCTAAAACTGTTACAAAATAAAGTCAAAAAAAGGAGAAAAAAAAATTCCACAGAGCCAACTCCAAATTAGTTAGGAAGCCAGAAAACCATTATTGTATCTTGAATATGTCAGCTCCAGTTGGAAACGTGCCAGCTCTCTGAGAATGATTATACTGAGAGCTCTATTAATCTCCTGATACTGGCAATAACCAAACTCCTTTTAAATTTAGAAATGAAGTAAACGGTCATTTTTCTTCCCACCACTTTTTCCTTTGCCGTTCCTTTGCTCTTTATAGCCTTGAGGTAATCTTTAAAAGCACAATTTATTTTCCAAAGAATGCAATAATTAATAATTCTGCATCTTATTTCTTAAACTTGCTGTCACTTTCTTTCAATATCTTTTACTTGGTCAACAATTTATTCTAAAATTGTTTGGTGGTTGTTTTGTCTCTTGGACATAAAATTGGGGACTCATTTAGTCTTCTGGAAGGACAGGTGGCCTCTAACATGACCCATAATCTATACCTATATGTGTTTTTAAACTAACGTGTTTGAAGTAAATTGTCCATAATCTCTCTCTAGATGAAACTTGTTCTTTTGGAGAATAGTAATAAAATGACATGGTAATTCATATTTTTACTACAGTGCACATTTTCATCTGGAAGAAAATTCATCGATTGAAAAAATAGAATTGACTAAAAATTAGTAGTTAGTTTGTTATGTTTTAGATGCTGAACAAAGTCCTATCCAAAAAAAGTCTTTGGCTTTGGTTCCTCAGCATGTGGCTGTGACTCAGTGATTCTCCTTTGATCTCCTACCCTTAGTACTTTGTTTCTCTGGGAAAAGAAAAAAAAGAGTGTTAACAATATTGGCTTCAGTCAGTTGGGTTGAGTCTCTTTTTAACCGTCTATTTTTAAGTTCACCTGAGAATGGCAACCTTGGGTTTGCTTGGCTTTTCCAGGATGTATAAACAATGTAAAATAAAAATGCCAGAATCCAAACGCAAAATCCAGCTTCGACCCCACCCCTGTGCTGTTCTTGAACTGTGTAACCATGGTCAGGGGATTTAACTGCTCCAAACCTTGGTTTCTCAACTTGCAAAATGGTGACCGAACTGTCTTTCCTGCCCACTTTCCTTCCATGTTTCTTTGGGAGACACAAGAGAAAAGATACAAAAATTTAATGTAAATCACCAAGCACAAAATAAAGGTGAATGATCATAATTAGAAATATTTTCTGGGGTGCCTGGGTGGCTCAGTCAGTTAAGCGTCCGACCTAGGCTCAGGGTATGATCTCATGGTTCGTGGGTGCGAGCCCCGCGTCCGGCTCTGTGCTGACAGCTCGGAGCCTGGAGCCTGCTTTGGATTCTGGGTCTCCCTGTCTCTCTGTCCCTCCCCCGCAAGCTCCCTGTGTTTGTCTCTCTCTCTCAAAAATAAGTAAACATCAAAAAATTTTTAAAGAAATATTTTCAGTAATCAACATGTTATTTTTTTCTTACAGTTTTTTTTCAAATAACTTTTGGAGAATTCTTAGAATTATTTTTAACTGGTTTAAAGTGCTTGTATCTGCTGTGCCCGGGCCTTTATCTCAGCTTTTCCTGCATGTCTGACCGTGCTTGTCCCTGCCTGTACTTCCTAATACTTCGAGATCTTCTTTTCCCTAAAATCTTCCTGCCCATCAATTCTTTCCATTCTGTGGACACACCAAGAAAATTTCTTTCTGGGTTCTGATGTTGATTCCACCTTTCTGAGCTTCAGCTTCCTCACCCATCGAATGGGAATAATAATAATAATAATAATGCTTATGGTATTGGGCTGTTTGGGGGATTAACGAGATGATGTGTTTGAGGTGACAGTATCCTAGGACACTTAATAGATACTCGGCAAATATTTGCGGGATAAATGAATGGATTTCCTTCCACGAATTTCCAGGTGCGTCGTGTCCACTGGGTTGCTTATTTCCCTAGTTCTGATTATGAGCCCAGTTCTTCATGCCCTCCGAGGGGCCGTGGCCTGAGCCCATTACTGTGTGGTGAACAAGGCCATTTTGATGATCCTGAGAATATGAAATTTATCATGTAGATCTACTCTTGGTCGAGTCTGGTCCTTGAACTGGCCTGCTCAGGCTTGAACTGGCCTGCTCAGAAAGAGCATATTGTAAAAACTTACTGGGACCGAAGTAAGGGAGCTGTCCATTTATCCTTCTTCCCTGGCTGTGTCACCAGGTATACAACCCATGTCACAGAGCAGGCAGTGGGTACCCGAGTCTGCCAGGCTCTGCCTGCCTCTGTGGTTACGATGTGACTTCTCCAAGCGTTTCAGCATCTTTAGGAGAAGACCTGACCTCTGGGAACTTTGCTGCTGAAAGTCCTATCAGTCCTCCCTGGCGATAAGTGACTGTCCAAGTGAGACCTGTGTGTGGCAGCCAAGCCCCAGAGATAGAGGTGTGTCTGGCCATCACTGTGACGAGAAGGGAGGAGAGGAGCGTGGATGGAAGGAGGAGAGAAGGAACCAAGTGAACCAGTTTGTTCTGAGTGTGTGATGTGAGCCAAACACTGGCCCAGGTTCACCCAACCTGTTAGTCTTTGGTCTCTCCTGAGCATCTCAGCACTCAAGACCATCTTGTCTGGATTGGTTCTTTGGTGTTCATGAACAGCTGCTGACTGCCTGGCTACAGGAACACAGGGACAGGTCTTTAGTCTGTTGAGGCTTGTTTTTCCTGCAGTGCTCGATCAGGACAAAGCACAAAGGACCTCCAGTAGGGACTTGGTCAACCCTTGAGGACAAGGCGGAGGATACACAGCTGTTGCTGAGACGGAGCCCTGGCTTTGACCATATGGAGCCCACCTGTGCTCTCTCTCCCGGGCGGGCAGTGGGGCCTCAAAGAGCTGTTGTTTCCTTTGTAAAAAATCTATTGATGGTGGTGGAAATCTCTGGAGCTTCCAGGAAACACTTTTGGAGGGAAGACTTTTTCAACATTGTCGCTTTTCATTATCTCTGCCCTGTTCGCGGTGGGAGTAAGAACTCTTGTTCGCTGTGATCGCTGAAGTTCCCATTCTCTCCAGGGAACGTGAAGCCAGCGGCTTTGTTTCCCTTCCCATCATGGCGTGCTGAGCCATGTCTTTGGTCAGTTCTTAGTCTCCAACATCTTTTCAGTTTGCCACAATTAATGGGCACCCGTGTGGCTATTTTAAGATTTTTCTTGAGGTGGGGAGCCTCCGTGACAGGCATCAATACCTGCATGTTATTTGTGCTACGTGTATGTTTAACTTATTTCTCTGGTGAACTCCATGCTTATCCAACCAGGTACCATAAATCTCTTCCAAAATGTCACAGCTTGGGTTAAGTTCAGGGCTATTAGACTTTAAGGACTGTGTTAGATCAATCAAACTCTGTATTTGTTTCTCATGTGCCATTGCAGCCAGGAGTGCATTGCGATTTTAAAATGTCCCCCGATTTTCAATATTCTCCTGGCTTTCTGGCTACATCCATGATACTTTGGGAAGTAATAGGGGAGCAGCGATAGCTAACATCAACCTTTTGGCCAGTAACTAAGTGAGCAGAACATGAGGAAGTCTGAGAAGGCTCATTCCAAGCAGGATGAGACCCAGAGATACCTGGAAAAGAACTTTTAGAAATATTTCTGAATTGAATTGCAGAGTCCAAAGTTTGCTAAGCCAAAATGCTTTTTACCTAGAGAATGTCAAAGCATCCGACAGCCAAAAGGTGGCGCTCCTCACCCACCATTCATTTCCTTCCAAGGTAAGGCCATCTTCTCGTTTTCTTCTGTTCCTTCTATTAGTTCTTTCATAATAAAATATTATACCCTCATCCTCTCCTGGTAAAACATAGCAATAAAACGGACCTTATTCTTTGGGTTGATCTGTGTTTTGATATATGCCAGTCCTTATCCCTCTGGGTGGACGATGCATAAGGTAAACTGTTTGCATTTTCAGTCGAGCTTGGCTTTATAGCTCTGTGTGTATCTAAGTCTATGCTGTATTACTGAGCACCTTTACTATAAAATCATCTCTGACCAGATCCAAGATTTTAATTTGTCTCTAGAGCTTGCCTCTCTCAATTTCATAAACCGTGCAAACACAGCTGGAGCAATTTACAGGCTGTGGAAAAAGTCTTGAGTATTTTTGCTGAAGTACTAATTCAGGGATCATGCTTTGTTATTTCCTGTTTCATTGTTGTTTGTAAAAGTAGTGAATGGCCAATGGACTGTTTCAGATTTGCCTGGCCCCTCAACACTATTGCGGGCACCTCCTGTTGGGGCATGGCATGAATTGGGTGCAGCATGACGGCAAAATGGCATTGGATTCGAGAAGGAATTCAAGGACACATCGCTGAGAATGAAATCAGAGCAGCAATTTGGAAAGAAGGTAGGCTTATAATCTCTGGGTTATATGACTGTGGGGCCTGAGGCTTTCAAGAAAGCAAATCCCGCTCTGTTAGAGCTTTCCACCAACCCTAAATACTTTTGAGATCTACTTCCAGAATGCGCACCACAGAGTAAGGGAGACTTTTGTAGTCTTCTGACTTATGAATCATTAGAAGCATAGACATGAAACGTGATGGAGAGCAACACGCTAGCACTGAGTCAAGGGGCTGAGAAAGCAAGAAGATTACCCCAGTAATGCGCCACAAACCTAGAATTTGGAAACCTAGAGACCTGTGTTTAGAACACAGGCACAAAGTCAGACAGAAGTTAAAAGAGTTTCTGAGCGGCATAAAGAAATCGTTATCATCGGGGCGCTTGGGTGGCTCAGTCAGTTAAGCGTCTGCCTCTTGATTTCAGCACAGGTCGTGATTTCACGGTTCATGGGATCAAGCCCCAAATGCAGGGTCTGCTTGGGATTCTCTCTTCCCCCCATCTTTCTCTGCCCCTCCCCCACTCATGCTTTAAAAAAAAATCAATAAAAACTTAAAAAAAAAAACCCAAACCTCGAGAAAGTCATCATAAGGTATAAGCACCTTGTTTTGTATGAATGAAACCTAGAGAAGTTTTAGGACTTTGATGCTTGGTATACTACAAGGTAGGTGCTCAATAAGCATTGATGAGATGGATGGATGAGGAATGGCGAGAAGGAGAACTTCAAGGGAGGCATGCTTGCTGAGCTCCATGTTATGAAAAGACGTGAGGGAGGAACAGTGCCTTGCAGTCCTCAGCTCTCTCTGAAGGCACCACCACTACGGCACAATTAAATGATTGAAGCTCTCTTTGTAAACCGCATTTGTTGACAAAACATGGAATTATGTTTAGAATGCCCTGTTCATTAAGATCAAAATGGAGGTGATAAAAATGGTTAGAGTTAAAAGCCACTCATATTAAAAGCAACTCATTCTGTTAAAGGGACAAGCTTACGTTATTTATTTTGAACATTTACCACCAGCTAAGCATTGAACTTGATTCTAGAATATAGTGGTAAACAAATTATCTAAGGTGTTCACTGAGATTGCCTATTTCGTACCTTCATAGTGTAACAATAATGAGACATTGGTACTTTTTTTTTTTTGAAATATACAAAGAACAAGTGCATTTGTGCAGAACTGATCCAAAATACTTCTAATTCTGGTTCGAGGCCTCCATAAAGCAGTCATCTGAGGAAAATATTCTGTGCTGCATCAAGCTTGATTTATCGTATGGATTTATCTATATTGACAAACTAGGAGGACTTTCCTACTGCATATGTTACCCATTAAGGCAAGACAATGAAATCAGGCAAACTGCTGAGAGGTCATGTCCTTCATCACTCTTACCAGCAGAAAGAAACAGCATTATGAAAATTACCTTGTTTTTCAGTTTGTTCATGGGCCCAACAAATGTTGTGGCTTCTAGTACTCTCTGGGTTGGGGCGGAAAGTCTCATGCAACTTGGTATGTAGAGGATGAAGTGACATTGTCGGAAGTAAAAAAGCAAGATGACTTTAGTTCCCCTTACCCAAAATGTTTTCTCACCAAGCTCTAGGAGACATTTCTGAGAGGGTTCCTCTGGTGTAGGTTTGAACTGAGGTTTGATAGTTTGTTTTACCTTTTTAAATGTGTAGGAATAGTGCCTGCCTTTTATTCTTCAACGCATTCAACCATTGATTTCCCCAGTAATCTTAGCAATACTCTTACCACATCGGTAGTGTTCTTATTACTTCTATTGAATTTTAGAGGTCAAGTCAGACCGTGGCTACAAGAGCTTGCATGTTCAGCGTCAGGCCACAGAGTCATAGGGCATGGGATGGTGTGTATCTTTAGATCTTTCACTGCTAGTGCTCAACTCTTCCGAGATTCTGCTGTTTATACATTTGCTAGCTCTAATTCCACATTTTTGGGAACTAAAAGATGCTCTTTAATGTACTGAATTGGTTTTTTAAGTTCAGATTTTTTTTTCATCTGTATAGGCTGATGTTGAGTTTCCAGAATGTTCTTTAAGTGGAAAAGTCTGGGTCTTTCCAACATCAACTTATTCTAATATTACAGAAACCCAAGAACCAGTTGCTTATCTAAAATTTTCACTTTCCAATCAGTTTTTATAGTGATTTTAAGATCTAGCCTAATCTCAGGACAAGTCTGATAGATAAGGGATTAGTGTTGTTTCTGCATTGCAGCTCTAGGTCATGCCTCATTTCCAGCGGTTCCAACTCAGTGAGATTCAAGAATGAAATGCCCCTATTCATGCCACCAACTAAATTCATGAGTATGACCCATTTCTCTCTTCAAAGTTGTGTGTATGTATGTGAGTATATGTGTGTGTGTGTTCCATTGACAATGCTAGGTTCAGACACACACAAAGGTCACTCTGACTTCTCTTTTAAACTTACATACTGCCCCAAAAGATTGATGAAGTGCCAAAGCCAAGAGAGTAATAAGCCAAACATAGTTAAACAAAATACGTCTACCTCTAAAAAACTCACATATTGATTTGAAAACCTAAAGAGAAAATTATTTCTGGATTACTGATTCTATTGGTTGGATTTTATCGGTGGGCATGATTAAGAGTCAACTATATGTATTTTTTCTGAACCACTAGTCCGCCCACACTGTCCAGATTGTTTTTATAACTATGGAATTTTCCACTCAGGTTGCATTTTCCTTGTTTGCTTCCATCAACATTTCTGTGCCCAAATAGTTTCGTTTGTGGCTCATTTTTTCCATCTTTTTAATATAGAGGGTTGATCCCAGCTGTAATTGTGCCTGGTTATATACTGACAACCCACAGAAGCAAACATCAACAAACACAGTCCTTTGATAGGATGATGTCATCACAATTTGAGTTTCAAAAGCAAATACAAGTGGGCAACTTGGACACCTGTGCCAGCTCTTCTTGGTTCTCCCTCCCCTCCCCTTGATGATGAAAGAATTATCTTTGCTGAAGGTGGAATGCTCTGCTGACACCAGCTCACCTAGTTTCAACCCTGGAAGATCGATTTCACATCAACTTGTTTAGATTGACACCGAGGCCACCTGGGCCTCCGCTGTAAGGAAACCCAGTGCTTTGCTTAAACAGTAGACAGCTATCAAAATAGGGGCAAGGTGGGAGGGGGCGGGGGAGGAGAGAGAGAAAGAGAGAGAGATTATCAGACTTAATATTGGCTCGCATTAGAGAGCTAGAGAACTCTCTCAGGTCTGCTAATGTTGCCATTACCATTTGTCAGGTGTATAATCAACCAGGAGAATAGGGAAAATGGGGCCTTTGTAGGATCCTGAATCAACATTCCAAACAATTCAAGCACTGTTCGCAGGTTAGAGCCGTACCTTCCTGACCCTTCTCTTCTCAAAGAAACCACCTCCCAGGAGCATTACATCGATCGTACGTTCACTTTTCCTCAATATGACAGCTGGTTACGTGACACCATGAGATTCCATTCTTAATAGCTATTGTAAAGAAACAGCTGTTGGAACGGTTTTTCATGTTGTTCAACCTTGTTTCCAGCATCAGAGGATTTAGAATTTGTGCATTTTTGGAAAGACTTTTATCTTTTGTTTTACGTTGATTTCATAGAAAAAGTAAAGGCCATTTATGGTACAAAACAACAACAACAACAACAACTACAACATCAGGGTCAGGGAGGATAATTTGGTTTTTGAGGTTTATAAAATAACGTTTCTAATCACTTTCATTTCCGCATTAAAAATGGCGTCTGTCACAGGACCTCCTTGACACAATGCACAGAGGACAACGGAAGCTCAGCTGTCATGGCATCTCGTTGGCTGCACCTGTACACTCTCCCTCCCTATACTCAGTTTTGCACTGGCTCTTGCTTCCATCCCATCTCCCCTTTGCTTTTGCTTTTCACATCCCTTACCTCCTTTTTAAACCCTCACGCCAGATCAAGAACTCCCCTGAAGGGATTTGTCTTCTCCGTTCACACTAGGAAGAAAATGGAAGTAGGTAAGACAGCAGTATCAAATAAAGGAGTAAAAATCTACCTCTTGAGAGCCCATGGTAGTCAAAAGAGTCTCATACTGGGAAGTCCAGGCATGTGATTTCAGCTTTCCAAAGGTAAAAAAACAGAACTAACATTGGAGTCACAAATGAACGAGACATCGAAATCATGTCCTTCCATTGTTTTGAATGTAGCTCAGGAAGAATTTTCCAGAGCCCTCGAACCTTTGATTGGAAAATACATTTAACATGTTTGAGGTTTTTCCAGCACCAAGGAGAACAGATGACTTCTTGGCAGGGCTGCATTTCCAGAACACAGTTACCTTTGCCTCCTTTTGGGCTGACGCTTCTGTCTTTTTTGCAAAGGGGACTAGTTCGCTCACTCAAGAGAAGAAAACAAGGTGCCGGTTCCGAAAAGTGTTACTTCCACAAGCCTTTCCTCGGTGTTTGGAACATTGATAAAGATGTTCCTTGCATATTTAGATATCATTTGCCAACAAATATTCTCTTGAGAAGGTACCTCCTTGACTTAAACTCACATCATGGCACAAATTATATATGTCCAGGAGAAGAGAGAAGACTTGAAGGTGCTGGATCCTATATAGGGTGTGTTGTGTATACGTGTGGCTTTTGCCTAAGCCCAGCACTGTTTTGGTTCAGGGGCAAATACTCATAGTGAAATAGTGTTTTTGTGGTGCTAATTATTGCATTATGAAAAGATACTTTGGGCTCAGGTCTTAGAGGCTCAAAGCCACGAATCTCCCCTGGAGAACACTACAGAGCACCCATTGACTGGAGCACTCAGCAGCAAATTTAAATTTATTCACAGAATTTGGTAAATATAGCCAGTTATGTCCCTCTAATGCAGCCACGTTGTTAACTGCGTAAATTAGCAACCTGATGACAAACCTAGAAATAATATAGGTAAGGAAATCCAATCTGCAATATAGCCATATATTCACTTCATGAACAGAGTTTTTGAGTGCTCATCATATTTATTTGACAGTGGCAAAAATGGGGGATCCTGGGTGGCTCAGTCAGTTGAGTGTCCTACTTGGGCTCAGGTTGTGATGTCACGGTTTGTGAGTTTGAGCCCCGCGGCAGGCTCTGCGCTGACAGCTCGGAGCCTGGAGCCTGCTTCGGATTCTGTGTCTCCCTCTCTCTCTCTCTGCCCCTCCCCTGCTTGCACTCTGTCTTTCTCTCTCTCAAAAGTAAATAAACATTAAATTAAAAAAAAATCAACAATGGGAAAAACGACTCATACACTAGAAATCTAATTTTTATTTTGCCTCCTAGGAAGCCCCCGGTGGTTTGATGCAGGATGTGTGGAATTCATTTTCTCTTTCAAGTGTTAGTTGCCTCAAGAGAAAAAGGACCGAAAATATGGCATCTCCTTGGGTACTTGCTCACCATGCACATGTGACGAGACAGAGAAAGAGCTGGAGAGGCAGAGCACAAGGGGGGAGAGGGAGGGGAACACTGATTCATTATTCAGGTCCTTGGGAGTCTCTTGGTGGTTTATTTATTGTGAGGAGCCAGAAAACAAATCCATTCTAAACTTTCTCCTTCCTGGCAGATTTTTCAAAGCTGAGGTTTCTCTGCTGACTGTGCATGTCCTTTTATCATGTGTTTGGTTTTTCAATATCAAGCCATTTCACAAAGAAGAGAGAACATTTACTTTCAATTAATAAGTCACCCGGCAATTACCCTTTGCTCATAAGCATGTGAATGCTTCTGTGTGCGCAGATGATAGCTTCCACATTAAACAGCTGTCCCCAGTAGCTTCAAAAGGCTGTCCCCCCTCCTCACGGTGTTTTCCAATTCGCCTTCTTCCCCGGCACCAAGGTTATGCCTGCTCACTGGCAGGTCTGCAGATGGGCACCCTCATGGCTATGAATACACATTTCATATCCACTTACAAACCAAGAATACATATTTTGTTTTCAATGCCTTGTGAAGATTTTTGTCTTTGACATCTGTAAATTAGGCGACTTACTCTCACTGATCCTAATGGCTGTCTTCTTGTATAAAGTATAATTATGCTTTGAAAAAGAGCAGTCATTGGTTTTAACGAAATGAGTGGTTATTTTGAAGACAACTGGTCCTCTGGGCTAATTCTCTTGGTTGTGTCTATGTTTGAAGCTGCAGGACTGTGTAGATACAGAACGACTTGTAAATTCCTTGAGCGCAGTTTTGACTTCTCTCATCTTTGCATTCGCGTAAGAAAACAGTCAGGAACGTAATAGGCCATGATATCCCTATCTAGATACAGGTATAATAAAGAGGTAATATAGAGAACTATATTTAAGCTGGTCCGCCATCACCCGGAGAGAATGGGTATACTCTTTACAAGGTTTCTTTGGGTCTTTCCCAACCAGTCTCAACCAACAGGCCTGGGCACACCTTTCTTTCCTTTCTGTTATCCTGGGGAAAATGGTTGAAGAGCTAAACCAGAAGAAAACACATTTAAAAATCATTGTTGACACCTACTGAAAAGCAAGACTCAAACTCTACAAATCTCTGCCAATGTGAATACAGTGGATGCTACTTGTTTAAGTCAAATATTGAATATTCCTCCAGGTTGTTCAAAGAGGCTACCTCCAAAATACTTGTTTGTGGGTGATAGAAATTTTCTCAGCACCACCTTGCCAATGAAATTCCCGACCAAACAACTCATGACTACTAGAAAAGGTTCAGTGACTACAGCAATGAATAAATATGAAAATGAAATCACCCATGTTCCAGCCATTCATGAATTGCCACTGCAACAGTGTGTTGTAAATCATTCTAGTTTATTCTACAGATACATTGAATGTCTATACATCCATCCTTTATCAGCATTGATCTCTACTTAGCCTGCTTTGAACATGGATTTTGAACTTCATTTTCCCCCCAAACACTACATACATTCGGCTCATCATTTTAATAGCTTTCTAGTATTCTAGTGTATGAATACATTATAATAACCAATAACCTATTCATGGACATCTGGGTGGTTTCCAATACTAATACACGTTTAATACCTGTGTAAAACATTGGAAGTGACACTGGACAGCATAAACAGGAATACGGAAAGTTACTTTGGCTGAATCAGAGCCTTAAAATCTATTTATGATTTAGCATGGTGCTTACACATTAAAAAAAGTAAAATATTATAACTAAAAACTTATGAAGGTTTTCCTTAAAAGCTTGTAGATTAATTGTAGATAGATTCAAGATTATAGATTCGTTATTTTGTCCATCACTGGGTATTAAGTACTTTTATAAAAAATATAATTATAAAATTTATAAATGATGTAAGAAGGTAGCAAAGGTGTTAGTTGATGTACACATTTGGAAAATTGGGCTGGAAATCATAGTCTCTGAGCCCATGTCCATATTTATATTTAGACATTCAGAAATCTTGTGCTGAAAGGCTTAGGTTTATCATTGCCATTAAAATTCATTTTAGGGTCTACTGATACATATTTTTTCATATATTGGTTTTCAAACGTAGTTCATAAACTTTGCAGCACATGTAAGAATACTAAATGAAGGTACAAAGGTAAAACTAGACATCTCAAGGCCACCATACACTGTTGGGAAGCTTTTACACACACTGCACAAGGGCACCACAGCGAATGGGGTTCCAATGATATTGCAGCAGTGAGGATTTTTGTATTTATTACAATGATTTTCTAGCAGATGGCAGTGTATTACGAGAGCATTCCGACAGAAATAAAGTATCTTGAGTTCTCCAACTGACACTCTCTCCGATTTTCCCTCAAACTCACGCCCCCTGTGCCTTCTTACACTGCTCAATCAATAATGTCTTATGGAAACCCTCTCAGCTGACGTTGTCCTAGACCATTCTGTCCAGTAGATGCATCCTATGTCTCATCCAACTTCTATGAAGAAGTTGAAAGGCATAAAGGGATATAATAGTTATTGATTATCAATATTTAGAACAACCACATATATGAAATCATGATTTTAATTTTTGCCATATAATTCCACTGGCTTTTCCATAATTGATGGCTGTATTCATGGCAGAGGGAGGCATTTCTGCTTCCTAAAATACTTCTTAAATTCTCAAAGATTAAATTACATTCACGATTGTCACAGTGTTGACTATTTTTTCATGTTCTTTGAAACTGACAAATCTAATGCTTATATATGTGATTCTTCTTTATTATAATAAATTAAATTACATCATCATACCGGGATTTACAGCTTTCAGAACATCTTCCCACCACCTTGGTATTTGATATTTGAAATTACAACATTGTGAGGCAGGGGGCGTCAATTTCCAAATTTTCCTGTTGAGTGGTGGCTTAGAGAGGGCAAGTGTCTTGTCCAAGGTCCTGTGGTCATAAAGTTATCGAATCGGGTTGGACACTCAGTTAGTGGTCTTTACATGACCCCAATGACCCCATACTGCTTTAGAGGGTGGGGTTAATCAGTCCTCACTAGTTTCTGACCCTCCTACTTAACTGTGGTTTTGATTTCTTTTCTTTGTTAGAATGATCCTTTTGTTGTGCGCTCTCCTGAATACATTTTTAAATTTCCATCCTTTATGTTTCTCAGGTGCTATAGGAACATTTTGTTTTCACTTTCCATCCAGGGCACCCATCGCCTTCCTCATTACACACATGCACATTTGAAAGGCTAATTGAGTCTACCTATGATTTTAGCGATCGCAATGCGATCTAGTAGAACAATCAACTATTAATTACCGTTAATGAATAATATACCTTGGTCCTTCAAATCTTTTGTCATGCATCTCTGGTTCTAGTCTAGGCCAAGTTTATAGTTAAAGTGCTCTGCAGCTGCAAGCACGCTATAGTTTATAAAAAACATCTTTCTTCATTAACATTTAAGAATAAGTTTGTATTGTTGGATTCAATGGACACAACTTAAAAAGCCACACGATTTCAGCTTTTCTGGGGTGGGGAAGGGGGAGTGTCATGTCGAGTCAAACCATTTCTTTAAGATCTGATGAAATGAAATTGTTTCAGCTCACAGTGGTCTGCTAACATCTCAACGCCACTACGGCCACCGCCACCAAAAAGCAAAAGATTCTTCCTTTTAAGTTCAATAGTGAACAGTTGGATCTTTTTGTCAGGAGCTGGTAGGTTAGGTGACTGTCCTTATTCACATGTGAGCATTACAGGCTAAAGAATAATTTACTGGTCAGAGCATATGTGCTTGACTGTGGCAGTCTGTAAGGATTAACGTATTAATTAGTTATTTGCATCCATTACGGTTTTATTCTTTTCCTTGGAATCTTGTGGACTATTTATTCCAACCTTCAAAAGTTGCAGAGCAGGGCTGTTCATTTAGCTTTCTGAATGGCTGAGTAGAACAATAAGATTGTGTAACACTGGGGCACGTAAGTGTCTTCGTCAGGGGATAATGTAGCTACAGAAAGCCCTTTTCATCCTTCGCGAGGGCCCATTATTCCTATGTATCTCTCCTTTATGCTTTGTGAAAAGGTTTGTACAGTAAATAATGACTGACTATGTACTAGCTCTTTCTTCTTTTGCCAAGCTCTTTTTAGCTTTGGCAGCAATTTTGTTTTCCCTGTCATCATCTAATGTCTATTTATTTTACATTGCTACAAAGCCAGTGAAATTCCCTTATAAATCCCAGGTCATGAAGATGAAGCGGCAACCCGATTCCTTTTATTAAATGTCTGCAGTGTCCTCTGCTTTTTCTAATTAGGTTCAAAGTGGTCAGTGGCTTGAAAGGCTCCGGGCAAGAATCAAATCTGTTTGAACAATGCATTCCTAAAGGCCACGCATATTAGATGTTTGGATTTAATTAGAAGACAGGTATCAAAAGTCAGATACTCGCTGGATGTATTGGGGTCCTCACCGCAAGGTCCTTATTCCAAGGCAGGCAATTTGACCAAATGCATCCCCTCCCCCTGGCTCTCCCCACCCCACCACATACAACAGACATTAGGTATTCAGAGCCTGGGGCTATTACTCACCACTGGGTTTCCAGGGCTGCAGTTTTCTGTGTTAGCGCTGCCACAGCATGAAGGTGAGAACAAGAAGCTCTGAAATTGAAGGGGAAAAGATAAAAGGAAAAGCGTGCAGAAGAAAAGAGAGGCCCTCTAACTGCGCTGTCAACCCACTTTTCTTCTCTTCGGCAACAGGCTTGTTCTGAAGATGGATGGTACCAGAGACCAGCTGTGATCTCCATCTGGGTACCATTTGGTAGCAGATCGATTTTTCAGGCCAAAGTCTCCTCCAATTGTTGTGGTTAGAGAGGGAAAGTGAGAGGTCCACTGTGTTTTCTTCCACTTCCAGACCACTGCCTCTCCCTACATTGGCTTCTTATCAAAGGGAGGGGAATTATTTGATTGTGGGGTGAAGGGGGTGAGGGAGTTACCCGATGAGAGCTGGTGGAGCTCAGACACAAAGCATCTCATGGAACACATTAAATATTAAATCGACCCAACACATACTTCTCATATTGTCTCTCATTTTCCTCCTTCCAAACTTCGGGGCCATCGGTAAGGAAGGTGCTCTTTTGAGGAGTGAAGTCGACGTGTGTGTGCGCACAGCACCAAAGCAACTGGTTGAAATATGAAAAATTCAGTACATCGACTACAGCTCTTTTTTGGTTGTGCTGAGAAACCAGTTTGAATCCTTTCTCTTTACGTCTTCGACAGTTGGCCTGGGATGCCTGGACAACCACCTCAGCCAACGTTTTCCATTTTCCACACAAAACATTTTGTAAAAATATTATGAACCCGAAGAGGTTTTGTTAAGTACATTATTTGATAGAAACGCTTTAAAAATCCGATTTGCTAATATTTTAAAAATTGAATGTTGGCGCTTTTTTTTTTTCCCTTCCCAACTAGTTGTATCACTGTGGCACGGGCATTGATTGAATTATTGTTTTGGAGTGGATTTGCCCTCTACTTTGCTGTTCCTCAACTCTTCCATCCATCGTCAGGGGGATCTACAAAAGTTGGGCTAGAGGTTACTTGAATGCTCTTAGAAGACATTTTTTTTTTGGGCTGACGGTGGTTTTTCTTGACGTGAAATTCTTCTTTTCTAAGAGGCAGTACCTATGACATGCTCCTGGGCCCCAGCTCTTTATGTTATTTGGATTTGGGGCCGGAGGTGTTTCACAAGCATTCACAAGAATTAGCCCATCTGATCCAGGGAGAGATTGCGATATCTTTTCTGGCAAACCAAGCTCCTTTTTTCTTGCCAACATGGAGATTTTCCAGAGTTGGCACGGGCTCCTCAGCTTTCCTAATGTACTCAAGGTCAGTGTTCTTATCCCTAAGGAGAAGCCATAGCTGAGGGACATGATCAAAGTCGATTTTGTGTTGCCCCTTAGCTTATTACCCTTTTACCTTGAAAAACCCAGCATAATTTAAGAATATGCCGATAAATATGATGAAATTATACCTGATTCTCGCCTTGAGTTCTAGAAGGAAGAATTCAGAGGGTGAGGTGGAGTGGTGGTGATGGAATGAAGTGTGTGAGGGCATAGCAGAGGTATAACTAGACCATCCGGGTCAGTGCTGCTCAATAGAAATGCAATCTTTAAAATCTGGTGTATTTTGCACTCACAGTACATCTTGGCTTGAACCAGCCGCATTTCAAGTGCTCAAGAGCCATGCAAGACTAACGACTAATGTACGGGACAACGCAGATCGGAAGTAAAGAGGAAGAGAGTTTTAATTGAACACTTTCTATATGCAAGGCACTGTGGTAGCAGTGAATATACACTATGGCTAGACTTCACAACCACCCTTTGAGGTCACTACGTTTTAAATTTTACAGAAGAGTGAGGTAGCTGTATAATTTATTGTCCAAACTGGAGCCCTTTTGGAGTAATAGGGCAGCTTTTATTAACTACCAAGGGCAATAGATATAATCTAGAACCATTCCAGGCAGACTGGCATGAATAGTCAACCTAGATGAGGAAACGTCACAGAATAAGTTAACTAGTTTGCCCAACATCACAAAGCCAGTAAATGGAAGCACGATCTAAGGTTAAAGCCAGATCTGTTCGTCTCAAAAGCCCATGCTTGGCCTGTGCTTCCTTCTAAAAGGAAGGTATTCCTTCTAGAATCCTTCCTTGATAGTTTAGTTAACCATTCAAACTCTGTTGGCAGCATGGTTCTCTATCAGGAAAAAAAGATGCAGGCCTTCTCTGTTCTTAGAAAGGCCCTTCCAAGGAAGCAGAACATACACAGAGGCTGACTACATTCCCGCCATTTTTGACAGAGGTGAGAAGCCAGTTTAGCTACGCTTATTTGGTGGCAGGTTGGGGGTAGGGTGCAGGTCTCCAGCAATTTTCTCTGGAATGCTCTGGCATGCAAAGTCCCTATCCCTGTTGGGAAAGCATTATCATTGGAATCTGTTCACAGACGTGTAAGAGGGCCAGAAATGAAAACATCGTGTTCTGCTTTCTCGAGGGCTCTTCAGATTTCCAGCAAAATGGAACTTTCTCTTCAGTGTAAATGAGTGGGCTCTCTGATCCTCAGTGTTTCTCTATTTGCTCGTCTGTTCCCGAAATGACGTCTTTCTCAGAAATGTATACATTGCCCCCTTTAAGTGATAGCTAGAAGTAATGTTGGCTGCTGAAAATCAGAACACAGCAGGAGAGAGGACTGGGAATATTTCTAATAATGATGGCTAGCATTTATTGCGCGATTACAGGTATCAGACACTACTTAAATTGCTTCATCTTTATCAACTCACTTAATCCTAACAATAGGACTAGGAGATACATATTATAATTATCCCTTTTTACAGATAAGGAAACTGGCTCAGAGAGTTTGGGTAATTTTTCTAAACTCACAGAGCTTAGTGCCAGAGCTTGGTCCCAGACCTAACTTTGGTTGATTACAAAGCATTCATCTCACATTAAGTAAAAAGCAAACCCACCTGCATTACCAAGGGCATTACTTGGAATTAATCTGTATTGTACATCTACCTTGTTGTCCTATTCAATCTTTGTTGTGCTGAGATTCCTTAGAAATATATTATTAGCAAATTGAATAAGACAGGTGACTTTTTGGTTTGTATTTCCTATAATGGCAAAAGTTCCCTGGTAGATGTTTGTGGAAATATTTTGGATATTGATAAGCACCTTTCTGTCTTGCAGGTTAGGCAAAATCAAGCTGGTTGCTCAGTATGGCTGGAAATCTAATACAGGAGATAAGATCAGCTCCCTTTCTCTGTCTACTTCTCAGTGATGGCCATACTTGAAAATTTTAGAGGTTGAGAAGCAGGGCCATTTTTTCTCATCTACATTCTATGTTAATTTATTTTGGAGAGAGAGAGAGAGAGTGCAAGCACACGAGAGGGGGATGGGCAGAGAGAGATAGAGACACAGAATCCGAAGCAGGCTCCAGGTTCTGAGCTGTCAGCACAGAGCCCGACTCGGGGCCTGAACCCACGAACGGTGAGATCATGACCTGAGCTGAAGTCAGACACTTAACCTACTGAGCCATGCGGGCGCCCCACATCTACATTCTTCTAGATCATCCACCTAAGCTGTCTGAATACAGATGTTTACCATGAAACTTAATTCCAACTGGAATTAAAAAGAAAATGTGGCCCAACATTTGTTTTTCCCTCCTGAACTGGATCTCGTGATGCAGGGGAATGCTCAGGTGAAGCCGGACACTAGGGAAATCTCTTTTCCCTTTCTGGAATTGTACCTTCTTGGACCCTCTGAAGTGCAAAGGAGAAATTGGAGCACAAATTTTATAAAGTGGGGTTATTGTTTGTATTGGACATATTTCAGGACTGCCTGTGACTTTAATATGAGTGCTTTGGTATCAAGTTTTATGTTCTAACTGGCATTAAAAAAAAAAAAATCATTCTTTCCCTGAAGGCTGAAACAGCCAAGATGTTATCTGTTCCTTGCGTTAATTACTGATAATGAGCATAAGACACACAATGGCAGAGACACTGACCAAACTCACAGATTGTCCTCAGATACAAAAGGGCTGGGTCTTCATTAGACTATAAAAGTAGATTGGATCCATTGACAAGCAGCAGCTAACAGGGCGTTTCCAACTCATGTCCCTAAATAGCACAAGGTGGATCTGCAAAATGTTACTGCCAAGTGCCCTCCCGCACCCCCCGGAAAAGAAATGAAATAATTCTTCCCCATGTTCGGTCTTCGTAGCTATCCGAGGGCTGGGGGAAAAAAATGCATTTATAGGCCTGGAAAAATAGGGGCGGATTATCCTTTTCATAAAACTGAGTTCTAAACCTGAAATTATATTTCTTCCAGATTAACATTTTACTTTATCTTTGCTTGTTAGAAATGATTATTTGTTGTTTCTTTCTTTTTTAGGTTGGTTGAGAAAGCAGTTTGTCAAGCTGCCCCATTGGAGCTTAAATGGACTTATCTATTGAAAAATACTCAGTAAAAATTGAAAAGTGCTTCTCATTACATTCATCTGAGCCCCCCAAGATCACTGCATGTAACTGTCTAGTGTAAAATTATGGGCACGGTCACGTAACCACCTCTGGCCGCAGACTCAACTTTCCGCATCTTTTAGTGCCAAATACGTATGCTTACTTAGATTTTTGCTTGAATCACATTTTTTTTTCCTTTTTCTTTTTGGGTGATCCCAATTTGTGAGCTGCTTGGGAAACTTTTGTTGCAGGGGGTGGGAGTGTCTGAAAAAAGGCTGTGGATGGTGGTGAGGGGCAGGAAGGAAGGTGGCCAGGTCTTTACGCCTTTCACGGTGGAATGTCTAGAGACCTCAGCAGCAAACATCTTTGAATGTTTGGTGTGAATATGAATATATGGGTGTGTTACATTGATAAAGGAGGATCATTTCAGCAGTAAAAAGTTACTTTTAGAGTCAGCTAGGGTCCTGTTGGGCTCTTATAAGCATGGCAACTCTTCCCAGAGACTAGAGCATTGATGGTTGGTATTTTTTTTCCAATTTTTTTCTTGAAGCTTCTCATACCGTACCTTGCTGAGGCATTGTAGCCTAAATTGGAACTCTGAATTAGGAAGCTTGATGATTCCTTGTATTAGCAGTGGTGACAATACTAATATGTAAAATACTAACAATGATAAAACAATCACTCCCATTTAGGACTTTATGGTTTACAAAGCATTTTCTTTTTTTTTTTTTTAATTTTTTTTTTTCAACGTTTATTTATTTTTGGGACAGAGAGAGACAGAGCATGAACGGGGGAGGGGCAGAGAGAGAGGGAGACACAGAATCTGAAACAGGCTCCAGTCTCTGAGCCATCAGCCCAGAGCCTGACGCGGGGCTCGAACTCACGGACCGCGAGATCGTGACCTGGCTGAAGTCGGACGCTTAACCGACTGCGCCACCCAGGCGCCCCTGCATTTTCTTATCCATTATCTCATCTGTGATGACAGTTGGGTCACAATACTGCTCCTCCAGAGAGGACTTCCAATGCACTTCTTCTAGATCAAAGTCTTCCCCAGCCTCCGGGAGTGCTGGTGAATCTCCAGCATTCTCCAGCTGGAAAGCGAATCTCCAAGGGTAGTAACCTGGCCACCTGGGAGAACGCAGATGGAAAAGGAAGGAATCAAAGCGAGAGCAATAGATTTGATGCCATAATGTGAAGGAGCTTTGTTTCTCCCCCATATATTTTTAAGCGAACCTTGGGACTTAGGGAGGTGGTTGGAAGATCACATGCTCTTTGAATGCTGTATTGTAGTTGAAATATAAAGCTGCTCCATAAAAAGTTTGTATTGTGAAATGTCAAGTTTTTGGCACATATCATATTTGTCAAATGAGGTTATGTGAGCTGAGCTTTCCAGCATGGCCTCCCCTTGTCTAGCATTGGAAGAAAAGTTTCATAGGGGAAAGCCCAAGCCATCTGAAGCCAGATTGTACTCAGTCTCAATGTCATGAAAAACTACCTCAAAAAGAAACATCTGTAAAAGAGAAATTACTGCATTCTAGAAAACATACTAAGATATATGGCAACTTCTCATGTTTTTGGACTATCAGGAAGAGGGAGAGTGAACAATCATAATTTGATGTAAATTAAGGTAGAGAAAGGTCGAACCTTTGTTTGTCTTACAGATGGAGCATCAGTTGATTAATTACATTCTTCTTTCTGACTTCCATCCCACCCCCAAGTCATTCAATTGTTTGTTGAATAAATCCCCTAGTCAGAGTTTTAATGGTAAGTTTGAAACAGGGTGCTGTCGAAAAAAACCACCAGACACCGAATAGAAGCCAGGCAAGATTTTATTCACGGTCCGGCCAAACCTGATCTCCTGATCTTAAGGAGAAAAGTGCAGAGAACGGCCCCGAACAAAGGTAGCAGTGAGCTTCTATGGATTTTAGCAAGTCAGAATACATCATTATTTAATTAACCAATTACAATTTCCAGCATTTTATGGTAGCCAATTATATTGTGACCCACAGACGTTAGTTTCGGCGGGCACCTATCAATTTAAAGTTCTTTGTCCTAAGAGGGTTTAAAATGACCAATCATAGTTAGACACCCAAGATACCGTGGGGCAGTGAGTTCGTGACTTTTTACGTGTTGGTCTTGCCTAGGCCAGGTCTTGGGAGAAGGGGTGGGGGAGCGTTTTGCAACCTAAGTTATCTATTTAGCAAGCAGGTGAAGTTACAGAAGCGAGACAGGGCGGTTAGTAATTTCCGCTAAGCCTAATAGGGAACTACATAAGCTTTTGTCTCAATTATTCATGAAAGGTGAGTTTAAGCCGAACTTACATACGATAAGCTTTCTGATATCTTTAAGTTGACCTATTACATTCCCCACTCCTGTTTGTTAGTTATTCAAACCTTTGAATAACCTTATTCTGGCATTTGGGCTAGTGGAACGTATTGGCTATGCAATACCATAAGCCTTATAGATCCTATTTTTCAATTTATAGTAGTTTTATCAAACAGGGTCCTATAGTTATAGCTAGAAAGAGAAAGATAAGGGGTCCCGCAAGGGCACTTAGGAGAGGTGTTAGCCAAGGGGACCAGGAAAATATAGACTCATACCAATTTTGATTAATTTGTCTTTGTCTTTCTCTTTCCTCTAGTCGTTGTGTGATCTGACTCAAGCTCTGCTTCATGATTCCTGAATTATTGACATAAAAACAGCACTCTTCCCCAAGGGCCATACAAAGCCCTCCTTGTTGTAAAAATAACAGGTCCGATTCTGAAGTACCACCTCAGCTCAAGAGTCTGCAGATTCAGACAGATTATCGATATTCCTTTCTAATTCTGATATATCCTGATCAATTTGTTTGCTTAGTAATTTGAAGTTCTGATCCCCTGTGATGAAAGTGGCAGTACTTACGCCAATGGATCCTGCGACCCCCAGCCCTACAAAGAGGGGCACTAGGATAGTAGAAATGGGTTCCTTTGTAAATCGAGACTGGGGAATGAAACCTAGGCATTCTTCTCCTCCTTCACCTGGAAAGTAGAAGACCTGGGGTAGGAGGTGGACCAGAATGCAGAAATCAGACCTCTTGATTATAAGGTGGAGGTTTAAACAAGGGGTTAAACCCAAGGAGCAAGCGAACCAAGTCCCAGAGGGCGGTACAAGGAAGTAAAGGGTATCCCTCACATGAGTATTATCTGGCAAGTAGATGGTGCTGTTACAATAAGTCAAATACCTGGACTGTTTTATCTGGTAATTTCCAGCATAGAAACAAGTCCCTGTTCCTTCTAGATCTCCTAAGGTGAGACTTGGGTTCTGCCCCCAGGTACAATGACCATCTGGCCATGGCTCAAATTCCTGACTTGGTCTTCTCTCGTTCCCAAAGGGACTGGAGCACCTATTCCTATGTAGTAGGGGGGCCTAGGATCCAAACATAGTCAACAATCCTGAGTGATGTTAGGGTTGGTGGCATTTAAAAACTTAAAGGTATAGTACAAGGCTTTAAAAGTTTTGGTTTCTCTTCAGGTTTGTTCCTAGCGGGGGAAGGAGTCAACATAAGGGCAGTAGTGGTGGCCGAAAGGACCATAGACTTAGCTGATGACCGGGCTAGAGGCCTGGGGGGCAGTTTTCCAGGGTCAGGGAGAGGGTTAATTACAGGATTGGGCGCAATGGGCATTCTAGGGGTGGCTCTAACTTTAAACCTCTGAATGGTGAACTCAGTGCCAGGATCAAGACCAGAAACGTATAATCTCAATCCCCATATTCTCCCCGTATTCCATCGGGGATCTAAGCCATTTTTAATGATGATAGTGACTAGGTGTTGACTCTTGGTCATAGACACTGCTCTTATTGACTGTATAAACTGATCCTTTTCAGTAACCCAGTCAGCTATGGTTTCACAACCCATGAGGCACAGTGAAACTGGCCTTGTCCTTGACAGTTGGGGGGCCCGTCAGAGGGACAAGCATAAAACTGTACTCCTTTGAAACTTAGGCAGTCTGGGTTTCTCTGGTAAGGTGACACTCCGGTAGCACCTTGATACCGTGGTGGTTGTTTCCACTCAATGGGGAACAGAAGACACAGATTAAAGGTCAAGGCGGGGGAAGCGTAAGAAGTAGAACTTGCTAAAACCTGTCCCGTAGTGGTTTTGCTAACTATCCAATGGTATTGGACAGAGGCGTGGTCAGAAAATGTTCCTCCAACCAAGGAAATGATTAAGAACAAAATTACCCAGCAGATTCTTTTACCAGCCAGACCTCCGAAGGATTTTCAGTCCGTTTGACAGTCCATTGTAGAAGAATGTGGTCGGGGTGTGCCGCTTTAATTTGAGAGCGATGGATACAGTGGCTCCGGCCGGCAACTTTCACAGCGGACGTGGTGGACAGGATGATCGGATAGGGCCCAACCCAGCGTGCCTCTCAATTTGGGAGGTGTGACGTTGCACCCAGATCCAATCTCCAGGTCCGAGTCCTTGGTCTGATGGTTCGACTGCAGAGGGCGGTTCTTTCCGGCTTTCTTTTACTAGGTATGGATGGCTGGAAGTGTCCTTTGTAGAGCCTGCAAAGACTTGAGGAGATGTTGGTTAGAGATTTCCGCCCATTATCCATCTCCCAATTTCGGAAGCAAGGGAGGCAGTCTCCCAAATAAGATTTCAAAGGGGGTAATGCCTTTTACGTAAGGTGTACAGTGGGGGGGGGGGTGGCAAAAGGAAGGAGCCCTACCCAGTTTTCGCCAGTTTCTGGAATTAATTTAGTCAAGGTTTCTTTTAGAGGTTTCTTTCTACCTGCCCTGAACTTTGGGGTGGTGGGCACAATGTAATTTCCAATTTATTTGTAAGCTTTTGGCCAATATTTTAGATATCTGGGCTATGAAAGCCGGGCCATTATCTGACCCCAGACCAATAGGGATGCCAAATCGGGGAACCAATTCATTGAATAATTTCTTAGCCACTATCTGAGCGGACTCTGTTCTAGTGGGGAAAGCCTCTACCCATCCAGAGAAGGTGTCCACTAGTACAAGGAGATAATGATAGCCATAGAGTTTTTCCCAATGTTGCCCGGGGTCCTTTCTGGCGGGGTTGAGGCCTTCCCTGTCCTTTGCTGTTGCCTGGGGGTTTTCCCCCAGGACGAGGACTTTCCCTATTTCCTTCCCTTGCATAATGGCAGGGCTGTCCCTGCTCTGAAAAACTCGCTGGGCTATTTCTACCAACTCTGAAATTACCTTTCCTTTGAATCCTTCTCATTTTTGGAGCTTTTTACGGATGTCGGGGGGCCGACTGAGAAACGAAAGCCATAGTGATGGTTTTTCGGTTCTCTATTGCCTTGGGGTCAATAGGAGAATATAAATGGTAAGCCTGGTAAAGCCTTTCTAAGAAGGCTGCAAGCAACTCATTCGGTCCTTGGACCGTGTCATGAATCTTTGTCAGATTGGTGGGCTTTCGTGCCGCTGCGCGAAGCCCTTGTAACAGAATTTGGCGACACTGGAGTAGACGCTCCCTACTGTTATCCGTGTTAGGGTCCCCCTGGGGCGGCGCGGAAGGGAAAACGTGCTCAATTCTGTGAAGGTCTGTGGTAGGCATCCCATCTGGGCCGAGGACTGCTCTCGTGGCTTCCCGGAGCACTCGGGCCCTTTCCTCGGAAGTCAGTAAGACCTGCAAGAGTTGGTGACAGTCTTCCCAAGTAGGTAAGTGAGTGGTGAAAATGGAGCTCAATAAGTCAATTAGGCCCTGGGGGTTTTCGGAGAAAGGCGGGTTCTGAGTTTTCCAGTTGTAGAGGTCCGTGGTGGAGAAAGGAGTGTAGACAAGCGTCGGGTGTGTTGGCTGCCCGTCTGGACTGGGAGCCGGAGCCGTTTGCCTGAGAGGAAGGATGGGAACTGGGGCATCGGAGGACTGGTGTTCTCCTCTCTAGAGGGCTCCTGATCTGGTGTGTGGGGGACTAGTCAAAGGGTCTCCTGTGGCTTCTGGTTCCTGGGGAGCGAGTGGAGTCTGGGGAGAAGGAAGTAGTCTCTGAGGATCGGATACAAGTCCCTCCCTTCGAGTATCTCCTGAAGCACTGGGGAAAGCCTCTTTGAAGGCTGAGTGACGGGAAGCAAGGGTTTGGAGTTTGGAGGAGAAGAGGAAGGGGAGTGGGAAAGGGAGATGCCAGATGACAGCTTTTGGCCCTGTTTCTGGCACTCTCTCAGCCAAGAAGGTGGGTCCTCTAGGAGGTCGACCCAAGTCACAGCATATGGCTCCTGGTCGGGATGAACATCCTGCAGACGGCATAAGCAAGGTTAAGATTCTATGAGCCCTCTGGGGGCCAGTCAACGCCAGAGAACGTCGGCCAGTCCAGTGGGCAATATGTCCGCAGCCAGGAAGGCTTTAGGTTAAAGCCATAGTTCCTTCCTCTTTTTCTGAAACCAGAGAAGTTATTTAGCATGCCTTTAAGGGAGGGAGCAAGGCTCAGACGAAGACTGACCCATGACGGAGGTTAAACAGTGGGTCACACCAGAGATAATGATAGGTTAACAGGAAACATTTAACAGGGCACACAGAGCACTGAACATAGAACAAATGGTTGGGGTGATCAAGCCCAACCCAGATGTTCCAAAGACCCAGACGGTGCTGGGGACATCTCCACCAGACACCAGTTAGGGGGAAGTTAAGCTGCGCCCAGCCTTCCCTCCTAGAATCAGATCTGGCCAGTAACAGAAAACAGAAAACAGAAAACAGAAAATAGAAAGTAGGCGCCGCCTCATGTACCTTGCTTAAGCCAGGTCTGAGAATGGAAGGCCGGGGCCGAGGAACGTCTCTCGGGAGCTGTTCCCTAGCTGTTCCGCTTCAGCCTCCGAATTTCTGGTGGTCCTAGACTCTCGGTGGAACCTCCACATGAAACAGGGTGCTGTCAAAAAAAAACCACCAGACACCGAATAGAAGCGAGGCAAGATTTTATTCACGTTCAGGCCAAACCTGATCTCCTGATCTTAAGGAGAAAAGTGCAGAGAACGCCCCGAACAAAGGTAGCAGTGAGCTTCTCCGGATTTTAGCAAGTCAGAATACGTCATTATTTAATTAACCAATTACAATTTCCAGCATTTCACGGTAGCCAATTATATTGTGACCCACAGACGTTAGTTTCGGCGGGCACCTATCAATTTAAAGTTCTTTGTCCTAAGAGGGTTTAAAATGACCAATCATAGTTAGACACCCAAGATACCGTGGGGCAGTGAGTTCGTGACTTTTTACGTGTTGGTCTTGCCTAGGCCAGGTCTTGGGAGAAGGGGTGGGGAGCGTTTTGCAACCTAAGTTATCTATTTAGCAAGCAGGTGAAGTTACAGAAGCGAGATAGGGCGGTTAGTAATTTCCGCTAAGCCTAATAGGGAACTACACAAGCTTTTGTCTCAATTATTCATGAAAGGTGAGTTTAAGCCAAACTTATGTACGATAAGCTTTCTGATATCTTATAAGTTGACCTATTACAAGTTAGAGAATGGAATAATTGATGTAGAATCCTAAACTGAAAAGAAAATCACGTAGTGATTTTGGAGGCAAGCACATGCTGGCTGGCTTGAGTTGAGTGTGACCAAAATAGGGTTATAGTAAAGTGAGAAAAATCACAAACAGACTTCTGTAAGAGATCACAGCCTATGTTTCTTCACTTGCTAGGCAGAAAATAAACTCCTAGTTATTCTGGGTTGCATGATTCCCACAGTCGCATGGAGTCGAGATGCTCTCCCTGTGTTTTTCTGCTGGGTCACCTCCACCTGCCTCCGTTGGCCACAAAGATCTGGGAACCATGTAAAAGCGTGAGCTGCAATGGAGATCGCTCTTTAACTGCAGTAACTCACTGTTGTTCACCATTCCCTCAAATCTCTCTTACCTTGGGTCTGACCTAGGTCTTACCCTAGCTACTCTTCCTCCTGTATTCATCCTCACTCTTTGGAATTTCATTGATGGCTGCAGGGCTTCCTCTCAGCTCTCTTTCCCATAACCCCCCCCCCTCCCCCCCGGGCTGCCCTTCTCTGCGCTCTTATTTTGCCCAGCTGAGGCCATCCTCTCTAATGGGAATTTGAACTCTGCGATTCCAAATCCAAGATTTCTGTTACTGCATTTCCCTCCTTTTACTCTCATGGAGAAGAAAGGAAAAAAAAAAAAAAAAAAAAAGAAGGCAACTGTCGGTTTCTAGGGGAGAGGCAAAGAAGAAAGTTATAAAAAAAAAAAATAACATCTTTCTGGTGACAGTTGTTCAGTCTGTGTATTGCTTGAATAATAATAAACAAAGATTAGGTGATTAGCCATGATGATAGGAGCATATCGTGTTTTGAGGGCACTTAGTAAAGAATGAAGTTGGGCACAATCTAACAGACAGAGGAGATAACATATTGGGTCAAAAATAGGCATGGGGACAGATAAATACAAAAACCACAACAATGAACACTGAGATAGTTGGATTCAGGGTAGTGCTGGTGGACTGGAGTGAGATCAATAATAATGAAGCGATGCTCCCCAGCAGAAGACCAACTTGAGATATGTTTTAAAAGGACCGGTGTGATCTGGCGAACATAAGGTCTCGTGCACCATCTAAAAATCGATTCCACCTTCTCAGTGCTTTTTACGGGGTGTTCGCACTAAAAGTGGTATGGTGTATTTATTTTCAAGCCAAATTCAATTTGAAAGCAGGAATAATTGAAAACATCATTTTGAATGACGTGGTTCTAAAAGCTGAATTTAAAAAAGTGTTGACAATCCTTGCGAGCTCTGGCCACTCTTACCTCCTTTACTGCAAGAGTCACTTCTGGAGACTAAAATTTCTTTTGTTATATGAGATGCTTTATGATTCTCCTTTTTAAAGTGCACATTTGTGCTGAGCTAAGCATGATTACCTTAAATTCCTCAGCCAAGAATCCAGCCAGTCAACAAATGCCAGATTCTGCCTTCCAAATGCTTGATGGGACACACCCATCAAGAAATTGTCCCATGATATACTTATTGAGCATCTATATGCACAACCATTCCAGGCATTAGGGGACACATAATCACTGCTGCCTTGTCCTAGTCACAGGAAGGACTTTTGTTGCCTAAGCCACTCTTTTATTAGTGAGAAAATATTCCTGGGTAATGTTTGGCCTCAGTGGATCTAGGGCATAAATTAAATGGCTGTATTAATAATATCTTTCTCCAACTTTCTGGCAAGCTTTGGGAAATTCTTGAAGCCCTTACCTAAATTGTCTGCCTTCGAGAAGGATGAGAGCTGGTGTACTCATGAATCTTGCCATTATCCAGTTTCTCATGCTAGAAACCTTGGCTTCAATCACGCTATCTTTCTCAGCTAGATTCACGCTGGCCTACTGGGTCCTACATGTACTACTTTCTTTCTGGCTCTTAATTCATCCCCTCCGTTAATCTGCACTGATGTTGTCTTTATCTTTTCTTACCTAGATTTCTCAAATTACCTTCAAGGTGGATTCTTTCTTCTTTCTAATCCATTACCTACACTGCTGCCCAAGTTTGAAATGCCAGTCTGTTTCAAAGCCACCAAACTCCCTATCATCTTTAGAATAAATATCAAACTCTTGAGCAAAGCACGTATGATCTTTCATGGTCTGGTCTTTCTCTAATTCTAAACTCTACATTTTGTCATGTAGCTTCATGTCCTCTTTTATAATTTTTTAACGTTTATTTATTTTTGAGAGACAGCATGAGTGGGGGAGGAGCAGAGAGAGAGGGAGACACAGAATGCAAAGCAGTCTCCAGGCTCTAAGCTGACAGTACAGAGCCTGATGCGGGGTTTGAACCCATGAACCATGAGATCATGACCTGAGCTGAAGTCGGATGCTTAACTGACTGAGCCACCCAGGAGTCCCCCATGTTTCCTTTTATAAAGCCAGATGCCACTAATGTGCTTGTCCCTAAAAGGATCGTGTTTTTAAGCCTCTTTATCTTTAACACAACCATTTCCCATAAAATGCCTCTTCCCCAATATCCTGCCAAACTCACCTGTTTAATTACCCCTAATTGTCCTTTACTAATCAACTCAAGGCTGCCTTTCTCTGAGACACCTTCCTGTATATCCCCATGACAGTCAGGGGCTCCTCCTCTCTGGGCTCCTCTGTGCTCACCCAATATAACATTTACGACCCAATATAACAATATATGACCCAATATAACATTTTCACCCTCTTTGTAATCATTCATCTCTTATTTGTGTCTTCCTATGTACTTTAACTGCCTTCAAAAAGAGATGCTGAGCCTTGTTTGCCTCCTTACCCACAGTGCCTACCTAGTACTTGGCACAGTAACATAAATATATACAACATGGATAAGTAGATGGTTTGCAGCGTGAGCTCTGGCAGTTTCCACCAAAGAGGGAATTTCCCCATGTTTACACCTTCTGCTGGATGAACCCAAACCTCCTTTGGCATTTGCTTTGGAGCTAAGTCACAGGAGCAGGGACTCTCATCTCCCGCCCTATCTTGAAAGGCTGGAGTCCGAGATTATGGTTCTGCCTTTAGCCCATCATGACCTCTGTATTTTCATTTACCTCACAGATTTTCACTGAGTATTACCAATTACTTGATTAGTGCTTTATGGTGTCCAAAATAATGTCTTTTGCAGATAACATCTCTCTTAATCTTTGCTTTAAACATGAGAACAATGGAACAGGTATGTCAATAATTCACTTTTTTAGAAATGACAAAGTGGGGGCCTGGAAGAATTCTTTAACCTGCTTGAGGTCACACAGTTGATAAATGAGGACATAATGCCACCCCACTGGGGCCATGTATTAGTTTTCTGTTGCTTTGTAACAAATTGTCATAAACTGAACAGTTTAAAATGACATGCTTATCGTCTCTCCGTGTCCAGGGTCAGGAGTCCATGTAGGTTTAACTAAGTCATCTGCTCTGGGTCTCACAGGGCTGAAATCAAGGTGGTGGTTGGGATGTGTTCTCTCTGGACCTCAGAGTTCTTTTCCAATTTCATTCATCCAAGCTCATCCAAGCTCATTCATGCTGTCGGCAGCATTTATTTCCTTGTGGCTGTAGGAAATGACGTCTCGTTGTCTTGTTTGGTGTTGGTCAGGCGTTGTTAGAGACTGAAAGCCTCTCTTAGGTCCTAGCCACGTGGTCTTCTCTCCACATGGCAATGTACTTCTTCAATGTACTTTTTCTTCTTCAACGGACTTCCGCCAAGAGGAAAGTGTCTCTCTAATCTCACAATGGGAATTTAGAGAAAGTCATCTGATGAAGGGCATGATGAACCCGTCATATTCACATGTCCTGTCCATCATCAAGGCAAAAGAATTATATGAGACATATACACTGGGGGGAGGGGGGCAGGAACCTTGGCGACCATCTTAGAACTCTGCCTGCCATATGCCCCATTTCATCGCTACATTAAAATGCTGAGACTCCCAGGAACTGCCAGTATCCTAGTTGTAGGATATGCCACTAAAAAGTTACCACATGCTCTGTGGTTTCCATTGGATCGTTTGTGTCAAAATCATGATTTTGTGTGTGGTGGGCAGTTTTTTTTTATTCTGGGTGAAGTGGAATTCATGACCTGTGAGTCAAGGTAGCCAGAGACCATTTTAACTCGTCTATGTCAGGGACACCACAACTGGATGTCCCAGACAGTTCCTAAAAATGAATGTCCAGGAACGTTCGCGCTTTGGTACCTTATCTTTTCTGCTTACTCTGTGCAGACTTTAGGTGAACAAACACAGGTGGTCACTGCCAGGCTTGTCCCTGGAACAGAGACCTCTGCTGGGTGGTTAGTTAGCTGCGTTGATCCCAAATTGGATCTTGCCATCGAATGAGTGTGAGTTGAGTCCTGAGTCCTGTTAGAGTCTAAGCTTTCCAGTTCATCGATCTTGCGTTCCGGCTGGGAGCTAGCCTCTGGGCCATTGACCCATTAGCCTCTGGGCATTTGTGCCTTTGCTTTTGCGGGGTAATATGTTTCTCTTGCTTCCTTTACGGAAGTCATTTTTTAAGAGTCTCTCTCAGTGTATGTTGCAGGTTTTGTTATGGCGGTGAAGGGACAGAGCGGTAACATGAGATCTCTGGGGGTGCTCACCTCGGTCTGGGCCTATACACCTTCGAACGTAGAACAGAGTAAGAGTTTCTTCCCTTTCTGGAATTCAGCTAACATGGCTCTGCGTACGAAAAGCCAGAGTGGCTGTTGTTTAATCTCTTTCATTAGGAAACTCACCAAATGTTTGGCCCTAAATTCTCTACTCCCTCGAGCCAGCTGGAAAATCCCACGGAGTCGCAAGGCAACCCTAACCCACTAAATCAGTCACACACACAGATCTGTATACCAAGTCTCTCTTGACCCAGTTCTTTCTACTTGCCCCTTTTATTCTACCTTCATCAGGTTTTATTCACTTTCTCAGAAAAACGGAGCCTTTTGAGGACTCGCTTTCATTGTGACTTCCTTCTACACGTATACACCACGCCAAGATGCCAACGTGCTGCAGGCACGAGCAGTCACTCTGCACAGCACCGCAGGCTGGGCGGTGTGGCACAGACCACGCATTAGGGCTCTGCAAACCCTGGATTGGGACCCTTCTGACCTAGTGTGGATTATCTACCTAGGTGATATCTATTAAGAAGTCGCTTACTGGGAAAAGCAATACTGACTGCAAGTAAGACAAACAGCTAGCATTTATTAATTACTAAGTGTGCTTGGAGATCTGTCCAGCGGTTTTCATGCCTCACTTCATTCAAACCTCATACCCTCTAAGAAGTAGGGGCTATTATTTCCTCAATTTTATGTTAAAAGTTGCTGTTTATATTACCTAAGGGGGCACACTTTTCAAGTCTGCTCGTGCATCTGAAAAGTTAAATAAATTTTGGGTGTGATATTTATAAAATATTCTTTGTGCTCATTATAGAAGGTCTTTGAAGGGTTTACTGGCTACAGCACACACTGTGAGTTGTAGAATCACCCCGTAGTTGGTCAGAATAGCCTGCTAATGGGTCCATTTTTTTTTTTAACGTTTATTCAGTTTTGAGAGACAGAGAGAGATAGAGCATGAGCAGGGGAGGGGCAGAGAAAGAGAGGGAGATACAGAATCTCCAGGCTCCAGGCTCTGAGCTGTCAGCACAGAGCACGACGTGGGGCTCGAACTCACGAACTGCGAGATCGTGACCTGAGCTGAAGTCGGACGCTCAACCGACTGAGCCACCCAGGCGCCCCAAATGGGTCCATTTTTAACCCCTATGTCCATCAGCTTCTGTGATCCTTTCCAAGCCCACATCACATTCTGTTCTCAACCTACCATCAGAGGGGCTTCTGTAGCTGCAGGTGTGGAGAGCTGTGGAGGATTCAGAGTGTCTGGTCCAGCCTTTTCCCGAGAATTCCTGATAGGAGCATCTGCATAGGTGGTCTTCTGACCTCTACTGAAACAGCAGAGTGTACTAGTCTATTTCATCAGAAAGTTCTTTGTCTTAAGCCAAAGTTTAACCTTCCATATACCAGTCGTGATGTCTTTCTAATTCTTGGTCAGAATTTTTGCTCTTCTATCATTCAATATTTTAAGGAAGGATAGCATTCCACCTCCCCCCCAACTATGGGTGCCCCCCCCCCCATCCAGTTCCAAATGCCTAAATCCATCCTTACCACTCAGAAAACAGCTCAAAACTCAAATTCCTCTCATGGCTTGTCAGTGACAACAATGTGCATGTGAGGGAGATCACTTCACATCACATGGGCCCCCTTAAAATTTTTTTTAGAACGAAAGATTTTTTTTTTTTTTGGCTATTTCATTTGGCCTTTTACAATACGTTAGTGGGGTTAGTCATTAAGCCAAGGGTGGAAACAAAGGGTGGAGTGTGGGGATGAAGGCCTCAGAGGGTGGGGGTGTGGGTGGGGAGTGTTAGCGCCCAGGAGGTGAAGTGTTTGAACCAAGGAGCTTATGTATCTGTCACGTGTCATGGAAGACGCCTCCTGACTCCAAAAATGCTAACAAAAACAAATGGCTGTTTCCCAGTCGAGGTGACAGCAGCAGGATCGCCTGGACAAATGAATCCACTGGGAAATGCCACCAGCCCCACAGCTCCTCGCTTTCACAGGGTGGGATTGCACGGCTGGACTTGTGTTGTGCAATGATTTGGTGGATTCGGGGAGAAGAAAATTGGTAAATTCCATCAGGACTTTCCCAAAGGTCACATTAAGGCATCTGTAATGGCCAGGGGTGCCAGACCGCCATTTACACTGCATTCGCGTTCAGTGTGTAAACACTGGGCTGCAACATACATTCCTTGTTATTTTCCGCCAGCCCGTCCTAACTGATGGAGAACTCATTGCACAAGCATACAGCAGAAGTGCAAGTGTGTGTGTGTGTGTGTGTGTGTTGGGGGGGTGGAATGGAGGGTGAAGAGGATGGGTGTACGCACAATGAGTGATTAGAAGGGCCCAACCAAAATCAGGAAGGAAGCTGAGTGGAAATAAGAATGGGAGAGGACACAGATCTGGAATTTAGTTCCATTTCTCCTGCTGACCAGCTGGGAGATCCTTGAAAGTTCCTTTACTTCTCGGAGTCATAATTTCTTCATCTGTAGAATGTGGGGGTTGAACTCGTGAGTCTCCCGGGTTTTGCCAGCACCCACTCATTAGAGATAATAAGTCTTATTCTGAATCAGCCACAAGGTCTAGAAAGTTAAGGTAGTTCATACAACTCATCCCTCCCCCCCAAGTTTAGGGCGTGGATTAATAGAGCCTGAATCTAGGGAACTGTTAACTCCTTATATTGGCAGAAGCTTCTCATTTCTCACTTCCCTTAATTTCTTTGTTATTCACTCCTCCTCATTTCTTCTTGTTACTTTTAAGCTTCCTTTACACGTCCTACTTTTGCTATCTTGAGCGTCTGAGATCACAGTGTCAACAAATATACTTAACACTCTTTACATGGTCAAGGTTATTGGGATAAAATTCATTAGGAAATTCATAAATCTCTCCACTTTGCCTTGACTGAGGTTTCTGTGTCTCATTTCTAACCTAAGGTGCTTTCTATTTTTGTAAGTATTTGTAGAGGCATACCTCAATGAGAAGCCATTCTGCTTTACCTTTTTGAATGTGAAATTATATTAGAAGAAAAAAAATAAAGCATATCCAAGAGTCGCAGGGCTTCCAAGAGTGAAATCACCATCCCACCAAACAAAGCCAGTTGGGCGTGTTTGTGTTCATAGCTCTTGTGCCTATTAGTTTCCTCAGTTCATGTGTGGGTGAGAGCTACACAGGCTTTTTACTACAGTTATTTATATATATTTTAAAATCCATCAAAATTTCACTGAACTAATAAACCCAAGGCAGACATACTGTAGGATTTGTGAGGTAATGAATAGCCCTCCTTGAAAACTCCATCCTGTTTTGCAGCAGCCCAGAGTGGTCAAAAGTTTTCTAGCTCTCATGTGTGAGAATAGTGCTCTAGGTGGACCAAACCTTGCTTTGAGGAAGAACAGAGCAGCTCATTGGGTGATTAATGTTCAGTCCTAGGAAGGAGAGAATTCCAGCCCAAATGCATCATTTCGTTACTTGATGGACTGAAGTTTTTAGAAAAGAAAGATCCTTTTGTCTGATCATTCAATTGCCTTGAGATCTCTAGTATCTTCATTTGACTCCTAAGAGTTTCTGGAGGCTTCATACCCTCTTAGGAGTCAAATGAAGATACTAGAGATCCCAGAGTATTAGTAATTCTACTTACATAGACAAAGAATACGCGGCTCTTATCCATCTTTTAAGGACTAATATATTAGTATGAAAATCTTTAAGTGTAGTTAGAAGGAGACCTATAACATTTCCTAGGCATTTGGCGTCAAGAAATTGAGGTGCTCATGAGGGTTAGCACCGCAGACCTCTGAAGGCGTATGTCGGTGAAGGCCAATAGCTATTCTGAAGACATTGGAAATTTTCCCAGAACAAGGAGAACCAGGGTAAAATAATGATCTCCCATGTAAGGCACCTTTATTCTAGTGGGCTCTGGATAGAAAAAAAAAAAAAAAAAAAGATAAAAGGAAAAAGGAAAAAGGAAGGTAGGTAGGAAGGAAGGAAGGAAAGAAGGAAGGAAAGAAGGAAGGGAGGAAGGAAGGACTTTAATAATTGCAGAGGAGGTAACTCCTAGGTCATTTTATGCATTTCTATTTTCCTGAGAACCAGGAAATGTTTTCTTTTCTTTTTCCATTTTCTTTATTTTTTCTTCAGAAATAGAATTTAGTGATTCCTCACTTACATATAACACCCGGTGCTCATCTTGACAATTGCCCTCCTTAATGCCCCTCCCCCATTTAGCCCATCCCTCCACCCAACACTTCTCCAGCAACCTTCAGTTTGTCCTCTGTATTTAAGAATCTGTTACGTTTTTTCTCCCTCTCTGTTTTTATCTTATGTTTACTTCCCTTTCCCTATGTTTACCTGTTTTGTTTCTTAAATTCCACATATGATTGAAATCCTATCATATTTGTCTTTCTCTGACTGGCTTATTTTGCTTAGCATAATACACTTAGTTCCATCCGTGTTGTTGCAAATGGCAAGATTTCATTCTTTCTGATCGCCAAGTAATATTCCATTGTATCTATATACCACATCTTTATCCATTCGTCAGTTGATGGACATTTGGGCTCTTTCCATAATTCAGCTATTGTTGATAGCTCTACTATAAACATGGGGGTGCATGTGCTCCTTCGAATCAGCATTTTTGTATCCTTTGGATAAATACCTAGTAGTGCAATTGCTGGGTCGTAGGGTAGTTCTATTTTTAGTTTTTTGAGGAGCCTCCAGACTGTTTTCCAGAGTGGCTGCACCAGCTTGCATTCCCACCAGTAGTGCAAAAGGGTTCCCCTTTTTCCACATCCTCTCCAACATCTGTTGTTTCTTGAGTTGTTAACTGAAAAATGTCTATCCCCCTTGACCACCCCCTACTTGCCACCATTTTCCAGTAGCACACCTCCCACGGAAAATGATAAACAAACATTGGGGTTAAAGCAGCCTTTCCTCTTTCCAAGAGGGACAGAACCTCCTGGGAAGCAGCATGAAGCTCCTCTGAAGACCATGTCTGCCTAAGACCTCGTTTGCCAACAACTTGAAACTCAACAACCTACATACAGAACAGACACCAGGAACAATTTTTCTTGAGGATAATAAATACTTGGAACAGTATTCCAGGCCCAACCATAGCAGCACAGAAGCAATTAGATGCTGCCCAAGAAAAAAAGAGCATATTGGAAAGGAATGGCCTCCATGGACCCCACTGACCTTCTCCTGTTCCCTGTGTTTCTTACATTCGTATGAATAATGAGTGAATTTGAGACCACTATCCACCAGGGCATTGATCTTTTTGCTTTTTATGTTCTTCATTTGCTACTTCCATATGGTAGAGTAATTCTCCAAACATTTAGCCCTGGTATATTAACTGGCCATTCTGGGTGGGAAGGGAATGTTAGGCCTATAAAACAGCAAATAAAAGAGCCTTGCACTGTGCTTAAACACAACATACTCTTCCTGGACCGATAGAAGCAAATGGGATTATCTTGGTGCTGTCTACTTTAAAAGCGAAACTGACTTAATCACTGAAGCTAGGTGCAGGACTCTATAGATTACAGGACAGAGACCATGCTTGTTACCAGTTTGGTATGTAAACTGTTCTCCGTAACTTCTTACCCAGCAAAGAGTAGAACTGCTTAAATATTCCTTCTAAGAAAGCTGGGTGGAACCCACAGGCTTCTGTGATTTCACAGCCCCGGAGCCAAGAGGTCAGTTTCCCAGGATGCCAAACCCCCAGCAGAAGCCAACTAACTCTACAGTCATGACAGAATCAGATAAGATAGAAATAATCAGCCCGACTTCTCACTGTCACCAAAGTACTCAACTTCATGGGCAAAAATGATCATCCCTATCATCTGAAAGCCTCTTCCGGTAAATCAGATTAATAGATATTTTCAGTCCCGTTAATATTTCAAAATGGCAGGACACTGATCTTTTGTGTGGCTTCTCAGAAAATGAAAAACAGCAAACATGATATATTGGCACACTGGTCACTTAAGGCCGTGAAATGGTTTCGCCCTGGTAGTTTTCAGGTCCTCTTGCAAACAGAGTAAAGCCGTTGGAGGCAGATATAATTTCCATTGTTCAGGAAGTTGGTTTTGCCACTGTCTTGTCCAAATGCATTTAATTATTAAGATTTTGAAGCTTTTTTTTTTTTTTTTTTTTTTGGCTCCTTACATTGGCTGAGGTTTAAGGCAGAACAATCTAGCTAGAGTCAAATTCCATCCTCTTGAAACTTAGTGTCTCTGTATTTTTATGCTATTTTACGAAGGGATTAACCTCCCTAAGGTTGGAATTTGCCTGTTTTGTATAAAGTAATGCTTCCAGAGGGTTTTCATAGTTTACTGAACGCTATCCCTGGAAACATGGATAGCTATGTGCTGACAATCCATGCTGGCTACTTATGTTTTAAAAGAACAGAGATCAGAATGGTTGAATGATTTGTCCAAAGTCATAGAATAAATCTACCTTTGAGATGATAACAGAAACCAGCTTTTTCATGTTTTCACTTTTGTCAAATGCTGAACTGATTGGATTTAGCAGGAAGAAGTGGGACCAGATAGAGTGGATTGCAAAGAGATGCCAACAGGGCCGAAGGCTGTGCTTTGGATCTGGAAAGTAGTCACACAGCTAAGTAGCAGGATCCCCCGAGGCTTTGTACAACTGGACAACCAAGCATTGCCCTGAGGGCACCCGAAGTCTAAAGTCTGAGGGCAAAGCTGTGTTGGGAACTCGAAGTCACGGAATTCATCGGAGCCGGGGATCAGTCACAGGCTGACTCAAGTTTCACTCACCGCCGTTTTTGCGGGAGGTGGCTCATTTGTATTCACTCAGCCGATCTGGTGACAACCTGGGTCCAGGACACTTTGCAGAGTGCACAAAAGTCTCTGACCAAACCCCACTGAGACTGACTTCCTGTGTGCTTCTGAATGAAGATAGATTTGGCTCACGAAGGTCGCTATAAGGCAGCCATGCAGGAGAAGGCTGCCAAAACTGAAGATTTGGGTCGTAACTGGATTGAGGAGGTGTTTTTGTTGTCACCGTCTGGACAGACCAGATACAGGGGTGCAAACAGCACAGTTCTCCTGTTGTCTACAAACCCTCTGATGCCGGAGCCATGGTTTTGTTGGAAGCTCCTTTCCTCTGGCAAAAGAATAAATACGTGGATGATCTGAGAGATCATTTTGCATTCTTTTTGCTTAGTTGAAAATAATTCACTGCTGTGTTGTGATGTTATGTTTAACAGTAACTGGTGAGTTTGGTGAGTCTCTCACCCTTTAATTTCCTCTGACTTTTAAGGTTTCCCCATCTTTCCTAAATGAAGTTTGGGGTTCGGTTGAGGGTTTTCAATCTGATTCCCAAGATGAGCCTATTTATATTCCTCTTTTCCATTTAATTCTATCTGGTCAGCATCGGAACTGGTATCGAATTAAATTTTCCTATGCATTCATTTAGGGTGACTCTTCAGATGACAGTGACCCAGGTGCAACCGAGTGGGAAAGGGCCTGAAATGTATTTCGGGCCTCTATGGAGAAGAAGCCAAGCCAAGGAGGTAATATTTTATAGTTATATTTATTTTATTTATCCTTACGCTAAACACAGGTTTCTGGATCAGAGGCAGACTGAATATTTACTTATGGAATATGTTGGCACCAGTCTTCCATGCCCCATGTCCGCCTGAGGGTGACATGATAAAGGCAGCCATCGGCCAAATGTATGAAACGGCGAGGGTGTCTATAGCCCAGCAGAGAGTCCCTGAAATTATGGATCTTGGGGCTCACAGAGGAGAAACTGCCCAGCTGTCTTTCCTGTCTTCCCGAGAGAAGGTCAGAAAGCTTTGCTCTGTAAAGTAAACACACCTCTGAGGAGAGACTGGAAGGTGTTCGGAATGTGAACAAATGGCTCCAGGGGAGATGACTCTGCAAAGCTCCGCGGGTGACCGATTACCTTTAACTTCCAAGTCTCGGTTGCCCTTCACTCATCCTTTAACCCAGAGTACCCAGAAAGCCCAGAACGTGTAAAAATGCAAAAATATTCACATTGTTTTCTGACACAGGGAGCCCAACAGAAGAGTCCACGAGGGCCATAGATTTATTTATTTATTTAAAACCACTTTTTTTTTTTTTTTAATGTTTATTCATTTTTTGAGAGAGAGAGAGAGAGAGAGGGAAACAGAGCATGAGCCGGGGAGGGGCAGAGAGAGAGACTGGAGACACAGAATCCAAAGCAGGGGCCAGGCTCTGAGGTGTCAGCACAGAGGCCGAGGCGGGGCTCAAACCCGTGAGCTGGGAGCTCATGACCTGAGCTGAAGTCAGGCGCTCAACTGACTGAGCCACTCAGGCGTCCCAGTGGCGGAGATTTGAAGAGGCAAGCAGGAATTCAGAGGTCGGTGGGAAGGAAAGAAGGAACAAGACTGGTGCCAGGGGAAAGGCCGCTTTCCCTCTCTGCTGGCTGTGGGTGGCCCTAGGCCAGGGGCTGGTAATGAAGTTGGCGGCCTGTGGAGAATCACCGCCCCTGACCAGCAGAATAGGAGGAGGCAGAATTAACTGGTAACTAGTTCCAGTGATGGTAGTGGTAGCGTGGTATTTAGTAGAAAGGCTGTGGAATTAATAGTTAAAAGAGAAAAAAAAGAGAAATAGGGTTTAACCAGGCACCGCGTTCTACCTATGTTCTCCTGTTCGATCACACACCCACTAGCCCGTTCTGCTGATGGCAAAACTGAGGCCCGTCCGGGTGAACAGCTTTCAAAAGATGGCGAGCTGCTGCTCAAAACCAAGCCTGCCTGAGTCCCAACTCCGTGACCGTCACCTCCTTCCGTGCGGGGTCTGAATAGGTGCTCGGTCCTGTGCCACCTCTGGGACTTAACACCAATCACTTAACCTATTTTTCAGCCTTAGTTTTCTCATCTGTAAAATAGAGATAAGTAAAAATTGCAAGTTGGTCTGTTTTTGGTTAGGCTGCTTACAAATGAGGCAACGTACTTGCCCAAGTCTTATAAATACACGAATTCTAGTTGTTTTTATTATTAACGAAATCCAGTAAAATACTATGATGATGTTAGCATTTTGGAGGTTGAATTGCCTCTAATTTTTCACTGTTATATTTAATGCTCCAGTTCATGTTGCTTTTTCCCCTCTCTTATTTAATCATTTTCTTACATGTGGACAAACCGAGATCCAGAGAGAGTAAGTGATTGGCTAGGATCTCACAATAGGTTGGTTTTCCCACATTATTTAAAACTGTACCCAGACTGTGAGATTAAGACACTGTTCTATTTAGGAGCAGAGCCTGGGGGAGGGTCCCTGAAAAATTTCGTCTTTGAGCTGGTTTCTTCATTTCAGCTGTTGCTCCGAATCTCTAAGTCCTGGTAAATGGATAAGATCAAAATTGGGGTGGATGGGTATTACTTAGAATTATGTTGGAAGGAAGGAAGGAAGGAGGCAGAAAATTCCGGAGGGAACTCCATCTGAACCAATGCAACAAAGATGCCGATCTGCGTCTCGCTGTCTTAATAGTCTTGGCTATGGAGAAAAAAATTAATTCTTAAGTGATGCGGTTGAATGGACCAGAAAGCCCCATGGGAGATGGGTGTGGAACATGCGAGTAAGTGCTTTTCATAAATTAAAAAAGAGAGAGAGAATATTTCATCACATGGTGGGTTTTCTCTTCAGCCCCCCACATAATTTGTTTCAGCTCACTTTTCTGGCACCGCGTTGACTCTTCCTCCCCATCTCTAGGGGCTGGAAAAAATTACAGTTTCCAAAAATCACATGCACTCTCCTCAGAGTCATCCCAAGAACCTAGTGAGAAAGAAAAATCTGGAGCGGTTCTCTTCCTGGTTTTCAAAGACAATGAAAATTTCCTGAGCGCTTAAGTTCAGCTGTGGTCTGAAATGAGGAGCCTGGGGCACGGTATTGCAAAGATTTCTTTGCTTGTTTATAGAAAGATTTTTGCAGGAGCAGATGGCAATGTGCAGTGCAAGGTCTCTGATGGCATACTGTGCACCCTGGCATGTAAAAATTCATGAGACAAAGGCTTTAGGCTTTTAACATTTAAATCACTGCTTAATTATATCTTATTATTTAACTCCATATTCCAGCGAATTAAAAAAAACAAAAAAAGAACTACGTGGGTCTATTTCTGGTTCTGTCCAAAGGTGTTTAACAAATGGTTGGAAATAGGGTAGTGTGGATGGTAAGAAAATCCATACTCCTTACCGTGATTCGCAAGACTCCAGGTGATCTGGGCCCTGTTGTCACCTCTTATCTCCTCCTTTTTATCCTGTTCCTTCCACTGGCCTCCTTGCTGTTTCTCACCTTCGTGGGCTTTGGAATTCTCTTCTGCAAGGCTTTTTTTTCTTTTTTCTTTTGTTTTTTTTGCTAATTAAGAAGATGGTTGTTCAACAGGGTTATCTTCAGAGGGCCTTCCCTATCGTACCAGCTTGACCCAGCCTATCCCAGTTAGTCTCTTTATTACCCTGCTTTCTTTTCTTTCTAATACTGACCATTATGTGACCTTATTTTATGCGTCTGTTTACATGTTCATTATCTATCTCTTCGGCCTAGCTCTTCTATCCTTCTATGTTTTACTCGCTGCTACACACGCAGTGTCTACAACAGGGCCCAGCACACAGTAGGTGCACAATCATAGATGCTGACTAAATGAATAAGAGAAAGAAAAAAAAAGATAGGGAGAGGTTGAAGGAGAAACATGTCAGAACTATTTTCAGTGATATTTAATGACTACTTCAATTTATTGCACTGATGAAAATGGTTCTCATTAGCCTAATTGACTCATTTCTTTTCTTCTTGATGGCTAAGATAGTTGAATTGATTTCACCCCTGCTTTTAATTGTACCATTAGATGCAACCAACCCAGGATGAGGAGTGTTGCATTATCTCTAAGATCACTAGCCTGGTTTATTTATAAACGATAGTTTGTTTATTTTACGGTTTCACTTTTTATTAGATTTTATGTTTTTAAGTAAACTCCTTAATCTACTCTGGATCTGTTTGTTTTGGATTCCGAAGTAAGTCAACATGTGTGTGGGTTTGGGCATTCAAGTTTGGGAGAAGTTGCTAAGGAGAGCTGAACTGTTTTGCATAACAAGGGGTGGGGTGTAGGGATTCCCAGAAGGAGGGCCAGGTGGGCTGGAGAGATGGCTGGAGGCAATGTGACTCCTAAGCCTTTCCCTATGACCCTCAAATCTTCAACCAGGCTCAGTGTTCTCCTGAAGTTTTTGTGGACATGGAGAAAAAAAGCTAAGTGTGTGTGTTTCAGTGTTGCATGAAAGACAGGCACCACGGCATGCCTAGAGGAAGAGACGGCTACGTGAATGTAAGTCCCTAGGAATCTGCAAAACTCTTAGGAGTCCATTGGGACTTCCACGAGGCATGGAATGAGAGCCTCAAATTATGTGACCTCTGGTTTAAGGGCCATGTGAATTCCATGTGTACAGGTGTAGGACAGCACAAAACAACCAAAGGAGACTAGAACTTACACTATCACTTTGACAGCTCCAAGTACCATCTTTAAACCTTGGGAATGGGTGAAGAGGTTGCTGGTAAGACTGTGTTGGCTACAGTGCAAGCATATTGGCAGATTCTGTCTCTGCCTGGTTGAATAGAACTTAAAAGGAGGCTAGTGTCTGGTCTGACTTGCTTTCTGTCGGTGTTATTTAACCTTGGCAAGTATGTCTGGCCTTCACCCCCTTCCTGTGAAATTCAGATCTGTTCTCCACTGCGGTGGAGCAGGCTGAAGTTCCCAGCACCAGCTGCTGGATCCAGCTCGGTTTCCTGACCGGACCATGAGCTACCATCTCCCTTCAGGAAGTGCTACTACTTGACTGCGTTGGTTTTTGCTATCAGGTCACTTGGATCTTGTTACGAATAGAATGGTGTCCCCCTAAAGTCATAGGTTGAAGCCCCAACCCTCAGTGTGTCTGTATTTGAAGCTAGGAATTTTATGGAGGTAGTTGAGTTAAATGAGGTCATAAGGGTGGACCCTGACCTGTTTTTTTTAAATTTTTTAAATTTTTTTAATGTTTTATTTATTTCTGAGACAGAGAGAGAATGGGGGAGGGGCAGAGAGAGAGAGAGAGAGGGAGACGCAGAATCCAAAGCAGGCTCCAGGCTCTGAGCTGTCAGCACAGAGCCCGAGGCGGGGCTTGAACTCAGATCATGACCTGAGTTGAAGTTGGACCCTTAACCAACTGAGTCGCCCAGGTGCCCCATAACCTGGTGTTTTTATGAGAAGAAGATGAGACATCAGAGCTTTCTCTCTGTAGGCACATTCACAAAAGAAAGGCCACATGAGGACATAGTGAAAAGGTAGTTCTCTACAAGATAGGAAGAGAGCTCTCAAAATGACCCAAATTTGGTCTGCATCTTAAGCAGGGACTTCTAGGCACAGAACTGTGAGAAGATAAATGTCTGTTGTTTAAGGCACTCCAGCCAATGGTATTTTGTTATGTCAGCCTGAGCTGACTAATATAGACCTTTCCTAGTAGAGTCCTTTGTTCCATTTATTTTACTTTGGTAGGGGCAACATTTCCAGATCCCAATTTCAGTTTTGATCTCCATCTTCCACTGTTCTTTCCTGTTGTATCACTCTCCTGATCTCAGTGTCGCCTTCCAGATTTTTCCTGCTCTATATTGTCCACAGACTCACGGTGTACTGGGACATAAGCTTGCTTCTCACCTCTCTTTGTATTTCTAGTGATGAGGAAACTTGGGTTCTAAACAAACACAATCCCATTGTGTGACCTAGAATAAAGAAACAAAAGAAGGGGGAGATCCTACAAGTTACTGAAAGCCCACCATGTTCCAACCTGATTACTCCTATTTTACAGGTAAGAAAACTAAGGCTCAGGGAAGGTAAGGTCACATGTGAATTGGTGGCAGCTCTAAGATTCAAACTCAGATATGCCTTACTCATTGCCTCTGTTTTGTCACGTATATCATACTGCCTCACTTCATTTAATCTCAAATCACGTGGCCTCTTTTACTTTTCCACCTTGAAAATGAAGAGGTTTGGACTGAAGGGAGGATACGTAAACTCCTTCCTAATTGTAAAACTTACCAATTTTGAAACTTCAGCTCTCAACCTATGGTTGATCATTTCCTGTTGACCACAGATCTTGTCCATATTAGTTGAAGTGGAGCACGGGAAGCCAAGCCACCCTTGGTGTTTTAGACAGAAAGGCATGGAAGGACTGATAGACCAGGGGGACAAGGATCCAGCACGGGACTATAAATGGTTGTGGCCAAGGCATGTGGAGCCTGCTGCGACACCACTGTGGATCCTTCCGCTGCTGCAATAACCACCTTTTGATACCAATGAGACTTCATACTCAACACTGGACACGTGCATATGCCAGCAAAATGACCTCTTGATAGTCACGTCTCTCACCTGGTTTTCCAGCAGAAACATCTGCAGGAAAATCGTCTCTTTTTACTTCTCTCCAAAGCTTAGACAAATGCATGCATCTAAACGTAGAACCTAATTTGTATCCATGGCCTTCATTGCTAAAGAGTCTGGAAAGTGTAGATTTCACTGCAGAAGAAAAAAGAAGAAAGGTTGAATGGAGACCAAGCAAACAAAAACAAGGTACCCGCCACACTCCTTTGACCTCTAGATGTCATCTGGCTTTCTCCTAGTCTCTGAAACTCTGGTCTACTGCAGGACTCCTGCCCTGTTGCTATCTGATTTCCTATAAAGTTACCTTAAAAAGGTGATTATCCTCCCCAGCTCCCTAGAAGGAGTAACATGTACCCTGGCAGCTGAACAGAAAATTTAAGTATTTGGAAAGGTGTGGTAACCTCATTTTGACACCAGAATAGCAGAAGGCATATTTGGAATGTGATCATTAGTAAATGATTGGTTGGTCATATCAGCTGTATTAAAACTTTTAAAAATCTATGTTTTCCCTCTGGAGTGACTTTAGAGATCTAAAGGGCTCTCTGGAAGCCTTTTACTTAAAAGGAGAATCTTAAGGTAGGTTTCCTTCTTGGGTCAGGAAATATGCCATTATGATGTGGGCATATGGGATATGTTGCCGTGCACAACCACTCTATCCTCTCTGGAAAAAAAAAAAAAAAAATGCTGATTCTGCAATTGAGTGTGGCCCGAAAGAGCTTGTCCATGTGGAAGACACAAGCCTAGCCCTTAACCACTTTTCCCTTTGCACAGCCTTATTCTCCAGGAGGCCACAAGTACAGCATGTTAATTCAATCTTTTCAAAACCATGAAACCACTGAATATCTCAATATCCGCGTGTGGACTCTCATTTGCCTACTCTGTGTTAACAGAGAAACATTTGGTTTTAAACAAGACTTTATTTAAGGGGAAAAAGTGTATAGGATTACACTCGAGAATGTCATTACTGAAAAGATAAACCATATGTCGTAGTCTTTGTTTTACCTCCTTTTCACTAGGGCCTGCTTTTGAGAGTTCATTTGGAGGTGTATGGAAATTGTAATTCTTCTGTAACCACGCTGGATAAGCCCGACAAACTTAGCTTACTCACCAGTCATATGTGTTTACATTTTGATGCAGATACTGCCAAAGTATCTTATGGTCCAGTGATACAGTCTTATTAAAAAAGAGCAGAAAATATTGACTTGGAGATACTGAGACTGAAGGTCCACACCGCCTTCGAAGTCTTCCCATTGTCCTCCCATCTGGAGGCTGCAACTGGGGTGGGGAACATGGTGGAAATGAGTGAAGACTAAAAATTGTATTTTCTGGTTCTTTTGACTTTGAGTGGGTCACGCCCATGGCAGAACACAACAAGCGAAGTGTGACTAGCCAGACTGGACCCACACAGTTGCTAAAATCCATTACAAGTCAGCCAAAATCTTTTACAGAAACAAATTTTGACTTTCAGTAAACAGAGTTTACAACCCTCTCTCAAAGGAAAGAAAAGGTCTAACACAGATACCAATTTCTGGTTGTTGCAAAGTTACCTCAAGTTAACGTGGATATGCACAACTCCTGGCTTATTTTTGGTAGATGAAGGTAATAACTTAAAATGTTTGAGGTTGATAAGGGCTACCATTCCCCTACATCCTTGCGCAGGTTATAATGAAAGAAAGCTTTTGATGAATTTCATGATAGATGTAGACAGTTTTCAACACGTTTTTACGAGTGAGCAAGCACAATACAACCTGTTCTGTGAGCTCAGTGTGGTCCAGGTCTTTCTTTTAGGTTTTTTGACAAATACCTAGCAAGAGAATGTAGCCCAAGGAGAACTAGGCAGCATCTCGGAAGCACACTTCTATTACCTTCTTAGCAGCAACCAGCAATCCATCTACAACCAGTGGCTGGAGACAGATCTATTGCAAGGAAAAATTGTGAGCAACTTTTAAATAGATCAAAAGATGACTAGATTCTTTTAGTGGAAAAGAGCATACTCTTTTTTTCTTTTAAAGTTTATTTATTTATTTTGAGAGAGACAGAGAAAGTGCAAGCAGGGGAGGGGCAGAGAGAGACGGAGAATCTCAAGCAGGCTCTGCACTGTCAGCACAGAGACCCCACGTGGGGCTCAAACTCACAAAACCACAATATCATGACTTGAGCCAAAATCAAGAGTCGGACGAAAAGAGCCCACTCTTGATTATTTGATCCAAAGGGTTACTGCCCTTATTGTCTTTGAGCTATTTTACAATTCTGTTCATCTAAGTCAACCTGTAGAACACTTATGGTAATGGAAATGATACTTGTCTATATACATGCAAGTAACTTCTGCCTAGTGGAGGTTCAACTGGCCTTCCTTTCCTTCAGTGGAAGAAACCAATTTCGCACCTGTTAAGAAAATTCATTTCAGCATTACCTCCTGGATGGGCTTATATATTTGCCTCACTTTTGGGGTCCCCTTCGAACCAGTTGTAACTTCTTTTCTAGCTTCCTCATTAGTTAAGTGCTCAGTTTTGGGGCCTGGCTAGATTGTTATACACTGTTCACCAGACAGTGAATGAGTTCAAAATATTTCCTCCAATTTCTAATCTACATAGCTTAAACATCTTTAACTTCATAAAATATTTCAACAAATCTATGTATTTACAATACGTTTAAATTTTACTAATAAGGGCCAACTATAACATTTGTCATTATAAATGTTGATTCTGAGAATCTGATACGCATTATTGGTATTCTGAATATATATATATATTATATATATATATATTTTTTTTTTTTTTTTCCAAGTAAGTTAACATACAGTGTAGTCTTGGCTTCAGGTGTAGAACCTAGTGATTCATCTCTTACATATGACACCCAGTGCTCATCCCCAAAAATGTCCTCCTTCATTCCCATCACCCATTTAGCCCATCCCCCACCCAATACCCCTCTAGCCACCTCAGTTTGTTCTCTGTATTTAAGAGTCTCTTACAGTTTGCCTCCCCTTCTGTCTTTATCTTATTTTTTCCTTCCCTTCCCCTATGTCCATCTGTTAAGTTTCTCAAATTCCACATATGAGTGAAATCATATGGCATCTGTCTTTTTCGGACTCATTTTGCTTTGTGCTGAAGTATTTTAAGATAAGTTACAAACATCATAACACTACCCTTTACAAACATTAAGAAAAACTCTCAAAGCTGAGAGTCTCAGACCCTATGGCACATTAGTTCATGTAATCATTAAATGCAAAGTAATTTGGTCTTTACATCACGAGAAGATCAAAAGTTGTTGAAATCTCAGTTGTGTTGTCATGAATCCTATGACTTGAGTAGCATACAGCTATTCACCGAGATCTACAGGAAAAAGTTCGCACATTCAACTTTAATATAAGTGTGCTTTTTTTGCAGAGGGAAAGCAAAGAATTATACCAAGTAAGAAGTGATTTACATATAATAATAATGCTCTCCATTTATATATACCGTTGCTAACCATTTCAAAGTGAATTTGTGACCCAACAACAGCAGATCCCAAACAGCTAAACGGTAGATTCTCAAGGCAATTCAGCGGTAAGGATAATCAAGATATTCTTCGATGGAACGTCGATAGTGTGAAGGGACTGAGGGAGGAAATATTTAAAGAAAGGACATTTGAGTAATGGGAGAGAGTATTCAACTCAGAAAGTGTTTTCTTTTCACTAAAGCCACGGAGATACCCATTGGAATACGGACAACATACTACAGACCTCCTTTGAATTTTAAAAGGACGTTTTTCTCTTATAGATTCAAGATTATATGGGATTGTGGCAATTAAAAAAAAAATGAGGAACAGGAGTAACAGTTGCAAAAAGAGTAAATGTTCAGTTGCAAATTTTAGGGCAGTCGAAGCTAAAATCCTGGATTTTAGGATGGAAACCTGGAACAGTTGTATAAAGAATTGAGGACTGAGCACTCTGAGGAAAGCGGTCAGCCATCTTGGTTCAATGAGAATTGTGACCACACGCAAGTTGGATTGGAGACGGTAGTGAGGACCAGAAAAAAAGGAAATGGTGGCAAAACGATTTCTCTTGACAGCTTGGCTGGGGGACTCACTGATACCCCAGAGAAGGAATTTGACTAATTTCCACCAGGACTATGTTGTTCTTAGATCTACAAATGATCTGTAATTTGCTGTACGCTTTTATGCTTGAGCTGTTCAACGCTCATGTTATTCCACAGTCTGCTTTAAGTTTTTATAAACTTCAAAAAGGTAATAAAATTAAAGAAATATAATCTTACATTAAAATAAATCTCCTTATATTATGTTAAGGAGATGTATTTGAATCAGAAGACGCTCATGGACCATTATAGTCCCTGTCTTCATAGATCTCATACATATCCTTTGTAGAAGATGGTTAGAATAAGCCCGTTGCGTTGGATCCGTCGAGCTCTTATTTCCCCACACGTTGCTTTTCACCTCCATCCTTTTGCCATGCTCCCCTCTTTGTTTGGAATCACATTCTCCATGCCTGCAGCAGCAACACCCGCCCCACACCCTCCTGTCCACCCACAAACACCAGGATAACTTCTACTCATCCTCCTAAACCAGCTTACCATTATATTCTTGTTAGAAGCCTTCACTGACCCACATGTATATGCTATCTTGTGTATACCCTTATGATTCTATTGCCATTTTTTATTTAAATTATGTTTCTGACCCTATATTCCCAACCAGACTGTGTACTTTTGGGGGCGGGAGTCCGTCTTATCCATCTCTGCATCCTTAGCACCTTGCACTGTATATCCAGAACATAGTAGATGTTCAACAAGCACTTGAAGACTGAAGGCATAAATTGTGATTGAAGGTTCATCTAATTCAACACCTTCGTTTTACATAATGGAAAACAGATGCTCAACTTCCCTTTCTGGCCTTGTTTCAGAAGAATCATCTACAAAATACTTAAAAAAAGGCGTATGGAATATCACCAACATTATTTCCAATGCACAGAGTAACGGCAATTCCCACGTACTAAATTTAAGTGGAAGCCTGGAACCATTAAGTGAAGGGACACCGAGGCTGCCGCTACCTGGGTTTGCTGAATTCTTCTTAATCCAAATGCTGGTTTCGAGCAATTAGTTTCTGGGGATTGAGAACCCAGGATAAGACTTTGGGCCTGGGTCAGGGGGCAGTTGGGATGCTTAAAGTCCTGTTTTCCTGTGATAGTGTGGACTAGGGAAAAGTCCTCATAAAAAGGAAATGATAGGGGTGCCTGTGCCTGGGTGGCTCAGTCGATTAAGCATCTGACTCTTGGTTTTAGCTCAAGTCATGATCTCATGGTTGGTGAGTTCGAGCCCTGCATCAGGCTCTGTGCTGACAGTGCAGAGCCTGCTTGGAATTCTCTCTCTCTCCCTCTCTCTACCCCTCCCCTATTCTCTTTCTCTTTCTCCCCCCTACCCTCAAAATAAATAAATAAACTTAAAAAAAAAAAAAAGGAAATGATAAGGAAGCTTGTCTTTTTATGTTTGGGCTCTGGGCAGAAAAACAAATTTCCTGAGGCTGTATAACACAGATCTACCCTCATATGGGTTTAGGACCAATTACGTATTACCCACCTGGTCAGCAAAACCCCAAGCTAAGTTACTGATATGATGGCCCATCAGCATCTTTGGGTGTCTGACAAAAAAAAAAGTGGAAATTCCCACTGGAGGGGCAGATTTCAACCATGATGCATAGGCTTGTCAGAGGTACCTACAGGCTGAACACTAACTCACTAAGCAAAGTTTATACAGAATGCACAAAGAAACAAATATTCATGGGACAGACTTTTTGGGTAAATAACATCAAATGAGTACATTTAAAATGTTTAAAGAAAAATGAGCCCCACTTTGGTTAAATAGTACTCAGCAAATTTGTGGCAAAAGTCTGAACTATATTATATCCAAGGCTGGTACATAATTTGCATGGTCCAGTGCAAAATGAAAATGCAAGGCTTCTGTTCACAAAGCAGAAAAAACAAGTGTCATTAGCCGTTCTGAAATAAAATGCGTCTTCTTAAAAACACTTTGTTACTTATAAACATACTAGGGATAATAATGATATATGAGTAACAACATAAACTTACAAACTACAGTAATGTATTACTGTCATAATTTTAAACAAAAAACAATACTAATGTGATATCTTCATTGGTCATAGCATTTTTCTGACTCTGTTTTCTGTAATTCATTAGATCATCAACATTTATACATTAGATATTTCATTTTCAATCGATATAATTGAAAGAAGTGTCAGTTCCTTCGGCAAATGCAAGGTTGCAAATGATTCTTGATCATATCCAATTTTATTTTATATTTTTGATGTTTTATTTACTTATTTTTGAGGAGGAGAGGGTCAGAGAGAGAGGGAAACACAGGGTCTGAAGCAGACTCCTGTCAGCACAGAGCCAGATGTGGGGCTCAAACCCACGAAAGCGTGAGATCATGACCTGGGCTGAAGTCAGACGCTCAACTGAATGAGCCACCCAGGCGCCCTGGTAATAATATTCAGTTTTAAGAAGGATCTTTCTGTGGATGCAACTGTTAATGTATTTTATGGACTGTGACAACAGTGGGATAGGTTTCTGCCGCATTATTTGGAAATAGAAATTTTAGTACATCTAAAGCCGCTGATTTTTGCAGAACAATTTTTCTAAAAATATTTAACTCTTCCTACAAATCAGTTTTAAGGAAGTCTGAATTTAATTTTAGATGTACGTTTTTGCAAGGGCATTTTATTGCGTTTGCTAACATTTCCTGTAGGTTGTGAAGGTCATATTAAGAAACCAAGAGTGGCTTCATGATTTATATACAACTAATAACACTTGTTTACGCATCTATCACCATATATCCAATCACAAGGAAAACTTAACATTAAAATTGTCTTCCTTGTTGACAGCTGGTTTATCTGAGGCTTCACGTGAGAACAATGGTCTTTTCTGTCCAATGTGACAATCTTTCATTTCTATACCTGGATTTGTGGAGATTTGCTCTGAAACATTGTAGAAGTTTCCAAAGCTGGAGATTCTGAACTCTTTAAAGAATTTTAGTAACTCCCTGATATGCTTCAGTTACAATGTCCTCATGTACAGTTTTATTTTATAAGAATTCACTGGCAAAATGGCTTGTGATAAGTAGTTTCTGCTTGCACTCAAATTGGAGAGTTAATTCTGACAGATGTTATAGAGATGGGCTTTGGGGATGAATGGACATGAGGTCCTCTTGCCACCGGTCTCGGTTCTGTCCCCATGAGGAGCCTGTATGCTCTCCGGGCCATGGCTGCTGCTGACACTGTTGATGCCTGTGCCCAGGGTCGATTGTACCCGAGTATCCGAGCCTGCACATGTGAGTGCAGACACTCAGTGTATCTGCTCTGCTCTACTCCTGCTTCACGGTCCCATTAGACCACACCTGCAAAGCACAAGTTCCAAGATGAAATTATTAAGAATCTCAAGGCTGTAACAATAAAGCAGTAGGTCAAGTGCGTGGCCCTTTAGAGAGCAGAGCCTGCGTGACTGTGCTGGTGGAACCTGCATAAAGCTGGTCCTGATTGTTTAATTCCATCTTATTCTCCCAACCACCCTTCAGAGGAGGTGGGGCAAATACATTCTCCCTCGCATATCGGAAAACCAAGGTATAGAATCAGTAATTTACAGGCCTAAATTCAAACAAAGTAGTAACAAAGACAAATGTAGAACCAAGGCCATCTGAACTTAGGCTGGAGGTTGTTTCAGACTGTTTAGGTTTTCATCTCCATGTCAAAAAGTACCCACGTATACTTCCTAGCTGAAATTTGTGGTGTTTACCGAAGCTCCCCTTAGGTAATACTGATTCTGCAAGTGACAGATGAAAAAACTTTAAAGATACTTGGGATTTAACTCAACCCGAAAAGTAGCCCTGGGAAATCCCACTTCATATAATATGCATTTGATGAAACTCAGAAGGATAATTTATTGTTCTCTATGATGAAATGAATTTGTTTTACCCAAGAAGTCAGTAATATTTAGAAAATCTTTCTATAACGAATGAGTATTATATCTGCGTAGATGTGGGTGTACATATACTACCTTGTGAATACATAACATAATCTCTTGCTCAAATTAGATAATATACTTTTTTTTAATTTTTTTTTTCAACGTTTATTTATTTTTGGGACAGAGAGAGACAGAGCATGAACGGGGGAGGGGCAGAGAGAGAGAGGGAGACACAGAATCGGAAACAGGCTCCAGGCTCTGAGCCATCAGCCCAGAGCCCGATGCGGGGCTCGAACTCGCGGACCGCGAGATCGTGACCTGGCTGAAGTCGGACGCTTAACCGACTGCGCCACCCAGGCGCCCCGATAATATATTTTTTAAAGTGTTTATTTATTTTTGAGAAGGGGGAGGGGCAGAGAGAGAGAGAGAGAGAGAGAGAATCCCAACCAGGTTCTGTGCTGTCCATGCAGAACCCGACACGGGGCTCCATCCCACTAACCGTGAGATCATGACCTGAGCTGAAGTCAGACACTCAACTGACTGAGCCACCCAGGCACCCATATATGATACTTCCTGATATTTCAATGGTAAAGAATGCATATTTTATATGTTTTTTGTGCATATGGAATAATCCAGTATGTGGGTTGGTAAATATTTGAGACATATTTATAAGCTTGGTCCCCAAGCAGTTTCTAAGGAGATTACTTCTTCGATCCTTATATTGGGTCACTCCCCAGTCTTTGCTAATTTCATCACTGCCTGAAAATTAACTGAATCTGAAATTGCTACCAAGAGCAAGTTTAGAGGAGAACTTTGGATTTTATTCTTCATGGTGATTTGAAAGGTATATCAAAAATGGCCTTTGAGAAGCTGCATGATTGAAATGGTTTTCTTAAAAAAATTTTTTTTTTCAGAGTTTTTTATTTATTTTTGGGACAGAGAGAGACAGAGCATGAACGGGGAGGGGCAGAGAGAGAGGGAGACACAGAATCGGAAACAGGCTCCAGGCTCTGAGCCATCAGCCCAGAGCCCGACGCGGGGCTCGAACTCACGGACCGCGAGATCGTGACCTGGCTGAAGTCGGACGCTTAACCGACTGCGCCACCCAGGCGCCCCTGAAATGGTTTTCTAATGGCACTATTGGAGGCTTTGGACAGAGCCAGTCGGATGAAGGGTAAACTAAACTCATTCTTTCCAATGTCTCGTGTGTCAGGAAAGAAGACATAAGGGGTATGTCTTCATTTTTAATATGATATGATAAACAAAGGAAAAGGAACAACATTCATTTTGTTTAATATTCCACGAAGGTATTTGAGCAAGGCAATATTTTATTGTCTGAGAGTAAAACAAATGCCTTTGTCATTTCCCAGCAATGAAACATGTCAAGAAATGATCATTGCTTGGGAAAGCGGAGCTCACAGAGCATGCCTTTGCTAAGAAATCATAGAAGGTAACGTAATATGGTGTGACTGTGTTAAACAAATAATTATATCTGCAAGCGGAATCTGAACCAAAAGGGAAACAGGCACCATTTTGCTTTGCTTTGTACTCCACCCCACACTTGTGCACTCACACACTCATACACGTGCACACACATCTCAAATGTACACACCACATCATGCTTAAAGATTAGGGATGTACTGCTCGATGGCCCCGAGAACCAACACTGTGTGAACACAGTTACTCTGCCCATCATCTTCCTCTGAGTCTCCATGTACACGCCATACTCCAGCCATGGGGTTTCGTAGACCTTTGTATACTGAGCGTGCTTACTCATCCCTAGAATAGAGTAGGGCATGAGAGAATCGACGATGCAATTGGAATAAATGTCAAAAACCCCACCCCTTGCTTTGATCCCCCAAACCCCATAACACTAACTTTCTTTTTCCTTTTTTTTTTTTTTTTTTTTTTTTAGTTTATTTGTTTTATTTTGAGAGAGAAGGAGAGAGAGAGAGTGTGACCAGAGGAGGGCCAGACAGGGAGAGAAAGAGAATCCTAAGCAGGCTCTGTGTCACGGACCAGAGCCCAGTGTGGGGCTTGAACTCACGAACTGTGAGATCATGACCTGAGCTGAAGCCAAGCGTCAGACGTTTAACCGACTGAGCAACCCAGGCGCCACCCCACCTCCCCCAACACCAAGTTTCAAATTGAGACGCTTCAGGCTTGAGATTTCCATGCCCATTCCAAATTTTGCTACTTTTCTGCTTTTCTCCCTTCCCGTCATAGTTGAGGAAAGATAAGCCACACCAGTGGTTTTTACACGGGAAGCCCACAATAGTTGTGTATCAGGTAAATATACAGAGATGTTTTTTTCTGAAAAGCAGATGATTTCTTTCTACCCTGTTTACTCTTTGGACAGATAGTGGAGCGGACACCCAAGGAGATCTCTGAATAGATTCGGCCGTTCTTGATTTTGTCCTGCAGGTGCACTTCTGAAGTGTTCGTGCCCTCCAAGGCCAGAGCTCCCCGCTCTGAGGTCCAGTGGGGCTGCCTCGGGGAGGTGGGTGCCCGCATGCGTGCTTGGGCTGCGGGTGCGGGGCGGGGACCATCCGCAGCAGGTCTGACAGCATTTTCTAAATGTTATTACTGTTGGCAAAGCCTTATCTTAGATGAGGTGGTAAATTAGTAAACTGCCACGGAGCAGTATGATTTTGTAAAATTAGATGGGGTAGAAAGCAACACAATTAATTCCAGACCCTCAGGCAAGAGTGATGAAGTAACTGGCGTCTTTGTTCTCTCAGATTATCAGATACACCATCTTTTCTTCTGAGTAATAGCAGGCGCTCTCTGGCTGTCAGTTGACATGCCAGGTATGCGCTTGCAATGTGGACAAGGCCACCCCGGGATTCCATTTTGTTGTCTCTAGAGTGAAAAAGAGTGAATCACCCCTCCAGGAGTCTGTTTTCTCCCATCAACCCTAAACTCCAGTGTCGTGATTTGTCACATTTTAACAATGACCACGGATTGGTTATCAGCACCAAATTAGCTAAGAAGATCCACAATGAAAGCCCCAGAAAACCCCATCAATATTAAATACACTTTAGGTCTTGCGTTTCAAGGGAAGGTGCTGGAAAGATTTTAGACAGATGGGGACTGGGGAAAGCTTTGTTTCTATTTGCACAAAGCTTCACGTTGAGAAGGAAAGAGGGGAAAAACAAACACGGAGGAACAGGTGCAGTGGCATACAAATGGATGCCCACATTCCATGGGTCACCACTCTGTGGGGATGTCATGGGAGTTATTCTGTGCACCACACGAGATCCCCCCTCCATTTGCTATCGGATCTCAGCTCTCTTTGCATTTTCTGAGAAGTTCCTAGGACTTTCATCAGCCCAGAAGTGCTGTGCTGTTAGGCAGTGCTCGCCTCAACATACATGTCATGGATCACGTGGTCTTTCACTCTTCAAAACAACTTAAGATAGAAAACAAGTTGAATGAAGAGTTAGGAGTATGGGTCTTGGTGGCTAAACATAGTTCAAGCTCTCACACAGTGCTATAGTACCCTTTCCAATAATTTGGTAGAAGACGTCCTCAGAGACACTTGTTAAGAAAAAATAGAAGAATGTGAGGAAATAGGCTTACATAATCATCACTATAAAAATTACTTTGTCTTTAGGCAGAACCTTTCTGCTGAGAGGGAAGATTTACAACTATACTAATCTAATTCATAATGTACGGGGGAGTCACCAATATGATACCTCAACACACACGTCAGCCAACACTTGACTCATTTCACAAATATTTATTGAGCGCTTACAGTATGCCAGATGTAGTTCTGAGCACAGGGGAGGTGCAGTAGGCTCTTTAATGGAAGACATGAAATAAATAAGTAAACATGATTGGAGAGAACTAATTTAGTTTGAGTGATGAGGGAAGGTCTTTCTGAGGAGGAGACCTCGACTGAATTTCAAGAACGAGTCAGTCATGTGAAGACCTGGGAAAAGGCATTCCAGCCAGAGGAATAAACCACTTGAAGGCACTGAGGCAGAAACAAGTCTGGTGTATTTGAGGCACAAGATGAAGGGCAGTGGGGTAAAGGGAACAAGCAACGTAGTGAGTGGGTGGATGGAGATGAGGTTGAGTGTAAGTCATGGATAGATCATATCAGGCCTTGTAGGCTACAGTTAAAAGTTTGGATTTAATTTAGATGTAATGAGAAGCCTTTGGAGGATTATAATCAGGGGGATTTTGTGGTTTTATGTTGTAAATATATCAGTCTTACTGCTCTTTGAATAAGAGGTTATAATAAGGGCAAGAAAGAAAGCAGGGAAACCAGCTGAGAGCATTGAAGTGGTTCAGGTTATAAGTACCGGGATCTTGGATTACAGAAGCAATAACAGGAAATACTTGTAAAATGTATATAGTATGCTAAGCACTGTCGCAGCTCACCGAATCCTTATCGTGAGTCCATTTCACAGGTGAAATAACTGAAGCACAGGAAACTTGAATGGCTTGCCCTAGCAGCTGAATGGCAGAGCTAGAATTCAAACACAGGTAGTCTTGCTCCAGAATCTGTGTTCTCAACTGCCCCACAGTTAAGGTAGAAGTAATGGAGATCGAGAAACATGAGCAGCGCATTAGTTTCCTATTTCTAACTGCAACAAATCACCACAATCTTAGCGGATTAGACATCATGAACTTGTTATGATTTCATTCTATAGGGCAGACGTCAGAAACCTGTTGTGCTGGGTTGCAATCAAGGTATTGGCAGGCATGCGTTCTGTCTGGAGAGTCTAGCAAAGCATTCGTTTTTCTCACACATTCTGGCTTCTGGAGTCTGTCTGACCTCATCCCTTGACTCAGGTCCCCATATCACATAGCCTTACCTCCCCTTACTCCTGTTTTCACCTTTATTGTCTTTCCTCTCTCTCTGATCTAACTCTGTTCCTCTTGCCTCCCTCTTATAAGGACCTTTTAATTACGGCAGACCTACCTCTATAATCTAGGATAATCTGCCCATCTCAAGATCCTTAATGCAATCACAACTACAACGTTCTCTTTCCATGCAATGTAACACATTCACAGGCTCTGGAGATTAGAATGTGGAACTCTTTGGGGGGACATTGTTTAGCCTACCACAGACAGATTCCAGATACATTTCAAAGGTAATGCTAACAAGATGTGGCTGACCAATTGGATGTGGTGAATGAAAGAAGCATTTATAAATCAAGGATATCTTCTAATTTTTTTTTCTTTTTTTTTCTTGGGCCACATGCTATGGGAGAAACAACTTTCTGGGGTAAAATGAAGATTCAGTTTTATCCTTGGTAAATTTAAGTCGCTAAATTAAGATCTCAAGTAGTTGGTTACATGCTAGCCATCAGGCATACAAATTCCAAGTGAGGTGAAGGAGACAAGGCTAGAGAAATGAATTAAACATTGTCTTTTTTTTTTTTTTTTTTTACTTAAAACCATAAAATGGGTTGAGATAATCAAGAAAGAAGAGTATTGCTAGAGGGGAGAAGAGATACAAAGACTGGCCCCGGGGTACTTGTCCCTAACACGTCTTTAGAGGTTAAGTAAGGAAATGGGAGTTAGCAAAGGAGACTGGGAAGAAACAGTTAAGAAGGCGAAGAGGGCAACCAGGTAAGTGCAGTGATCGACAATCGAAGAGGAGAGTGTGTGAGGGAGACTGAGTGTCCATCACAATCCATTCTCTCCTTCTTCCATGGAATCAGAGTAGCAGCTGGGCATATGCCCACCCACCGAACCACTGTATTTACAAGCCGTGTGGCACCAAGCTGTAGCCCATGCGATTATGTGGAATGTGAGTAGAATGGCATGTGCCATTTCCAAGCTATATCCTTACCACGTGACAAACACACTCTCTCCTGCTCTTTCCGCAACTTCTGTCAGGTAGATAAGAACAACACACTAGAGCAGAAACAAGAGGTAGAGAAACAAGAAAGAAGGGCGAGGAACAGAGCAAACGATGGACTGTTGTGTGAGACAGAAATGTATATCTTTATTCTTTAAAACACCTTATCGTTGGGAATGCAAGCTGGTGCAGCCACTCTGGAAAACAGTATGGAGGTTCCTCAAAGAACTCAAAATAAAACTACCCTATGACCCAGCAATTGGACTACTAGGCATTTATCCACGGGATACAGGTGTGCTGTTTCGAAGGGACACATGCACCCCCGTGTTTATAGCAGCGCTATCGACAATAGCCAAAGTATGGAAAGAGCCCAAATGTCCATTGACTGATGAATGGATAAAGAAGATGTGGTATATAAACACCATGAAATATTACTCAGCCATGAAAATGAATGAAATCTTGCCATTTGCAACTACGTGGATGGAACTAGAGGGTATTAGGCTAAGTGAAATGAGTCAGTCAGAGAAAGACAAAAATCATCTGACTTCACTCATATGAGGACTTTAAGAGACAAAACAGAGGAACATAAGGGAAGGGAAACAAAAATAATATAAAAACAGGGAGGGGAGAAACATAAGAGACTCATAAATATAGAGAACAAACAGAGGGTTACTGGAGAGGGTTACCGGAGAGGGGTTGTGGGAAGGCTGATGGGCTAAATGGGGAAGGGGCATTAAGGAATTTACTCCTGAAATCATTGTTGCACTATATGCTAACTAATTTGGATGTAAATTAAAAAAATAAAATTAAAAAAAATAAAACACACTATCATTAAAGCTCTTTGTTCTTTAAACCACTGTATTGTTTTAGCTGTACTTTAGTGAATTCAGACATTACGACTAAAAGTGGGGTTCTTCCCAATTCAACCAATATACATAGCACTGGCTTGTTGTTCAGGCAGCAGGTGGCCTGGATATGTCAAGAAGCTAGTGACCTATATAATGCTGTGGCAAACATTTGCTAAAGTTGTTGCCTACAACAAATTAGTTTCATCAGCTCAAAAGTTACCTTTGCTGCTTATTTCTAATCACCTCTCTCCACACTCCCTATCTCTGAAAACTACTGATTTATTATCTGTCCCTACAATTTTGCCTTGTCCAGAATGTTCTATAAAAGCAATTACATAGCATGTACTATTTTAGATCCGACTTTTATGTAGAATTTTAGGTCTGGCTTCCTTCACTCAGAAAAGTGCACGTAAGATTCTCCCATGTGGTTTTTCTTCCTTTTCACTTCTCAGTCGTACTCTGTGGTAGGGATGTGCCGTATTTTGTTCATTTACCAGGTAAAGGACATCGGGATTGTTCGCAGTTTAGAGTGATGGTGAATAAAGCTGCTGTAGACATCTGCATGTGAATTTTCATACCAGTATGTTTTTATTTATTTTGAGTTAGATTTCTGGATAATATGGCAAATGTATGTTTAAGTTTATAAAAAGTTGCCAAGCTGTTTTCTACGGCGATGGTACTATTTTTCATTCTTATTGGCAACGTGTAAGAGTTCTAAGTGGTCCGCATCCTTGTCAGTATTTGGTATTGTCAGGGTTTTTGTTGTTGTTGTTGTTATTGTTTTTAATCGGTAATTGTAACAGGTGTATTGTCATATCTCGTTGTGCTTTTAATTTGCATTTCCAGAATTATTAATGATGCTTATTTGCCATCCATATATCTTCTTGGGCAAGGTGTCTATTTATATCTTTCTTCCACTTTTAATTGGGTTATTACTTGTTTTCTTGTTGCTGAGTTTTGAGAGTTCTTTCTGTAGCCTGGACACAAATCCTAGGTCAGAAATATGACTTTCAAATATTTTCCCCATTCTGTGGCTTGAGTTTTTGTTCACAGACACATCTTTACGGCATAAATTTTTTCAACTTTGAAAAATACCAAATTATTGATTTTTAAAAAATGGATTGTGTTTTTGGTGTCATGTATGAAAACTCATTACCAACTAACCCAAAGTCAAAAAGATTTTCTCTTATATTTTCTTCTGGGAATTTTATAATTTTATGTTTTACATTTAGGTCTGTGATCCATGTTGAGGTATTTTTTGTAAAAGTTTAAAAAGCAGCTTGGGGGCGCCTGGGTGGCGCAGTCGGTTAAGCGTCCGACTTCAGCCAGGTCACGATCTCGCGGTCCGTGAGTTCGAGCCCCGCGTCAGGCTCTGGGCTGATGGCTCGGAGCCTGGAGCCTGTTTCCGATTCTGTGTCTCCCTCTCTCTCTGATCCTCCCCCCGTTCATGCTCTGTCTCTCTCTGTCCCAAAAATAAATAAACGTTGAAAAAAAAAAATAAAAAGCAGCTTGAAGCTCATTCTTTTGCATATTGATGATGTGGTAAGCAGAATTCTAACATGTTCCCCTCAAAATATCCCGCCCTAATCCTTGGGGCTGTGAATATTATTATATAATATACCCTGATTATTTTAGTTTACATGATGTGAGGCATTATGCAGATGTCATTAAGGTTACTAATAAGTTGGCATTCAGATTTATCAATAGGACAATTATCTTGGCGGACTTGATCTAATTTACTAACTAGAGTACAGTATTTGTATGCTTATTTTTGTCTGTAGCCGTACGGTATGCAGACAAAATGCTATCTTTCCCAAGCCCTTTAAGAGTAGAATGTTTTCTCCATCTGGCGGCAAAAGAGGAAGTCCCAAAGATTCTAAGCATGAGAAGGATTTAATATGAGGTTTCTCATGTGAAGATAGAGTGCTGTACGTGACAAGCGTTGCAGCCGGCCTATAGAAGCCAGCAAGAAAAGGAAACCCCAATTCTGCAACTTGTGAGGAATTGGATTCTGCCAACAACCATGTGAACGTGAATGCAGATTCTTCCCCAGAGTCTCCAGATGAGGACCCAGTACAGCCATTTCAACCTTGCGAGTTCTCGGACGTATGTGAATATTTTCACTAATACCTTACTGTTTAATTATCAGAGGTGCCTCCCTCTTGCCTTTCCCGGGTAAAGACTATTTTGTTATGATATGTTAACATTTTTATATATATTGCTGGACTTGATTTTTGGATATTTTTGCATTTTTGTTTATGAGGGATATTGGCTTGTAGTAGGCTTATAGCAAATCTGGAAATGGGATATATGAGTCCTTTGACTTTGTTCTTTTTCAAGTGTTTAAAATTGTTTTTTAACATTTACTTATTTTGAGAGAGCGAGCGAGCGAGAGAGAGCAGCAGAGGAGCAGAGAGAGAGAGAAAGAGAGAGAATCCCAAGCAGGCTCCATGCTGTCAGCACAGAGCCCTGTGAGGGGCTCAAACTCTTTGATCACGACCTGAGCAGAAACCAAAAGTTGGTGGCTTAACCGACTGAGCTACCCAGGCACCCTACCCCCAAAAGTGTTTTTGCTAATCTAGTTTCTGTGTCTTTCTGTACTAAAATCAGGCTGATAATGTTTACAAAAAAAGCCTGCTGAGATTTTTGACTGATATTGCAATGAATCTATAGATTGATTTGAGAAGTCATAGGTTAGTAATATTGACTCTTCTAATTTATGAACATGTGATATTTCTCTACTTCTTTAAATCTTCTTTGATTTCCTTGAACAGTGCTTTTACTTTTAAGCAGATAGATCTTACACATTTTATTATTTAAAAAAATGATTATTTATTTATTTTGCGCGCGCGAGAGAGAGCATGCATGCGAGTGGGGGGAGGGGGCAGAGAGAGAGGAGAGAGAATCCCAAGCAGCCTCTGCAGTGACAGCAGCGAGCCTGACATAGGGCTCAATCCCACAAACCCAGGTGAGATCTTGACCTGAGCTGAAATCAAGAGCTGGATGCTTAACCAGCTGAACCACTCAGGCTCAGTTATTGTTAGTATATACAAATATATCTGATTTGTGTATATTGACCTTGCTTTCTGCAACCTTGGTAAACCCACTTATTAGTTCTATCATATTTTTGTAGATTTTGGGGGCATTCTTTATGTGGACAATTATGTTGTCTGTGATAAATATAGTCTTATTTTTTCTTTTCCAATCTGTATACACTTTATTTCTTTTTATTGCATTATTGCACTGATTGGAGCGTCCAGTATGATGCAGAATATGTTTAGTGAGAGAAGATATCTTTGTCTTGTCCCCAATCTTAAGAAGAAAGCAATTTAGATGTTAGCTGCAGCATGTTTTTGATTTCATTTTTTTTGGATTCCCTTTATCAGAGTGAAGGACATTTTCTTATATTCCTAGAGATTTTTAAGTCACTAATGTGTTGAATTTTGTCAAAGACTTTTTCTACATCTATTGAAATGATTATGTGGGTTTTCTTAATATAACGAATTACACTGATGGATTTTTAAATGTTGAGCCAGTCTTGTATCCCTCAGATAAACAACATTTGGCTATGACATATTAAATTTTTATATATTTCTGGATAGTATTTGCTAATACTTTTTTGAAGATTTTTGTGTCTATGTTCATGAGGGATATTGACTTGTAGTTTTCTTTTCTTGTAATGTCTTTGGTTTTGGCATTAGGGTAATGATGGCCTCATTAAATTAGCCGGGAAATATTTCTTTCCTTTCTGTTTTCCAGTATAGATTGTGTAGAATTTGTATGACTTTTTACTCAAATAATTGATAGAATTAACCAGTGAAATCATTCAAGCTTGGAGTTTTCTTTGTGCAAAAGTGTTTAACTACAAATTCAATTTCTGTAGACACAGGACCATTCTGATTATTTATTTCTTTTTGAATAAATTTTGGTAGTTTGTGTCTTTCAAGGAATTAGACCCTTATGTCTAATAAATTGTTGAAATTTGGGGCATAGAATTATTTATAGCATTATTTTATTGTTATTTTGTCTATTGGATCAGGAATGATATGTTCTCTTTCATTCCTGATATAGGCAAATTATAATTATTGCTTTATCTGCATCCAACAAATGTTGTTATATTGTAGTTTAAATTTTTTTCAGCTTAAAGTGTTTTAAAATTTCTTCCAGACGTCCTATTTGAATCATGGGTTACTTAGAACTGTGTCCTTTAATTTCCAAATATTTTGAGAGTTTTTTCCAACATCTTTTTGCTATCGATGGCTAGTTTAATTCCTTTATGATCAGAGAAGATACCTTGTATTATTTCCATTACTTTAAGTTTGTCAATGTCTGTTTTATGGCCCAGAATGTAGGCAATTGTGCTGAATGTTCTGAAAGCAATTGAAAAAATGTATATTTTACTATTGTTGTAAGTGCTGAGTTTTATACAGCTTCAAATCAAAAGTCCTTGTACAAATTATGTTGCTCAGCATCTTGGAATAGACAGTTATAAAGACCAAAACTGTACGCCTTTTGGTTGAAGCTATAGTTAGTGGAAGAAACAAACGTGGTTAGTGAGGCAATGCTGTAATATGGGGAAAAGGAAAGATGTTCTTTTCAAAGCGGTCTTTTCCAAAAGCTGGCGTGTGACTCTGTCAGGTTTTCCTACTTTCTACCCAGATTATAACTCTGTTTCTCCCCATGATCGGGGATACCTGACCTCAACTTGTTACTGTCTTAAGTATCGTGCAGGGTCTTGGGATCAATTCTGGCCTGAGGTGATGGCGAGATGTAAGCAGTGTTACCCATCGTGGATTCTGGGCACGGGGGCTTGATTATTGTCGTCTGTGCTTCCAGGAAGTCTAAGTTGTGCTGAGAGGTCCACTGCTGAGCGTGATCACAGTACAGCACGACAGGACCCCAAGGGAATCCTTGATGATGGTACATCTCCTGCAGAGGGTGCGCTTGGCACCCAGAAACTGTAACGTCTAGAGTCAGGTAATTAATTAACTTAGCAAAGCCCTCACTGCTTTAAGAACTGGCAACATCTTTGAACAGCAGACAGCACTTTGGAGCGATGCATCTGGAAAACTGCAAGCCCCAAAATACATCTGTTTCCATTGTTATAGAAAGATAAACAGGACCAGATTCAAGGCACTGTGGGAAAAAAGTTCTTGCTTGTCTGCTTATTGTTTGCTGCTTTTCTGGAGGAAGAAATGTCAGGGATGTGTCAAATAGAGAGGACAAACTGGTATACAGTGCATTCATCTCAAATATTTCCTGTGAAGAATAAAAATGGGGCTACCTCAACATGACAGGAAAAGGAGCAGCTGTTCATTCATTCATTCATTCATTCATATTTGCCCACATTGTATCAAATTCTAGAACATTAAGAAGCTCACACTTTGCATTGTGGCTTTGGGGGCTTTTTGTATAAAATGTAGCTTTTTGTATAAAAAGTTGTCCTTTTTTAAGTTTATTTATTTTGAGAGAGAGAGAGGGAGAGAGAGAGAGAGAGAGGGAGGGAGAGGAGGGGCAAGAGAGAGGGAGACACAGAATCTGAAGCAGGCTCCAGGCTCTGAGCTGTGAGTGCAGATCCTGACATGGGGCTTGAACCCACGAACCTTGAGATCATGGCCTGAGCCGAAATCTGATGCTTAGCTGACTGAGCCACCCAGGCGCCCCTGTCCTTTTTGATGGTAGTCTGGTTATGCATGTTTTTAGGATATGCTAGCCTTTCCATGAAAAACTTCATTAGGTTGATTGACAATAGATACATCTAATGTTTTTTAAGAGCGTTTGACATTTTCGACCCACATGATGTATTGGGAATGATTTGGGACTTGCTATTTGAAGAAGCATTTGCTTTTATTTGCCTGAAGATGACTGGTCTGACTGGTTTTTTTGGACTGAATTAACTGGAAGTTTTGGCATGCTGATGAAGTCAGAAATGGCCAAACAATCTTGAAGAGCAACATGATTTTTTCCTTCTGAGGTAAAATTACGAGGTCGCAGTCTGCAAGCGATCTTTCAAATCTTTTCAGCCGGGAGCCATCGGGTAAATGGAGTTCCTGGTTCAAATTGGACTTTTTTGGAAGAGAGAGTGAGTCTTCTCTGTTCACTCTGCTGGCTGCACATTGGCCAAGCCCAGATTGAAGAGCTATTAGTCATGTCTGACTGGAAAGCACATACTGCGTCCATGGTCTTCAAGGTGATGTATGGGCATCCGATATGCTCTTTGTTTCCCCTGACAATTCCCAACACTTACTTTTCACCCAGCGTCAGATAATCAAGGATCCAGGGATTGGGGGCTGTCACTTACTCCGGTGATGGATCTGTCTTAAACCAGAGGATCAGCAGGGCCTAATGAATCAGCCCAGGGAAGAATGTTCCAGTTGGAGACAGAGATCCCGACTGCCAACCAAACCACGTGCCGTTCCCCTCGCCCGACCAGCAAGGGCTTTGGGCAAATGCCTCATAAAACCCGGGGACAGCTCGAACCGAGGAGGTGCGTGTGTTTGAAGGCTCTCATGACAATTTCTCCCCCTTTGAAACTCCGCTCCACATTTGTGACCCCCTGCTTCTCCTGGCCACTGAGTCAGCAGAGATGAAAGCCAGTGGGTTTTTCACCGGCAGGGTAAATAAATGAGGACTCAGGAAAAAGAACAACTTCTTGTGTGCTTTCCCGCACAGCTTCTGGGCATTCAGCACTAAATTGAAAGAGAGTACAAACGATGCAGAAAATATGACCGAGATCACCCTGGGCGAGCAGAGCTTCCTTTTATTGCATGGAAAAGTTGGTAAGAAATATTCCACTAGAGGGGAAACACTCCTCAAACAGACCCAAATTATCTGTCCTATGGTACTGAACCTTTTTTATATACATCCATATATTTACTTATTTGTGGGGAATGCTAAAACCACAGAGTTCCTGTTTGCTCTGTTTCTTAGGGATAAAGTTATTCTGTGGTCAGAGACACCTAAGACCATTAGGCACGCACACTGCAGATCTGAAGAAGGTCTATTTACCCGAGCTTCCAGGAAAAATATTGACAAGGCAGTAAAAATACTTTCCTTGATTACTCAACCTTGTATTTTAAACCTAAAATTACAGGAACTTTTCTCTTTTAGTCATTTATTTTTAGCTTCTCTATTTTTCCACCTTTTTGGGTTCTTTTGGCTCACCTTTTAAAACATGGTCTATTTATACTGACTCTGCAAATCGAGGAATAGCAAAGCCTTTACAGCGCTGTCACTGTTTCCCTCTGACTTGTTCTCAAGCTACTCAGGGACAAGTGAATCTCAGCTTCTGGAGATAAAGGGATAAAGGAGGGTTTATTCCAGAGTGGAAAGAAACTTCTGGAAGTCCTTCAGTGATGGCTTCCGGGAGAGACACCGCGTTAGCTCTTTCTTCTTTCCCTTTTGACCAGAGGTCGTAAATCATTAAAAGCTGATGGGGAGGAGTTGAGTCTGACTTTATCAACAGCATACAGAAGGACTTCCCTTGACTTGGTTATGAGGCTCCAGAAATAAGAGATCCAGACAATTCTGTCTTCCCCGACCACTTGCTACAATGCTCCTATCCCATTATCTCCATCCATGACCCTGTTTTATTTTTATGAATTGCACTTTCTGAAAAATCACTGAAAAAATTCTGAAATTTATATGTGATTCTGAAAAAATCACATATACTTATTTGATGACTCCTTTATTATTTGTGAGTTTCGCCAGACTCTAAGCGCCAGGAAGGTAGCCTCCCTGACAGCATGGGTTTTTTTTTTTTTTTTTCAATAAAACATGCTTTTATCCTTGAACGAATATGTCAAAGTGTGGTTGGTTGAGTTGCATTTTTAAATCTGTTTATTGATTCACAACAGTCAATGCTTATTTCTCTCTCGTTTCTAATTGACAGAGGCTCCTCTCCCCAAGTCTGGAAGGTTAGATGGGGCTGGTCACAGCTGGAGAAAACTGCTCACAGAGATGATGTCACTGATGCTGAGTCCTCCTGCCTTTGAATCACCGCTGTATGATAAACTTTTGCCGAGTCCTCTCAAGGTTAAGTTCTGCTTTTAAAACTTTCTGGGGCCCCCGATGGTGCTTCTGCTGCTTCAACTTGCCAGTTTATAGTTTATATATTATTGTGTTTGTCTACTTTATATCCTGCCATAGAAATACATACACTTCTGGCTAAGCGGCCATCTAGAACATACAGAGGACCTTGACAGAGTTAAAGAAGAATTGAGTCACCTGATGATGAAACTCAGCTGCTCGCTCCTGGAATGAGTAACTGCTGCTCAGGAGAGATGGGCAGCCAGGTGGGTGGGGAGGAAAGGCGTTGCTATTTAGCATTGGAAAACCCCAAGGGAAGACTTTCTGAAAATGAGACAATGCCTCATTAGCTGTTGGAGATGAAGGCACGTTGTGGATTGCCCACTTGAAAGTTGTATTCTCCAAACCACAGAATCTGAAGTTTAGAAGTGGCCTGAGACCCTGTCTCAATTTCTTCCCATCATGCAGCATATTGTTGGGCCTTTTCCCCTCACTGACGGCTGGCTATGCTTGGGGAATGCCCAACCTGGGCAACATCATTGGGAAAGCAAATCTGGGGCCGCAGGAATTAAAATGCAAGCATAGAATTCATTGAGATGATAAGCAGACGTTACTGGGGATATCTGTCCAGCTACTCTTTTTTTTTTTTTTTTAATTTTTTTTTTTAACGTTTATTTATTTTTGAGACAGAGAGAGACAGAGCATGAACGGGGTAGGGTCAGAGAGAGAGGGAGACACAGAATCTGAAACAGGCTCCAGGCTCTGAGCTGTCAGCCCAGAGCCCGACGCGGGGCTCGAACTCACAGACCGCGAGATCATGACCTGAGGCGACCCTGTCCAGCTACTCTTATGTATAATAAACATGGTATAAAGTTGATAATACTTAAATACCAATAAAGAACATTAACTGAGCATTTACTATGTGACATACACTGTTCAAGGTACTCCAAAGCCTTTTCTTACTCACTTCTCACAACATCTGAGATAGATACTCTAATTATTATCCACATTTAAAATGGAGGAAATGGGGGGTGCCTTGGTGGCTCAGCCCATTAAGTGTCTGACTCTTGATTTCGGCTCAGGTTATGATCTCACGGTCTGAGGGTTCAAACCCTGTGTCGAGCTCCTTGCTGACAGTGTGGAGCCTGCTTGGGATTCTCTCTCTCCCTCCTTCTCTGCCCCTCTCCCTTCCCCCTATCCCTCTCCCTCTCTCTATCTCTCAAAATAAATAAATAAACTTAATTTTTTTAATGGAGGAAGCGAAGATTCAGAGAAGTTAACTTCCCCGTGACCACCATGATCTGAAACCAAAGAGATTTCTTCAGAGCCCATTGAGGACGCTTCCAGTCCCGACAATGACTGAGGAGTTGTTTGCACAGCCTGTGAAGTACCTTACCAAAATGAGTCATTCTCATTCAGCTTCGAAGATTTGGCCACTTTTCTATTTTCGAATCCACAAATATTATAATTTCCACAAGAAACCTCAGAGGTCCCATTTCTGGCTCAGGAGAGGGTTAACACATTCTGCCCAAGCTCTCCCAGCACTGGGCTTCATTCATGTTCCACAATGTAGCATGTTCTGTTTATTAGTCTGCTCCACATCGTTAAAGGAAACTCACACACCAAGTTAGCTGAACCCCGGCCATGTGGTGTTGCAGTGACCTTGACCTCATTTCCCCCTTAAACTCTTGGTCTTGATCAATTCCCAGAACCCAAAGTTCTGTAGCGGAGACTAAAACAAACGGGGGTGTTTCAGTGGTTTGCTTCCACAAGGAATCAAGTGCTCTCTTTTGATGCGTCTCTTGACATCCATTCACCAAGCATTAAAAAACGAAACAAAACAAAAACAAATTAAGTTTCCAGGAGAAAATGAGTGGAGGTTTTTGAATAGCAAATTTATGTGATATGCACATAAAAACTGCATACATTCTATGACTTGAGACATGTTGGGATGAACCTTGCTCCCAGCATATTTCCCTTTTGCCTCTGCCTGATTCCACTACAGCTTAATGCTTTGGAGATCGTTTGGTTCTGTTTGAGAATCCAAAAGTAAATGTCTCTTGGAGAGGTGATACAGGAAACTGCTGTCAATCTTTAACATCCTTTTGTGATGCGGTTAATTAATCCTAGAGGAGTTGGGTTATAGAATCAGTAAGGTTTCATCAGGAGAGATCGAAACGGAGAAGGAAAAGGTAACTTTGGCTCAGAGGAGCCGAGCTGGTGGAAGAGACCTGGCAGAATGGGCCACTGGAGGCTCCAGTCAGTGCCCTTGAGGAGGGCACCAGCCACCTGAAGGAAAGGGTTCTTAATGCCCAGGCTTTGGACCCCTTCTGCTGGGCTTTCTCCCTGAACTGGGAAAGGGTTCTTAATGCCCAGGGTCCTTCTGCTGGGCTTTCTCCCTGTTCCTGGTCTCAGCTTTCCTCATTCCTATTTGAATAATGACCTTCAACATGTGCCAGTAGGAAGCTGGGCCTGAAACTTTATTTAACTCGAAGAGAAAGTAGATGAAAGGGGTGTGCCCCTATAGGAGGAAACAGAAATGCCGATAATGTAGCAGATAGCAAGCACTGATGTTAGGGAATGAATAGATGGACATAATGGAATAATTAATGGAATAAGAATAAACTCTATCCATCTTTCAACAGGTCCTGCCCTAATTTATATAAACAGCTATTTGTCTGTATTTATTTTCTCTGTTCCTAAGTCTTTCGAACAGGAAAAGATTATGATCTAGCTAAGGAAATATAAAGAAGTCCTTCTTAGATCTGGAGGAAATGCCAGTTGACCTTCAAAGTATTCTATTATTCTTAAAATCCAGATAAATGGAAACTCTCGATAAAGGTATGGTGTTCTTGCCAAATCTGCAGCTTTAGGTACTGGGGGGGTTTCTTAACCTATTAATATGTTAAGGGAGTTTGAGTTGGCTGTGACTAGTATACCAAGCACCTGGCACATGGATTCTTTTTTTCTTTTTTTTTAAGTTTATTTATTTATTTATTTTTGAGAGAGAGATAGAATGTGAGCAGGGGAGGGTAAGAAAGAGGGAGAGAGAGGATCCCAAGCAGGCTCCACGCTGTCAACACAGAGCCCGACGTGGGGCTCAAACTCACGAACCAAGAGATCGTGACCTGGGCCCAAACCAAGAGTCCGACGCTTAGCTGACTGACCCACCCAGGTGCCCCATTGATTATCGATCATTGTTATTTGAATGAATGAATACATGGCAAACAAATCCCTCATTTTGTGGTCTGTCTTTGGGGCTAACTGATCTTGAACTTAATTGTTTACAATGGATGGGAGAGATGAATGGCAGAGTGCAGTGGATTGTTGGTAAAGATATCCACAAACAGCTAAAAGTTTGTACCCCTTTACCCTCATGCCTTTTTCACTCAGCACCCTCCACCATGCGTCTCGGGCAATCGCCGACTGAGTTTCTATAAGACAGCTCTGTCTTTTCTAGAACTGCGTGAAATGAAATGATATACCATAGCCTCATTTACTGGCAATTTCTTTCATTTGACGTAATGAATGTGAGATTCATTAGTGTCAGTGCATCATCTGTCGGCATTTCTTTTGAGAAAGGGTTTCTTTCCCCTCATTTTAGAGAGGAGGAACTCAAATTCCAAGAGGTGGTGGTTTTTTTTGAAGGTCTCAGTTCGTAAGTCAACCAGGCCAGGACTCCCACATGGATCTCATGTATCCTGGTTCACTTTTATCATGATGCTGCTCCTGGTGCTGATCTGAGAGGAAGAGAACACTCACTCCCACTTTGTTGGACATTAACCATGTGACGAAGGCACGCCGAGCGCGAGGAGAGAATGTTCTGAGAGTCTGATACAGGCGTGACTCTTTGGCTACAGGATGAGTACCTGACCTAGCAAAGCCAATCAGAATTCTTCACCTGGAGTTTTCAGTGGAAATAAGGAAGAGGGTAAAACCATTTCTATTGTTAAAAGCTGTGGAGTTTGAAGCCCAGGACTAGCCACCGGCCATGCTTCCTGCACTATGGGAGAAATCTGAACTAAAAGAGAAAAAAGGGGGGCGCCTGGGTGGCTCAGTCGGTTAAGCGTCCGACTTCGGCTCAGGTCATGATCTCGCGGTCCGTGAGTTCGAGCCCCACATCGGGCTCTGTGCTGACAGCTCAGAGCCTGGAAGCCTGTTTCAGATTCTGTGTCTCCCTCTCTCTCCACCCCTCCCCTGTTCATGCTCTGTCTCTCTCTGTCTCAAAAATAAATAAACGTTAAAAAAATAAATAAATAAAAAATAAAAAATAAATGAAAGAGAAAAAAGGGAACGCACAGAGTAAAGCAAAGATAAGGGATACAGAAATAAAGTCTTGGCTTTTTTTGATGCTCTGATTCCACTTGTTTTTGTGGGCCAACCTCTTTGTTCTTCCAATAAATTGGTTATTTAACCCTCTCTTTGGTAACCCGAGGTGTTTCAGTATCGACCAATACATTCCTTCTAAGTTGAGTTAGGTTTCTGTCACTAGCAATCAAAAGAACCCTGAGCTACACAGAGCGCTTAAAAAGATTAAGTTGGAATTCATCATTTGCATGCTATTGCCACATCTTGAAAAAAATCCGGTTTTCTTAGTAACTCTAGTTAAAAATATTGCATCTGTATTGTGCCAGGGAGAATGACAACACTGTGTTTACCTTCTCAAACAAGTTGTTCATCTGGCATATACAGACGTTGAAATATTAAAGTGCATCCCAGGAGAAAAACCTAGCTCTGTGAGGTCTATGGGTGATAAAATATATTATATAAATACTCTGTGTTGAAGATCAGCACATTCTCTTCATTTTTTTTTTTCCTGCTGGGAGTTCCACATTTTTATGGGAAATGACCTGGCCCACTCTAACAACTGTGAGTAAAACTGTTGGGGGATACTTTCTCCGATTCTTCTATCATTTGCAGGTAGTGAATAACGTCTTGTGTGTCTCAAGATCCGATTTTCAGAAGTAGAATACTTGCGCGTGAGAAAGGCTGGAGGCAATTGATCTCCCCTTTAGGCAGAATATATGTCAACAGCAAAATAAGTCCTCTCTATCTCATGCAAAGAAATTCCCCTTTTTTGAGGACCAGTGCCCAGGAATGCTATCAGTGCCCCCAAGAGAACTCTATGAGCAACAGAAGTGAACCGTTGGCTGAGTCTGTCTCTGCTTTGCTTTTCATTATTCTAACTCTTCTTTCCGATTTTAGTCTGTCCTTTGCTTAGCTGCTTTTTCCTCCTATCCTTGTTTCCCTTTTCTCTTCCTTCCCTTTCCCCCAGGGCTTATTGAGTGTGGAGACAAGTCTCCATTTCTCCTCATTAAACTCATTTGCGAACTGGAGGGGTGACCTTGCCGCCTGTTCACGTGCAGGGGGAGCATTTAGCAGTTTCCACTTTGGACTTCCGTCCAGCGTGTCAGAACGCTCAAAGGGTAAATGTATGAGGAAGAGAAGATAATTGAATTACAGATTTCTATTGTGTTCAAGATGTTAGCGCTTCACCCATGTAGCAATTCCTGATTGCTTAAGAGGTCCCTGGTATGTTTTTGGCAAGTGAAGACCTTTACATGTGCCTGGCTCTGGTCCAGGGGACAGGCACAGCTCTGGGATCACTTAACTACTCATCTGCCTGCATTTTCTCGCAATTCCTTAGAAAGAAAATTGAAAACAAGGAGAGAGAAAGAAAAGGGGTGTTGACCTTGATGACCAAAAAAATTCCTTTTTGATGAATTCCAAGATAAACTTCCAGATAAGACACTCTTCAATGGGATACTTGCACAAAATAAGATCCAACACAGGCTTTCTCTAAACAGAAAACGAACAAGCAAACAAAAAGACTTTGACTTTTGGAAATGGGTGTGTGTGTTCGCGTGTGTATGTTTGATTTCATTTTGTGAACTTAATGGTGACCTTTGATGACTTTCAAATCTGCCTAGGATGAGGAATAAATGAATAACACAGAATAGAGGTTGTTTTAAATGATCTGATTTAGAATGCACCTGTGAGGTAAAAAGAATGAACACCCAAACCGGCTTAAAACGTTAAAAATGATTATTATTTTGTTTAAAACGATTTTACAAATATAAATTACCATGCAATTTATATGTTAATAGAATACAATATGTATTAATACAATTATGTACATTTTTACATTATTTTTACATTACCATGCAATTTATATGCTAATACAATAGATTTTACAATATATTTTAAATTACCATACAATTTATAAGTTAATACAATACAGTATGTATTAATACAATTATGTACATTTTTACATTATTTTTACATTATTATGTACATTAATACAATTATGTAATTAATACAATATGTATTAATTACATATAGACAAGATGAGAATTCGGACTTCCAGATAGAGAGAGAAATGAGGGGAGAATAGAAGATCCTAGGAAGACACATGGGTCTGTCTGTGTCTTTGGGGATCCAAGTTTCTTGTTTCTCCTCAATAGGAACCATATCTGCTTTCAGTCTTTTGGGGGGTCTCCCATGAATGGCTGCATCTGCCCCAGGAGCTAGAAAGAACAAGCATTGTGTTCATTTGACTCAGGGCATGCTGTTCCCTTTGCTCTGCAAAAAGAGTGGTTCCCTTCCTCCTTTTCCATCCGGTCACATATCAAGTACAACAGCTTGCACATCAAATTCGAAAAAGAAAAGGATCAGGAACAGTAATTGAACTTGGCGGTGAGTGACAAGTGCATGGTGGGATGGACGGTTCCCTGAAGCTGAGAAAGAAAACTGGCTTGTTTTCTCTCCTGCTTTAGAGTTAGCACCCCAATCATCTGAGGCACAGTCGTGGAATAATCTTAGAACAGGGTAGAATATTTCAATCTGGACCATCGGTGGAAAATTTGAAGGAGAAGAAGGGGATGAAGGTGGAAGATGCTTGAGTCACTTACAACTTTGTGTGAACTGGCTTAATGGGCACTTTGTCCCCAAATACCTAGCCCAGAGCTTAATGGGTACCTTTCTCCCAAACACCTAGCCCATTGACATTGAGGACATAGGAGGGCTTTAGGGAGAATAGTTCCAAGCGTAAGACATAATTTTGATCATGGAGTCCTTCGAGGTTGGATGGTGTTAAGTGGGTGGTGAAGGGTCCAGATAAAGGCTTTGGAGCATATGCAGATCAGAGACTAAAAGGGGCCATTGAGTTGTAGACAAAGTGGCAACAGCTGAGGAGGAGAAAATAGAACGTAAAGCAGGAGAGAGAGTCAACAAAGGAGGCAAACAATGGCCCATCTAAATCTGCTTGGGTTGCTGTTGCTCTGCTGTTATCCCTGCTGTGGTTACTAGAAAATTGTTCTTTGTTTCCATAAATGCTTGTTTTACTCTTTCCTCTATACTGAACGTGCTGTAAAGGCTGGGCCATGTGCTGCGTAGGACTTTTGTCTTCTGCCGTCATCTCTCTTTCTCATCCATGGCAGGATACAAATTTGCCAGGAGCAAAATGAGTACTCCATAACACTTAGTAAGGGTTTGACCAGAGAGGGCTAAAGGACCCAGTACCAAAGCGGGAAAACTGGAATGCATCAATAATGCATTTTGAAGAAAACACTGTTTCTCCTTGACCCTTTTTTCCAAGGGTATTTTTCTTCAATGTCCATGTGCCGTTAAGAGATGTTATAAAAAGAGACAAAGAGGTAAAACGAATGCTCTTTCTCTAATTCTCGGATACTCTAGAATTTGTCGTCAGTAGAGCCAAGAAAATCATCAGCTTTTTGGGTCAATGGTTCCTGGGAGCGACCTTGCCTTCTCATCTGCTTGTGGACTCTTGCTTTGTGAGCCTGTGTCACTGATGAAAAACTCCTGAGGCACCCGCAGGACTATGAATGAAACTGTGCCAAAAAGAAGATGTCAGGCAAGGTGTGCGGGGGCCACTTTTTTTCTCTGCACACGATGTTTTCTAAGCCACATAATACTGATCTAAACTGTGATGGAAACTAAGACCTAGTTCAACGTGACAAGGTTCTGAAAACATCACCTCTGACAAAGGGTGGAAGTGAAGTTCAACCCTCAGAAGAGCACTGAAGCACCGTAACTGGGCAAGTAAAGAACAGTTGAAGCCGCCCCTCAACTTGATAGTTATATGAGCCTTTTCTCATCAGCCACCAAAAATTTTATGGAGCAGCCAACTTTCCCGGTTGGGGGAGTGACAGACTGGAGGGCACCAAGCACAAGTTTATGGGAGCCATAGAGAAAAATGGTGTTGGGGTTTTTTCTTTCTCTTTTTCCCTCCACCTACCCTTTTTGTTTAGCTTAGCTCATTCTGAAGCGTACCATAGAAAAGGCCTTGATTATCAAATGTAATATTCATGTAAGATTGTGCTGTTCAGCCTCATATTGGGGAGTATACAGGGCTTCAGTGTTCCTTAATAAATTACCTCTTCGTGTAGCAATTAACCCCCTTCTGTGAAGGTTCAGTGTTTCCTTGGGCCTGTGCCAGTGCTAACAGCTATGGCTTAGCATTCTTTTTAATGGGCTGCAATTACTGCTGAGAGCGGGGAAACATAAAATATTAACACTTAAGCATCTTTTACACTTCTTTGAACGTTAGATTATGTTGAAAATATAACTGACTTTTCATTCTTAAACCTGATATTTGCTTAGAATTCCACAGGACCCATGAAAATGTTTCGGTAAGTGGTTTCTGTTGATTTATTAACTCTCGTGAAAGCTTAATGGAAATCCCTTGCCACCAAATATTGAATATGTTTTATGCATGCTTACAAAAGACTTGTTTACCAGTTCAACGGCTTTCTCACATTTTACAGAAGATAAATGACTTGGCACACAACTTGATGTGAGTCCCAGTTTTTCTCCTTCCATGCCATCTGTTGGGGACAGAGGGGAATGAAGCCTCCAAGCATCCAACAATTGTACAGGTCAAGTTGCATTGGGCTCTCCACTACGCATGTATTCACTATTATCTTTGCTCTAGTTACTTTTCCCTTTTATGGTATTGCCTGTTGATACGAAGATCTCACGAAATAAATGATGCGGGAATGTTAGTAATCTCTACGCTACTTAGTATTCTTTACATAATAAGTACATGTAGAATGATACATATGTACATCTATGTATAATATACGTGTTGTATCATTACATATACTATATATATGGTATATGCACAGAACATATGTAGTATATATACGATACTTGCAGTGTATATGTAGTGTGCATGTTTAGTGTGTGTGCATATATAGTAGGCATACATGATATATATTATATATAATATACACACTATGTATACTATATAGAGAAGACACTAATAAGTAATGTACCTATATATAACACATACATGTCTGCTTCTAAAACTATGAAATAATAGAGCTAAAAGAGCTATAACTAATTTTAAGAGATTATATGAATTCATTCCGTGATTTCAGATAGTTAAGTCTAAATCCATTAAGATCAATTTATTTTCTTCTTTGCTGTCTTTAGAGATAGCTGCCATATTAACTTTTAATTATAGAAGTAACTTAGGTACTTTTAATGATGGAAGTATATTCCATCAAATAAATAATTTTAATAAATCATCATAATTTCTCATAAACTGAATACATTTGATTCTGCAATATTTGTTTTATTTAAGGGGCGCCTGGGTGGCGCAGTCGGTTAAGCGTCCGACTTCAGCCAGGTCACGATCTCGCGGTCCGTGAGTTCGAGCCCCGCGTCGGGCTCTGGGCTGATGGCTCAGAGCCTGGAGCCTGTTTCCGATTCTGTGTCTCCCTCTCTCTCTGCCCCTCCCCCGTTCATGCTCTGTCTCTCTCTCTGTCCCAAAAATAAATAAACGTTGAAAAAAAAATTAAAAAAAAAATATTTGTTTTATTTATTTATTTATTTATTTATTTTTAATTTGTTTTGAGTTTATTTTTGAGAGAGACAGAGCATGAGGAGGGGAGGGGGAGAGAGAGAGGGAGACAGAATCTGAAGCAGGCTCCAGGGTCCCCGCTGGCAGCTCAGAACTTCATGTGGGGCTCGAACCCACGAACTGTGGGATTTTAACATGAGCCGAAATCGGAGGCTTAACTGACTGAGCCACCCAGGCACCCATTGTTTCACTTAAAAAAAATCTTTTTTGAATTAATCGAACAGGACTTACATCACTAGGTGTGTATAGATTGGTACTGAGCTTTACTCTGGTTCTTCTAAACATTATTTTGTGGGGGCACCTGACTGGCTCAGTCGGTAGAGCATGTGATTCTTGATCTCTGGGACTTGAGTTCAAGCCCCAGGTTTGGCATAGAGCTTACTTAAAAAAAAAAAGTAGGGGCGCCTGGGTGGCGCAGTCGGTTAAGCGTCCGACTTCAACCAGGTCACGATCTCGCGGTCCGTGAGTTCAAGCCCCGCGTCAGGCTCTGTGCTGATGGCTCGGAGCCTGGAGCCTGTTTCCAATTCTGTGTCTCCCTCTCTCTCTGCCCCTCCCCTGTTCATGCTCTGTCTCTCTCTGTCCCAAAAATAAATAAACGTTGAAAAAAAAAAAGTAAATAAAGATTATTTTGTGTACTAATATTGTTTCTGAAATACTTTCCAATGTTTAGTTATTCTGACTGCTAGGACAGTCTTCCTTATGAACTACTGAATTATTTTACCACTTCGCAGAAGTCCGTTTTCTCTTAATCATAGTTTAATACAACTGAAAGTAGAAAAGAAAACCATATTGACCTCCTCCCTTTGTAAACACGAGATTCAGGTGTTAATTAAAATTCAAATACATCTATTTTTTTTTTCTTGCTTGCAATTGCAGCACTCTTGTAGAATGTCCTCAACGAAACGGGATTGCTTTAGTTCTCCAGCACAGGTTGGCAAACTATGGACCACGATCTAGGTCCACTACTGCCTGTTTTTATACAGGAAGTTTTATTGGAAACAGCCGCCCTCACTCGTTTATGCATCATCTATTGCTGCTTTTGCATTACAATTGGCAGAGCTGAGTAATTGTGACAGAGACTCTCTGACCTACAAAGCTGAAAACAGTTCAGCTGTTTTCAGAGCCTTTACAGAGAAAGTCTGCCAGTCTCCGCACATAGATGGACACTTAGCACCAGTAATTACGCTGCTCTGAAAAGGAGGCATTCACACGTGATATTGTTCGCTGTATTAATAAATGTACCCAAAGGATGGTTTCAATGTGCATTTTAATATTCCATATAAACATGTTTACATTTAATTGCTTGTTTCTAAGATAATTCTCTTTAGAACTGTAATCTGCCAAAATTTCCTCAAATTCAGAGGTCTTTTGTCCTAAGTTGGGACATAGAAATATCACAGTTTACCCAATGGTTAAAAATGTGGCTTTGGCGGGGCCGAAAAGTCATGATTCACAGCAAAATGTGCCATTTCATGTCTGTTAACACCTGGTAAGTACCCAGAAAAGAGTATATTACCTTGGGCATGTCATTGGATTTTCTGAGCCTTATTTTATTCCTTTATAAAATGGAAGTAATGAACATATCCATCTCGTATCTCGTATGTGAAGATTAAATGAACTTGTTATAATGTATTTATGGATTATGGCCAGAGTGCATGATGTATGCCCCATAAATAGTGCTTTTTTATGATAACCAAAGTAAATGTACAATAAAAAATAATAATTATGATAATAGTTATCTCAACTCTTCACTTTATATGTTACAAGTAGCCCTTAGTCTTGTTCCTAAATCAGTGACTCTGACTGCTTCTTTGACTTGTAATAAAACTCAACAGTTCATTCTGAACTATAATGATATGATGTGAGGCAAAACAGAACTCCTAGTTTATTTACGTTTCTTAATTAACCTCCCTCATTGAGTCTCTCTGTCTCCAGGCACAATTAAAGTGCTATGTGTTTCTCTAACACACCGAACAATTCTCTGTCCCTAGGCACCCTAGAATCTCAAACTGATGAAACGATTAAGGAAGAGGGAAATCCCAGAGGTGCCCAAGGGTGATATCTAAACATGAGAAATTGTCAAGAATGTTCACACGCATGGTGACACGTGGGAATTCCTATGGACCAACCCATGTGCTGGCAATGCCACACTGCTTCAATAGTCAGGAAAGCCTTATTTATCCAGCAGTTTGGAGTGTTTTTACACACTCTTGTACACAGTTGCCATAGAATTTGCAGTTTTACCATTCAAGAGCCATTTATTTGAGGATTCTGTTTCTGCTCACTAAAAAATAGGCAAATAACTTCTTTATGTAGCAAAACTTTTTCCCCAGTGAAAAGCAACTTCTTCTTCCTTTAAAGTTTGCATTTTGCTTGCTACTCTTTCTCAGCATGGTGCAGTTATTTGCGCATCAGTCGGAATCACGTTTCCATTCCCTTTCCATAATCGGCAAGAGAACTGGGTGCATACTAGATAGATATACTCAAATCTCCGTACGGCCCCGGACATGGGCTTGCACACAGGCATTTCTCAAGACTGTTAGCAAAATGAAAACTATTTCTTTACTTTCCACAAGGATCTGCCTCTTAAAAAATACTCTTTGTCAGAATTCTTTTACCAGTTAATAAAAGCTATAAAAATACTGATCCAATAATCCCTTCTGCTCTGGACTGGATATTTGTGTCCCTGTTTCAAAATTCATATGTTGAAACTTCAGTCCTCAATGTGAGGGTATTTGGAGGTGGGGCTTTGGAGGAGGTAATTAGGGTTAGATGAGGTCATGAGGGCGGGACTGCATGATGGAATGAATGTCCTTATAAAAGAGGAAGGGACAAGGCCTTTCTCCACTGTGTGAAGAGACAGCAAGAAGGCATTCATCTGCAAGCCAGGAAGAGCACTCTCATCAGGAACTGAATCCGCTCGCACCTTGATCTTGGACCTCCCAGTGTTCAAAACCATGAGAAATAAATGTCTGTTGCTTAAGTCTATGGTATTTTTATTATAGCAGCTCCAGGTGACTAAGTCTGTTGTTTTTTTACCATAGCAGCTTGAACTAAGACTCTTTCTTACTGAATATTTATCTTTGGTGGACCCTGTTGTTGGCTGGCTAACTTCATGCCCATCCCAACCCCTCTCTCTCTTACCTACTTCTACGTATAGAATCTGCCCCAGATATTGCAGCCTGGTGTAGTTACGTGGCAGATAGGGGCAGTAGGATATAAGAGGAGACTAAGGGGACTTGGTGAGAAAGTGTTCCGTTTTTTAACAAAAAGGACAGATGTCGCTGGTACAGCCTTTCCCCTTCTTCCTGACTCGAATGTAGACCAGATGGCGGCTAGCACACTTCGAAGACGGCACTGCTCTGTGTTGAGGATGGTGGATGGACAGGAAGAGCCTGGGTCCTTGATGATGAGTGGGTGCTCAGTGGCCAAGCTACCGAGACTACTTCAGCAGACTGCTACCTCAAACTTCATGTTCTATCAGACAGTGAACTTCTCTCAATTCATTTCAACCATTTAGCTGCATTGAATGCTGCTTACAAACGTTGGTGAACAGATGATTAAAAAACCCAGCAAGATGCCTCTAAAATACTGTTAGAAATACGATTTAAAATGGTACTGTAGTATAACCCATCGTATACTGGGTTATACTACAGTATATATATAATATATATATATATATATACTGTATATATACTGTGTGTGTGTGTATATATATATATATATATATATTTATCCTTTAGAATAAGGATTTAGTGTTGGGTCCCAGCCCTACAACCCCCTACTAGCTCACTTAGGCAAATGATTCCACTTTTCCCAGCCTCAGTTTCTGTGTCTGAAAATTGGGTGAGATTATGTAATAAAAAGACTATAAGAATTATGTGTTAAAAATGCATGAAAAGCACTTACTTGGCACATTTCACAATAAGGGCGAGATATTTTATTATTTATAATCTTATAGAGGAAGTCGTGCTAAAGAACTTAATTCCATGGCCTCTGTTAGGCTTCGCTGAGGTTCTACTTTATAGTTTTTCAGCCGTTCAGACGTTGGGATGCCATACTGCCCGGCTTCAGTTTGACATCAGTAAACGAACTCACTTCGACTGACCATGTGTTTCAAACAGGATAGGTGAGGCTATCGTACAAAGGTTGGGAGATATTATTTCCGTGTTTGGGTACCATCTTACTGTTATTTCTATAACAATCACAGTTTGTTGCGATTCAAGTAGTTCCAAACCAAAGGTTCATTAGAGTTAGCTTTGTTAGGATTAATATCTCAATTGCCAACGTTAATTTGAATCACCCCATCCATTCACAGAATGCTGCTTTTTTCTGTTGCCCGCGCGATGTTTAAAGATTTTGTTTGTCCCGTTTCAGATTACAAAGCAAACCCTTAACAGGTTGCTATTGTTTTATTTTTCTCTCTCTCTCCTCAGTTTGGAAGAGGCCTTCTCCCTGGCGGCCATAGCCAAACCAGGAGACAGCACAGGGAAGAAAGGTATGATTTATATGAGGAAGAATGAAAATAAAAATCACACCCCACTTAAAGGAAGAGCCTGGGACTGAGTCAAAATAGAGATGAAAGCTTAGCAACTTTGCACATTTTAAGCGCCGCCTGGAATTCTGACTGATGGGATATTCTGGAAGAAGGCTTAAGCAAATAAATGCGCTAAGAAGAACACTGAAGTTGTTTCATGCCGTGGCTGTTTTAATCTTTGGGCATGAACTAGCAATTATTTTCATAGGGTGTGGGAGTAGAAGTAACCAGGGGATTTCTGAGGCCCACAACGGTCTTCTGTGGTGTGCACTGAGAATCGAATGTTACACCACAAGATTACAGGCTCTCTATCTCTTCTGACCAGTGCAAATTCTCGTCCACACTCCAGCCTCAATGTGTCATCCCAGCTGGAGTCTGCGGAAGGGGACGTCATCTCGCTGCCTGGGCTTTGGATAAATAAGATGGTATTAGCCATCGTCTTAGAGGTTAGATGAATTCATGGCTCTTGAGGAAGTATACATGGGATGCCTTCATAGTCTAAAGTCTGTCTCTCTCAGGTACCTCGAAGTGTATGGGATTAATTAGCCAAAACCGATGAAACCTGCCCCCCCCCACCGAGTTTCCATTTATGAGAAGAAATTATAAAGCATCCAGAAAGATCAAAAATTAAAAAAAAAATAGCAGACTTCAGTCAGTTACATTCTTCTTGGGCCGATCATGTATTTTCAGATGTTTTTTATTAGTAACAAAAGCCAAGATATCTGAGTGTGTCCTCTCTGATAGAACAAACTCTTTGAGGACAGCCTTCCCGAAGCTTAACCCACTGTGACATGGCATAGATCCGAACCCCTTGTGCCCAGGATATTAACATTTTCTGTAGTGAAGGACGAGAGGCAGAAAAATGCTCGAGTTACTGGGAAGGCCCTTTAATACACCATTTTGTTATTCTTTTCTTTCCAACACCGGGACTACCTTTCTCCCTAAACCTGAACATCATATAAACATCATCTAATTTCTGTTTATCTCCTCATTGCAGGCACAGGATATGAAAAATAATAATGTCATCCTGAGGCTTACTGGTTTCAAAAAGGAAGTTCTGCGGCTCACATACTTGGTGGGCATTTGATTGGGAGAAGGTCGTCCAGGTTAAGTCCTGTCCCTCGTCACCATGATTTCCCTCACTGTGAAGCTAGATTAATCTCCAAAAGCATTATCTTTGTTGTGTCAGAACTGAGCCCTGGTTCCTCTTGTCCGTGGTGCAATCCTTCTGTAACCTGGCCACTCTTGACTTTCAAGTCTCATCTCTCCTCACGCTTTTGCTTGAACTTGATTTGAAGGTCCAGGCAAATTTGGTTACCAATCATTCTTGCAACACTCCATTTGTGCTCGTTTGCTTGTCTTTTCTGGAACACTCGTATCGTCAGCCCGTGTGTCAATCTAGTTCATGCATTGTGGCCTTCCTGGAAGAGGCCTGTTGTGGTCGCTGCAGGTCTGATATTTTCCCCTTCTAAACCTGTGCCTCTCTTCCATTTGTGCCCCTATTAGGGTATTCTTTACTTATTTCCCTTTATTAAACTATTTGAAAACCCACCTGCATTAGTTCAAGGTGCATTTATTGATCGTCCTGTGCATATCCTTAAGTGTTCTGGGAACAAGGGATACCATAGAAACAAAATAAATATGTGCCCTATAGCGCCAGGGTATCTCTTTGATTAAATTGTAAATTCTTCAAGGACATCCAATTCAGCTTTATATTTTACATAAGACTATGCTTTGAACACGGAAAGAAATTACTAATTTGTATTAAATAACTAAATCGGTGCTTTCCAACCCTAAGGGCCCCAGTGGCCCTCTTCTAGGCAATATTTTGCAATATGCCTTTATAATGCAGAAAGAAAAGTAACAAATAGGATCATCTATCTACACACATAATTTGAGAAAAGTTAATATCTAGAAATAATTAATAATAAATAAATAATAATAATCAATAAATTTAACACCCTTAAAAAAGGCAGTTAAAGAACAGCAATTTGTAACAAAATAATATGCATTTCACTTATTTAAATGCTTGGGCTTGACTACTTGGAAGATGTGATGAAGTGGTCCCATGAGTTCGTTTGGATTCTCAACAAACAAAAAGAGAAGAGACCATTCCCTAGGCGAAAAGCAGGGAAATGAAATTGTAGCAATACGAGCGATGCTAAAATAGAAACTAGGGTTTGGATAGGTTATAACCTAGACTCATTCATGTAAAATAAAGAGAGAAATAACCTTAATTGAAGTTGGGAAAACATGCCAAAGAAAACTTGCAAACTAACAAAGTGGAGAAATGAAGCAAGACACTCCGACAAATGAGCTGTATCTTACTTGTAAGGGGAGGGTCAAAATAATTCATATGGAATGACCTAGGGCAGAGTAGTGACAGAGTAGCACAGAAAACATATCTCCTATTTTAAATTCCTGCCACGTGTTGGGAAATACTTTCAGTTTCTGGTATTTATTAAGACTTTCAAGGCCAAATATTTTGGCAGGTGGTAGGGGGCAGAGGGTGGATTAAGAGAAAAAAAAAAGAGTAATACACTCAGGAGGCTGTAGAAAACTGTTTTACGATATGTTTCTGGGGGAAGTATAAGAGGAAAATTAAAATTAATAGGCAACTCACCTCTGCTTCCGGTCACGACAGAGGAACTAGCATTGGGATAGCCTTCCTGCCGTAAACAACACGTATCTGCACAATATACAGGAAACAAATGGGTTCTGATGTTGGACAAGAGCCAGCACCAGAATGGGATTCCCGAGAGATGGGAAAGAAGCGTGTCATATAATTGCTCTGGTTTTCAGTCCGAAGCCGTGTTCCGGATCACAGCACCGTGAGCAGGAGCCTACACAGAGCACGACCATCTTAATGAACTAGAGAAACAGAATAGAGCCTAAGGAGGCTGAGAGAACTAGAATTTGCAGGACAGAGCCCCAGAGAGAAAGAAGGAATACAGAGAAAGTTCCAGAAATCTGCACACAAGTCCCCTTAGATCTAGGATGGGATTCTGTGACTTAGTAACAAGACTCAAGAGAAATTAATCTACAGGTAGTTTAACAACTGCTGGAGCAAACCTCAATGCTCTTTAAAGGAAGACAACAGAATCGAGAACAACATTATAACATTCGCTATTCGGAATCTGATCCAGCATGCTCATCATGTAAAAGTGGATTCCTTGTTAACCATTTTGTAGAAGGTGTAACAAATGTGTAAACTGGGATCCCAGGAGAAGAGAGGAGGAGGATAGAAAAATATTTTAAGAAATAACGTTCAAAAATTTTCACAACTTGATGAAAATTATAAACACACGGGTCCAAAAAGCCTACTGAATTCCAAACAGGAGAAGTTCACACAGAAACACAAAGGGGCACATTATTATCAGATTTCTTAAAAGTGTGACAAAGAGAGGAATCTAAAAGAGAAAAAAAGACACATTATTTCCAGAAAACAGAGACAACAATTACCACTGACTATCAGAAGACAAGAAATGGCCTTTAAAAATACTGGAAGGGGCGCCTGGGTGGCTCGGTCGGTTAAGCGCCCGGCTTCGGCTCAGGTCATGATCTCGCGGTCCTTGAGTTCGAGCCCCGCGTCGGGCTCTGTGCTGACAGCTCAGAGCCCGGAGCCTGTTTCCGATTCTGTGTCTCCCTCTCTCTCTGCCCCTCCCCCGTTCATGCTCTGTCTCTCTCTGTCTCAAAAATAAATAAGCGTTAAAAAAAATTTAAAAAAAAAATACTGGAAAAAACAAACAAAAACAAAAATAATTCCAAAATGCGGTAGCATGAACAAAACTCCTTCTGTTTTTCAAGAGCATTCAGCAAGAACATCCTGCAAAAATAACATTTTCACAACAAACACAAGCTGAATTTGTTCACCAGGTATTACAAGAAATTGTTAAAGGATGTTCTTACGTCTAAAGGAGAAAGATACCAACCACTTCAAACCCCCAATCTTTGGCCCCTCCATACTTTCTTAATCAGGAAACTGCCAATACTGGCTCATGTCCTTTTTCCATTTCAGATAAATGAATCCCACTGAATCACTAACGGAAATTCATTCAGACTTCAACCTTTTTTTTAAAAAAAGTTGATTTATTTTTGAGAGAGACAGAGAACAAGTGGGGGGAGCTGAGGGGCAGAGAGAGAAGGAGACAGAATCCAAAGCAGGCTCAACACTCTGAGTTGTTAGCACTGAGCCGCATGCAGGGCTGGAGCTCAGGAGCTGTGAGATCATGACCTGAGCTGAAGTCAGATGCTTAACTCACTGAGCCACCCAGGCGCCCCATTCATTCATATCTTTACATCGCATCTTTTCTAAAAGCCAAATGAGTAATATATCTCCAAATCATTATCATTACATTTAACCTTATTCAACAGTTGGACAGAAGCACTCTGAAAATGCTCAGTGACAAAGGTTATTTAAAGAAATCTGTTTCTCGATAGTTCCTGGGAACATTCCTTTTACTTTAATGCAATCAATGTCATTTCCTTGTATCTCAAGGGTCATCTCTTGACTTTTTTATCAATAGCTCAGAACAGTAGGTACATCATTTTTCAATATTTTAATTTTGGTATTAAATATTCACTAATTTTCCATTGAATGAAATAATTCTACAACAGTATGAAATAGTGCACACAATCTTTATAAGCAATTTCCTTTGAGAGCTAACGCAAATGCAGGACGAGATTATCTTTTTTTTTTTTTTTAAGGTTTATTTATTTATTTAGAGAGAGCAAGCAGGGCAGGGGGCAGGAAGAGAGGGAGAGAGAGAGAGTCCCAAGTAGGCTGTGTGATGTCAAGGCAGAGCCCAACATGGGGTTAGGTTCTAACTCACAAACTGTGAAATCATGACCTGAGCAGAAATTAAGAGTCGGTTGCTTAACCGCTTAACTGACTGAGCCACCCAGGTGCCCAAGGACAAGATTACTTATTATGTCAGATAAGCCTTTTAATATCTTGGTTATTCTATAGGTTTCCAAATAATCTGTCATTCAAAAGATTAGTCTTAATTTTAATTACTCTTAATTAGCGACTGATGCAAGTATTTACTGATTTGTGAAATGTTTCACCCAGATACTTGTCTACAAGTTATCTGTGAAAAATAGAATGAGCTGCTAAAACGTGGTGATTCTTTAAGTTGTTTTTAAAGCCTTGTTGATAAATTGTAGCTGGTCTCGTTATCTATAGAGCAAATGATAATATTGGAAGTGAGATTTTTTTTTTGTAAAAGAATTTCAGTGACTAACATCCTTATTTTATTTGTCCTCTATCAGTAAGTTTGAAAAGAATAGTTTTATACAACTTTTTCTTTCTTTGCAAATCTTATGTATGTGAACAGTAGATCTTTATCACATAGGATGCTCTCCTACACTTGTCATAAAAATGTGCTTGTTGTAGGGGTGCCTGGGTGGCTCAGTGGGTTAAGGGTCTGACTGCAGCTCAGGTTACGATCTCACTGCTCTTGAGTTCAAGCCCTGCATCAGGCTCTGTGCTGACAGCTCAGAGCTTGGAGCCTGCTTCAGATTCTGTGTCTGTTTTTTTTTTTTGCCCCTCCTCGACTTGTGTGCTCGCTCTCTCTCTCTCTCTCGCAAAAGTAAATAAACATTAAGAAAAGGTTTTAAAAATGTGCTGATCGCAGCATATTACTTGGGGCTAATTTTTTAACACTGTTTGCCATCTCGTCAATTCTTCTTGAAATAATATCATTGCTTGATGAAAAAGTAAAAGAAAAAATTACTGTATTTATTTTCCTTTCCATTGTCATTCTAGTAAATTCGTGTACAGGTAGTTAGATTAGCTTTCCTCCAAGATTGTGTAGCTTACCACATTTTGCAATCATTTGTGCTACTCTCTAAGATTTGTTCTGTTTTGATGAAAAGACTATTTATAAACATTTCAGGGGCAAGATTCCTTGGAAATGTAGCATACCTTTGACAGATTTATTAGGATGTTTCTTTGTAAATTTTTTTTTTTTAATATTTATTTTTGGGAGCACGAAGTGGGGGAGGGGCAGAGAGAGGGAGGGACAGCCGATCTGAAGCAGGCTCTGTATTGATAGCAATGAACCCGACGTGTGGCTCGAACTCACCAACTATGAGATCATGACTTGAGTCGAAGTTGGATGTTCAACCGACTGAGCCACCCACGTGCCCTGTAATTTTTTAAGATATTAATGATTTTGTTTCTTAATTTGAAAAAAAAAAAAAGACCAAATAGGGATTAAGGGCACATTGGTGGCTTTTATGGGCAAAGCAGTAAAACTCAATTTCAACTTGATATTGTTGTCATTTTCTTTTATTTCTGATATTTTGAAATCAGATATGAAGAAATATATTCATACATAGGTTTAGTTATCATAGAAGGAATGACTACGAATATAGAGTAATACACGTTTTGTGTTAGAAATGCAAATTTTACGACTTGAGTTTCTTTTACTGGTACTGTTTTCCAAAACGTTGAGAAAATTTTTGCAAAGCAACAAAATACATTTTCTCTTGATTCACACAGTAGTTGCATTTTTGCAAAATTTAATAGAAGCTGTTAAATAAATTCCTTAATTTATATACATAAAGGAATTAGGGTCAAGCCTCAGGTAATTGTACAAGTTAAAATATAGTTTTAAAAAGCTGCAGAAGGTAGAACCATTATCTGCATATTAGAACTTCCCTGAACTTTGCAAGACATCTAACATACCTGGTCCCTTCTCACTAAATGCTAGAAACTTCCCAAACCTTGTCTCAACCAAAACACTACGGCAGATTTCAGAAATGTTCCTTAGACATCTTCCATTGAATGACACTATAGTAAAAGAATAATTGTGGGGCCTCTGGGTGGCTCAGTCAGTTACACGACGGACTTCGGCTCAGGTCACGATCTTGAGGTTGGTGGGTTCAGGCTCTGTGCTGACAGCCGAGAGCCTGGAGTCTGCTTCGGATTCTGTGTGTCTCTCTCTGCCTCTCCCCTGCTCGCACTCTCTCTCTCTCAAAAATAAATAAACATTAAAAGAAAAGAATGTGAATAGCTTGTGGGCGATTCCTCAGGGCTGCACAATTAGGTTATACATTTTACACACTGCCCATAAATGTCCAATAGAGGGAGTACGGGGGCCCCGAGACCCACTGTATACTCAGTGCTTCCCGGAGGAAGGGGCAGGCACCGTCTCTCCTTAAAAATGCATCTTCTTCTTCCCAAGGAATGGTCCAGAAAGGTCACCTTTTCCTTACTTGTACAAGGTACAATAAAAGCAAATTATGCACAACAGAATAAATCGGGATGTTCTCACATCTAATGAAATATATATAAATATCCAGCAAGCAAGCAAGCAAAAAAAAAAAAAAAGTTCTGAAGTGGAAAAATGATTTGCCTAACACGTTTCCTTTATTTCAGCATTATCATAATAATGTGTATTATAAATGTATATATATATATATTTTTTAATTTTTTTTTTAACGTTTATTTATTTTTGAGACAGAGAGAGACAGAGCATGAACAGGGGAGGAGCAGAGAGAGAGGGAGACCCAGAATCTGAAACAGGCTCCAGGCTCCGAGCTGTCAGCACAGAGCCCGACGCGGGGCTTGAACTCACGGACCGCGAGATCATGACCTGAGCCGAAGTCGGACGCTTAACCGACCAAGCCACCCAGGTGCCCCTATAAATGTATATTATAGCTGCTGACTGGTCATTTCAGAGGTATGGAGGTCAGGGGGTGAATGAAATTGCACTTACCTATTTTTTGCCACGGACTCAGATCATCGTCCATTCTTCATCTGTGTTATGCTCAGAATTCGTGATCCCCAAAGACCACCAGGGAGCCGAGTCCGATGCAAAAGCAAAAGAGCCTTTATTCGAGCTAGCTCGAGCTCAATCCCCTACCTGCACCGACGCAGCGGTGAGATACCGGGGAGAGAGAGCGAGTTTCAAAAGCACAAAGGTTTTGTAGGGGTCTAGGGGCAGCCGATTGGCTGGGGAAGGGGCGTGGCCTCGGCCGATTGGCTGGGGAAGGGTCAGAGTCCTGTTACGCAGGTCGCTGGGCGTGTTTTGATCAGGAAGTTTGGCTGGGTGAGAGGGAGGTTACTCAAGGGGAGGAGGCGTGGTCAAGGTGAAGGACACAGAACCAGATGGAGTCGGCCGGCGTAGGCCTGCCCTTTCAATCTGTACTATATTATTGCTGCCTTTTTAGTGAAAACACATGGTTTACTAATTGTTAGTAGTTTGGGGACAGGTTGGAGATAGGGATGGAGATTAATCCTACTGAAATATGTGAATAGGTTGTATTTTGTTTATATATTTCTCTACCAAGGACACTAGATGTGTTTTAGTCCTCACTCTGGTACTCGATTATACTCTCCAAGGAGTCCTCATTGGCGGCCGCTATAGACACCTCTCAGCTAGAAGGACTGAGTCAAAGCTCTAGCTTGGAACAGAGAACGGCGTGCGTCTGGTGTCTCCTCTCAATGGCAAGTACAGAGGCTGCAGAAAACTGAAAATAATACGGGTCCAACTCAGGACGAGAGAGCACCAAAGAGGCATTGCACCTCAAGGACACTTGTCTGAAAATATCTAGGTGATAAAAAATATTTTTAAAGATTGTCTTCTGAGTCATTATTGCCACTGAAAAATAATAGTAGCAAGCCACAAGAAAAGTTTTATTTGGCTGAAGTCCCCACCCAAGCCCAGCTCTGACGCTACCAAACATTCTTGGTAACTTGGCAACAAAATATCTTCTATTATGGAAAGGCCATGTTTTTGAAGACATGTTAATTCCTCTCATTGGTGTCTGGGGCCAGTTAGCACACAAAGCTCTTGGAGCCCACACCGGACTCCACTTCCTACCTGGTTTAGTTCCTCTGTCCCAGCTCTACTCCCTGGCCCCACTCCCACCTGTGGACTCTGTAGATACCTCTTTCTCTGAAGAACCTTCTCACTGCCTCTGCCCCGCCCCTGTGTCACCATATCTCTTAGCCAGAAAATGTTCCCGGGGCGGAGGATGGCGGGCTGTTTTCCAAGTTGCAATTAGGGAAGATGAGGGGGTTCTCTTCCTTGAACAGCGTCCTTGCCTTTTGAGGCGTCCATTTGGAACTTCTGGGGCCGTTGTGTCATTGGTTAGGCAGAACCCTGAAGGGCTTCGGAGTTTGTAGGCTCCTGACTGAGAGAGACTTGCATCAGAATCTTAACTCTTTCACTATCAGTGTGAAAGAACTTTCCGAAGTCTCCATTTCCCCGGTACCTCAGACATCCTGAAGACCAATTAGAACCAAATGGGGCTAGGCTACCTATTGCGCAAGCAGAACAAATGAAAACATTACAGAAGAAGAAATGTTCCGTGATTTTATGGAATTGTCAGGCACTAATTTAGTAGCTCGAATCCAGGCCATTCTGGTTTTTGTGAAGTAGAGAACAGAACAACAACAAAAAAATGACACCTATAGAACAGAACTTTTAAAGTGGAATTAACATACTTTTGGTTGTGGCTCCTTAGTGGACTTAAAGTGCTGCTTTTATGTTTCTTTTCTTTATCTTTTCCTTTCCTTTCCTTTCCTTTCCTTTCCTTTCCTTTCCTTTCCTTTCCTTCCCTTCCCTTCCCTTCCCTTCCCTTCCCTTCCCTTCCCTTTCCCTCCCTTCCTCCCTTCCTCTCTCCCTTACCCCCTCTCTCTCCCTCCCTTTCTCTCTTTCTTTTGTTCTGACTGGGCTTGATGTGGAGGATGAAATTCTCTATCAAAGTGAAAACAAGTTTCCTTTTCTTTGAGAGTGCATGCACAAATGTAAAGGCCTGATCAACACATTCATTTTGGGGACAATAAATGCGTTACAATGGGTCTCCTTATTAGAATAAGGTGGATTATTTTGCTAATTGTCTGGCACCATGAATCACCTGATGCTAATCCTCTGATGGGGGGGGGGTTGGTGGTGGGCACCTGGCAGTTCTCAGCCTTGCTTGAGAGTTTGATTGAATGGCATGAGGCCTGGGCTCTCTGCTTCCCGCTGCCCCCCACACTTTTGTGTGGTTTGAGGCTGCCTTTATGAGACAGAGAGATTTTCTTTCAGGAAAATATGGTGAACTAAAAAGTCCTTTGTATCTTCCATAACCTGGGGAGAGGGGTTTCAAATCCCCTTAGTCTGGAAGGCAAGGGTGGCTGAAAGCTAACAAAGGAAACCATTTTAAGCTTGATGAGCTGAGAGAAGGGAGACTATTTGAAGCGCTGGAAAAATCCCAAAAGGTTGGCTTTTCTCCCTTTTAATATAAATGTGTGACTAGACTCTAAGAGCCCATTTGATCTGCGTGCTCCTGGTTGGTACTGCTCTTGAAGGCTGCTACTGTTAGCAGTTAAGGACCATACTCACCCTCTTGAGATCCAGCCAGCGATGTGGCTGAGTGAGGGACAGGTTTATGCAGGGAGCAAGAATCACCTTTAGAATCACCTAATTAAACATATCATAATGTCAGCTCATGGTGCAAACACTTTCTCTTAGAAAAATATAACATTCTGGAACGGGACAAGAAATTTTTCTTTTTTTGCGTTTAATATCAACATGTTACAAAGCTTTAAAATTTTATTTGAAAATTCTGCCTTTTTGTATTTTCCCAAGGTTCTAGATTAATTTTCAAAGTGTGGAAAGAAATCCTGGGCTTCCCACCTCCTGCCACTGCCTCCCCACTCCTACCTTCACTCTGGAGTGCAATCATGCCGTCCTAACACTCGGAGGGGGGTGCTCTCTGGACCGCTGCTGGGACCCTGGGGACTTGTTGGTTATTTTTGCAAGGGGTGGGGGGGCCCTTAAAATGCCAGCCATCGATTTGTGTCTCCTGGTGAAGATATCTCTACACGGAAGAGGCAAGCAAGCGTCAGCCTCGTTCAAAGAAGTTTTGCAAGCGCAAATTATGGGAGCCCGGGAGAATTAGCTGTATTTCTTTAAATAAATCGCCCTGAGGTTCTTGTGAAGCCGGCTGTGCTTCTCTAAGAAGCCGTACATTCTACCTGGGGGGAGAGTTGCACCAATACCCTCCCCCACCCTCATTCTCTAGCAAGTCTCCAGCGGGGCGGGTGGGGCTGCTGTGCAACGGCACAGATTAGGTAATACCCCCCTGTTAGACTGCAGATGTGTGAACTAGTTTAAAACTTTTATTAGGGCTTTTATTAGACTCCGATGCAGTCTTGGCCTCTTTACAGTTGCCAACTTCACCAGTTGCTCACAAGTTATAACAAATTAGGAATACCTAATGCCTAAGCTATTCTTACACTTCGGGGGCAAAATCCCAAACAACTCATAGTGTTCCTTGTGAATCCAGTCTCCCTCTTAGAAATCGCACTTGCAGGGAGCATGGCCCTTGAGTCAGGGTTTTGTACGGCTGTGTAATAACGAGGTGGTTCAGTTCTCTCAAGCACATAAAACCCAGGATCCTTTATCATTTGCTGCCTGCCCACAGAATGCCCTCTCGCACGTCTTTGATGGCTTTCCAAAGTCGTTTTTTTTCCTTCTTTTTATTGCATGTATTCCTTAAGTGACCCTAACACTTCTGTGAATGCCGGATTGGCATCTTTGAAGGCTGACATTGACGTTTGATCCCTAGAGTAAGTATGATGAGGTCGAAGATGTTCTTCTCCCTTTGCTTGGGGGAAGACTTGAAGGAGAAGGGGACACTTCTTCTACCTAGGGAGACATAGCAGCCTGGTCCCTGGCTTTCGTGTTTTTATTCTGTGCCAGTGAAACAAGTTTACCAGGCTAACTCCTTCATCTGAGAAAGACATCCATCTCCCTTTGTTTAGAGTGACTTACACTAAGGAGTGTAATAAGCACAAAGCAGAAGGTTCCTTTTCTCCGTGTTAATGGCGTGCGTTGAAATGTGTCCATTCATTAGTCCTCATATGTTTTCGCCTTTAAGTTTCAATCCAGGCCGAAAAGGCGATTGTTGTGCACTGACAGCAGCGACTGAAACATAAGTCTTTGGAGCAAATGAAATGATAGGACAGTGTAACAATAAAAGAAAAAAATTTTTCAAACATTTATTCATTTTTGAGAGACAGAGTGCAAGCTGGGGAGGGGCAGAGAGAGAGGGAGACACGGAATCTGCAGCAGGCTCCAGGCTCTGAGCTGTCAGCGCAGAGCCTGACGCGGGACTCGAACTCATGATCTGCAAGATCATGACCTGAGCTGAGGTGGGCCGCTTAACTGACCGAGCCACCCAGGAGCAGGGGACAGTGTAACATTTTAGAAAATGAACATGATTGTTGAGTCACTATAATGTTATGTTTGAACTTATTAGAATGTGCACAACCAGTTTTCAAAGGTTATTAACTCACTTCACTGCACCTCTGGTTTTGTCTCTTTTTTGGTCTGTTTCTGCTTGACTTCCTGCCACAACAGTTACTTTCTGTGGTAATGTTACAAATTAGAGAATAGTTGACCTATTCTCTGAAAAGCTGTGCAGATGTTAAATCATTTGCATTTATTTATTTATTTATTTATTTATTTATTTATTTATTTATTTTAAATTTACATCCAAGTTAGTCAGTATTAAGTGTAATAATGATTTCAGGAATAGATTCCAGTGATTCATCCCCTGTGTATAACACCCAGTGCTCGTCCCAACAAGTGTCTTCCTTAATGCCCTTTATCCATTTAGCCCATCGCCTCACCCACGGCCTGTCCAACAACACTGTTCTCTGTGTTTGAGAGGCTCTAAGTTTTGTCCCCCTCCTTGTTTTTATAGTATTTTTGCTTCCCTTCCCTTATGTTCATCTGTTTTTTTTTTTTTATCTTGAATTCCACATATGAGTGAAGTCATATATTTGTCTTTCTCTGACTAATTTTGCTTAGCATAATACACTCTAAGTTCCATCCACATTATTACAAATGGCAAGATTTCATTCTTTTTAATTGCCCAGTAATACTCCATTGTGTATATATATATATATATATATATATATATATACACACACCACATCTTCTTTATCCATTCATCTGTTGATGGACATTTGGGCTCTTTCCATACTTTGGCTATTGTCGATAGTGCTGCTATAAACATGGGGGGTGCATGTGCCCCTTCGAAACAGCACCCCTGTAGCCCTTGGATAAATGCCTAGTAGTGCAATTGCTGGGCCATAGGGTAGTTCTATTTTTAACTTTTTGAGGAACCTCCATACTGTTTTTTAGAGTGGCTGCACTCTAAATGTCAATGGACTAGATGCTTCAATCAAAAGACAGGGTGGGGCGCCCAGGTGGCTCAGTTGGTTGGGTGCACGACTCCAGCTCAGGTCCTGATCTCACAGTCCATGAGTTGGAGCGTGTGTCAGGCTCTGTGCAGACAACTCGGAGCCTGGAGCTTGTGTTTGGTTCTGTGTCTCCCTCTGTCTCTGCTCTCCCTCACTAGTGCTCTGTCTCTCTCTCAAAAATAAAATTAAAACATAAAAAAAATTTAAAAAAAGACGAAAAAGACACAGGGTAGCAGAATGGATAAGAAAACAAGATCCATCTATATGCTGTTTATAAGAGACTCATTTTAAACCTCAAGATACCTTCAGATGAAATCATTTGCATCTTATTTTCTTTATTTTATAGATCAAATTGAGGCCCAGGAAAAAAAAATTACCAGAAAACCCCAGCCCAAATTCTAACTAGATTATACCCTAGATATCTGTTTGGGGGTGGGGTTGGGGGGGGCAAGTTGTGTAGCCTCTCCATGCCTTGGTTGTTCAATTTGCAAAAAGGAGACCATGTTACAAAAAGGTAGAACTGTCACACTGATCAAGTAAAGGGCACATAAAGTGTCTGCAACAGAATAAGGGCTCAGCTGTCCACTAGCTTCCTTTTGTTTCCTCAAGTCCCTGTAGAGCTGTTATGGGCATGTCTCAGACTTAGAACCCGGGATTCCTAACTAACTCCCTCCCGTGTTCTTTCTGTAACGTCAGGCTTCTTCCTGCTGAGATTCACCGGGAAGCTGCCTGGTCACGTAGCTGCTGCTTCTCACTGGGGACAACAGTGGAGATAAAAGGCACAGATGTCTTACAAACCGCAACCACTGCCGTTGTTGAAACTGCGACCGTGAGCTACAGAAAAGCCATCTGTTGTCGCGGGCAGGGGCCATTGGTATTTTCAGGATATGCAGCAAGCAGGCCCTCGGAGGTTACAGAACTACACCACACGCAAGGACACAGCTGTGACGAGGCGACAGTCATGACAGAGCAGTAATCATCCCTCTCCAAGATGCTTCCAGTCTGGGGCTTGCCTTTCTAAATAGATTTTGTGTAGACTTCCATTTGAGGGAATTCTTGATGTTCGTAGAAATAGCTGGTGATTTGAAATAAGCTGAATTCTTCAGGAGAGTTCTCCTGAAATCATTCACTCGCTCATCATTCATTTCGTCCTCAAAAATGTTCTGAGCTCTGTTGTGTGCTTAATACTTTGCAAAGTACAAGGAGAGATTCAAAGAAGTATAATACATAGGTCGTTAAGGATCTTACAAGTTTGGGGATTGCTACATACTGGAAAGCCTAAGAGAGCCTACCAAATATTCATTCATTCATTCATTCATTCCATACTTATTTAGAGAGAATGCTGACATGAATAAGGCATTGGTGTAGGTAAGATGTAGCAAAGGAAGATGAATAAAATTTGTTTGTAAGTAGCATGCAGTTCGACATGAAAATGACATCATTGTGTTGAGTATGATAAACTTTAAAAAAAATTTTTTTAGTGTTTATTTCTTTTTGAGACAGACAGACAGAATGTGAGCGGTGGAGGGGCAGAGAGAGAGAGAGAGAGAGAGAGAAAGAGAGAGAGAGGGAGACACAGAATCTTAAGCAGGTTCCAGGCTCTGAGCTGTCAGCACAGAGCCCATCTCAGGGCTTGAACTCACCAAGTGCGAGTTCATGACCTGAGCCAAAGTTGACCAACTGAGCCCCCCAGGCACCCCCAGACATCTTTTTGATTTAGTGTTTCCATTTCCTTCAGATATGTATTCAAAGATGAATTTCTGGATCAAATGGTAGTTCTATTTTCAATTTTTTTAGGAACCTCCATACTGTTTCGTGTACTGGCTGCACCAATTTACGTTCCCACCAACAGCACGCACAAGTTCCCTTTTCTTCACATCCTTGCCAACATGTTTTATTTCTGGTCTTAGGGTCTTATACCCATTGTCATTAAGTATTTCTAGAGTGTATGTTCTTACTGAAGCATTTAAAAATATATATAAGTAAATTGTTATGGAAAGTAAGTTCCTTATATTTGCTGCTTTGGCAAGATGGGGACGAGAACTTTTCTGCTGCTTAACAAATCGCTTTCTAAAGTTGGCAGTTACCAAAGGCTACTTCATGGAGTGCTTTATGAAAGAAAATAACAAACTACTTAAATTTTGGAAAGAAGGAAGAAGCACATCTTTACTTGTTTAGTTCTGGTTTTCATTTTCTCAGATGGTTGACTCATAGAATTTCTTTATTTTTTGAATGTGGATTTCTCAAATCCATTTATTTTATTCTCTACTCTTCGGGTTGTTTGGTTTTGTTGAATTTTAAGAAGTTGGTGCAAATAACCATTTATTTTGCTTCCTCATAGGAAACTAACATTGACTACTGTTGAACACTTCTGGGCGACTGACGTAGGGCATGACACTCGGACTGTGCCCCTGTGGCAATCAGCGGAAGAAGCCAAGGAGAGAGAACCACACGGGAAATGCGATCCAAACTCAACTTCTGCCAGAGTGTGAATTACTTATTCAATAGGATAATTTTACCGGTATAACCATTGAATCTGCTTGCCTGAATTGTCCAGAGACAATTGACCTACAGCACATAGTTGGTTTCTATCTCTGACTTTTCTATCTGCACAGGATCCTTCTGTCCAAACACTAAAAGCCAGAGAATCCTTTCCGATTCTTGGTTGGTTTGAGCCACGTTGACCACTCCCGATTTAGGCTGTACAAACTCAGAAACCCTGAATGGGATCTACTGTATAGTTTCACAGTAATGCCGAGAAACGTGTTTCAATTTTGTTAAATGTTTTTGTGTAAACAGGGCCTCCTTTTGTCCAGATCCTGAAACGGGACTCTTCAGGCACATATGACAGAATGTGGCCTGGGAATGTTCCCATTGTTTAGTTTTAGTTAGAGCCCCAAGAGCTGAGGGCAAGGACCTAAAGTAGGCACATTCTAAACATAACCTTTTATCTCACCTATCATGCGATAGCAGAGCTAGTCCAGAAATCCATAGCCCATTAGCCAGTTTGAATCTGTATAACAGAATTCGAGATTGATTGGAGGACTCTTCTGGAGGCGTTTCTTGGAGAAGAGAACGTATCCACAGTTCTCTCTACCGAGAAGGTCAGATGGGGCCCCAAGAGGAACATGTGGAATTGTGGGGCAGGTATTACTGTGGGGCATCACTCAAGAGCACTTGCTGTGGGGTCTTTAGAATTTGGGGATTTTTTTGGGAACGGGAAGATGATGTCTGCCTTTTGTTTGGGGACTCCGGAAGGCAGAGGCCGGCTGACGTTGCCCTGATGCTGGGGGACGGGGCAGGCACAAACCAATGCAATATGTACAGACGTGATACTTCAAAGTTAAGCTGCACCAACATTTTCTCCATCACTTTGTTAGGACTAGACCAACCTTGGCACTGTTATTTTGGGCCGAACAAATCTTTGGTATGAGAAGTTGTTCTGTGAGTAATAGGATGTTAAGCATCACCCCTAACTCTCCCCTCTAGATACTAGTAGTACCCACGCTCACCAGCTGTAAAGTCCAAACATTTCCCCAGACATTGCTAAGTGGTGGGCATGGGAGGGGCAAACTTGACCCTGGCCGACAGCCTGTGGTCTAGACGATCAACAACACCAATCGGACCCTGCTTTACAGTGTTGGCCAATTTTTGTGGTGTATATACTTCCGCCCCGGCTAATTCCAAGCGACCAATGTGATGTAGCTACAAGCAAAGTTGGGAAGAGATGTGCAGCAGCACGTAATGCTGATGCAATAGAGATAACCTCAAGAGCACAGATAATGCAAACTGTAGTAAAATAATTAGACACTCTGGGGTTTTGAGGATGTATTATCTTTGTTTTTCATGTAATTTGTTTATTTGCAGGTCTACTTTATTTTCTTATTTTTCATCTTTTTAAAGCTTATTTATCTATTTTGAGAGAGAGAAAGCACGCTTGAACAGGGGAAGGGCAGAGAAGGCGGGGGGTGGGGGTGGGGAGAGAATCCCAAGCAGGCTCCGCACTGTCAGCGCAGAGCCCGTCTCAAGGCTCCATCTCACAAACCGCGAGATCATGCCCTGAGCTGAAATCGAGAGTTGGACACTTAACAGACTGAGCCACCCGGGCGCCCCTGCAGGTTTATGTCCTTTAATTTTCAATAATGACCATGTTTAACAACCGGCTTATAAAATTTCTGAAAATTTAATAAATTGGCCCTCATGTACCGGTGTGAGCTGCCTGCAGCATACCAAGCTAAGAACGTAGAGAAGAGAAAAGATTTCTTCTTCCTACACTTGAAAATATAATGTTGAATGGGCCCCAATTTGTAAACTCAATAACTATGTATGCCTTCTATTTCCCAAGTAGCAACCTATCCCCAAAGGAGGTTTCCTCTAGCATATTTGGGAACTTGGGAGACTGTCTTAGTTCTTTCCCAAGTTCATCCATCTGGCAGCTGACTCTCAGTGCTCCGTGCCATGTCATACTGGGCCACCACTTGCGTCGCTATTGTTCTGCTCCTGGAACTCTGGGACTGCTGTCCTTGATGCTGTGTGTGCATCCTTCAGCAGCACCGAGACCAGGGAGGGCCAGGATTCTATAATAAGCCACAGTTGTTAGCTTTGCTCCTCTCCCCTGATATATGCCTTTGCTTTCTATCCCTTAAGAAGTCCTACATCCTGTTTCTCCATCGCATTTCCATGGGAGAAAATCCCACTTCTGAACTTGGTCTTGTCCTAGAATCCTTTTCCCTCTCTGCCAGTCCCCGCAGTGCAATCCAGAGGATCCCATAACCTGTAAAAGAATGCTTCCAAAGTCTGATTGTTTAGAATAACGCTGGCAGTGGGTGGAGGTGTGTGTGGTTATACGTGTACACACACAAATACACACACACTTCACACACACATCTCCTTTCGTATAAGCATAAAATACCTATATACTGAACAGTCATACTGAATGGTAGTTATTTTTGTGGATGGGGCCTGGGGATTGAGGTGGAGGAAGACTAATGCTTTTAGTATAACATTATAAGTTTAGATTAAGTAGGCAACTCCGATCAGTGCCTGCCAGTCTTTTCTCCGGTCCTTTTAAACCGGGAGGTCCTTTAGCATCCAGAATAGTTGGTCCAAGTCATTGAGAGTGTTTGCTGTTGATGTTCACTCGCCTTGTTGGACCTCCTCCTCTCATTAGCCCTTCCTGTTTCATTTTGTTCTCATAGAACACTACCTAGGGATGACCACCATGTTAGAAGTAACACACGCCTATCCGGTTTGCATGGGTTGCCTTTAGGCAGATGAACCAGCTGCTCAGAAGGACTTGAAGAACGTATACTCAGAGGGATGATGTTTATGGAGGGAGGCAAGAGAAGACTCCGCAGGTCCTCGTGGAGGCCCTGAGCTTGGTGTGACGTTGATGTGGGAGAAGAAGGGGGTACTGTGAGTCGATGCTAAGCTAAGGAAGTCACTAAACTTAATCCACTCTTGGGTTAGGCATGTATGGGTACGTGTGTGTAAATTTTAAAAACATAAAACTAAGTTAGGCTTTTGTTTAAACATAAAAAAAAAAAAAGAGTACAGAATATTAGCTCATTTGCCGTGGAAAAAAACAGGGTTGTCAGTGAGAGACTGGTTATTCCATCTAGATTTTCCTAGCTTCAAATATAATGAAAGAAAAACAGACTAACTAATACTACGTTTATTTGGATAGGTGAACTCGCCGATCAGATGTCAGCTCTCAGAAGTTATCATTCAGCGTAGAAACCCAATTTAATTATTTGCAATTAATTCTTCTTTGTTTTGGAAAAAAGAGGATGATATTGGTTTTACTTACAGTCCCCTTTAAAAATGTACGTTTTCCTTCTGCTGGTGATTTGAAAATCACTTTCTACCACTGTTAATGTCTTGTTTGAGGTTTTTCATGCAGATAAACAAAATGTCGAATGAAGAAACGACTGCAAAATAATTACCAATTGTAAGAGTTTGAGATATTTTTAAAAACCTTAATTTAAACTCAACTTTGAAGACCAAATTGATAGTTGGGAAAAATCGAAATCCTTTGAAGGGAATAAACTTAAAAAGTGGTTTAATATGCATAATATAGTGTAAACGTGAAAAAAATCATTGAGTCTCTAAAATAATATTAGTTTTTATTTCTATTTTTCTTTAATATCAACCTCTTTTTTTGGCTGTTTTATTGAAAATTCTACAGACAGTAGCTTATTTTTCCACTAACCTAAGCACCTGAGACTTTTGGCTGATGGCTATAAGACCAATAAAATTGCCTATAAAATGTAACTTTATATCATAACTTATACAATGTTTATGGAATATATTCCAACATTTACTTGTTTCCAGAAGCACACATCTCAGTGTTTGCATGCATATATTCATTATATTACAATGGAAAACAAAAACGAATAATCTGATGTTGAATAATGTCAACACCTGCATGGTGTTATGTCGTGATAGTGTTTTGTACCTATCAATTAATAAATCTAAACAGAGGGAACATCGATCCTGCTTTGCATAAAATTTTTCTGAGCCTAACATGAAGGAAGGAAAGAGTAATATTTTACTAGAACATGTTTTATTAGTTTGATTTTCAAGTGCTATGGTAAAATTGTGGGTCTGAATTTCTATGCAGCATAAAATAATATGGTCAGTCATGTGGTTGGTATTATCTTGTGTATTGGTCAGGTTCTCCAGAATATATATCTATATATTCTCCAGAATACACATATTCGTGTATATATATGTGTATATACACACATATATGTGTATATACACACATATATACATACACACACACACACATTTGAAACAGAGAGATTTATTAGATATTTATTATAGGAAATAGAAATTGGCTCACATGATTAAGGAGGCTGAGAAATCCCAAGATTTGCCATCTGCAAGCTAGAGACCCAGGAAAGTTGGTGGTGGAAAGCAGTCCAGGTTGGCCTGAGAACCAGGGGAGCTGATAGTGTAAATCCTAGTTCAAGTGCAAAGGCCTGAGGACCAGGAGCGTGAGTGTCTAAAGGCAGGAGATGGATGTTTCAGCTGAAGCAGAGCAATTCACCTGTCCTCTGCCTTTTTTATTTAGGATCTCAGTGACTGGATGAGGCCCACATGCATCGATGGAGGTGATCTTTGCTCAGCTACCGATTCAAATACTAATCGCTTCCAGAAACACTCTCACACACACCATCAGAAATGATCTGGGGGGCGCCTGGGTGGCTCAGTCGGTTAAGCGGCCGACTTCGCTCAGGTCATGATCTCGCGGTCCGTGAGTTTGAGCCCCGCGTTGGGCTCTGTGCTGACAGCTCAGAGCCTGGAGCCTGTTTCAGATTCTGTGTCTCCCTCTCTCTGACTCTCCCCCGTTCATGCTCTGTCTCTCTCTGTCTCAAAAATAAATAAACGTTAAAAAAAAATTTAAAAAAAGAAATGATCTGGGCACCCTTTGCCCAGTCAAGCTGATGCGCAAAAATTAACCGGCACATCTCATAACTAGCACACCGCACGCTCCCACCTCAGGGTCTTTGCCTGTTGTAGTATTCCTTCCGATATCCATTTGGCTTAACTCCCTTACCTCCTGTAATTCTTTGCTAAGTATCATCTTCTCAGATACCCATGATCATTCGATTTAAAATTACACTCTTGCCATCCAGCACCTTCGGTCTCTTTTACGCTGAGTCATTTCTCTCTACAGTGCTATAACTCTCAAAAGGCTATGTAATCCAATTATTTATTATGTCTATTGTCCTTCTTTTCACAGCCGATTATCAAATTCATGTTAGGAAGGATTGTCTTTTTTTGTCTCTTCATTTTGCTTTTTCATTGTTGTATTCCCAATGCCTATTACAGTGTGCATAGTAGGAGCTCAGTGTATACTTTTGTATAAATGGATAAATAAGTGAATGAACAGATGTAGGTTACTTTCTCCACGTATTTGTTGTATTCATTGGTTAATTTCTTAAAGGTTTTTAAAAAAGGAATTTTAGCATTTCATAAAAATAATAGACCTACTGTAACCACCACTTACGCTGATGACAATGAGTATTGTGATAACTTAGAGAAAAATCCCAAAAAGCGGCAGCCAGTAATAGAATGAAGCAAATTTGCTGAAGATCATAGAATTCTTCTCAACCATAAAAAAAAATCAATAAATGCAGCATTACTCTGCCAAGTATGACAGAACCAGCATTGTAAGTGTTTGACTCATTCAGCAGAAAGGAGACTTATGTGGAGGCTTAAAAAAATTACTCGATAGAAATGTGATTTGTTACTGATCTACCAGTATCACCCAGTGGGGTGTCTCAACACCCGAAATCTCCAATCCACATACTGAAATGTGTTTCGGGCACTGGTCTCCTTTCAATGCAGTGGAGACCAGGTGGAAGGCATAGCAGCTTCCCACAGTGGATTTGTACTAGACCAGAGATGTGGAGAAGAAAATGAACTGTGAACAAGAAAAGGAAGGGATGATGGTTGCCCTCCTCCTCCCCTTTCTCATGTTGGCATCTCTTTCCTCCTCTACCCAGTTGTGTTTCTTCTGTGGCTCTCCTCCATACGTGAGTCTAAAAGGAAAGCATAATATTGCCTTTGCAGTTTTAATAAGAGTGTGGTTTTTTGTCCTTGCTAAAGATGGATATTTATTGAGGAGGAGAAAGCTGAAATAGGTATTTGGAAAAAAATATATTACCAATGGTAAAAAAAAAAAAAAAAAAGAAATGAAGCAGTGGAAACAATGGCTAAAGGAGGTGGAGTAGAGACTTGACTTTTCACGGATATCATATCACACCTGCCATGCTGGAACCATTGTCCGGTACTCCTTGTCTTAGATTTTCAAGTAAGGATCTGGAATATGTTCAGGAGGGGGAAAGTATTGCAATCGTGTCACCGCCATGTGCCAACATGTTGCACAATTTGCAAAAGCCATATTGAAATTTCCTTCAACAATTTCTCCACCAGAACAAAGTTGTGTCCTATTAAGTGGTGCTTGGTATGCCCAGAAAACATTCTGTTTACATTAGACCAAATATAGGACCCAGAGATACTTATAAAAGGCACATAGAAGAGGAATAGGTACTGGTTTTTATTAAAATATTGGGCATTAAGGACTCAATCTGTTCTGTTTAATTCTGAAGACTGAGTCATCTGGAGTAAGACTTATGCTTTGCCTTTTTAGAGTTTGGGGCTGTCTACATACTTAAAAGTCCTCTCCCTTCCTTTTTTCCCAGCATCTTCTCTACCCATCTGTAACTCCACATCTCCCATATAACAAGACATTTGTACTAAACACTGGATCTAAGTTGACGAGTTCTACATTTTAAATGTATTTTGTGGTTTCCCTAATAATAAAAGAAATGAGAGATTTACACATTACCCAGTACAAGTCATTGCACTGTGATAACGTTTAAGTTTGGAGTATACACAATAAGTTTCATAAGAAACCAGAAAAAGATGGGTAAGTGACCCTGAAAATTCAATCTCTCTCTCATATATATATACATATATATAACTCAGAGTCACATAACTAATACATGGCAGAGATGGAATTCAAATTCAATTCTATCTGATTTCAAGGTCAATGTCCATTCAGAAAAGGGAGCTCCTATGTGATATGGCTGTCAGGGAATTAAGGGCATACTTGTCTTGGTGGGCTATTGCAAGAGAAAATACTTCCCATGGTCTATTTTTAGAACTCCAAATTTCACCCCTTTTACTGACATGGTGAACTCTGCTCTACGAAATGCCACCAGCTCAAATGTCACTGGTTCTTTTCACATTTCTGTTGTATTGATTTCGTTTGGCTTTGTGCGAAAGTTACTTGCTCAGGTGGCTTTTTCCTCAAAACATGGTGTATGCATGAAGGGAAAAAATTCTCCATACTCATTTCTCATTCCCTTTGGGTTCTGTGCACGTAGTAGGTGTGCAATAAATGTTAAAAATGAAATAGTAGCTCTGCAAGAGCATGGAGAGCCAGGGATGCGGAATCTATTAAATTCTTGTGACATCTGCATTAGCATAAAAGATAGAAGAAACCATTTTCTTGGCATTGCAGTTCAGTCCTTTCCAGCCAAACATAGAAAGCTGTCATGTGAATATTTTTGAACCTCAAAAACAATTTTGGTTTAAGTCTGGGTGGGGGAGGAGGGGGGATGGTGGCTCTTATTTCTCCCACACCAGTCCACCCATCTCATATTAGAACATGTAATTCCAACAGTGCTGACTGTCTTAAATTTTATGAACAGAGTGTCCTCTGAACACTGGTATACACATTGCCTCTTTAAGAAGCTTACTTGTAGCTTCTAATTAAATTAAAGGACCAGCAGCTGCTGAGCAAAAGTATAGCCTAGAGGTCGTGTTTATGAGTTTCTCAGGCAAAAGGAAGTCATGTCAGAACTACTATTGTTATGAGCCTGAATGTTTCCAATGAAGCCTTTGCACGAATCATTTGCTTAGTACTAGTCATGCAGTCATGCTGCTTGATTTCAGCCCACTATTTCCTCTTCGAACTGGCAAAAACAACTCTACAAAGGAAAACATTGCATAAGAAAAATCATGGGCTTCTGCCTTATAAACAGTAGACCTGGACTCAATGACCAGCTCAAGGTGCTGCCGCCTGTGCCTCCAATGGCCTGGGAAGACCACAACAAAGACACAAGCCATGAAAGTAGAAACTGTGTCTCCTTTCTTTGTTTTCTTAATAGAATATTTCAATGCATAGTAAGTAGAAGACCATGCTTCCTGATTTGCCCAGGGCTGTCCTTGTTTTAGCTCTGAAAGTCACATGTCTTGAGAAACCCTGCAGTCCTGGTCAAACAGGGATGGTTGGTCACCCCAGTATTAGGTGTCTTATCAATGCTGTTAACCAAGAGACTCACATTCCTAGGTCGGGTTTTGATCGAGAAGGCTCTGGGCCATGGTGACCAAATCACAAATCAGTGGCTAAGTCTCAGTGAATTTTATGCTCAGAAGTAGTCCGGGAATCCCCAAAGGGCCCATAAATATCCTTTCCTTCAGCTCCCACCCTGGATGCCCTGTTATAGGTGTTGACATACTAGTGTGCTACCGATGTGTTCCAGGCGTGCTGAGATACGGATTGCCTCAGCCCTTGGGTTGGCTTAGCAGGGCCTTCAGTGCCTCCAGCCCTCAGTTATTTCCCTCTGGTCATGAGCTATCTCTTTAGCCCGGTGGGCTCTATAAAATGGTACCATTTTCTGCATGTGCCATAATGAGAAAAATTTCGGGAGGAACTGTTCAAATCCAACCCATTCATTTTATGGCTGAAGCCTAACTTAGATCATTTTTATTAAATACGGGTTTATATCAAGCTAAGGCAAAAGTATGTTTGATTTTTGTTGTGTTCAGCTGTCTTCAAGGTGACTGAGATAACTACGTGGGAAAGCTGATGGATTACGTAGTGAGTGGTAAGTAACAGAGCTCAGCAAGCCAAATGGACTGTGCCATAGTCTGTTCATTTGCATCAGAAGCACACATAGCTAGGTGAAGAAAATAGACATTTGTCTGGATAATATTGTTATAAATTCCTATGTTGCTTCACACGTCTATGTTTTTAGCAAACATATGCCATTGAAGTCTGAATTACCTTTAAGTCTGAGTTACCTATATGATGCTTCAATTCCACGCTTTCCTGTACACAGTAAAGTTATGAATTCAAAAATTGGGATGTTCCAGAATTAAAGAAAGCTAAGTAAGAATTGTATACTTAGAAATCCAAATTTCCAATAGGCATTTCCACTTTTACTTAATTATTTTAACTAATTATTGAATGATTAGTTCAAGTTCAAAGTGGATAAAGGACTCAGAGAGAGAGGCAATATGCACATAAAGATCTATGGCCTCAAGGGTGCTAGATTTTCAAATTCCTGGTTCTCTTGCTGTTCCTCATAAGCAGTGAGAGGAGAAGGGACAGATTCTGTGTATAAAGTTGAGCCTTTACAGATCAGAACTTTACATTGTGCCAAACTCGAATCCTGCCCATTTCTGGCTCTTCGATTGCTTAATATATTAGTGGACTCGTTCCAGTTCCCAGTGGTTGGAGTTCCACATCACACAGTCCCTGTCCCATCTGCTGCTAATTGGCACCCTTGTTGGCAGTTTCCAAAAGCAGAACAGGAAAAATAAAAAGGACTATCTTTCTATCCTTAGAAGCTAGAAGTTTAGTACAGTCAGTCCTCAATTTAAAATGAGTTGTGTACAAAAATATTGTATGTAAATCAGTTGTTTAGAACCCAGAACAAATTTTTCCAATGAAATAAAGTCATGCCTGTTAGTTCCCCAGGTCAGCCCAGTTCACCAAAGTCTGTTTGACCCATAATGCACCCCCCAAATAGATTCCATCTTAATGGCATAGAACCATCATGGGAAAACCAAGAGATCGGAAGAAACGGTAAAACCAGCATGACCTTTGGTGACAAAAGGCCAGGCTGTACTCTTACCAACTGTGTGATCTTGGACAATTCCCAGAAGTCTTTTTAGCTCTAAGTTTCTTTAACTGAATAAGAGGAAGAGGGCAGATAATGAAAGTTGCTTTTCATCTCTCACTGGGCTGTTACGGCAAGGACCAAATAAGTTATACAAAGCCATTTGAAAACTGTTTCATCCTGCCCTGAAATAACAGAACCACAGGTCTCCCTATGTTTCCTTCCTAAACCTTGTCAGCAGGGGTGGGTCAGGGACTGCTGCCTATCCACACTACTCTTTGGGGTTCCCATTTGGAAGAAGGGATGGGGAGTCTGGGAGGCAACGAGGCAGTAGGAACAGGGGTTACCGAGAGATGGGACCAAGGGGCTGGCTCCTTAGGACAGATGACTTTCTATTCCATATAAATCCCCGAAGATTATTTTTTGGTTCAGGATGTTCTCTGTTATCCCTGTATTTTCATTCTAGGGCCCTAGGGATTGGCCTGTTAGTTTTATTGTCAATACTTTCTTCTGAACAGCACACTGTTCTTCTCAATTTTATTGGGGACTTAATGTTTTTTTAATGTCTCATAATGAATTTGGTTACTTGATCGTAAGAGAAGAGAAAGAGAAAATCAAAAAAACTCTCACCTCTATTATCTTTATTTATCTCTCTATTTTTCATCTACCAATCAATCATCTTCCCTAAGTGATAGATGAAAAATAAGGCCACACATACATGCTAAATGCATATTTTTGTAATCTTAGAACAATTCTGTTTTATCTACATTGAAAAGGAGTTATAGACCCAGGGGATTTCATCTCAGACCTGGGCATGGAGTTATGGGAAGAAGAACAGGCTTGAACTTCTACCTAGGCACTGGGAACAAAACCAGCGAGATATCACTGAGGCTGGAAAGCCTGAGAAACAAGGTGGACTGCATGGAGGAAGGAGAAAGAAGAGGTATCCCTGGGGTGGGATGGTCACCTTTCCTTGCTCTCCTAGTCTTCCTTATCTTCCCACAAGGAAGGAGATGCCATCAAGAACATCCATTATGGCATTTCTTACGATTGAAGCATTGACTCACTTCTGGCCACTTCCTGTTCTGTCTCCATCCTGATGGTCCACCTTCTGAGCATCCTTCGTCTTTCCTGCAGGCACCTCCCACCACCTTGTGCCCTCTTCCATGATGATGCCAAAGCACCTCTTTCTCTCTCTGCATCCCCCTCAGTTACCACCAACCGCATTCTACTCTTCTCCTCACCTCTTCTTCAGGCATTAGCCTTCTGCGTGTTAATTTAATTCAGCAAGTACCCATCACTGTATTAGAATGTGATGATGTTAAAACATATCTCCTATCATCAGGGAACTGTCACATTTGTAGATGCAGCATGATATATGGCAGGGAATGCAGAAGTCAAGTGCTAAGGACATAGGGGAGGAAAAGGTCAATTCCAAAGAGTATGTGAATTTTCAGGTGGGGTGGGGCCAATCAAGATGGCCACCATGGAGGCTGGGTCTCCAGGGATATGGACGAGTTCAAAGGGGAGACGACCTTTTACCTAAAAGGAAGACACCCTTAAGGAAATTCCAGTTTGATAATCACATGTAATAAAACAGCACAGATTAATAAGCCACTATCACTTCCCAGGAATCTGTCCATCATTTTTCCCCATGACAAGTGAAAGAGGACCTTCGGGCTTTAAATAAAAATTTCTGATAACATAGAAGTAACAGATATAGCTGGAACACAAGCCCCGAGAAGCCCCTGAAAGCAACCCGCTAAACCAGAACTCAGAGGAAAAATAGCAAATCAAGTGTATTTCAGCCACTCATGGCTCACAACCAATGCAGCCCTGCAGTCAAGGATACTGGCTCATGCTAATAAATTCTTTGCTAAAAACCCCCAGTGGAAAGGTTGTAATCATGTGGTTCTATTTAATGAAAGTATAAACAGAGGCCATCCCATTCTAATTTAGAAGAGGAGAAAAGTTAGGATCTGGGGTTCTCAGGGCAGTGACTCACACTCTGAGCCATTAACTGGAGAGAAAGCCTGTGTTGACATGTACAAATTAGGTGTCTGTTTTGACTTGACTGGTCAAGGAAACAGGCAGGTTAGGTTAAAAGAAAGAAAACAACAGCCAGGACAGTCAAGACATAGGCGAACTGATTGTTTGACAGATGATTATTATTTTCGTTTCGGTCTGTCACTATGTCAAGTAAATCACACCAGTTAAAACAGATGAACTTCATGTTCAATACGCTCTTGGTGATGTCCTATCCGCCCATCTCATTTGTGTGGAGACTCCAAACTTCTCACTTGGCTCTTTCTTTTCAACTTTTTCCTCTGTTTTTATTCCTCATTCTTGTTCTCACTTTTGCTTGCAATCCTTCATTCTCCATTTCCCACCATGCTTTCTTCATCCATTCCTAAGAGGAAACAAAAAAACTGTGTGCACTTTTTCTCCTCTGAAGCTAATTGTAATGCTGTGTTTAATTTTTAAGGAGTTACATCAGAAATCAACTCAGGAATTTACATTTGCAAACTGACAGAAACCTACATAAACAAGTTCCCTTTCAAGGAGAGGACATTTGACAGTTCTTAAACAAATTCCCAGCCTGATTTTTATTTGTGCAGAATGGCTATAGGTGATTTGCTGACACTTTCTAGGAATCAAAGGTCAGGCTTATTATTTCTCATTTGGTTTCCCTGAGTCTTTATGGTGTCATTCAAAGAGCCCTGGACTGAAAAACAGATTTCTGTTCTACTGTGTTCCACCACTCATCGTCAGTGGCTGCCTTATTGGGTCTCACTCTCTTACTTGAATAATGGAGGATTGGTCTCCTTGATTTCTACCATTGTAACATCCTAGGTTTGTGATTCTCTAAGGCTTCTAAGAATAGAAAAACACTATGGCACTTAGTATTTAGATGCTATTTCTTTATACATGCTTAATGTCATTTTTGGCTTTACTAGAAACCTCATCTTGAACATCACAGCTAACGACAGTCTTCTATACTTTGAAAAATAACTCAATCTAAATAGATTTCTCAAGAAGACTCATTCCTGCAGATATCCCTAAGGTATGCTAACATCAAAGACTTAAATATCATTATCTTGTGCCTTGTTATACTGACACAGGCCCCCTAGACGCCTGGAAGTTCTTGCTCTGCAGTCTCGGCTACAAATAAGTCAGATGTCATGGTCCTGGGAGCAGTTGTTCTTAAGCTGAGCTTTGGCTGATTTACTGGGCATGAAGGGGTATTTCTGCTCCTGCAAATGTGGCGCACTCACTTGTGGTTCTGCTGGTTCAGAGTTTCTTGTTAGCGGCTGCTGATGCTGAGCTGGGTATAAAAGCCCATCTCAGATGCTGCCTTTATTCCATGACTCGGTACCTTGTCTCTGTTACTGATCCCAAATCATTCCATGTCCTCCTGACTGGCCACTGATGAGGCATGGTAAGCACAGCACCATGCTGGTGTCCTCAGGGCACCAATGCTTTGTGATGACCTATGGAAAAGTGGTGGGGAGAGACTATCCCTTTCTGTTAAGTTCTGCTTAGAGGGGATCCCAAAGAAGAGTTCCTTATGTCACAACATAAAACAACTATTTCAGCATTTACTTAGAACTGTTTGTTTTCCACAATGTCAGATGAAGCCCAGTTGGGGTTATGTGGGGGATAAATCTCAGACTTGCTGTGTTCAAAATCATCTTCCTCATCCAATGACTAAGGCTTTTTTACTGAGTCACTTCATCATGCATGGATCCTTCCTCCCTGAGGACCACTTCTCTCCCAAAAGATTTGTCAGGCTTCATGCAAATACATTTCTAGAGGCTGACACTGCCCTTTTGCCAGATGTCCCCAGACACATCTGAATCTCTTTTAGTTTCAAGCTGAGGCCTTTATTATAGTTGCATAAAAAGCTGGATATCGTTCAAAGTCCTGACTGTACTCTCTGATTCCCTTGAGCGTTTATGCTCTACCTTCCCACACAGTTCATCCCGTGTGGGGGTCCTAATGCAACTTGTTAACATGCTTCTTTGTGGTTTGCTGTGTTTATACCTGGTCTTTCCTTCCGAGTGGTAACCTTCTCAAAGACAGATACTGTTTTCTTCTGTTGTATCCTCTGTCATGTCCTGCAAAGTGCTGTTCATATATTAGGATTTTGACTGGGACAGCGATATCCGAGAATATCACTGGTGCTTTTGGACAGTAAAGTAATTTTACCTTCTTGGGCTCAATAACTCAGTGTGCTCAAAACACTGGAGTGTGTCACCTATCAGAGTCCCAAAGAATCAGACCTCGCAGTGTTACTTAAAGTATAGAGAGAAGTTGGGTTTTCTTCTTCAGCTTTGAATAACTGCACTGTATTCTGGTGGTTTAATATACAGAATAACACAGTAGCAAAGAGTCCCAGAGAGGTGAGCATGAGACACTGGGAAGATTGTAATTACACAGAATTTAAGGGACTGAAACAACCGGGGTAACCTAATGATATGGTTAATTGCAGGTTAGTCAGAAAATCATTCTTATTTCAACACTTTTTGAATAACCCTTATAAAATGCCTTTAGCAGAGTCCCATGCAGTACACATAGCTGTGTCATTCTTTGATGTCTGGGGATGTTGAGAGCCGTTAGGTCAATATTAGAAACATCAAATTTCATTTGTGTGTCAAAGGGCAAGATAATACAGGACACCGGCTTTTGCCTGAACCGGCCACTACCTATTCCCTAGGTGTTGGTTTAGATCAATCTTGATTTCAGATGGATTTTTTTTATGATTCTTTCCCCTCATTATCTCACTCTCAAAATTAGGTCTGTAATATTTTTGTAATCAAAATCTATACATATAGGAAAATATCACCCCAAATTTTTCCCTCTACTGAGATATAACCTTTAAAAAAACCCAAAACATATTTAGGTATTTTGGTTTCCTTTGTTTTTATGCTTCCAGTGATTTTTTTTTCCCTCTACAGTAAAACCTCGGATTGTGAGTAATTTGCTCTGCGTGTGTTCCGCAAGATGAGCAAACATTTCTAATAAATTTAACTTGAGAAACGAGTGATGTCTTGTAATACGAGTAGTATGTGACACCGAATGTCACATGATCACAACTGAGCCAATGGTTCTTGAAATTTGCTTCCATATGCAAGTGCTTTGGATGACAAACATGTTTCCAGAACAAATTATGCTTGCAAACCCAGGTTTTGCTGTGCAGTAAAATTTTAAACTAATCTAGCATCATCATATAGACTAAATATCCGCAAGCAACAAAACACTGAAGTTTCACAGCAGAATAAAAAACATATCATTTAAAAAAAAGCCTCTCTCAGGGCGCCTGGGTGGCTCAGTCAGTTAAGCATCTGTCTTCAGCTCAGGTCATGATCTCACGGCTGGCTCGTGAGTTCGAGCCCTGGGTCGGACTCTGTGCTGACAGCTCAGAGCCTGGAGCCTGCTTCGGATCCTGTGTCTCCCTTTCTCTCTTCCCCACCCTGCTTGCACTCTGTCTCTTTCTGTCTCTCAAAAATAAACAAATATTAAAAAAAATTAAAAAAAATTTAAAAAGCCTCTCTCTGCACACCTCTTTAGCCTTAGTGTCCCAAGATGATAACTTTTTATTTTTATTTTTAATTAATTAGCTAATTAATTAATTAATTTTTAAACTTACACCCAAGTTAGTTAGCATATAGTGCAATAATGATTTCAGGAGTAGATTCCAGTCATTCATCCCCTATGTATAACCCCCAGTGCTCATCCCCATAAGTGTCTTCCTTAATGCCCTTTACCCATTTAGCCCATCCTCTCACCCCAACCCCTCCAGAAACCCTCATGTTGTTCTCTGTATTAAAGGGTTTCTTATATTTTGTCCCCCTCCTTGTTTTTATATTATTTTGCTTCTCTTCCCTTATGTTCATCTGTTTTGTGTCTTGAATTCCTCATATGAGTGAAGTCATATGATATTTGTTTTTCTCTAATTTCACTTAGCGTAATACCCTCCAGTTCCATCCACGTAGTTGCAAATGGCAAGATTTCATTCTTTTTGATTGCCCAGTAATACTCCATTGTGTGTGTGTGTGTGTGTGTGTGTATGTGTATATATATATACCACATCTTCTTTATCCATTCATCCACCGATGGACATTTGGGCTCTTTCCATACTTTGGCTATTGTTGATAGTGCTGCTATAAACATGGGGGTGCATGTGTCCCTTCAAAACAGCACACCTGTATCCCTTGGATAAATACCTAGTAGTGCAATTGCTGGGTCATGGGGTAGTTCTATTTTTAATTTTTTGAGGAACCTCCATACTGTTTTCCAGAGTGGCTGCACCAGTTTGCATTCCCACCAACAATGCAAAAGAGATCCTCTTTCTCCGCATCGTCACCAGCATCTGTCGTCTGAGTTGCTAATGTTAGCCATTCTGACAGGTGTGAGGTGGTATCTCATTGTGGGTTTAATTTGTATTTCCCTGATGGTGAGTGATGTTGAGCGCTTTTTCATGTGTCTGTTAGCCATCTGGATTTCCTCTTTGGAGAAGTGTCTATTCATGTCTTTTGCTCATTTCGTCATGTGATTATTTGTTTTTTGGGTGTTGATAAGTTCTTTATAGATTTTTGGATAGTAATCCTTTATCTGATATGTCAGATTATAACTTTTTAAAAACAGGTCTGATTTCTAGTTTTCTCATGTTTAATATGTTAACTTTATAGCATTTATGTAGTATTACAGTTAACTGTAGTAGATTATGTTAGTTTTAATCCCCCCAGAAACATGTCTAAAATGACTGTCAATGGAATTTAAAATAAATGTCAAAACCCCTCATAGTTAAATAGAGTGATAGCAACCAAATTTGAGAAGGTGGAACGAATGGAGTCAACTTGTATTATACTAGCGCTCGGTATCTTGGTTAGTTTGCAATTCCACTTTTAGACCTTTGCTGTATCCCATATGTGGTCCTGAGATTTGACTTTATTTGCAAGCTAGCGGATTAGTCTGCCATAATTTTATGGATTATGGCAGGAGACACAAGAATTCTGGGTCAAAGAGACAAAGGACTCCATTCCTCACGATGCAACAGATTAGTAGAGCTTTATATTTGTGTGATCCCATTTGTCTCTGAAGTCCTACAGGGAGATTCAGACCAGTCCAGGTGGATTCTGTACACTTGGAGGTTATCATCACAGCTGCGGGACTGAGTTGAGGAAACCCCAATCTTTTATCATGAGTGGTTAGCAAACTGTTCCAACCTTTATCCTGGAAATAGGCATTATCATTATTTTGGACGGTAAACAAGCCTGTCCACTCCTCCCAAAGGAGACATTATCTCTATTTTCCAAGGCCGTTCACTATACAAACATCCTTGAAAAGATAGTCCTGAACAAAAGGCTGTCAGGCAAGATGTGCAGAAATGTAAGAAATCAATGGAGAGTGGTCTTCCAACAATGACATAATTCAAAAATAATTTTTTAAAACTAGTATTCCAATTCTAAGAAGTTTAAACTTGTAGGTTGACTATGTAGTATGAAAAAAAATTCAAGTATCTAGTTCAAGATACTGGACTTGTGTTCCTCTCAAGATCCCAATTAAAAAAAAATTGTACATACACACATATAAAACCTGCATATTATATATTCTTGTGTACGTATAATTTTATATTCATTATATATGCATGTATATACATATGTATTACAGATGCATATATACACATACATATTTGTACATTCAAAAACAAAACAAATAAGGCAGTTAGGGAGGGTAGGGATTACTAGGTAACAAACACACCTATGAAAGAGCAGTGCATAGATACATTTTGAGGGAAATAGTGCATGGTAAAGCTGTTGCCCAGAATGTACTTCAAGAGGGCTTCAGAGAAATGACAATACATATGTTTGTAGGATCAAACTATAAATAGTTGCCCTCAACCTCCCTCCCCTGGCATAGGCATCCAGGCTGTCATTTCTTATCCAAACACGGAGGCTTCTCCCTTAAAGAAATGCAAAGAGCCATTTAAGAAAATGCCTGTGTAGACGTTGACATCACGGATTTAAGTCCTCTTGCTTATGTTCTTATAATAGGAGGGATCGTAATTGAGAGTGTTTCCTTTCCTCTCATGTAAAGGAAAGCTGAACAGCTGTGCATTTTGTTCTGTTTCATGTTGAGTATCCAGGCATATTCTCATTCAACAGAGATAGTGAAGGGAAAAGAGACATAATATCAGAGAAAATCCTTATTAGCTAAGCAGTTATTTCTTAGATACGAATGGATAAGCAAAGGCCAATAGATATGTGAGAACAAACTATATAAAGAGAAATATTAAGAAACCAAAACAACAGAAAATCTGATCATAGAGAAAAAAAGAAACAAAAACAACAAAAATGATACAATTTGAGTAATTGGAAATTGTATTGCATCCACAAAACAAGTACAAGATACTCTAAAAAAAAATCAGAGGATTAGAAAGAGCAATTAAAGGCTAATAATATAAATCCCAAAATTAAAAACAAGAGCTAAAATTTGTGGAAATAAAGCCAAGGAAATCACCCAGTACCTAAGCAAAAGAAGCAGAAAAAGGAAAAAACATGACAAAAATATAAAGAAACATTAAAAAACATTGTTACTCTCAGATGAAATAATTGGAAATATAGAAAATCCAAAAGAAACTGTAAACAAACTATTAGGAATAACAGGCGAAGCTAGCGTGAGCACTAGACACATGATCAATATATGAATTAAAGTATTTCTATGTCCTAGAGAGAAATAAATGGGAAGTACAATTTTCAATACCATTTCAAAAGCAGCAAAGCAATTGCCAAATACCTAGGAATAAATCCAATGCAAATTTTACAAGGCTTAAGATTATAAAACATTGCTAAGAGAAAATAAATATGTTTAAATAATTGGAGTTTTAATAGAGACCTATATCATATTAATGGATTGGGAATGAGGTTTTGTTAAGGTCTTAAGTCTACCCAAATTGAACAATCGATTTAATGCAATCCCAGTTTGTGGAAACTGACAAGTGGGTCCTAAAATGTACGGGGAAATATAAAAGTCTTAGAATCCCAAAACAATTTTGGAGAAAAAAATAAAAGGACAAAATTGAAACACTTAACTTATCAGATGTTAAGATTCATAGTAGAAACAGTAATTAAGGCAGTGGGTTGTCATTGTAACAAGACTCACACCTATAGAGTCACTCAGATTTACAACAGAAGTGTTCCTGTAACTCAGTGGAGAACGTGGCCTTTTCAGTAAAAATTGCCCGTTTTCACTGGGGGAAAAATGAACCTTGTCTCGCATCACACACAAAAATTGATTTGCAACAGATTGTAAACTTTAAGTATTAAAGGCAAAAGAGTGAAGATTTTAGATGAAACTATAGGGAAATATCTTCATAAACTTGAGAGTAGATTAAGATTTCCTAAACAGGATATAAAAAGCACTAATCATAAATGAAAAATTTGAGAATTGGATTTCGTTAAAAGCAGAAGCTTCTGTTCATGCAAATACACCTTAAGAAAGTTAAATGGGGGCGCCTGGGTGGCTCAGTCGGTTAAGCGGCCAACTTCAGCTCAGGTCATGATCTCGCGGTCCGTGAGTTCGAGCCCCGCGTCGGGCTCTGTGCTGACAGCTCAGAGCCTGGAGCCTGCTTCGGATTCTGTATCTCCCTCTCTCTGACCCTCCCTCGTTCATGCTCTGTCTCTCTCTGTCTCAAAAATAAACATAAAAAAAGAAAAATTAAAAAAAAAAAAAAAAGAAAGTTAAATGGCAAGTCTCAGAATGCAAGAAGATGTTCATGATACGTATATCTGAATAGTACTTGAGTCCAGAGTATTTGAAGTCTTCTACACAACAAAGAGAAAATGCGTATAACTTGATTTTAAAATGGACAAAACACTTGATGAACATTTTGTAAAAGAGGCTATCCAAAGGACCTCAAGCATATGGAAAAGTGGTCAATATCATTACTTGTCGGAAAAATGCAATTTGAAACTATGATGAAATTCCATTTTACATCCACCAGAATGGCTAAAATGAAAAGGGCTGACAGTGCTGGGTATTGGTGAGGTTGTGGGCTCACCGGCATCCTCATACATTGCTGGTGGGACTGTACATTGGTCCAGCCACTTGGGAAAAAAGTCTAATAGTTTCTTATAAAATTAAATACAGTGACCCAGCAATTTAATTTCTAGATATATACCTGAAAGAAGTTAGTACGTAACGTCCATCAAGAATGCACAAGAATGAGGGGCGCCTGGGTGGCTCTGTCGGTTCGTTGTCTGACTCTTGGTTTCAGTTCATGTCATGATCTCACGATTTGTGAGTTTGAGCTGCGTTTCAGCTTCTGTGCTGACAGTGCAGAGCCTGCTTGGGGTTCTGTCTCTCCCTCTCTGTCTGCTCCTCCCCGTCTCGTACTGTCTCTGTCTCTCTGAAAATAAACAAACTTTAAAAAAGATTACAAAAATAAAAAGAATGCGCAAGAATGATCAGGTGTACAAGAATGATCACGTTTGTATTTTTCAAAATAGCCTCAAACTGGAAACATCCCACATGTGCATCAACAGGAAGGCTACTAAATAAATTGTGGAATATAAAATATTCTACAGAAGTTAAAAAGAGAGCCAAATGTTGATATTCCAAATCACATGGATAAACCTTGCAGCATTATGTTCAATAAAAGAAGCCAGACAAATAAGAGTATATGTTGTATGATTCAATTTATATAAAGTTCAAGAACAGGCAAAACTGATTGATGATACCTTGAGTTATTTGGGTATTGACTGACTTCCGAGATGCTGGAAGCGTTATCTGTCTCTGTCTGGGAGGAGGTTATATGAATGTATGCATGCATATATGCTTAAAAGTAGTTCAATTATTATGCGTAGGGTTAAACAAAGTAGAAATTAAAAAAAAAAACAAACAAAAATGGGTAACTGAGTGGCTCAATTGGTTAAATGTCCAATTCTTGATTTTGGCTCAGGTTCATAGGATCAAGCCCTGCATTAGGCTCTGCCGGCTTGGGATTCTCTCTCTCCCACTCTTTCTGCCCCATCCCCTGTTTGCATGCTGCGCTCTCTCTCTCTCTCTCTCTCTCTCAAAATACATAAATAAACATTAAAACAAACAAAACTAAGAGACCAATTCAGGTAGTCCTGACAGAATCACATATGACACCTAAAAAAATGAATGGAGAAAATGGGAGAAGATTATTCTCAAGTGTCACAAGAGATTTCTAAGAATATTCAGATTAAAGGGGCTCTCCAACTGTTAAGCAAGATAAGTTTAAAAGAAACATTTATAAGACTATAGATGCTGGAGAGGATGTGGAGAAACGGGAACCCTCTTGCTATGTTGGTGGGAATGCAAATTGGTGCAGCCACTCTGGAAAGCAGTGTGAAGGTTTCTCAGAAAATTAAAAATAGACCTACCCTATGACCCAGCAATAGCACTGCTAGGAATTTACCCAAGGGATACAGGAGTACTGATGCATAGGGGCACTTGTACCCCAATGTTTATAGCAGAACTTTCAACAATAGCCAAATGATGGAAAGAGCCTAAATGTCCATCAAGTGATGAATGGATAAAGACATTGTGGTTTATATACACAATGGAGTACTACATGGCAATGAGAAAGAACAAAATATGGCCCTTTGTAGCAACGTGGATGGAACTGGAGAGTGTGATGCTAAGTGAAATAAGCCATACAGAGAAAGACAGATACCATATGTTTTCACTCTTATGTGGATCCTGAGAAACTTAACAGAAAGCCATGGAGGAGGGGAAGAAAAAAAAAAAAAAGAGGTTAGAGTGGGAGAGAGCCAAAGCATAAGAGACTCTTAAAAACTGAGAACAAACTGAGGGTTGATGGGGGGTGGGAGGGATGGGAGGGTGGGTGATGGGTATTGAGGAGGGCACCTGTTGGGATGAGCACTGGGTGTTGTATGGAAACCAATTTGACGATAAATTTCATATATTGAAAAAAAAATGAAAGAAACATTTATAATGTTCTGATTAAATTATAGTGCATCAAGGAGAAAGGAACGTTCATAAAATATTCTGGAAGGTAAAAACAAGCATATGTAAAGGAATAAGGATCAGCCTGATATCAGATTTCTCATAAGCAACTGAGTATTACAAGAAAGTGAAGCAATGTTCCCTCAATGTTCTAAGCCAATATATCAATCAAGTATGAGAACAGAATAAGGATATTCTCTGACGGCAAGGAAGGGTGATGTTTACCTTTTAATGATGCACTTTTAGGGTTTAGTTGAAGTTGTGACTTTAGTCGAGCAAAAGGAGGAAAAATACTAGAAATGGACGACATGGGATTCAGAGAAAGAGAGACCCGCACAGGACAGAAGAGATGGGGGGAGTCCCCCCATGACCACCATGACAAGGTCGTGAAAACATCCCCATTTGGTGTTAAAGGACAGAGAAACCCATGAAAGAACCCATGTGGGGAAAAGATCAAAGGAACTCCACGCAGTAGAAACTATAGATGGAGGGATAAAAACAACCAAATGAAAGGATAATTAGAAACTCTGAGAAAAATGAAATCTGGAGTAGGAAGTTATGACCCCAATTATACACAAATTAAAATACAAGAAAACAGATTCTGTGTAACCTTGCTGCAAGTGAATGTGTTACTTGAATTGGCCTAGGGGTCTACTTTGAGTCAAACTGGCCACACAGAAAAATAAATATTATTTCTAGCACAAAATTGGACTGGTGGTGAAACAGTTTTGCAAATTCAACTTGTAATACATGCAGAGCAGGAAGGTCCTATTTACTGTTGAAGGACAGAATATGAAGGTTCACTATCCTGACAATGCTAAGGGCAAAATATATCTGAGAGAAGGAGAAGGGAGGGGGAAGGGTCTGGAGGGGAGGGAAGAGGGTTACAGTTCTTCAGAGAAGGGAATTGAGATACTACTTAAAATTGGTGGAAAAAGAAATATAGATATATTGTATAAAGTCACAAAGGTAAACAATAAAATATTTAAAAATTATAATAGTTCTTGGGGCGCCTGGGTGGCTCAGTCGGTTAAGCATCCGACTTTGGCTCAGGTCATGACCTCACGGTTGGTGGGTTTGAGCCCCCTCTTGGGCTCTGCGCTGACAGCTGGAGCCTGGAGCCTGCTTCGGATTCTGTGTCTCCCTCTCTCTCTGCCCCTCCTCTGCTTGCACTCTGTCTCTCCCTCCCTCTCAAAGAAATAAATTAACATAAAAAAATAATAGTTCTATCAAACTTTGAAATGAGTGAGTAGTAAGGATGGGGAAGGATAAATGCATTGGAGTGTATAAAAGCTCATTTCATAAAGAAATGGAACTTTCAAAGAGGTTTAGAGTCAGGACAGCGGTCACCAGGGGAATCCGGTGCAGACAGAGTTGGGAGACCTTCTCTCTGGGAGGAGAGGCTGCAGTCCCTGCTGGTTTTCACTCTCAGCTCCTTCACTACCTGCTGTGTGACCATGTAAATGTGTTATTTTGTTCAAATGTTAAAATAAAAATGTAATGACCATTTGCTATGGGTGTCCCACCCCAAGTATTCATTGCTGCTTTCTTTTAGTAACAGTGACCAGATTTTCAACCCTTGCACATGGCTGCTGTTCTGGAGGGGAAGGGCCCCCCCCTCACATTCCTCTTGTGCTCTCAGTGCCTGGGTGGGGACTCAGCACATGCCCCATGGGAGGTCCATGACACCTGAGACAGGGAACTTTGCCCACCATGTTTGGGGAAGAAATTTCCTCTCTCTTTTTCAGAGCCACCTAGAGGGAGGCCATCTTAAGGCTAGAGGTGAACAAGGACATATGGGGCCCCAAAAGCCGCTGAGGGCCGCATTATGACCATAGGCCTCAGAATGAAGACAACCGCAGGATTCAGAGAGGAGAGATGGGAAAATGCTTCTCTGGAGTTTCTGAGTCTCTCAAGAGTCACTATCTAAAGCATCACCTAAGACCAGTCCTACCACTGGAATAGTTAAGTTATGTGGGCCATTAAGTTTTATTTTTAAAGCTAGTGTAAGTCAGGTTTTCTGTTATTCACAACCCAAAATGTCTACAAGGCCAAAAGAAAAAAAAAAAAAAAAGAAAAAGAAAAAGAAAAAGAAACACTCTGAGAACATTTATGAACCAAAGAACAATATAGAATATTTTATAGAATTTGATGGGTTACAAAACATTTCCCCAGGTATGTCTTTAATCTTCACAGCATCCTTCTGGTAGGAATTGTTAATCATGTGTTACAAACGAGAAAACTGAACAGAATAGTCAGGCGACCTGTTCAAGTTCCCTTGGTCATAATTGACCTGATCTTTTGCCTCCAAGTCCCGTGCTCTTACCAAAATACCACATTGCAGGTGTAGACACATGAACCTTTGGAATAGAATACAGAGCCCAGAAATAGATCCATGCATATGTGGAGCTTTAATGAGGGCAGAGGTGGCCTGGCATTTCAGTGGAGAAAAGAGGGATTATTTAATAAAAGGAGATGGAAAAATTGGTTGTCCACTTGGAAAAAAATGAATTTGGATCCCACCCTTACACCATACCCCAAAATCAACTCCAGATGGATTAGGGACTTAAATGTCAAAAGCAAACTTTAAAACACTCAGTATAAAAATATAGGTGGATATCTTTCCGACCTTGGGGTAGGGAAGGATTTCTTAAACAGGCACAAAGAATATAAACCATAAAAGGAAAGATTTATGATTTTGACTTTATTAAAATTAAGAAATGCTGTTCATCAGAAGAATTCTTAAAGGAGGTAAAGAAGGTAAAAAAAGAAGCAAGCTACAAACTAGGAGAAATCATTTGCTAACAAATGATATAACTAGCAAAGGTTTAGTAACAAGAATATGTAACCACTTCTATAACACACTAAGGGAAGTACAAACAGCTCAATAGAAACAAAAATAAAAAATGAAAGACCAAAATACACAAGTAGACATTCACTGAAGGACAAAAATATACAGCTGAAAACATATGGAAGGATGCTCGCCCTGTCTACAACAGTGTAGACCAGCAAATCAAGATACAGAATAGCAAATCGAGACTACAGCAGATACCGCTTCATGCTCAATTTATTGGCAAGACTTAAGAATTGAAACTATACCCAAGTTGGAGAGGGTATGGACCAACTAGATTTCCTAAATATTGCTTCTGTAAATTGCTTAATCACTTTGGAAAGCTATTCGGCATTTTCTTTTAAAGTTGAACATCCACCTGTTTTACGACCCAACAATCTGCCAGCTATACATCAAAAATGTATTTGGTACTTTTGTGCACTGCAAGAAAACACAAAAAATATTCATAATAGCCATGTTTGTAATAGCAAGAGCAGATAACAAATGACTATCAACAGGGAAACAAATCAATATATTACAGTGTATTGTGGAATACATCTGGCCGGTGGAAATGAATGAGCTACAGCTACATGTGACAATGTGATGGCAAGTGCCAGCAAGTTGTCAGGTGACCACAGCATCATGCTCTTTATAATGTTCAAAATTACTAAAACTAAGCAATATATTTTTACAAACAAGCAAGGAAACAACAAAAGCATAAAAAATTCAGCCTGTGAGAGCAACGCAGTCAGGTAATGGGATAGGGGAGAATCACGTAGGTAGATGTAAGTCTTGCTTGTGTCCTAATTCTTGGATTGTGTGGTTGGTTTTTATTGCCATCAAAGCAATGAACAAATGAAAAGAAGAATTCGTAAATGAAGAAATAAAATACCAGTAATAACAATGCATCATAAATTAAGTCTTCTCATCGTGAAATGGGGTTGATAATGGCTCCTTCCCCTTAGGATTGTTATGAGGATTAAAACTCTTAAAACAGTTCCTGGCATAAAGTAAGTTTTATATTAGTATTTGTGAAAGATAGAAAGGAAAGAGTGGAGACGAGAAGAATGGAAGGAAGGAAGGAAGGAAGGAAGGAAGAAGCAAAGAAGGAAGGAAGGAGAAAAAAAGAAAGGAATACAGGAAGTTTGGAAAGTATTATAAATAATCTAATTTTGAAGTCCATTATTAAAACATTAGTCCTGTGCAAAGAGGTGTGGGCTTAATCAGGAAAAATTCCCTACAGTGGGTAAAGTTTGAAAGAATTTTTTTTTAATGTAAAAGCGTTACTAAAATTTAAATACGTCAGTGGGTTGGTTTACTAGTTAATGGGTTAATGTTCCAGCTTCTATTTTCAGAGTGGAACTTAGTTGCCACGATAATAGGAGGTGACATTTGTTTGATTTTCCTCCTTTGAGTTGTGGAAGAATCCTATAAACTCCTCTATAAATAACCAAGTACAGGCTGAAAGATTTCCTGTAACTTACAGCCTAAAGCCAGTAACCTCTGATGGCTGTCTGAGTGACGGTTGAATCAGCAGGGTGGCAGCGTTCGCCAGGGGATTCTGTCTCCTCCAAGGAGGTTGGACTGGGCAGGAGCATCTTATAATTGCTTCCCTCAGTCCTCAGTAGTAGTGCATGAAGAGCCAACACACATGAAATGTTCCATGCAGTACCTTTGAGTACTTAAGTCAATGAATAAAGCTCAGCCCCTTTGGCCAAGGGAAACAGTGTCTAGCTGTTAATGGAGAGCATGCGGAGAACATACAATGATAAGTAATCAACCCAACCAAACTCCAGCTGGGCAGTGGGCAAGACTCCCCGGCCCCCAAACCTTTCATCTGAGCAAAGTGTGGATTGAACACATTCAAATGCTTTTAGTAAATTGCATAGTACCCTGTTATGTGCTGTTTAAAGTGTGATGGGGAAGGAGAAGGCGTACGGAGAAGAGGAGTTGAGCTGGTAATGGGGTTTGGTTTACATGCAGAAATGGATAATTCAGACCACAGGATAAATGAGTAAAAGTTTTCAGCTTTGTTGTGCTGGCCCTAAAGCTGCCCTTTATCTTTCACCAATCGGCCAGGATCAGATGCTTTCTCTCCATTGTTCAAATGCTCCTCGGCTCTCCATGAAGTAGGCTTCATAGCGGAGGAATGAGGGTCTAGGTGGGTGTCTTTTGGTTATTTTCTTATTTACATTTCACCCCTCTTCAGCAGATCATAAAGGGGTGTTGCTTAAAAAAAATAAAAACAGGGGCGCCTGGGTGGCTCAGTCGGTTAAGCGTCCGACTTCGGTTCAGGTCATGATCTCTCAGTCTGTGAGTTCGAGCCCCGCGTCGGGCTCTGTGCTGACCGCTCAGAGCCTGGAGCCTGTTTCAGATTCTGTGTCTCCCCTCTCTCTGACCCTCCCCCGTTCATGCTCTGTCTCTCTCTGTCTCAAAAATAAATAAACGTTAAAAAAAAATTTAAAAAAAAAATAAAAAAAAAATAAAAACAAAACCAAAAGACTATATCCTACAACAAAGGCAGGTCCAAGTAGCAAAAAACATGAAAACGACTTTTTTTTTTCACCTTTTACCCCCAGTAATAGTCTACCTTATTTTTTTTCCATTTGAATAAACATACATTAGGAAGACCAAGAAAAATATACAGAATTATCTAGTCTTCCACTAGTCAGACTATAAGAATCGATAACGCTTTCTCAAATCCTTGGATTTCCATACTCACCAGTTCCATTTGATCCAAGAATATTCTGCCTCTCCTCAGTCCTTCCAGCAAGCTAATTTTGTGGAAAGACCAACTAATAGTTATAAGTAGAAACTTGCTATTACAAAAAAAAGTCAACAGTATAGGGACAGGTCTTCCCAAGAAATGAAAAATAAAATAGAACGTGAGTCAAGGATTAAGTAATTTCAAATGCACGTACAAAACTGAAAGCCCTTGTTTTATTTTACATTCAAAGGATTCTCCTCTCTGTTTAGGTTGTGGTCTAAAAGGCATACTGTGATTTGCATAAGAAACGCGCTCCCATCTGTACCTTTAACAAATTCAACTTGCTTTTAATTCTGTATAAGTGAATTTTAGTTGTCTATAGTTGAAAACCAGTTTAAAAAAAAAGAAAGAAGGCAATGGGAGTGGATAGTCCAGCCTGCATTTTCTATCGTTTTCGTGACTCCAGTTGTTGGACGATGAAATTCAGAAGGGAGGGATGAGATATCTCCAGAGGCTTAGTTTAACGTCATCAAAGCCTCTTCCCTCCCCCTTGCACATTACAGTATCTGCTTTACTAATCAGAGGGAAATTTATCACGGAGGATTTAGGGGAGATATTTATGGTGCCTGTAAGCACAATGGCTTTGCCTTGTATGATGTCAGCTATTCTCCTGAGGAGATACAAGACCACAGCTGGTGAGAGAACAGACCGGGGACCGTTTCACGATTTCAAAACAGAAGACCTTGTTGAAGAAGAGGGATTTTCAATAACATTTGCTTTTGTTTTGTTCTTTATATGATGAGCAGGTGTGGGAGTCAATTCGAGAGGGCCGCTTAGAAGATCGTGGAAAGAGGGAGTGAGGTGAGCATTTTTGATGGCTGGTGAATGACTGAGATTTACAAACTTCATATGAAGTATGTAGTCCAAGCTCTTTCCACCTGTGCAGGTCCCAGAACCCAGGTCAAGGAGAAACGGGAGGGTGCTGTGAGAATTTTCCACTAAGTTATGGCATCCTCCTAGCTAAACAAGATGGAAAACAAATATGGGACACATGTCTGGTGTGAACGTACAAACGCTGTTTTAAATTCATCGTCCTTTATGGGTTAAGCATCTTTAGCACATGATCTCCTAGAAGATAGGATGAACGGATGTAAAGTTTACCACTTTGATTTTGAAAAAAGTTAGGGCCATCACACTGAATTATAAGAATTATTAAAAATGACTTCGGATATGCTAAATAGCACTGTGAAAAGTAAAGGTTGATAGGTATATTAGAGATTATTAATAGCATCGACATTATTGCTATTAAAAGCCTTAGTGCTGGTGCCAAGGATTTGTCCTTTTTATCCTTGTAACCCTGTGGCTCTGTACAGCTACTTACACGTAGAAAACCCTCAATAAACATGTGACCAATTATTAAACAAAAGGTAGCCACACATTTTAGAGGGGCTGCAAAACACCTGAACCACAGAAGGAAAAAGTAAGAGAACAGCCTTGCTTTATGAATCAAGTAGAGATCATTTAGGTGTTAAGTTTTCTAGCTGCTCATTTTTCAACACAAATCCTTGGGACAATCACATAGCATTATTTTAAACAATTGCTCTTAGGGGCCCAGGAAGCGGGCTTTTCTGCCGACGGGAGAGATGTCTTTTACAGCTGGTCGGCGTTTAGTTCTCTGAATTCCTGACTGAAGGAGGAAAATGACTAGGATGTAGGATATCTGACCTATAGATTGTTCATTCTCTGCGTGAGTCAATCTTTGAAGTCCAAAGATAAAAATCATCATTAATCACAAAACTTTCCTATAGTCATGAGGTCAGATATTCCAGCCCCCTTCCAAAATGACCGCACTGACTGGCAGTGGGAGAGACCGACCCAGACATGGTTACCTTTATGACACAGAGCTCCTTCCCTCTGGCCGATGGTATGAATGAACAGGCAGGAAGAACAGAATTAAAAGTCAGCTAACCATTGCTGAGTCAATCCAGCCCACAGCATGTGAAGACTGAAGGGCCCCCTGACCTGAGGAGACTACTGAAAACGCAGGGCTGTTTTCTCCTTGGGGAGCGTTTTCATTAGGGAGGGGCACTGAGTCAGAGAGCCTGCCCATTGCTTTACTGGACAATGAACATTCCCAACATGCTGATCAAAGGTTGAGAATTTGGTACTTGTGGGAATGCTTCAATATCTCACCTGTGGCTGAAGCAGACGTGCATTTCTAAATGCTGATTCCTTTTCCTGTGAAGCCAGGTGTACAAGAAGAGCTAAGGGGGAAAGAGAACCTTGTTTTCCCTATGAAAGTATGGATTTGGTCAATCCATTACAATTTCAAAAATAGTTATTCATTTTGTATCCCTCAAGTGAACAGACTGTTATATTATCCTCAGGAAATAAAGAAGTAGCAATTGAAGAAAGACAAGAAGGAAGGAAGGAAGGAAGGTAGGAAGGAAGGAAGGAAGCAAGGAAGGGGAGAGAGAGAGGGAGGAAGGAAAGATTGGTGAGTAACTTTTTGTGCTGTTTCACAGACACATCGTCCCTTTAGGTCCTCACAGCAGTTGTTTACAAATCTGACCGATAAGGAAGGTGAAACTCAGGGGGATTGTTACTTGCCTGGTGAGGTAAACATTATTTATTTTCGTGGCCAGTGTCTGAATTTCTTTCTTTCTATTATTTTGGGAATTGCTCACTGTTTGTCTGTTTGTTTGTTTTTTAAGTCTATTTATTTTGAGAGACACAGAGAGAGTGCAAGCAGGGGGAGGGGCAAAGAGAGGGAGAAAGAGAGACTCCCAAGTAGGACCCACACTGTCAGCACAGAGCCTGACTCGGGGCGAGATCCCCCAAACCCTGAACTCATGACCTGAGCTGAAGTCAACAGCCATTGCTCAACCAGCTGAACCACCCAAGGGCCCTGGGAATTGCTTACTGCTAAATTCTTAGTAATGGAGATGGGGCAGGTAAGCCCCTTTTACTATTGGAACAGAAACTACTAGATGTTCACTTTCCCCATTTCCCCAGCCTCCTTTGAAGCCATGACCAAAACTCTAATAACCAGAGGAATCTGTGCCAGAAGTTCCTGAAAGGGAAAGAGTGGACGCGAGCTCTTCCTCCTGGAAGTGACTCTTCTCTCTGTCTCTCTGTGTGTCTCTGACTTTCTCTCTCTCTGCCAGTGGCTCGACGAAGAGAGGAGAAAAATCAATGCATGGTGGTGGCTGCAGGGTATTCCTTACCAACATTTTTCTGAGACTTGATTTTGGGTTGTTCCTAGAAGCTGGATCCTGTGTCTTTGTTCTGTGGCCTTATCATAAGTTTCTTTCTAATATCTTTTTCTTTTTATTTATTTATTAATTTTTTTAATGTTTATTTATTTTTGAGAGAGAGGGAGAGAGAGAGAGAGAGAGTGTGTGTGTGTGTGTGAGGGAGGGAGGGGCAGATAGAGAGAGGGAGACCCAGAATCCAAAGCAGGCTCCAGGCTCTGAGCTGTCAGCACAGAGCCTGACGCGGGGCTTGAACCCATGAACGGTGGGATCGTGACCTGAGCTGAAGTCAGACGCTTAACCGACTGAGTAAGCAGCCATATATCAGTTACCCTCTTAAATGATTATCTGACATGGACAGCCTTGCTTCATCTCTACCCCTCCCCATGTTCCCCCTCACCTGGATTATTTCAAACAAACCTCAGACCTCACGTTATTTCTTCCATAGCATTTTCAATCTTTATTTCTAAAATGTAAATATTATTTTAAAAATGACTACAGTATCATTACCCCACTTAATAAGAACAGCAGCTTAGTATTAAATTCAAAGTTCTCTGATTATCTCACAATTTTTAAACTTTAAAAAAAATCTTCAAATCAGGATCAAAACAAATTGTTTTCAGTGTCTTTTAACATATACATTCAATCTCTTGCCTACTCTTTCTTTTTTAATTTGCAGTGAGGAAGCCAAGTTGTTTGCTTGTAGCATTTTCCACTGTTAAGATTTACTGGTTGGATCCCTGTGGTATCATGTATCATGCCCTTTGTCCCATGCATTTTCTGTCAATTGGTTTTAGGTAGATCTAGAGGCTCGATCAGATTCATTTTTGTTTGTCAACCTACTTCATAGGTGGTAGTGTGAACCTCTATGAAGCCATATAATACCTGGTTGTCTCTGTGATGTCAGCAGCCATTGATGAGCCTTATTTAGGTACATTATTTCAGTAGGAGATGTTGATTTTATAAATTTCTTTTTAAAAATTAAATTCTCTTAGTGTTTGTTGTAGCTTTTCTCTTTATTATTTTGACTTTCCCAAAATCATATCATCTGTGAATAGAGATAATTTTCCCTTTCTCTTCTACTCCAACATCCCTTTCATAAACTCCTCTTTTGACTCAACCATCCAGAATTTTATTGCCTTGCCTGCAGCTGAGAACTCTTTATAATATCAAAGATCAAAAATCTAGAAAGTGATAAAAACAGATTCCAAAAGAACATCTACTTCCCTGAACTCAAGCTTCCTCTTACCTTCCCCTTGATGACGTCTATAAAGAAAACCACATGTGACAGAAAGCCAACAGAATTTAAGCAAGAGGGTGATATTTTTGGCTCATGTGATGGAAAATCCAGTAGACCTGGCTCAAAGCAAAGCCTAGGTGATCAAATGATAATATTAAGGCCTCTATTTTTCTGTCTCTTGGCGCTTATCTTTGTATGTCGGTCTCTTGTTTTTGTATTTCAAATGGCTTTCACCATTGTGATTGGGAATATGGCTATAACAGCTTCAGTTCACACTTCCTTATGGTTTCTCTCTTGGGGAAAAGATAGTCGGGACTGGCTCCCGTAGGAAAGTTTCAGGTGAAACTCTGATTGATGCAGCTTGGGTCGCATGCTCTCCCTGAACCCAATCAATATGCCCTAGAGTGGGGTACTCTAGTACGTATGGATCACATGCCCATTTGTGGAATCAGGTAATGCAGAAAGCCCTGCACAAGCCATTGGACCATAAGCTCCCAAAAGAATGCTTCCCTCAACAGCAGGGGTACTATTCAAACAATATTATGTCCATAATACCAGACCTCCCCATTCCTTCGATCACAGCAGTTCCATTACACATTTACTAAATGGCTGCTAGTTAGTGGGATCTAATCCTACCAGAGTTCATCCTGTTCTAAGCATCATGGCATATCTAACACGATGTTTGAAAAACATGAGCCATGTATTGCGTGTTTCCTTGAAGAGCGATGCTCACAAAGCAGAATATAAATAAACGCAGCAGAGGTCAACGTGTTATAGAACAGTAGGGATTAAGGGAGCATCCTGGGCTGGTACGGATGAGCATGGTTCTTACGGAAGAGGTAGAACTTGAAACCGAGGGATTCATGTGACAGGACAGTGTTGAGGACATAGGCACTAGTTGCAAAAACGAGGAAGGCAACTCTGGTCCTCAAGAAAGTTGTGGTCTAATGAAGAGATTAATAACGCGTTCATGTTATTTGTGTGGTATGTGAAAGTTATGTGGAGGTATATAAAGGATATGAAAGGAGCGGAGTCCAGTAAACCTGAAGAAGGCCAGAAAAGTACCCACAGGGCAGCTGTTGTCTGGTCTAGTCTTGCAGGAGTAGGAGTTGGTCAAGTGAGCCCATAGGGTGGAGTGAGGGTGGGCAGGGCTGGGGTGCAGAACAATCCACGGTTCAGACATGAGTTTGGAGGTAAAACAGGGTTTGAAGGAGTCTGAGAGCGAAGAGAAACAAAGTCAGACGAAAGTGCAAAATTCATAGCCTTACATGTCAGGTAGGCAATATTACATGACAGAAATCTTCATAGGGTTACCGGTGCTTAGCCTTTTGTCTAAAGAAATAAAGGTTGCAAAATTTAAACTCTAAACAATAAGCATTGATATACTCACGTCCTTTGATCATTATAATTTCATTTCTGGTGGGTATTTAATCAACAGTGGCTTAGATGATTTCCCTTTTTATTTCTTCTGTTGAGTATTTAATGATCTGGAAATAACCCTTGAGTAAATGCCATACAAAGGGTCCTTGTTATCTTTTGGTGTTATGAGGATTTTTTGGTGATATGAATAATTTTACCTTCCGGTTTATGTGTTTGAAAAAAGACATTTAGACGCAAAGTCATAATTCTCTTTATAATTGGCATGTAGGAATCCCCAAGAACATTCTCAAATAGGTCCTGATGATAACCTGGTAGGACCATGTGATCATTTTCCCTTTCTCATGGTTCAGGGCAGATGAGAGTAAAAGGTTTCTCTTAGGCCTTTCCTGTAAGTTATTTGCATGTTAAATAAGAGGAATGAACAAAATATACAAGGACTTTATACTAGGTCCCAAAGGAAATAAAAAATGGTTTTACAAGCTTTTCTGGTGGACGAAGATTATAAATCCCATCCTCTTTCCCAAAACTCTGCCATGAGAAAGATAATAAAAAGAGTCAGATACTGTACTTCATTTTCTTAGAATAACCATAGCTTTGGGCTACCTTGGATGTCTGCTCTAGAGGTATGACTGTCAAAGTCTCACCTTTTCAGGTCAGAGCTGGACATTGTGCTGGTGGTATTGAAATATTAGTTGTCATTGTATTTGATAGGGAATAAAGGACACACGAAGCTCTTCAATGGGCCTCTATCTAAGAGGACCCCATCCTTTTTCTTCTCATTGAGACCGAAAGAATCAAAGTATCTTCTGTAGCAGGGAGAGAAGGGACTCTCTAGAGTCACATACCCTAACCACAAAGGGTTAGATAAAAGACTATATGAAGGGAACAAGGGGAAAGATATATCTGTATATACTGAAATATTTCCCCAAACTTCATTTTGGAAGCACAAATCACGTTTTCTGGGTAAGACTACTCTCCCAGCCATCTGGATATGGAAGTGTGGGGAGAGAGGAGATCACAGGGAGGCCAGGTGGTGGATTTGAGATCCATTGAGGAAGGATGGAGTGGAATGGGGGCAGAGAAGGAAGAAGAGGTTTTAAATGTGTGATGATGGATAGGATTTGGAAGGATGGAGGAAAGAGATGAAAGTCCCAGAAACTCATAGTGGCAGAGATCTGACCTGAGCTCACCTGGCCCTGGGATACTCCTACCCTTACTGACTCATGGGCTGACATACATCTCCAAAAGTGCAATGAGGAGACAGGCCCAGGAACTTGGAATCCATGGAAACAAAGGGAACACTATTTCAATGCCTTTCCTGGAAGAAAAACTGAGCGTTTCAAAGGAATGAGAGAAGACTCAAACCACAGCCAGTGTTGTGGATGGCGCTAAATGCTCAGCCTACCCTGAGTCCGCTGGAGGTGAGAAACGGACTACGGGGCTCCAGAGATGCTCACGTGTTCTCGAGGCCTTGTTGGTCAATGCTGCGCATCTAATTTATGAAAAAAAGAGTAGAGCAGTGTTCCCGACCCCAAACTGAACCCTGAGGGGTTTGGGTTTGTTTGTTTTTTTGCTCATTCAAAGCATTTACGCACGGAAGCTCAAGAAACTACCACTTAAAAGTTGCAAGCTGTTGTTTTGACTCCCTAGAAGTTGTTTCATTTTTCGGGGTCACCTGTTGTCTTGTGGAGGAAGTGCCACTAGAATGGGTCCTTTAGTCATACAAATTCAAAGGTATCATCTCAAAGCTCTTTAGAATAATATAAATGCACTGTTTACCTGAATGAACCTGGTTTATTATAAAACAGCAATGTCATAGCTTGGGGATGAAGAAACCAAATGTGGGCCCCGAGTTTTACATGGTCCAATGATCCAGCTCTGCTCTGGCCATGCCTCTTCCCACGAGGCAAGGAATTTCTAAGCCAAGTGGATGTGTCCACCCGGGGCACATCCCCCTAACCCCTTAAAGACTAGGCACCAGGCAGGCCGATTTATGCATTTGACACTGTAGGCACAGTGCCGAGGGCCCATGACACGCTTAGGGGCTGCAAAAGCGTTTTAAGTTCTTTTAAAATAAGAAGGAAAAAATGAACTTTTAAGTTGAAAATGTGTTTTAGGCGTCCCTGGGTGGCTCAGTCAGTTAAGTGCCCCACTTCGACTCACGTCATGATCTTGCAGTTCATGAGTCTGAGCCCCATGGGGGTCTCTGCGCTGACAGCTCAGAGCCTGGAGCCTGCTTCGGATTCTGTGTCTCCTTCTCTCTCTGTCCCTCCCTTGCTTGCACTCTGTCTGCTCTCTCTCAAAAATAAATAAACATCTAAAAAATTAAAAAAAAATATGGGGAGCTTGGGTGGCTCAGACGGTTAAGCATCCGACTCTCCATTCCGGCTCAGGTCATGGTCTCCTGGTTTGTGAGTTTGAGCCCCTGGTCCGGCTCTGTGCTGATGGTACAGAGCCTACTTGTGATTCTCTCTCTCTCCCTCTCTCTCTGCCCCTTCAGCACTCTCTCTCTCAAAATGAACTTTAAAAATTTTTTTAAAAAAGAAAGAAAATGTGTTTTATATAATATTGATATATTTGTCTCTGTGTCAATGCACAGAGATAAGATATACTTTGTAAGATATAATGTTTAAGTTTTTGGGTTTTTTTAAACATTTTTTTTTAAGTTCATTTATTTATTATTGAGAGAGAGGGAGCACAAGCTGGGGAGAGGCAGAGAAAGAGGCAGACACAGAATCCAAAGCAGGCTCCAGGCTCTGAGCTGTCAGCACAGAGGGGCTGGAATCCACAGACCGTGAGATCATGACCTGAGCTGAAGTCAGACACTTAACCAACTGAGCCACCCAGGCACCCCTTTTTGTTTTCTTATGGGAGAAGGACGAGCATAAAGACAAGAGTGCCCAGGACTTACTGAAGACATAAAGTGGCCCTGCCCCTGGGTACCCAGGACCCCAGATTTCCAGGACAAAATGGCCTAGCATGCTTCTAGGGTCTGTGTGGTTCTCTTCCCCCTTTTTCTTCTTCTTCTTCTTCTTCTTCTTCTTCTTTAATTTTTTAAAAAGTTTTTTTTAGAGAGAGAGAATATGAACAGGGGAGAGGGGCAGGAGGTGGAGAGAAAGAACCTTAAACAGGTTCTACACTTGGCACAGAGATCAATGCGGGGCTTGAATCCCACAACCCTGGAAGCATGACCTGAGCCGAAATCAAGAGTCAGATACTCAACTGACTGAGCCACCCAGGCGCCCCTCCCCATCTCTTCTTTCAAGAGAAGTTTGCACCATTGGCATGAGCACCTCAAGGCACAGATGTGACCACAGGCCACTCTTTTTTTTTTTTTTTTTTTTAATTTTTTTTTTTTCAACGTTTATTTATTTTTGGGACAGAGAGAGACAGAGCATGAACGGGGGAGGGGCAGAGAGAGAGGGAGACACAGAATCGGAAACAGGCTCCAGGCTCTGAGCAGTCAGCACAGAGCCCGACGCGGGGCTCGAACTCACGGACCGCGAGATCGTGACCTGGCTGAAGTCGGACGCTTAACCGACTGCGCCACCCAGGCGCCCCCACAGGCCACTCTTAATATAACCTGTGGCTGGAGTTTGGATGTGTGGGCTAGTATGTCCATGCAGCTGTGCGTGGGGTTCCTGGCGACATATGTTATTGGGGGCAGCATGGAAAGGGGCAGATGAGGGCTGTGGCAGTTCTCCCCGCAGTATCGCGTTCTGGCGCAGCAATACTTGAGCAGAGCTGTGTGATAGTGTGATGGTACTTTGAACGAATGTAGGAAGTATCATTGATCATTAAGAAGATAACACTGTAAACCAAACTCATGAAATAGACGTAAGTGAAACTAAGGCTAATAATTTTTTGGTAAATAATCTAGTGCTGAATTTTATCTCATAACTACCTAACTTTATTTTCTCTTGTCTTTATTTAGGAAAAGATCTCAAAAAGCCATTGAAGTAGAAAGGTCTAACATGGTGAATGTGGAGGCAAGAAGATGGCAAGCTTTTGGGTCCTCGATGACATCACTGAGTCGCTGGACCACTCTCGGAATCACCTCGAATCTTGATTGTCAAACTCCCTTACTGTTTAAGATACGTTTGGTTGGAGTTTTTCTTTCTTGCATCAAGAAGGATCGTGTCGCAGGCCCATGAACCATTCTACATCTCCTCTTCTAGCTTCATCCAATAATAGCACAAGCCCTCATCTCTCCCCCTTCCACCACTGCTGTCTCTCGACAGCCAGATGAAAGTGACACTCTCACCTAGAACAGCAGTGATAAATGCACCCCCGCCTCCGTTCTTCCCTCCCCAAGGAACCTCTTCTTTCCCCGTAGGCACTGCCCAAGGTTTGTAATGTTACATATATTTGTTTATTTTGTTCATTGTCTGCTTCACCCCACTTGGTTGTAATCACCCTGTTGGCAATGGCTGTGAATCTTTTGTCCACCTAGGAATATCCAATGCCTGCCATGTAGAGCCTGGCACATAATAGGCCCTCACTAAATATCTCTTGCAGCAATGAGTGAAAGAAAGAAGGAGGGAATGCTTTCTCCCAAGACAATGGGACATGGTATCCAGACAAGCTGGACCGTTACTTCAGGCCGAGCACTCTGCTTAATTGTTTATTCTAGTACAGTATCACATTCGGTTACAACAGAGTGGATGTCCTAAAAGCACCGCTGATAATTTCATGATTGTAGAAAGGGCTCGCTAATCCTCCCCGCTCTTGTAAGGCAATCAGCTCTCTTCCAAATACCCTCTTAGACTTCAGCCCTTCTCCTCAGTCAGCACATCCATCCATCACAGAAACATCTGGCAAGCCAAGTTAATCCTCGGCTAAACTGGGACAGGGCTGATAAGTCGGCCTTGAGAGTTGAAAAAACCAGCCCTGCTGAAGGAGAGGACATTTTTTTCAGACAGGGTGAGAGGCACAAGCCTCAGCCAGGACACTTCAGTTACGAGACGATAATTTCTCACAAAAGTGTTAGCTCAGGCAGTCCAAGTGCTGCTCTTGCACCAAAGAAATTCAGAGGAGAGCGCCTGGCTTCTTTCTCATCCACACAGGTAGAAGGGAAGCTGTGCCTCCGAGAGCTTAGGCTGGTGTTTACTGGGCCAAGCCTCCAGTTTATCCTGGGAAGCTCAAGGGTTCTGAAGGCCTTTTATGGGATTCACAAGGATAAACAACATCTTCAACATATGTTCTCGGAGGTCGAGCCTCGGGACCCAAATCTGAGGATCGAAGGAGCTGCCTCTCTAATAATTCTGGACAGTTCCCCAACTTCGCACAAGCCATTTATTCTAGAATGTAAAACTGGAATACTAACCTTTTATCACCTGAAGTTCTGTGGTCATTTAGAAAATACAGTAGCACCCCATTTTAATTAGAACTGAGTGACAAGAATCAGCCCCTTATGGGTTTTCTAGATAATGGTCAGACCTAAACAAACAAACAAACAAACAGCATGCTTCTCTGAGTGGTATTTTGCAGTAATTTTTTTCCCCTTTACACTGCATTTTAGAATTCTAATAGAGGCATGTCTGGAAATTTTTTAAAACTTGTTAATGATTCATCCACTTTGAGAAAAAAACCGGGTGATTTCAGGGGCCCAGGTGTGAGCAACTGATTTAAAACCAGTGTTTCCTGGGGCGCCCGGGTGGCTCAGTCGGTTGGGCGTCCAGCTTCGGCTCGGGTCATGATCTCAGAGTTTGTGAGTTCAAGCCCCACGTCGGGCTCCGTGCTGACAGCTCGGAGCCTGGAGCCTGCTTCGGAGTCTGTGTCTCCCTCTCCCTCTGCCTCTCCCCCACCTGTGCGCGCGCTCTCTCTCTCTCTCTCTCTCAAATAAATAAATAAAATGTAAAACCAGTGTTTCCTCAGTGCATTCGTTCCGCAAACATTTGATGAACACCAAATCAGAGTTCGGTTGCAGATGACGGAAACCACTGAACTAATTTCACCAGAAAGCTGTTTAACACAAGAAATGAAGTGCTTACAAAATAGGAGGCTCTGGAGGCCAGAGATCTAGGCCAACACCACGTAGCTCCAGCCTGAAAACGGAGACCGTGGCTGCCACAGAGGAGCCAGGTGCATTCGCGCTGGGGCTGGCCAGCAAGAGCACGGCTGTACCTCCTGACACGGTGGTTTTCAAAGCTCGCTGGGGTGAGGTGGACTGGGAGGCCGTTTCAAGAGGGGACCTTGACTCTAGGAGAATCTGCAAATGAACTCGTTTCTTGTTGGCTTTCTGGCCTCTGCCATGGAGCATGCTTTTCCGTAAGAGAGAGACTTGAGATAGGTAAGTAAGCCCATCGGATGGCATTCGATGTACATTCCTGCCCTCCTGGGATACAAAGTGAGTACGAGCCAGTTCCTGTCTTTGAAGAGCTTCCGGTCTAAGGAAACAGACACGCCGACAGAGACATACACGCAGCTGGCGGTGTTGTGTTAAGGACAGGTATTGATGGGGCGGCTGCCGAGTGATGTTTGCATCTGGGTTTTGTTGACATATTTGAAAATGCATAAATTAATGGGCTTCACTTTCAAGAGAAAATATTCTATTATTAACGTGGGTCCCTTTGAATGGGAGAGATATTGATGCCTCTTTGCTTCCTACTGTCCTGAGGAGGCCCTCTGTCTCCTTGTGTGGTTCCTCGCCTGTCCCTTCAGGAGGCACTCGGTGCCATCATCTGCATTTACTTAGGCGGCGGAGCTGGGGGGGTTACTTGGCAGTGATTAGTCATAAGGCCACTGGCAGAGACGACTGGCACATGGAAAGCCTGAGGCTGAGTTTACTGTCAGCCCTTTGAGTCACAGAGCACCCCCTGTCCCCACCTCCTCCCGCCCCCAGGCTGAACCCAGAGTCCTGTTCAAAGATGTTTCCCCTTCTCTTTGACTTACCTTCTGAATTCATTTTGGAAGAATGTACCAAGATCCTCTGAATCCTACAGGAATGTTGAACTCAGTGAAAAAGTGATGTGGTTAAGAAAGCAAATAATATGCTGAAAGATGTTCATTGCAAGTGGCTAGGGACATCAAAGAGATTGATGAATCTGCATTTCAAAAAGCTGGCAGGGGGTCACATTTCAGCTTACCTCATATCCATCCTGTTTCTATACTGGGTGTTCCCTGCCAATGATGTTTCTTCCTTCCCATCAGGACAGAATACTAATATAGCTAGCCCCGGGGTAGGGATGTCTGGAAAAGGTATTGTCTTCTTAAATCAAAGCAGCTCAAAGAAATTTGTCTTTTTTATTAACAATAGAACACAGTTGCTAACATTGGGTGAGCATTTACTATGTTTCAGGCACTGTGCCTAAGTCCTTTACAGGAATTATTTCATTTAATCCTCATAGAATTGCTGAGACCGATAATATTATGAGCCCTATTTTACAGTTCAGGAAAAAATGAGGGGAAAACAGGCTAAGAAAATTGGCCCCGTTGTAAGTGCTGGAGCAAGAATTCGAACTATGTGATGTTGATTTTTTAATTAACAATCATACTCGGTTGAGGTGAAGGGAAGATATATAACAGACATGGTTTAGCGGAATTTGTTTTTTAGGACGAACAAGAGAGGAGACATACTTTAATAATCTACTACCGTTTAGCTTCCGCTGACAATCATGGATTGTTAAGAAACTTGTGGATAGAAGTGAATGACTGGGACGAAATAGGGATAAGCAGCATAGGGAGGGCAATGAATGACAGTCACTGGAAAGCCACCACTGCCACCATCTTTGAATGTCAAGGTTGCGGAAGGTCAAGTACTGTGGATTACCTCAGACAAGTGGCTGTTCAGACCTTGCTCCCACATCAGCATCAAGGCATGAGCCACCTCAGGAGATAGCTCGGATTTCACAAAACTCTTTAACTAAAACAAAAAAAAAAATTTTTTTTTTCTTTGTGTTAATCCAAACCCCGTTTCCCTGTAGCATTAATCTAGTTGTTGTTACTAGCTCTATCTTCTGACGTCATGTTACATAAATCCACCCCCTTTTCCACCTGACAGCCCTTCTGGGTATTTATCCAAAGAAAATGAAAACACCAATTTGAAGAGATATATGCACCCCTATGGTCATTGTAACATTATTTATAATAGCAGAGACATGGAAACAATCTACGTGTCCATTGACAGATGAATGGACAGCGAAGGAGTGGTGTATATACGTGAAATAGAATATTAGTCAGCCATTATAAATAATGCAGTCTTGCCATTTGTGACAACACGGATGGATCTAGAGGGCATTATGCTAAGTGACATAAGTCAGACAGAGAAAGACAGATACCGTACAATTTCACATATACACGGAATCTTAAAAAGAAAACAAATATAGCAAAATGGAAATAGACTCAGGGATACAGAAACAGATTTGGATATGGGTCGGGGGGAGACGTTGGGGTGTGGCTAAAATATGTGAAAGGGATTAAGAAGTACAAATTTCCACTTATAAAATAAATAAGTCCTCCTTATAAATAAATAAGGATGTAATAGACAATGTAAGGAATGTAGTCAATATTACTGTAGTAATAATGTAGTCAATGTAGTCAATAATACTGTAATAACTTTATATGGTGACAGATGGTAACTAGGGGATCATTTCAAATCACTTTGTGGGGTCCCTGGCTGGCTCAGTCAGAAGACCATGTGGCTCTTGATCTCAGGGTTGTGAGTTTGAGCCTCATCTTGAGTGTACAGATTGCTTAAATAAATAGACTTAAAAAATATCAAATCACTATGGTGTTCATTTGACACTAATAGGATATTATATGTCAATTGGACTTCTGTAAAAAAGAAACGAAAACAAAGTGCCTCACTCTCCCGGCTCCTTCAACCATCCTTTATGCAACATGGATTTGAATCATTTATCATTCTAGTCTTTCTCTGTTTAGGCACACTTCAGCTCTAATCCCACTTTGGAGAAAGAATTTTGATAAATGAAGTATATAACATTGTATAAGACATGTTTAGGGGCTTTAAGCCTCAATTAAAGATAATTGTATAAAATTAACTATTGTTGGGCGCCTGGATGGCTCAGTTGGATGAACATACGACTCTTGATTTCAGCTCAGGTTATGACCCCAGGGTGGGGGGATAGAGCCCTACATAAGCCTCTGCACTGAGCATGGAGCCTGCTTAAGATTCTGTCTCTATTCCTCTCTGTCCCTGTCCCCCACTCATGCATTCTCCCTCTCTCTCTCTCTCCCAAATTAAAAAAAAATAACTATTTTCTATAGTCCCCTTAAAACCACATACGTATGCGTGGACCATTAGAAGGGTTTACTGGGTGTATATGTGAGTGATGAATCACTAAATTCTATTCCTGAAATCAATACCACACTCTATGTTAACTAACTTAAATTTAAATAAAATCTAGGAATAAAAGAAAGAACGGTTTAGACTGGAATTATGACCTCCCTTGTTCAGACACCTTAAATGAGACCTAAATTTATATTAGCATTTTGAGTCATCTTGCATCAACTAAGCCTCTAAATCTTTTCCACACCAATGGCTGCTAAGCCACAGACCAAGGGACAATCACTATAAAGGCGGCACAGAGAGGAAAGAATGTGGGTTTTCCAAGCTTTTTCACCCATTTAGCAATTCACGTTAATATTACCCATTCATTCATCACCTCACTCTCTTGTCCATCCCACAAGCATTTACCAAATACATAAATCTGTCCAGTTATGCATAACATACTTGGGTGGGCTGAATGTGAAAGAAATATGAGACATTAGTCCCTGCCTTCAAGAAACCTATAATCTAGCTAGGGAGGGGGAAAAACCTACAAAACAAGATGAGTTCTTGAAGCATCACACTGGAAAAGCATGGAATTGATTCAGAAACCCTGAATTCTAGACAGAACTTTGACTGAAGCCAGTCACATCACTTCTCTGGGCTCAGTTTTCCTATTTAAATAATGAGACGCTTGGAGTTTTCAGGTTCTTTCTAGTTCTAAGGTTCTATGCTTATGAATCCCAGATGACTGCAAGCTTCTTGAGTGTGGGAACCACACTATATTTAAGTTTATTTTTCATTAAACTGTACAGTGATAACCAGTCGTATCACTCAGTACATATTTATTGAATGGGCTCAATTCAATACTACCCCTTGGCTTCAGTTTGGAGTACAAAAACACCCCAAGTCAACCCCCAAATAAGCATGGGAGTTTTAATTTAACTGGTGTGATGGCCCAAAGACGTGGCTATGCAGTCCTGATGCTCAGGTGCAGAGATGACACACACATCCTGAGCCATGATCAAGGAGTGAGGTCCAAAGTACACACTAACCAGGCCCACACTGCCTACTTTTCCTCAGGGCTCCTGCCCCTTATCTCTTTAGGTATTACAACCACTCCCCCCCCCCCCCCCCCCCCCCCCCGCAAATCCCGCTTGGCTCCTTTTGCTCTCTTATCAAAGTGTTTGACGGCCCATAAAGAAAAGTTGGATAGAGAATCTATTACTTTTTTCCAAAGCTGAAATAGTCTCAATACTAACAGCAGCATCTTCTCCCTGATAAGCCCAGATTTCTTGCTGTGGAAGCAGATACACACACACACACACACACACACACACACAGATACACACACGCACAATTGCTAGATGGTTACCCTGCTAGATTAGTCTTTATGTAGCTATCTGTACATACAGAAGAAGGAAGGCGACAATAAAACTCTTGGCAGAATAATATGCCAGGTGGGGTGAAATAAAAACGGAACCTGCAGTCTGGAAGTTGAGGTGGAAAAAGCTACTTGTGTGGGGAAGGGGGAAGGTGACGGGTTGTTTGGAGACTCTGAATGTTAAGCTGATGAGTTTTAATTTGATGCAAGAGGGAGCCACTGCAGGTCTTTAGCCACTGCAGGATTATGCCACGTATTGTAGCTATTTATCCCCATGTCCCGAATCCTTCGTAGACTGTCAACTCCTTAAGGTGGAAAAACACAGGAAGTAGGAAGACAGGCAAAGTGCTGGTCCCACTGACTCTGGTGAGTGGTGAAAGGCTGTTTTTCTACATCACTTTGAATGAGGAGGCACACTGTTGCTGAAAGAGCAGTTGTAAGGGATAGTTAAAATAGCAACTTGAAATCTACACAGTCTTGATTTTGAAAAGAACTTAGACTCTGGAAGTTGTTACCCTGGGAAAACTTGATTCCCACCAGCATCTATTTGAGGGACTGAGACATAAAAGCTCAGGCAACTTTGGAAACACTTAGGCAAATGGCATTTTGATGAGTTAACTGTAAGTAGATCAGGAACACATGGATTAAATCTTCCAGAGAATACCCATTGGCTTAAAGAGTAAAAGTCCAGTGTTGTTGACATCATGGAGTTTGGGTTTTGCTGAGCTCCCTATCTTTGGAAAATCAGTTTAAGACTGTCATCAGATGTATGCAGCTATGGGTTTTTCTCAGATCTGCTTTATGGTTTTATGGCTTTCAGAGTGAAGCCAAAAGTCTTCCAACAGTCACGGCAAGATGAAGATCTGTAAATTTTTGAAAGCATGTTCCCAGGCAGACCCATCATGGCTACAGCCTTTTGTAGCTGGTACCTGCCTAAGGGTCAAAGTTACAAGAAAATGAATTGGGAATTTGTGTTCAGAGACTGTCCTGGGTCGCAAATTTTGCTGGGATGTTGCAAATGGAAAGTTTGGCCATTTCTGGTTGTCTTAAAAATTTAAACTGCAATTAAAATGGAAAATAAAACTCTCCTGGGGTGCCCGGGTGGCTCAGTCGGTTAAGTGTCTCACTTTGGCTCAGGTCATGGTCTCACAGTTCGTGGGTTTGAGCCCCACATCAGGCTCTGTGCTGAATGCTTGCTCAGAGTCTGGAGCCTGCTTCGGATTCGGTGTCTCTTCTCTGCCCCTCCTCTGCTCGTGCTGTCTCATCCTGTCTCTCAAAAGTAAATAAATGTAAATAAAAAGAATTTAAAAAAAAAAGAAAGAAAATAAGACTCTCAAAAATTTCTGAGCTTATGCTTACAAGTAACAATTGTAGGGCTGTTCTGCAGCTCAGAAAAGACAAGCTCACGGAAAAAAAAAAATAAAGCAGACTTGGTGGTGGATGAGCCTCTCCTCCAACCACCCCTTTCTAACATCTTCAAGTTCACAGTGACAATTGGAGGCACTGTCATCCTTTTGAAGGGAGGTTGTAGGGGGTGGGGAGGGTGAAAGAGAGGCTGGGCAACCCTCAACTTTCATCTTCTTAAGTTGCAAAGCAACTTTGGTGAAAATAGTGCATTTTCACATTTCAGAAATCAATGTTTAGTGTGCACACACAGGATGGCTGCATATACAGCATTCATTCTGCAAAGTGTCTGCATATAACATTCAATAGCTCGCACACAAAGCGACTTGATATTTTCAAGAGAGGTGACCACTGATTTCATATTTATGTTATCTCCACATCTATTCCTTTGTGCCATCTTTCAAATCTGCCTGTACTTGACATCTATAAAGGAGACAAAACTTTTTCATTTGGGTTCAACATTTTACGTTGTAACTGATGGGTGCAAAAGCTATGAGAGACCATATATGAATCAGCACTGGCAACACTGATGAAGAGTTTTTATTAATAGGACAAAGACTATCAAGAAAATCCATAGGACCAAGTCAGAAATCTGCAGGACCTGAGGATGTTCAACACTTCTTTTCAAAAAGCTAACACATATTTAAAATATGATGCATAGTCTTCAAATGAGATTGGGAGGTAATAGAGTAATGTGATCCAACTCATAGTTTTGCTCCTTTCTGGCCATATTACCTTGAAGATAATTAGCTTCTCTAAGACTTATTTCCTCATTCGTGAAATCAGGATACACAGGAGTCCTCCCTTAGCCACGATTTTGGTTTCACTTTCCATGGTTTCAGTTACCTGTGGTCAACCATGCTCTGGAATGGATGGTCTTCTTTCTGACATATGTCGGGAGATCAATAGTAGCCTAAAATGCTACGTCACAGGGCCCACGTCATTCACCTCACTTCATCTCATCACACAGGCATTTATCATCTCACATCATCACAAGAGGAAGGGTGAGTGCAGCATAGTAAGATATTTTGAGAGAGAGAGAGAGAGAGAGACCACATTCACATCACTTTTTTTATAGTACCTTGGCATAGTTGTTCTATTTGATCTTAAGTTATTGTAGTTAATCTCTTACTGTGCCTATTTTTAAAAACTAAATTTTTTCAGGGTGCCTGGGTGGCTCAGTTGGTTAAGTGTCTGATGCTTGATTTCGGCTCAGTTCATGATCTCGCAGTCATGAGATCGATCCCTGCGGTGGGCTCCGTGCTGACAGCGTGGAGCCTGCTTGGGATTCTCTCTCCCTCTCTCTCTGCCCCACCCCTCAAAATAAATAAATAAACATTAAAAAATTTAAAAAGTAATTCAACTTTTTCATAGGTATGTATATAAAGGAAAAACCATAGTATAGAGAGAGTTCAGTACTAGCCACACTTTCAGACGTCTACTGGGAGTCTCTGATTGTACATCCCCCGTGGATAAGGGGAATTGCTCTAAAAGGACCTACCTGATGGAGTCCCTGTGGTAATTACATGAGATAATATATGAAGGGAACTTAAAAACATGCTTCTGTTATTAAATGTTGGTTCGTACTGCTTTTGATATCAACAATCCTCTTGTTGCTGCTTCTTTAACAATGACAGCTGCTACTGAAAAGAATAGGACAAGAGGAAAAATATCAAGTCACACATTTAAAAAAAATTTTTTATGTTTATTTTTGAGAGAGAGAGAGAGAGAGAGAGAGAGAGAGAGAGAGAACACCAGCAGGGGAGGGGCAGAGAGAGAGAGGGAGACACAGAATCCGAAGCAAGCTCTAGGCTCCGAGCAAGCATTCAGCACAGAGCCCGATGTGGGGCTCGAACCCATGAACCCTGAGATCATGACCTGAGCCAAAGTTGGACGCCTAATCAACTAAGCCACTCAGATGCCCCACACATGTTTTTTTTTTTTTCCCTGACAATAGATCTTCTCTAAGGTGAGTAATGACTTTGTGAGAGACCGAGTTGGAAGTTGCCAGCATGAGGAAGACAAAATGAGAATGGTCTGATCAGCAGAGAAAAACTCTTCCATGAGTGGACCTCAGGAGCCACAGAACTCTTCTGAAATGGTAAGAATTTTCTTTGTCTCAGAAACCTTTTTTTCTCATTGTAAGCAATACAAGATGGCTGAAACACAGTGACATATTTAAACAGGAGACGGCCTCTTTGTGTATATGATTACAGCGGCAGAGGAAACAACCATAGGATAAAACATGCATCTGATCACTAAAAGTACGAATTCTATTAGCTACGTTGAATTCAGCTCTCCCTGTGGCCAGGCCCGATGCTAAAGGCTTTACATACACTTCCTCCCTGATTCCTACAAACAAGTCAATGAGGTGGCACGATTGTTATTGTCCCCATTTTATGAATGAGGTGATTGTGGATTAGCATGTTAGGTGACTTAAATCTAGCAAGGGAGACAGATATTAGACCAATAATCACACAGACAAATATATGATTGTAAACTGTGTTAACTTTACAATCGGAGCCAGTGAAGCACAGAGGTAAAGAATCAGGCAGGAGTCTGGCAACTCACCGCTTATGTTTGAATCCTAGCGCTGCCACTTACTAATGGTGAACTTTGGGCAAATCACTTACACTGTTTGTGCCTCAGTTTTCTTGCCTATGAAGTGGGATACTAATGGTGACAGTTGCGTGGATTAAATGAGTGAATATACTTTTTGTGCTTAGAGAATTACCTGGCCTACAATGAGCCCTCAATATATGTTAGGCCTGCTATAATTCCTCTCTTACATATAAGAAAACAAGGGTAGAGAGGTCAAGTAATTTTGCCAAGGTCCCATTACTTATTGGGAAGGAAAGCTAGAATGTGTCCATGTCTGATTTCAAGGCCTACTCTCTTAGTTAGGCTCCTCCTAAGCATCAGCCATAACCAAGGGGAGAGGTGGTCCTTCTGGACAAAGTGGGAAGTAGGGGCCATGAGATGAAGCAGGAGCACAGGTAGAATGTCACAACTCTTGCTGTTTTCTGTTGTAAGAATGGAGGGATTGATAGTGTCAATATGTAGATATCACTGGGACAGGCAGGGAAGATGTCTTCCTCTGGCTCTTCACCATCCTCTGACAACCCCTGCATTGTTCCACTCTTGGCCTTGACCATACGAAACACTTGGGGGCACAAATGCGCTCAGCTCTCCATGATTATGAGCAATTGGTTTGACAGGCAGATGGTTCATGTGATATGGTCTTCAGCCCTCCAACGTGGACTCCCTAAAAGTCTCCATGTTGAATGACTACTGTCTTGGTCAAAACTAGATGTTCTTAAATCCTTCAAAATTTATTGTAGAAAGTTTCGTGTCAGAACCTAGTACATTTGACTTTTCTTTCAGAATAATGTGATTGGTCAGTCTAGATTCTCAATGCCAAGTTCATATTCTTATTAAATGAGATAAGAATTTAAGTAAAAATTATCTGGAAGGAAATTCTTTCACAGGAGTCTATCTTTACTCCCAAATTTTCAGAAATAAAAATTTCCTTCATGTAATTTCTTCCAGTAAATCTAGCGCATTATGTAGTAATCCTAATTATTTTCAGTATAATATAATAACTTTAGAATATATTAGTCTTAGGACAAGCTTTATTAGGGCAGTATTTGTCTTTTACTTAAAGGTGTGTGAGGGAGAAGGGGAGAGAGAGAGAGGGAAGGAGACAGAGAGGTATGAGAGAATTTCTATTTTCTATAGTGCCTCAGTTTTATTTTCCACCAGTTACTAAGTATAGTGTCTTAGTGATGCCATTTAAACTCTCTGAGCTTCAGTTTTTCAACTGTAATTTTCTCTGATATCCTTTCAGGGTGATAGTGAGACTCCAAATAGATAATATCTAAAAATTTCTTCATAAACTCTATATAATTGTAAAAGAATTACAATTGTTCATATGTGTCTAGTAAATAATTATATACATGGAATGAATTTGCCTAGTTGGTTTATTGGGGTTCAATCTTAGCTTTTGGAAAAGAACATATACCTTTGATGTCAAGGGTTATAACAGCTTTATATGTTCCAATAAGGCATTCACTTATGCATCTGATAGTTGCCTATGCTGAAACCATGGCCCCAAACCCAATGACCCACTGTAGCGAAACAATATACAACCACCCTCTTCAAGGATCACAGAAGAAAAACATGGGCATATATAACCATAACACAAAGTTGAACATCAAAAATGCTATGAAGTGAGGAGTCAAGCACAAGTGATATTTTGGGTGGGGATGGGGGCCAGCAAATTATTTCCAGTTGGTAAGAGTGAAAAATGAAAATGTCCACCTGTACTGTGCAAAGAAGAAGAGCTTGCCTGGACCCCAGGGGCAGTGCTATGACGTGTGGGTATTGGACATGAGGAATGAAAAGAGAAAGGGGTGAGTAGAGAACAGTGTTCTAGGAGAAATCAACTCTGTGAGCAAAGACGTGAAAGTGGGAACATTTTACATCTCTCCTTCTCAAAGTACAATCTGGGGGTTTCCTGATTTGTGAACTGATGAACAATGTGCGTGTTCCTTTATGAGTTCTTGGGGGAAAGAGGGATGATGCGCAAACTCCCGGATTTTCATTTTTATGACTAAAAGCAAATTATTACCGAGTGAATAACTGTATGACTAAAGATGACTAATATTTGGTATATATACACCAAAATTTGTAAGTTACTAGAATTTCCTTAGGTCTATGACTCTATCCTACTGAAGAGTCTGAGTGCCGAGATCAAGTTTATGCTGTCTTCGTAGACACCCAGATAGTTGGATGCCCCCCTACCCACTGCTATCCCTCAGTCATCTCCAGAGGTGAAATTGTTATTTGTGTATTTTAGGTGCTATCGTAAGTTGATCATCGCTTTCAATTTTTGGGTTTTCTTTACAAATTCTTTTTAGGTTTACTCTTGTTTTATTTTATTTTATTTATTTAAAATTTTTTTGTTAATGTTTACTTATTTTTGAGAGAGAGATAGAGCACCAGCAGGGGAGGAGGAGAGAGAGGGAGACACAGAATCTGAAGCAACGCTCTAGGCTCTCAGCTGTCAGCACAGAGTCCAATGCGGGGCTCGAACCCATCAACCATGAGATCATGACCTGAGCTGAAGTTGGACACTTAACTGACTGAGCCATTCAGGCGCCCCCTCTTGTTTTATTTTTTGAACCATGAATCATTGCTGGGCTTTTACCATTTTTGATAACTATTGAGATTTTTCTATATGCTTTATCACCAAGTTCTTTTCTTTTGGACAAAGGAAATAAGTGATAGAGATGGGACCACATGTCTTCTGTCCTGACCTAATGTATCTCTCCTACCCTGTATACGACATTTGTTTTACCACCTTGTCCTGCTGCCTTTGGAAAAATCTTGTTGGCTTTTAGGAAAGAAGACAATGTAAAGGTACAATGTAAAATTCCTGATTATGTTGACCAGGAGCTGGCTAATTATGATCCATGGGTCAGATCTGGTCTGCTGTGTTTATAAATAAAGTTTCATTGGGACACAGCCATGCCTATTTTTTGTATATGATCCAAGGCGGCTTTTGTACTATAATGGCAGAGTTGAGTTGCACCGAAGTCCCAGAAGCCTTAAAATTTTACTTTTTGTCCCTTTACAGAAAATATCTTCTGACCCCTGGTCTAGACCTTAGAAGTGAAGCTATTTCCCAAAGGGAAATCTCATAGCTCATTTTGGGAAGAAAAATATGATATGGGCATATCTAAGAAGTGAATCAGAGCAGGTTGTGATAATTCACTGAGCAATCTGATCACATTAGGAAAGACTATTTTACGAGTCACTTTCATCTTGAAAGGGCACAATCAGATCTTTGTAGGTGAAACAGAAGTACACAAAATATAAGGGATTATTTGATGAATAATAATAAAATGTACCCACTTAAAATTAGTAATTCTTTAACTTTTCAGGGGTTTCCTCTTCTTTCTCATTACATCGTTTTGAATTTTTTTAATGTTTATTTATTTTTGAGAGACAGAGAGAGGCAGGGAAGGGGCAAAGCGAAAGGGAGATACAGAATCGAAGCAACATTCCAAGCTCTGAGCTGTCAGCACAGAGCTTGACGCAGGGCTTGAGCTCACGAACCATGAGATCATGACCTGAGCCGAAGCCGGGCGCTTAACCGACTGAGCCACCCAGGCGCCCCCTAATTACATTGTTTTGCATCTTCAGCCAAATCTTTTTGTCAAGAAATAAACTCATCTTGAAATTTCACCCTACCTTTCTTCTCCCATCCTCCAATTATTCCTCCTCATCTGTTCTGTCATGCATACATCTTATGGCAAACAATATTTATTTGTCTTTCGGCTCACTAGAATCTCTAAATGTGTTTTGATGGCCTGGGGAATTGAATACAAGCCTTTAGGATGGGGCCAAGTCCGGGTTTTATCCTGAGAATATGATGTAATTAATATAAGCTAGCTTATATATTCTTCACTTTCAATAGGAAAAATGTCTTACAACACACCAGCCTTGTGAAGTATCTACCTGAGATTTTAGGACCTTGGGTGGCTTCCTCAAATGCCTGCCAATGGTAGAATTGACTATGAATGTAGCTCCAACTGCCACGGTGCTTTTCCCCAGGGTTCTCTGGTAGGATCCTCATTTTGTTTGCGTATGTTTTGATTTCCTTACAGTGATATCATTGACTTTCACCCTGAAAAACATTCTATGCCACCGCATTGAATAGCTGAAAGTCCATTTTGTGTTCATGCCATTCGGCTCTGATTGACTAGGTGACTGAGATATTCATAACTGGGCTTAATCCTTGATTTTAAAATTAATACTAAAAGGTTACACTTTATTCACAAAAATTGTGAAATAGTTCAGATTGTATTGGGAAGTCTTTCTGGTTTGTTGGCCACGTCAAATGGCCAAGCAAATTGTTTACTTCTCCCTTGAATTTTTATTTAAAAATCCAAATTTCACAACCAGTACAGATTTCCCAGGCAGTGTTTGCTCAAAGTGGATTCCTTCTAGAAATACGTGATATGTTTCTAAATTAAAAAAACTTAATCTGAAAAAAAAATCAACATTTCAGAGTAACTTGAGATTCCTCTGACTGTTTTGAAAAAGCGTGCTACGTCTATTTATGTACAAGCCACCACTGCAATTAATTCCCAGCTTTTAGAAACCCAGAATTTATTCTAATGGGGTTTTGTTGTTATAAAACGAGATGCCACAGTAAGGAAAAATACATGGTTCTAATTATTGGGTTTTTTTTTTTTCTTTTCTGAGATATGTTTTTCCATGACACTTCAATATTTCTTTTGCAGGTGGTCAGCAATTTTATTAACAATTGGCAAACCTACTCCTACAAAGCCAACATTACCAAATTATAAAGCAAGTCACTGGAGAAGAAAAATTAGGCTATGGGTAGGCTCCTCATGGGGTTTACAACATCGTCAACATTTGAACTGCTCTGAACTAAACTGTAGATTACAATTTTAAGGGGGTGGGGTGGGGGTGATTTCTACTTTCTATGAACAGCTTCCAACTCCACTTTAGGAGCATATGGAAATTGAGAATATTCTTGATTTTGCAATATGACTATTGTCTTTTCTCAGGATTACGAAAAAGTAGAAGATGCAGTCAAAATAGAGTGCAAATTATGAGGGCACATGTTTAAATTATAACCTTGGCTGGCACGGCAACATCTTCTCAAATTTTTTATTTGGTGAAATTAAATCTTGAATACTGTAATTCTGGATTTTCTGAAGTTTAACAAGACCTGTCTGAAGCCTTTGGGGTAACAAATGAAATTTCAACACTGCGAGTGACTCACATCTGTTACTTCACATGGTTGTTCTTGGAGTTCACAGGTCAGCATCTTTCCTCATGGGGTCTTTACCCCAAGTGTCCCTGCTCAGGTCCACACTCCCGTCTGTGCCGAAAATGACTCTCCCTCCCCTGTGAACCTTGCACAACGACTATAGATGTGAAAGCCTGAGGAAGAACTGGGGGTAACTCGTTCCTTCCCCCAAGTAAGGGGACCTGGCTTTTTGGGTTCTGGCACCAGCTTTGACATTATCAGGTGGGGATCATGAGGACTTGGCTGAACAATTAAGAGGCCTGGTTACTGCGTTTTAGACTTCGGGAAGCTGGCTGTGTACATATGTCCTTTCAGAGACTCCCTAATTGTATGACAGAGACACTCCACGTCATTTGCCTATATGTCACCTTTCTTGCCATGCATGTGGAAGCTCATGTGCAGGGGCTGGACTTCATATCCTGTTGCGTAACTGGAGAGACCACGGTCCAGCCTCAGAAGGGAAATGTCTGTAAGCACCCTTCTGGGTCATCTAACAATGTGTAAGATAAGGAAGTGGAAACCAAAGCATAGTTGTGTGTATGTGGGTGCGTATTTGGGATGGCGGGCTCAGAAGCCCAAAGGAGAACCAGAGTATAGACCAACTCTGGTCTCTTATGGACACAGGCCCCGTCATTAACATTCTGTTCTCCCAATAATCAGGAAGATAAGATAGCAAGGCCAGAACACTCCATGAGTGATGAATGCCTGGCTCTCATGTGGCTGGCCACTCACAAGGCAGCTACTCACTGGCTCTCCCTCTCACATTCTGAGAACTAACTCTTAATCTCTGTGGGAGGGACTCCAAGGATTGCAGAGATATGGCTGGAGATTTGGTTGAAGACCAGCTGGACTTTCTGCCATGATTACAGGCCTCAAACAATTGGAAGATAGTTTGGTAGATTCTTCTTAAAAAACTAAACATACCATTACCATACAACCCAGCAATTGTGTTGGTATTTACCCAAATGAGCTGAAAACTTATGTTCACACAAAAACCTGCACATGGATGTTTTAGAAGCTTTCTTCACAATTTCCCACACTTGGAAGGAACAAAGATGTCCTTCAGCAGGGGAATGTGTAAACTGTGCTACAGCCAGACGGTGGAATACTATACAGCACCGAAAAGAAATGAGCTATCCGGAGCACCTGGCTGGCTCAGTTTTCTGACTGCCCAACTTCGGCTCGGGTCATGATCTCACGGTTTGTGGGTTTGAGCCTCATATCCAGCTTGCTGCTGTCAGCCTGTCAGCGCAGAGCCCATTTCAGATCCTCTGTCCCCCGCTCTCTGCCCCTCCCCTACTTTCACTCTCTCAAAAAGAAATAAACATTTTAAAAAAAGGAAACAAGCTATCAAGCCATGAAAAGACACGGAGGAACCTTACGTACATATTAAGTGAAAGAAACCAATGTGAGAAGGCTACGTACTGTTTGATTCGAATTATATGACATTATAGAAAAGCTAAAACTGAAGACAGTAAAAAGATCAGTGGTGGCAAGGAATTGGGAGGAGGGAGAGATGAATGGGCGGAATACAGAGGATTTTTAGGGCAGTGAAAATATTCCGGTGGACACATGTCATTATAAACATTTGTCAAAACCGATAGAATGCACGATGCTGAGAGTGAACCCTAAGGTAAAGTGTGGACTTCGGGCGATTGTGACGTGTCAGTATAGGTTCATCTCTTATAGCAAGAGTACCACCCAGGCAGGGGGTGTTGATAGTGGGGAAGCCTGCGCATGGGTAGGGGCAGGAGGCATATGGGAAATCTCTGTATCTTTCACTCAGTTTTACAGTGAACCTAAAACTGTCTAAAACTAAAAACTATTAGAAAACATACTCAAACGATCCTTAAGCAAAGGCTAAGCCAGAGCCCCCAGGCTGGGCTGGAGCCAGTGGTGGGAGGGCTGGGGAAGTTTGATTCTCACTGGGCCTGGAGACCCTGAGGGAGATATCACCCAGACAGTCTGGGGTCTTCGTGCGTGAATATTGCTCTCCTCTATCTTTCATTTGTGAGCGGAGTTGACCAACTCTGGATGGAGGACGTAGGGTCCACCCTCTCAGTGGGGGGACGTTGGAATGGGAAGCACACACTGAACCAGATAGTTTTATAAGCAGAGAATGTGGCGGGAGAACTGGCTTTTGAGATTTTAATTTGCAGCTCCCTCCTGTTGCCTTCTTTTTCTGATTCCCCCGGATGCGGGCAGGCATTTTGGATTCCCATACCCCAAAATGTTTTGCAGGGGAGAATGCAGGAGCTGGCGAAGTCAGGATTCTGTTTGTTTTGTCAACTGTGGTTACTTAATGAAGCCCGAGCAGAAGGGAAATTAGGGCAGAGCAGGCAAGAACCAGCTGCACATGTGACCCCTGATTCTAGAAGGCAAAAGTCGCACCCACCTCGTGACAGCATCCGGGGCTGCCAGCTTGGGCACCATGGTGGTCCCTGGGTGCATGGCAAGGCCCCCAAGGGATCACTGCATGGCATGCCTCAGAAAGCTGAGCTCTGCATGGGGAAGAGCCCTCCGCCCCAGTATGGGATGCGGGCAGCCGAGCCAGTAGACGTGAAGAGTCCAGGTGGGAATGGGACAAAGAATGCACGTTAGTCGTGCCCAGGGAGGAGTGCCTGAAATTCCAGGGCTTCTGTCACACCCCGTAGTAGCTGAGATTAAATAGACTCCACGTCAGATTTGCATAAACACACCGTTGACAGCACCCTAGAGGTTCTGTTTGCAGATTCTTGCTCACAACATCTGCCCATACCTTGGACAACCTTTTGTGAAGTGTGACACAGGGCAGTTCCCGAGCACAGCAGCCCTCAAATATCTCCACCACAAGTGATGGTCTTTGCTCAGCACGCGTAACCAATAGGCCCATTTCACTGGTTTGTTCAAGAAAAGGAACACCAATGACCGGGTCTCCACGGCTTGCCATTGAGAAAACTGTTTTCAGCTTCTGCATGGGTTTTTCTTGCAAGTTTCTATTTTTCCCAACAAAGTTTTGAAGTCTTAGAGTATCGGCGCCGTCCGGAAATAATGATGTTAATCGTCATCGTGGTTACACTCACGCGGCCGCCGTCTCATAAAACAAACACAACGTAATAGAAGAGACACGTCTCTCGTGCAGAGGAAGTCCCAATCATTTATGTGAATACATGGCCCTTAAGGAGGGGGAACTGATCCCCTACCCCTTAAATGTCCACAGTGGCTTCCTTTCAGGAAGCAAGGCTTTGAAAGGGGGAAAGAGAGTGACTTTCCAGTGGTGAAAGTGGACAAGCACAGTGTCAGCCATGTGAGCAGGTTAACATTAATACGGATAAATCACATCAATAGTATATACCCGTGGTATGGTGTGCTAACAATGTTGCTTTACCTCCGTAATCTCCCTCCTAAAATCCCGTAACCCCAGTCTAATCATGAGAAAAACATCAGCCAAATCCCAATTGAGGGACGTTCTACAAAATACCCGACCAGGTTTCCTCAAAACTGTCCAGGTCAACAAAAACAAGGAAAGACCGAGAAACTCACAGCCAAGAGGAGCCTAAAGAGACATGGGGACTAACTGCATTTCAGGGGTTTCTTTCGCTGTTGTTGTTCACCCTCGTCTGCTATATCCTCAGCGCCCTGCACAGAGCTTCAGTATACTTAGCCCTCAAATCATTATCGAATACGTGAGAGAACAAAGAAAGGAAGGACTGTGATGGCCTTTGAACTGGCCCTTCAGATATCTCTATATGCTTGGGTGATGACAAGTATATGAAAAATAGCAAAGTCCTCCTAGGAAAAAGTGACCTAACCAGTATCTGTATTAAAAAAAAAAAAAAAAATAGGAGAAATGGGGCATCCGGGTGGCTCAGTTGGTTAAGCATCTGACTCTCGATTTAGGCTCAGGTCATGATCTCAAGGTTCATGAATCTGAGCCCCAGATGGGGCTCTCTGCTGTCACCTGCTTCAGATCCTCGGCCCCCTGGCTCTCTGCCCCTCCCCCACTCTCTCTCTCTCACAAAATAAATAAACATCGAAAACAAAAACAGTAGGAGAAATGGAAGGAGGAGTTATCTAAGCCTCAGGTGAAATTATTCCACAAAGGTAAAGAAAAATTTACTTCCGCCGGCAGGGAAGAAAGCTGATCACCGTCTCCTAAAATGGGTGTTAGCCCACATTACGGCTGGACAAAGTAAGGCTCAGATAACTGTTTTGACAACAGTTAGGAAATGGCAGCACTGGAATGTGAGTCCCCATGTTTTCATCTGGAACAAATATTTTCGAGGCTCCATTCTGTGCCAGTTGGGTGCCAAGGCACTGCCGTGTACCCAACTGATGGCTTTTTCTCCAGGGCTAGACCCTCTAAACAGCACAAGCATTTGGGGACTATATCGCTTAAACTCATGTAGCATGGGGTGCCTGAGAAGAGGAAAGCTAAAATCGAATATTGGCATTTATTGCAAACCTGAGGATTAACAATAGACCTGAAATGTAGTGATAGTGGAAGAAATGGGAAGGCCCGATAAGGGGGCCCTGCCATTCTAGGGAGGGCCTTCCCCACACCCTGTTGTGGAAGTCCTTTCTTCCGTAGAGAGCTCAGCAGCGTCTGGGGGCACATAAAAGCCGTTAAGAAGTATTAAGAAATGACAACTGTCTGAATGGTGTTTCACTGCATACTTTCCAGGTTTATTTGCTCACAGAATTCCTTAGCTTATTTACGGATCGCAATTTACCTTGCATAGCAAGAGTGATTTGTAGAACACACTCTGGAAAGCATTCTTTGATCAAGGGGTTGCCAAATGCAGTTAGAATGGAGAGCGCGAACAGTGTTTCCAGCGCCTGGAACAGATGTCTGTGCACAGAGCTCAGGCACTAGTGAATAAATAAATGAATGAATGAATGTAAGAATTGTGAACACCTTGGCAGAGCTAATGGATGTAAGTGGCTCTGTTTTTGTTGCTTTGTTTGCTTATTTTGAAAGGGTCAGGAGCTCTCACAGAGCCCTTAAAATGACAATTATGCGGGATGCTTACTTTTCCTAGCGCCAGGACTCCTAGCAAATGAGATTAAATACCCCTTTGTTTAGTAACTTTTTTTTCTCAGACCTCAGAGGTGATTTCAGTTACCAAAATAAATAGGGACTTCTCTTTCCTTACCAAAAGATATTATGGGTTATCTGATTCTTACAACACTGCTTTTAAAAGTAGCTATCCCAAATGGATCAAATTTGGAAGGTGTTTTGTTTATCTGGCATGCGGAACAGTGGCAGTCAGCAAGCCCATATAGCAGAAGATGAAGATCCCTTATCTGGATGGAATTTAATTAAAAATAAACAAGAAGATGGCTACTATTTTAGGATAGCAGAGCCTCTTCCTATAATTTAATTTCCTTCCAAGAGAGAAGATGATGTGAAATCTTTTCGGATTCCAATGTATTAAGGCGTATTCTACATCACATTATTATTCCCAAGGGTAGTTTTTTTTTTTTTTTCTTCCTCCCCAACCTTCAATTCTTTTTTTGTCAAGTAATTTTTCTTCAACACATGAGTTCCATTAGCTGATTCAGTTACATCCTGCCCAGTATCTCTATCTACTTAATTTTGACAACACCAAGAGCTGGAACTCTAAACCAACAATTCCAAAAATAGTTTCTTTGAAAACAAAGATGCAATCTCAAATAGATTGGATTGAAAAGTTCCCTGGATAATGTCTTATACGGTTCCTTTAAAAAAACAAATGTGACGAGCCGACTCATCCTACTGGAGGTCTCAAGAAGTAAACCACAAAAATGCATTTATCTCTTTTGTTGTATACTTAATGGAAGTTCTTAGCATGGAGGCTTCATTTGGGTCTGCCTGTGTTGTGCATCTTGCCTGTCTTAGTAACGTTGGACTTAAATGCAGTCTCCCAAAGGACAGTTTTCTCATTTCACGTCACTATATGAGTGATAAGTAACAGCCTTCTTTGAGGTAGGGCCTTTTGATTAGAGAAGGTTCTGTATGAATGAGAGAAAGTACATGGCTGCTTTGTGGTCATCTTGAAAGCATTTGGGGGCACCCTCCTTTCTCCCTCTCAGTAATAATAGCAGACATTTACCTATTTGTGGAGTGTTTACTATGTGACAGGTATTGTGCTATGCATCTAACTTGTAGTATATCATTTAGTCTTGGCTATGATCCTGTGAGGTAAGTGCTATCGTGTCCACTATTTTACAAATACAGAAGTGGTGTATGGAGGGATCATTGCCCAAGGTCATGGAGTCAGGGTTAGGGTTAGGAGTCAGGGGGCAAACTGAGATGAAACGCTATCATAGAAAACAGAGCTGGACTCTAGAATTCAAGCCCCAGCTCTTCATGTAATATTGCTTTTATTCACCCTAGCGTTTGGGGGGAAACCTCTGCTCTCACTCCCTCCAATTTTTCTCTCTGATCCATACCCTCCACCATTCATACCTGTCCTTATCCCTGAACAAACCCTGATCGCAAGAAGCAAGAAAGTTCTCAATATCAAACCAAACAGAAGCCACAAATTAGATGTCATTTTGTGAAAGTGCCATTAGCCCCACCCCCAGCTGCCCAGAAGCACATGCGTTACATGCAAAATCACAACAAAAAAATCTCATCTATTTCCTAACATTAAACTAGGTTTTCATGAATAACTAGCATACAGGGAAAAAATTTAAAGTATTTCTTATTTAATTTTGTTCTTGCCTAGGGTTTACTAGTGACACAATAGAAATGCTGCTTGATTTTTCAGTGAAGATGTGTGTAACAAGGAGTGGAGAGAAGAAGTCCAGCGGGACAGGTTGGGATCACAATGTGTAGAACCTTGAATTTAGATTATCTGGTTAGACTTAACATTCACCGGCTAGCAAGACCACTAGCAGAAAATATGAATTAACTGACCTAATCCAGTTCCTGGTTGAGGAGAGGATGCATTTTTCTTATCTGAAATTTCTTTTCAACATGATCTTTTTTTTTTTTTTTTTTTTTTGTATTTACTACTCAACTTTATAAAGAGTTTCCGAGGAAATAGGTAGGCTCGTCTCATTTGATGTAATAGGTGTGTTCTTGGAAAAGAAGCAATGGCCAACTGAAAATTTTGCTGAGGGCGATTTTCACATCAGAGAAAGTTAAACAGAAAAATGGTACGATATTGCATTATTTTATATGAAAATAAATTAGTTAATAAAAACGATTCCTCTCACAAAGTGAATGTGAGATGTCTATCAAAACAGTTGGGGGGCGCCTGGGTGGCGCAGTCGGTTGAGCGTCCGACTTCAGCCAGGTCACGATCTCGCGGTCCGTGAGTTCGAGCCCCGCGTCAGGCTCTGGGCTGATGGCTCAGAGCCTGGAGCCTGTTTCCGATTCTGTGTCTCCCTCTCTCTCTGCCCCTCCCCCGTTCATGCTCTGTCTCTCTCTGTCCCAAGAATAAATAAACGTTGAAAAAAAAAAATTTAAAAAAAAAAACAGTTGGGCTGCACGTCCCAGACTCCCTTATAGGTAGGTCTGGACTGGGACAGTTCCGGTCAATGGACTGAGACCTGAAGGGGTGTGTGCTACTGTGGGGTCTGGCTTCTAGAGACCTCCCATGCTCAGCGTCCGTGCTCTTTCCCCTTCTGCTGGCTGGAAGCAGATGACGATGAAGCCTGATGTCAGCAGAGCCACAGTACTGAGGAGCGTAAGTCCTCAAAGAACAGGAAAGAAGAGAACCAACTCACTAAGCAGAACCAAATGAACAAGAAGCAAACTTCAGTCTGTGTGTAGGCTCAACCGGCACAGCACTTAGTCTACCTGAATCAGTAAAGTGTAAATTCATCCCCTTTCCAGTCAATCAGGTTCAAAATCCCGGTATCGTTATTTCTCTCCTTTTTTACTTTTATTTTTTCTGGAAAGTTTGTTTCTTTGTACTATTGCTCATTATGATTTCCTCCTTTATATTCCCATTGCCACCCCCAAATTCAGATGTTTACTCCCAATACTTTAAGTATTAAAGGGTATTTCCAAGCCATTTCTGTGCTTTAAGTTTCTTTAATCTACTCCATCCATCATCCTACAGGCACATGAAGCATTGCTTTCCTCATTTCTTTTTTTTTTTTAACATTTATTTATTTTTGAGACAGAGAGAGACAGAGCATGAACGGGGGAGGGTCAGAGAGAGAGGGAGACACAGGATCGGAAGCGGGCTCCAGGCTCTGAGCGGGCAGCACAGAGCCCGACGCGGGGCTCGAACTCACGGACCGCGAGATCATGACCTGAGCCGAAGTTGGACGCTTAACCGACTGAGCCACCCAGGCGCCCCTCCTCATTTCTTATTGAGGTTCAGAATCTTCAAGGATTTCCTTTTTTTTTTTTTAATGTCCATTTATTTTTGAGAAAGACAGAGAAAGAGACAGTGAGTGAGCAGGGGAGGTGCAGAGACAGAGAGAGACAGAGGATCTTAAGGGGGCTCTGAGGTGACAGCAGAGACCCGAATGCAGGGCTCAAACCCACAAACAGTGAGATCATGACCTGAGCCAAAGTCGGACACTTAACCAACTGACTGAGCCACTCAGGCACCACTTCAAGGATTTCCTTTTGTTGAAGGGACAAAAATTCAAATTCTTCAGTTAGAGAATTCATTTCCTAGAGCCAGCCCACCTTTCCAAACAGTTCCCATCAATCTCTAACAGAATCCTTCTGGTGCAGACACCGTTTTCCTCATGTGACAGACTTCTCCGCAACCACCTGTTTGTTCATACATTGTTGCTTCTAACTGAAAATTAATTTTCTTCTTTCACTTCTGAGAATCTTAACTATCACTTACATTTCATCCCAGACCTGTGTTTTCCCATAGACTCTTTAAGCTGTCCCTTCTGGAAAATTATTTTTTGCCCACTGAGCTCCCATGGGACAGATTATTTACACAGCCACAGTGTATTTGTAAAACACTCCCTTGGCTTGCTAATTTATCTTTCCTTTATTGTGAAAATAGGATTCAGTCTTCAAGGTAGGACCTTTTTTTTTTTTTTTTTTTGAGAGAGAGTATAAGTGAGGGATGGGCAGAGAGAGAGAGAGAGTCAGAGAGAGAGAGAGAATCTTAAGCAGGCTCCAAGCCCAGCAAGGAGCCCCAGGTGGGGCTCAATCTCACCATTGTGAGATCATAACCTGAGCCAAAATCAAGAGTCAAATGCTTAACTGACTGAACCACTCAGGAGTCCCTTGGACTTTTTTTTTTTTTTTAATTCTTTTTTTTTTTAACGTTTATTTATTTCTGAGACAGAGAGAGACAGAGCATGAACAGGGGAGGGTCAGGGAGAGGGAGACACAGAATCTGAAACAGGCTCCAGGCTCTGAGGTCAGCACAGAGCCCGACGCGGGGCTCAAACTCACGGACCGCGAGATCATGACCTGAGCCGAAGTCGGCCGCTCAACCAACTGAGCCACCCAGGCGCCCCTGTTTTTTTTTTTTTTTTTTTAACAACAGTGTAACTTATATACTTCAAGACAAACTCTCAATGTGCTTGAAGCTCATGAGTATAGTCATTTTCTCCAAGGCCCTCACAGTCGGCTTCTAAATGGCTGTTTTAAAAGGGATCCTAATATTAGTCCAAAGTTACTTCTCTCTCAGATAACCTAGATGTTGGGGTTGACTCTAGCCTACTTGTCTAAGATGCAGTAGTCAATGTGACATTTTCACTAACTCTCAGCATCAAAGAGAAAGCCTGAGTATAAATCCCTCTGGTTTTCCAAGACAATTTGTTGATTCCTCTTCATTGAACTCCAAGATAATATACTCAGAGCTCTGTGGGAGTGACAGTAGGACCCATCTGCCTAGGGAGTCTCGCTTCCCCATAATAATAGGTGTAAAAATTTAACATGTATGTATTCATTCATTTATATTTTCCCAAAATTAATGAAGTTGGCTCCAAAGAGATGGATGCTAGTATGTTTTTTAAGTAACATTTTCACAAATAAAACAAAACTTTCATATCTGCACTACATAAATCCACATACTCACAAACTCATTTAGATTTCATGCTTACTATCTACTTATTACTTTAAATTTATTATTATCACATAAATCATACCTCCTCCTGTTTATTGAGCTCTGTGCCCCAGTTAGTTATATTTTATATATATGGTCTTTAATCTTTATTAAAACCCCTATAGGAGACACCATTATGTTCTTACTCAACAGCTATTTTCTAACCCACTTTTTTCTGACGAGAAGATGCCAAATTTGTTTGGAGAGAAACTGTGGCCAAGTCCAGACAGTGAGTCACCATTTCTTTGAATCCTCATAAGGATATAGTCAGTTTCTTTCTTTCCTAGTCTCCCTTCTTTCCAGAGGTGGCTTTCTAACACGGTTCTGGCTGAGAGGACAGCAACCGAAATCTGCTGAGCATTTCTGGAAAAGGTTTTGGTTTACTGATAAAAGGGTACAGACCCTCTTTGCCTTCCTCTTCCCTTTTGGTTGACTTGAATGGACTGTGATGTTTGGAAATATAGTGGCCATTTTCCAACTGTGAGGCAACCTCATTAAGAAAAGATCAAAATAGGTGCAGAACTGTTAGCTATTGTGTCCTTGAATTCATGCCCGTAGCCATCAACCTCCAGATTTGGGATGCTTCTTTAAACTAAGATCACTCAGGTTGTGTTACTTGCTGCTGAAAGCATTCCCCACTGATTCACCTTGTAAGGTAAATGCCGTTATCCCCTTTCACTGATGAGGAAACAGTGGTTCAGTGAACATTTTGTGAGAGTAAGATTTTGTTTTGTTTTTTTTCATTTAAGATATAGACTTATATGTCTACTGTGTTCTTTTTTTTTTTTTTAATTTTTTTTTTCAATGTTTATTTATTTTTGGGACAGAGAGAGACAGAGCATGAACGGGGGAGGGGCAGAGAGAGAGGGAGACACAGAATCGGAAACAGGCTCCAGGCTCTGAGCCATCAGCCCAGAGCCCGACGCGGGGCTCGAACTCACGGACCGCGAGATCGTGACCTGGCTGAAGTCGGACGCTTAACCGACTGTGCCACCCAGGCGCCCCTATGTGTTCTTGACGTTGTACCAGTTGCTAGGAACAGAAAAATAAGACCAAATCCCTACAAGCATGTAGATTTGAAATTTCACTTTCCCTCTTTTTCACATCTTGCCAACCTAAAAATATCAGAATCGTCATTTCGTGTGACTTTAGAAGAGCAAAAGTTCCGAGGAAAACGAAACATTGAGTATTTCTTTTTTTTTTTAATTTTTTTTTAATATATGAAATTTATTGTCAAATTGGTTTCCATACAACTCCCAGTGCTCATCCCAACAGGTGCCCTCCTCAATACCCATCACCCACCCTCCCCTCCCTCCCACCCCCCATCAACCTTCAGTTTGTTCTCAGTTTTTAAGAGTAAACATTGAGTATTTCTAAAAGTAAGGACCGCCTGGTTGGAAAGCAAGGTCATACAAGCGCGTTTAGTTGTAAAGCTTGTTAACCTAATTAGTGACACACTCTACTCCAAATTAAGGAAAGCAGTGGAGTTGTTTGACTTTGCTGGGTACCTACTTAAGTCACACAGATAAACTTGCTTCAAATCCTGTGTGATATGTTTTCCTAGGCATAAGTGCCAAGCATGATGGCTCATATTTCTGAGTTTCAAAGCTTCCCTTTCTTGAACAGGAGACAAGCTGTTGCTTTATTTTTTAGCAAAGTAAAATCAGGTAAGAGTGTCTGGTCCCAACGCAGAGAAAATGGTGTCCATAATAACAACTTATTTCCCCCTTTAAAAGGTGGACTTCTGGGGCGCCTGGATGGCTCAGTCGGTTGAGCGTCCGACTTCGGCTCAGGTCATGATCTCGCAGTCCAGTGAGTTCAAGCCCCGTGTGGGGCTCTTTGCCGGCAGCTCAGAGCCTGCTTCGGATTCTGTGTCTCCCTCTCTCTCTGCGCCTTCCCCACTCATGCTCTGTCTCTCTCTCTGTCAAAGATAAACATTAAGAAAACATTTAAAAGGTGGACTTCTGTCTGATATCTAAATGCTCTTATAACCTTTTAAGAAAATGGAGTTCTCAAAACTCAAGCTCATTGCAGCTGGCATCTGAAGCTGGGGGCACTCACAGAGCTGGTTAATGTCAGCAGCCCTAGGATTGTCAGGAAAAATAGGCTGAAGCGACGCTGTTTCATTTTAAGTAGACTTGTAAGACATTCCAATTTTCAGCTCCTCAACCCAATGGACCAAACACCTCTGACTACCTCAAATGTGGCCTCGCTGAGTGCTTCCATATTCAGGGGTTATTAGAAAGGATTGAGCAAGTGACCTGTAACTGGGAAGGAATCAGGGCAGCCTCTGAACCTCTTCGGAGAGGTACTGTAATGAACTGGCCTCAGAAGGTCTTTGATGCTGCCTTTGCATCCTGTGTAGGAGCTTTCGGCTCAGTCATTTCCTCTGCACTTTGGTAGCACAGCATGAAGCCTGCTATTAGAAACAAGGTTTATTGCTGCCTTGCAAACATTTATTGGGTAGTATCTACAACATGGTGTCAAGTTATAGTAATGTGCTGTTCCGGGAACCTTTCTGAGAATTTTTAGTGTTTCAGAAAACGGTCCTCTGAGATTTCTTCTGTTTCAGAAATGAAAAGTAGTAGAGACTATACACACGCCTGCACACACACACACACACACACACACACATACACTCACATACCCTCTGGTTTCATGGTGGAGATGTACCATTTTTCTTTCAAGAGAAACATCTATTCCTAAAATAGATCATTCCTGGACTCTTTAAGTCATGTGCCTCCGAGAGCAGATAACCAGATTTACCATTTGCCTGGAGATATTCTTTGCCTGTATTTCTACAAGGTCAACAACGTGACACACAGTTTAATCCCCAAGAGGATTTATTCCGTGTTGCTACCTACTCAATCAAGCTCAAGCTTCTCTAGTTCATAAGAAAACAGTCGGATAGGAACTCAATGCAGATGGTTTTCGTGCTGCAAGAGAGGAAGAGTATGCACCTTTAATCATGGTGATGGAAATGTGTACTGTGACATCCAGCTGTGGCTGTGTGAGTCCTCTTTTCCTCCCCACAACATCTGGAGAATGCGTTATACACAGGGTGCTGCTCAGGAAATGTCTGTTGATTGAATGGAAGATCATTAAAACAGGTGAATAAAAGGTAAAACGTGTTATTCATTTATGTATTTCCTGTTTGATGTTCAAAGATTTTCCCAACTGACATGAAGCTGTTTTCTATAAGCTATTTACAAAGCTCCATACTGGACGAAGTGATGAAAACGAACCGAAGGACTTATTCCCTGATGTCAAGGAGGACCTGACGGAGTTAGGCTGAAAAACGAACAACCTAGTGAAGTGAATGCCATTCCAGTCCTTTTCCGATGTGGTAGCCCCTCCTCGACTTTCCCACTTGATCTGTCTCTCCGCCGAGAACTGCTCCTTCTTTCTACCGCACGCTTGCTCCTGCCCACTCCTGTCACCCTCTCCCCCAGGCTCAGACTGCACCTGTTGTGGCCGTATTTACCTCCTCTTTCTCTTCCTTTCTTCTTTTCCCAATTTACCTTCCTAATTCCAGATTCTCAATTATCCTTCAGATCCCAACCCCCAGATTTGGCTTTGATGTCCATTTTTTTTTCTTTTTTGGCGTCTATCCGTAGTGCCCTATATTTATCTCTACTCAGGATCAGAACATTGTAAGGCTCCAGGGAAGTTGACTATTATTATTATTATGCACATTATTATTCTCTACTATAAAAAATAAGTGGCTGTTTGAAGAGACCATCTTCCAGCACCAAAACATTTAAAGGTGATGAGGAATAAGACAGCGTTCTCTTTATTTACGAATGATATAGTTGAAAGGCCTATATTATCTCCAACCAGCCCTACCCCCACCACCAAAAGGGATTGCTTGTTTGGACATTAGTTATATAATTAATATCTCAACTAAGTGTTATGGACTGAATTGGGTCCTTCAGACATTCATATGTTGAAGACCGCCCCCCCCCGGCCCCCGCCCCGTGTAATGGTATTTGGAGGTGGGGCTTTTGGTAGATCATTAGATTTAGATGAGATGATAGGATGGGGCTCTCATGATGCTATACCGGACAACTCTCTCTCTTTCTCTGCTGTGTGAAGACAGAGGGAGAAGGCAACCATCTACAGGTGAGAAACCAATCATGTTGGTATGTTGATATTGGACTTCTAGCCTGTAGAACTGTAAGGGAATACATTTCTGTTACACCTCCCAGTCTATGGTATTTTGTTATAGCAGCCCACACTGACTGAGACCTAGAGCTAAACAGATTCCTTTAAAGGTGTTTCCTGGTGGGCAGAGAGATTGTATTTTCAAATGAAAGACCTCATTTCATGGGAGAAACCCCATATTGAGGTTCTTAAATTTCAGACACCAGAAATAAAGGAATTAATTCAACACCCTCCTACCATCTCTGTGCTCCAGCTTGGCTATTTTCAACTATTCTCCGTGCATTATATGCAGAGGCATGTGCTGAATGGTAAATTTAGATGATATATATTCTACTTAAAACCCTTCACTTGTAATCAATTGCCTACAGTAATCCTTTTTTCCTCTGGACCATCAGATAGGTTATTTATTCCTCTTGGAATTCCAGTTCTCTGTTCCTCCTTCTCCTCCATACTTTTCTTTTTTAATGTTTTTTTTTACTTTTTTTATTTTTTTATTTTTATTTTTTTAATATATGAAATTTGTTGTCAAATTGGTTTCCATACAACACCCAGTGCTCATCCCCAAAGGTGCCCTCTTCAATACCCATCACCCACCCTATATTTTTTAATGTTTATCTATCTTTGAGAGAGAGAGAGAGAGAGAGAGAGAGAACAAGGAAGGAGCAGAGAGAGGGAGACACAGAATCTGAAGCAGGCCCCAGGCTCTGAGCTGTCAGCACAGAGCCTGAAGCAGGGCTCAAACTCAGGAACCACAAGATCATGACCTGAGCCCAAGTCAGACACTTACCTAGTTGAGCCACCCAGGTGTCCCTCCTTCTTAACTAAATACTACTCAGTCCTCAGAATTCAATCAGTACATCACCTCTCCTTTGGGAAACTTCCCTTGGTCTTCTCAAAGCTGGGAAAATGTCTGTCTCCTGTGATCCTAATTCATTATAAACATCCCCTTTTGGTCCCTATGTTGTAAGTGGACGTTTTCTTGTCTATCTCGGGCAACATATTATAATCTCTTAAAAGACAAAGACTATTTCTTCTCTTCAGTGTGTACTAGAGCTGAACTCAATAACTGGCATGCGTACACACTCAAGTTTTTATTGAAAAAATGATTGAATGAGTTATTTACTTTCCGGGTCTTTCTGACAACTATGGTTACAGGACGCATGGTCATAAGCCCAAGATTGGCCCCACACCTGAGGACTGTATTTCTCCAGTGTTTAGGACCCTTAGATTTCAGTTCCCCCTTTGCTCTCTCCTGATTCTTGAGTTCCACCTATTCTCTAGCTTTCAGCTCTAATCACAGTGTGAGGAGATATTTATTCTGACATAAGTTTGAGGCAAAAAAAGGAAAAGATTCCAGGGAACATCTTTGTTTTTTCTAACTCTATCTTCCATTTCCAGAACAGGAGAACCCTTTTCTTGGGTTTTATTCGCTCTCTGTTTTACTTCTTTCCCCTTATTGTAACCAAATGAGATTAATATAAATTAACTTAGATTAATATAAGTTAATTTGCCTTAGTTAATTTGGATTCAGACAACAAAAAATATCTTTCAGCACTTTTTTTTTTTTTAAATGTAATGTTTATTTATTTCTGAGAAAGAGGGACAGAGTGAAAGCTGGGGAGGGGTAGAGAGGAAGAGGCACAAAATCCAAAGCAGGCTCCGGGCTCTGAGCTGTCAGCACAAACCCTGACACGGGGTTTGAACCCACAAACCATGAGATCATAGTCTGAGCCGAAGTTGGACGCTTAACCGATTGAGCCACCCAGGTGCCCCTTTCTTCTGGCACTTCTTAATCTTACCAGATGATGCCCACTATGTGATAGAAACTTGCAGATGTTTCTACTTTAACCTTTTCTATTGCTCCTAATAGAGTTTTCCTTTAGATGGCACTGTAGCAGTTAAGGCAAGCCAGCTCTTTTCAGAGCAATATTGGGAGAAACTCCCTAGAAGTCAATCTACTCAGCCAAGATTGATTGACTTATTTTCTTTAATGTTTATAAAATTTGGTGATCTTATGTTTGACGTGAAGGCACATCTCAGAAGAAAATGAACTTTTCAAAAAAACAGATCGTGTTTAGACAAACTAGTTCTAGTTTCAAATATGGTGCTAAAAAGAAATCAAAACAAAGCATTCGGTTTTTATTCGAGATGGTGAGCAATTTCCTTTTTTTTTTTTTTTCTTTTTGGTCTGGAATCTGATTCAAGTGCCTCGATTAGCTTCTTGCAGAACTAACTAAAACTCAAAAGAAAAATTTTAAAGATGATTTTTATAGCAATGACATCATTATATAAAATGTTGGCATTTCATATTTTCCAAACAGAAACTTGGAAATAATAGAATACAAGTTAAATAAAAAAGTTGAAACTAATCCAATTCTCTATTTTTCTTTCCATTTCTTTTTCTAACCGAGCTTTTTATTGCCAGCTTTTACTTTGCATAATAATATATGATGAATTGTCCAGGAAAGACCCAGTGGGTACATTTCTCTTAGAAATAAGCCTCACTGTGCAATAGGAGGCCAAGTTCTAGGGCAGCATGCTTATATAATCATGTAAGATTTTCCTTATTGCTGAACAATTGACCACCCTGGGCATTTGTCAAGTAGGTAAATACACGGAGGCGCGGGTCACCAGAAGACTGAAAACACAAATCACTTTATTCAAATCCATCCCTATTTGTAGAGAAACAATCCCAACTCAAAACATATACCCTACTGGTAATAGTCCTAGCAATATTATCTTGGTATATGGAACTACATATTAAACATTTTAGTACTTATTTGTTTAATGACTCTGAATCATTAGGCACATGGGCGAGAACCGTGGCCTTTAAAATATTTTGCTGGCACATCTTCTTTTTTTTTTTTTTTTTTCCAACGTTTATTTATTTTTGGGACAGAGAGAGACAGAGCATGAACGGGGGAGGGGCAGAGAGAGAGGGAGACACAGAATCAGAAACAGGCTCCAGGCTCTGAGCCATCAGCCTAGAGCCTGACGCGGGGCTCGAACTCACGGACCGCGAGATCGTGACCTGGCTGAAGTCGGACGCTTAACCGACTGCGCCACCCAGGCGCCCCTGCTGGCACATCTTCTAAAAGAATTTTGAAAAACTATTGATCCTCTTGTAATTTTTGTTTGACTTGTAAAATATTTCATTGTAATTTGAAATAATTGCCAAAGATATAATTCTTTTCTTTTTTAAATGTTTATGTTTTTGAGAGAGAGAGACAGAGCGTAAGTGGGGAGGGGCAGAGAGAGGGAGACACAGAATCTAAAACAGGCTCTAGGCTCTGACCTGTCAGCAAGAGCCAGAAACCAGGCTTGAACTCATGAACAGCAAGATCATGATCTCAGCCGAAGTCGGATGCTTAACCAACTAAACCACCCAGGCACTCCACCAAAGATATAATTCTTATTGTGAATATTACTATTATAAAATAATTCTATGCAATTGATCACAAAAGTTAAAAAAATATTTTTATTAATAATGATCAAATATAAAAAGAAGAAATTATCAGAAATGCATTTTCTGATAGATGTATTGGGATTTCATTCCCTTAACTGTTTCATGGATACAGGAGTGGATATGATTATTGTCAGAAGGAGGTAGAGTTAAGTGGAAGTCAATAACAAAAAGAAGCCATTGGGCCACTGAAATGTGTGGGGCTTCATAAAAGATAATTAATTGTTTTTTGTTAAGATTATTATATAGGAGAATCTGTAAGTTATGCCAAATCTAATAAATATATATTTGTTATGAAAGTTGATAAGTGAGAGGGATTTTTGGAAAGTCAATGAAAATGTTTTTCAGTCTGAATAAGTGGTTAAGAAGAGATAAAAAGTAAACTAACTCTAATATTAACTTCTTTTATTTCAAAATATAGTGTTGATATGTAAGAAATGATTATGAAATTTTTATTTCCTCCTTAAAATCATGCAAAATATGTAACGGAGACATGAGATAAATAAAAATATTCACCAAGTTGTTTCTTCATATCAGGAATGGGGAAAATGAAGAGAGGGTATGTCTTACAGTTGAATGGAATTTCCCAGCATACTTTTTATGAACCTGAACTACTTGAATTTTAAAATAAAGAGAGAGAGAGAGAGAGAGAGAGAGGAAGTGTGTGTGTGTGTGTGTGTGTGTGTGTGTGTGTGAGAGAGAGAGAGAGAGAGAGCATAGAACCTTGCCCTGAGTTTGCTGCCTGATGAAATGAGGCATTGCAAGCTTGAGCAATTCTTATTGATGACATTTATTTTGGTTCCACAAGACCATCCTGGGTGATGCACTTTTTGACAATATTTGTGTAACTGAGGAGGGAATCTTTAAACAAGAATTAACATCATTGTGACCCTAGTCACAATGCAAATATTCTGCAAATATAGGATTCTGCAAATATTCTGAATTCAGAATATTAGAACAAGTGCTCCGATAACCCCAATTCTTAAGCACAGGCTTTGTCCTTAGCAGAAATAAATTTTAGACAAGGAAAGATATGAACCTTTAATGTGAGTTTATAGTGCCTCATTAAAACAGTTTGTCAGACACAAATATTTCATAATGCTCCTGTTTCCTGCTCTGAAGAGTTTTACACCCAGTATAATGTACTGCAATGTGATTCATGATGGATGAGAATTACACTTTTCTTCGGTACACAAGGAAAATAACGATTCTGTAAGGGGACCTGGGAATAAGAGAACCTGGCTGATATGAACACAGGCAAGTTCTCAGGCATCAGTTTTAAGGAACAGTAAACATATGGAATTTCAGAATCTAGAAATTGTTTCCCTGAACACCATCCATCATTATATACCTTGTTGGAAAGTCTCTCTGGACCCCTCAGAGTAAAAACAGAATTTATTGATCCATGGAGCCAAGAAAGTTTGTAGGTAGAGCAGGAATCAGGTCTGATTTGAGTAAATGCCAGCTAGGTTTGGGAAACCACCAAGTGGAGAACTTGGAAACCCCAATTGTCTCCTATTCTGGGGATGCAATCATCCTTAGGATAGGGCTGGTCCTTCCATCAAAGTGTCAGGCCCCAACTCCTCCCCCAAGCTGGGAAAACAAGGCTCAATTTGGGAGGGTGGTTGCCTTGAGGGTAGTTCTAACCCCTTCAGTCTTCCATCACTCACTCCATAGGAGAACAGAATCTCTTCTATTCACAAAGGGCTTCAGGGAAGTCATATAGAGGGTAAAAAGACAACTTACTTTTCAAAATGCATCATCTTGTTATATTAAGACTTTCACTTTTACAGTTTTCCTATCATGATTAATTGTGATCCAATTTCAAAACCCTTGGCCAAGGAGCCATTAACTCTCATGTAGATCTTCTCCCTGACCAGTGTGGAGTCACCTTTCCTAATGGTGGTTGAGAGGACCACCTATCCCTGGAGATACTCATACACTGGCCCACATCTGGTGTCACCACAAAGGGATTTCAGCAGTGTCACCTTAGGTGGAACACATCAAAATACATATTAAAATGAAAGACGAAAAAGCCCCCACAAAACATGGACCATTTGAGTGTAAGTAGAGGGAACTTGTTGGAAAAGATAAAGTACCTATGAATGTCTTATTTTTTGTAGATAGAAGTGAGTTTAATGTGTTTAAGTAGCTATAAAGTTCATTGTCTTTTATATTTGATGCTGGCTATGGTGTCATCCAAAGGTACAGTGTGGCTGAAAATCTCCAGGTGTAACCCACTCCTGTTTCTACTCTCTGTGATAAGACCCTTGGAGTTGATCCTCTGCTCCTCAAAGAGTCTTTGTTATTGGACACTATTTCTTGGGGTCAGGAAACTTTTATGAGAAGAAGAAGAAGAAAAAGAAGAAGAAGAAGAAGAAGAAGAAGAAGAAGAAGAAGAAGAAGAAAAAGAAGAAGAAGAAAAGAAGAAGAAGAAGAATGTTGATTGCTGAAATCTACCCAGTTGACACATTTTAGAAGCTAAGCATTATGCTTGAATACAAAAGAGAGAAAAATCCACCCCCTATCCTCAAAAATTCCCCTTTAATTGAGGAGACCGATTCTGTACCCATGAGACAATAGGTGATCAGTCAACCCAGGATAGGAGGGACTGGGAGGGTCTTGTTAAGCCAGGGCAGGTGCTTTACATATACACATGTCTCATTCAATCCTGCCATAAACCTGGGAGACACATATTTCTGTTTTATGTTACAGAAATAAAAATGGAAGCTTAGGTTGCTAACTCCTGTGGCAAAGATGACCCAACTGGTAGGTGAAGGATTTGAGATTTAAGTCCAGGTCTATTTTGAGAAAATAACTTCACTGCTGTGTCCTGGTAGCCAACACCTATGCCCTCTGGAGACTCTGAATTGATTGCTCTTAACCTTGGGACAAAGAGCTATTGTACAGTAAGTGTCGAGATATGAGCTCCAGCTGCATGAATTTTGAAAATCCTTTAACCTTCCTGTAGCCTACTTTTATCATTTATAAAATGTAGACAATCTCCTGTTTATCTTCTAGTCTTATTGAGCAAAGAAAATAAAGGCTAGAGACTAGAAAGTGTTTTATGACACAGAGCAAGAAACAATCTTAGACATTGTCTAATCCAATACTTAAGAGATTACTGATAAGGAAATGGAGAATTCGGTGAATTAACTAAATAAAATAATAAATTAAACCCTAAGGGTTACCTAGTCCTTGTAATGTCTACTGTGCTCCTTTACAGTCTATGCAAATATGGCATTGTATAGTGGAGAAGGTGGCTATTAATTTTATTAGAGATGTTACATCTTTCACTCATTCTTTTTTTTTTTTATTTAATTTTTAAAAATTGGCATCCAAGTTAGTTAGCATATAGTGCAAGAATGATTTCAGGAGTAGATTCCTTAATGCCCCTTACCCATTCAGACCCTCCCCCCTCCCCCAACCCCTCTGGTAACCCTCTGTTTGTTCTCCCCATTTAAGAGTCTCTTATGTTTTGTCCCCCTCCTTGTTTTTAGATTGTTTTTGCTTCCCTATCACTCATTCTTGATACACCAATTCAGAGAGATTGTGTGTAGCAAACATCAGTTTTATATGGTAGATTACTCTTTGCCATTTGATAATAGCCTAGCTTCTATATTAGACTTTGAGTTTAGGTTAAGAGTTTAGACTAACTTGGTGTTGATGAGTATTTCCTAACAGTTAGACCAGTTTCCTTGAGGTAGCTTGAGGAGTCCTTCATAACCCAAGGTCAGGGTTTAGTAACGTCTTTCACAAGTGTGACTTTAATGTAACAAATTGAATTCACAATTGTGGGAAATTCTATATACTGAGTTGCCCAGGAAATAAAAATGGTAATAATAATATATGCACACTACCTATAGCTTATAAAGTATTTTTACAATAAGATCTCATTTCATTCTTTTCCTTATTCATGCTTTCAAAATATTCTTTAGTAGTCAAACATGCCCTAGGTCTAGGAACACAAAGATGAATATCACACAATCTGTTGCTTGAGAGCTTACAGTCTATTGCACACGTTTAGAACCTTTTGGTTTATGGGTCTGTTTGAGACGCAGATGTTCCATGAAAACCTTTTACATTCATGTGTATAGAATTTTCCCTAGGGGGTGCATTGGCCAAATTTAGTGGTAATAAGGATTATGGGCCTCTGGTCTCCTACTTCTGAAGAGCAGCTCTGTACTGTAAGAAGAAGACCAGGTGTTATGACTATCACTATTTTTATAGAAGAATAAATTAAAGTTCACAAAGGTTAGGCAACTCATTTTGGGGCTGGTAAGTGGTGAAGTGAGAATCTATTCTCTATTTTCATGGTTAAATAATAAAAGTAGAGTGTGCTCATAAAAAATACGTGTATCAAATAGCTCAGAAAGATGCAAAATAGAAAACACTAGTTTTCAACTTTGACTCCACTATCTAAACAGCTGCTTCCACATCTAACTCACTTGTCGAGAGGCAAGTTTTAAACTCGATCTTTGTCAACTGGATATTAAATGAACTCCAGGTACAAGCATTGCCTTTAATGAGACTCACTGCAAACGACGCAGTCTCCATATCTGCTAGCTCCACAGATGACATTTTTGGGCAAGGACGTGCAATTACTCTGGAGCTCACTTTGGACCAGCCAATTGTGTCCAGGTGATGGGAACACGTTGTCCAAACGTGGAGCTTCGTGTTTCAACCAGGGAGCAGAGGCAGGGGGTAAGGGCGGCAGGTGCCACGTGCAGGAGACTTGGCTGATTCAAATCATATGCGTGCACTGCCTTGTACGCTGGGAACAGGCGGTACAGCGAGTGCAGAAATAGTTCAGGGCTGTCATCCCAACCAAGGTGGATGGGGATCTTCATTTTTCTCAATTTTAACGTTGTGTGTTAATGATGCAAGATTTGGTGTTCGTTTCTTATTTGCATAATAAGCTATTGTGCTTGCCAGCAAAGTGATCTAAAAATGACGAGGATTCTAATTAGCTACTAGAGGAATGGTCACCGTAGATTTCCTCCCTCTAGAGTCACTATGATGATACATTTCACCTGTTTGCTGCTGGTTTTCTTGTAGATCAGCATCACCTCTAATAGCAAGTACAGATTTTTTTTGTTCTCTTAGTGACTATACATAAACCTCAGAAAAAAGGATAAAGTTCATGAGAATAGTTATTATGAAAGTCCTCCGTGCAATAAGTTTTAATAAAAATGAACCTGTTGGTTATTTTTGAAAATGAGTTAAGTGATATTTGACAAATAAAGTTGTGGCACTAAACTTTTATTTGAGGACATTGAAAAAATATTTCATTTTGTCCTTAGCTATTCAGGTCCTTGGACATAATCACAAACATTAAAGAAAACGATAAAGTAGCTAGAAATACTTAGATGAGAGAATTTGACTTGAAAATTCAGGCTAGAAATTGCTACATAAAACATGCTGCACATTACTTTTGGAAAGGGGTATAGAGTGGCTAAGAGCACACGCTCCTTCAAGCGAAGGTAAATGTTTCAAATCCCGGTTCTGCCTCATATGAGCTGTGTGACCCTGACAAATTATGTAATTACAAATTATTACCTGCCTTGCAGTTTATATGTAAATAGAGATGATAATAATAGTATCTACTTTATAGGGTTGTTGTAAGGATTAAATAATACCTGATAGATACATAAATATTCGAAATTAGTGGTGGTAGGTAGTATATTCGACCTATCCTATTTTCCTTCATTTACCAAAAGGATAAGGAACATAAAGCTTTTTTTTTTTAATGTTTATTTATTTGAAAGAGAGAGAGAGAGCACGCGCCTACACACAGGAGCAGAGGAAGGGGAGAGAGAGAGAGAGAGAGAGAGAGAGAGAGAGATCTCAAGCAAGCTCCATGCCATCAGCACAGAGCCCAATTCAGGACTTGATCCCTTGAGCGCGAGATCATGACCTAAGTTGAAATCAAGAGTCAGAGGGTTAACCAGCTGAACCACCCAGGTGCCCCAGGGAAGGTAGTTTTATCTAAAATGCTTGGCATTCCATATTTTTGTATTGGATTTCAAAAATTGTTTTCACAGTTCACTTTTGCTTAGAGACCCTATCTTGGCCCAGAACTTGACAGTTTTTTTATAACATGATTCACAATATTAAGCTATAAAGTGATTTTGTAGATATTCCAGTTCAGTGATGAATAAACTGATGTTCTCTGACTCTGGCTGGCTCTTCAGAGTTTTAAATGTGGCTTTTGGGTTAACAATTATTAAAAATATATATATTGACCTTATAATTAAGGCACATCATGTAATTTGTAAGACAGAAACTCCTAAAAATATATGTCAGTCTAGGGGCGCCTGGGTGGCGCAGTCGGTTAAGCGTCCGACTTCAGCCAGGTCACGATCTCGCGGTCTGTGAGTTCGAGCCCTGCGTCGGGCTCTGGGCTGATGGCTCAGAGCCTGGAGCCTGTTTCCGATTCTGTGTCTCCTTCTCTCTCTGCCCCTCCCCCGTTCATGCTCTGTCTCTCTCTGTCCCAAAAATAAATAAACATTGAAAAAAAAATTAAAAAAAAATATATGTCAGTCTAGAATTTGGAGAATTCATTTCAAAAATAATCGTAATAAAGTTTATATTATATTTTCCTATAGTCTTTTCCTATGACAGAAAGCTAAGCTTTAGATTTGAAAATATGTTCAGTGTTTGGGATAAATTCTTCTAAATTGAATTTAGAATAAATTCTCTTTTAAAAATTATTATCATTTTAAAAATTAGAATTTCAAAAAACTTAATTATGTTTTCAAAATTTTAAAATTCTTCGAGATTTTGCTTTGAAGGCCTTTTCGAAATTTTAAGCTTTCTTATAAGTAAATATACTCTATTTGTCAGTTCTATTAGCATGAATTATTGAGGTATTGACATGGAATTATAAGAATTACATCCTAGCCATTTTCCAAAGACATTGAGCAATAGTGGTGCCAAATTTATTCAGGTCATTTATTTTCAAGTTTATTTTGGGTTGAAAATAAACAGTGTTTTTGAAAATTTGTGCCAAAATTATTTCATCTTACCTGACTTTAGCAAGTATAATTGAGTCTTTGAAGCTAGAGAGAAATGCACCAAATGAGGGACTTCATATATTTTTCAAGCAAAGTTTAATAAGTGCATGTTAATAGTGATCTAAAAACCCACCCTCACGGGGGCACCTGGGTGGCTCAGTTGGTTAAACGACCAACTCTTGATTTTGGCTCAGGTTATGATCTCACAGTTCCTGAGATGGGGCCCTTGTATCGAGCTTTGTGCTGACAACGAGGAGCCTGTTTGGGATTCTCTCTCTCTCCCTCATTCTCTGCCCCTCCCCTGCTCGCACCCACTTCTGTCTCTCTCTCAAAATAAATATATAAACATTGAAAAAATCACCTTCATATATCTTTCACATATATGAATGAAAATACATGCGGAATGAAAAAAATAAGCAAGATATAAATTTCAATTATATTATTTGAGAATGGTAAAGAAATTCTTTCTCCTGGATAATTTCAAAAGAAGTAGTGAGGAGTAGGGGACATGTATGAATCCTACAGTCAATTAGAGTTGGACAAGGTCGAGGAAAATCAATTCTACCACTTTATGATGAAGAGAATTAGAACCAAAATCTTAACATCTGTTGCATAAACTCTTGGAAAGTGTCCCTCCATAAATTGCTTATAATCTGTCCACTGGAAGGCATGTTGAGAAATTAGACTGATAGATAAAAATTAATTTCTACATGGCTTAAAAGGGTTAACAATATTTTGCAAGTATTGTGTAGCTGGATATAATAGTGCATAATACCATTAAAACATTACAAGCCACAAAACAAGTTGAGAGAAAACTATAAAAAAGTAGATTTTTTTTAAATAAAAGAGTAATAGCTAGTAATAATGAAAATATTCCATATTCGACAGAAAGGAAACATTTGTCAATACAGCCCTGTAACGTGCATGTTTTCCTCTAAGTTTTATTAACATCTGCAGGAGCCAATGAAATTTCACATCTTTTTATTTCATTAATATTGTCATTTATGATTTGATGTTCCAGAAGCCTTCAAGCATTCGTACACATGGTGTGGTAGAGACAACTTTGAAGGTATTTATCATTTTCAGTGCCTCTTCGACAACCCACACATACACACAGGGACCCCTGAAATCATGTTTGTTTCATGAGACTATGTTTCCAGCCATAGCTGATGGAAGAGGAATTCCACTGGTTCTAAGCCATTCTAGATACACTCTCTCCTTTGAGTTTGAAACTGGGATAAAGAGTACTAGACTCTACCAGTCTTTTGAACTGAGAGCACATAAATCCTAGAGCTATGAGATAACACCCTATACCTCACACCAGGAGAGGCAGAGGAATAAGTCTATAGAGACATATGGGTGAAGCACAAGTATGGAGAGAAGCAAAATCAGAGACTGAGAGAGAAAGAGAGTCTAAGACAGGGCTTGTCATGATTCATGGTGGTATTTCTGTTACTTTTCTTGCCATTTCTCAGGCTCGACAACACCCCCTGTGTTTGGAATCTGTGAGAAACACTGCATTCTTACAATGATTTTCTTCTCTTATTGCATGGTCTTGTCAGGAGACCACTGTCCACATGAAGAAACACTGCATTTGTTTCACTCAACAAATATTTCCTGAATGCTTACTATGTCCAGAGTACTGTGTTTTGTGCAGGGTATAAACAAATGAACAAAATAGACATGATGTGGAGCTCATCATCCGAAAGACAGGAATTAATCATCGTGGTTAGTAGAGGATATACAACCCTCGCTGTGGGCATAATGAAACACCTGACCTGGTCTCAAGGTATTGGAGGAAGCATTCTGTGAGAAAGTGATGTTTCGGCTTAAGCTGTTGGGTGAAAAGTATGGAAGTAACAGGCTTCACCTGTGTGTGAATTAGAACCCAGCCAACCTTGCTTCCCAATAAAAATAGCAAATACTGCTGGTAAGGAAGCATATTAAACTGTTTTTCCTCAGATATTTTCACAGGTAATTTGTACAGTTTGAAGAACAAAATATAAAACTAAATGTGGAAAGATCATTTAAAATGAAAGCAACGAGCATTTGACCTATTTCCCACCTCCTCTTCCAGTGATTCATGATTCCAAGCACCCAAGAATTCCTTACAAACCCAGAGGTTAAAGTAACCTGAAAGGTGTTTAAGACAACTTATTTAGTAAAAACAATTTGACCTAAGCAGAGTTATTATCTCTTTATGTAGGATGAAAGGAAATCATAGAAAACTGAAGCTTGCCACATGGGACGTAGAGTAAGAATTAGATAGATTTTGTGTTTAAGGGAATTGGCTTCAGCTTGATTAATCAGCTAATCAAATGTCTTTGTTTCATTTTAGTTTCCTTATCAACTCAAAGAAAAACTTTCAGAGGACATCATCTGTGTAAACACAGCAGTTACAGGTGAGGAGAGAGCCTCCTCTCTGTGCATGACTCTTTGCTTAATTTTTTCCTTTTAATTATGGTTCAGCTAAAGGATCTATGCACATAATATTTTAATGAAACAGACTTAAATGCTAAGTAAGTATTATAATGAGCTAGGTAAGTGCAGGCAGAGAGTACGTCAGGCAGGAATAGCACAATGAAGGAGCCAAGACAGGAAGGAATGTCAAAGGTTGTTATATTTGGACAGAAAAACATGAGGAGGAAGGGAAGAGAAATTGGAGAGATATGCAGAGGCCAGATTATGCAGGGTTTGAGGGCCATAATAAGACTCTGGAAATTTATCATAAAAGCTGTCCAAAGGCTTAAAGCGGGGAAATGATACAATCAGACGTTCATTTTAAGTCAACAAATTAGATGGAGCAGATATAAAAGTTTTTGTTAGAAAGTGACTGTGTTAGTGTGTGTGGACTAAGCTAGTCATGATGGCTAAAATAGAGAAAGGGGGAATGGATTTGAAAGAGATTTAAGAGGTATAATTTGTCGGTTTGGTGATTAATGTGCCCCCAAGAAAAGAGGAAAACTCAAAAAGGATGGTCGTATTGTAGGTGGTACCATTTGCTTTGATAGGAAACACTGGAGAGGGAGCAGGTTTGGGTCAAATTCACTTTTGTTCATACTGAGCTTGAAGTTCTTGTGAGATATCCAAAAGGAGGGGCTAAGTAGGTAGGTCAGGAACTCAAAAAACATATCTGGGTACAATTTTTAAATTTAATGCTTATTGGTGCATAGGTGATACTTGAAATAATGGATATATTTGAGATTCTTTTTTTTTTTTAATTTTTTTTTCAACATTTATTTATTTTTGGGACAGAGAGAGACAGAGCATGAACGGGGGAGGGGCAGAGAGAGAGGGAGACACAGAATCGGAAACAGGCTCCAGGCTCTGAGCCATCAGCCCAGAGCCCGACGCGGGGCTCGAACTCACGGACCGCAAGATCGTGACCTGGCTGAAGTCGGACGCTTAACCGACTGCGCCACCCAGGCGCCCCGAGATTCTTAAGATTGTACAAAGTCTGAAGAGAGGAAGCCTGAAATAGAGTCCCAAGTTGCTCCAAGTTTCAAGGGTCCAGGATAGAAGGAAGCTAATAAAGGAGCCCAAAAGTGAAATAATCAAAGAATGGGCAAAAATCCAGTGGAGAACCCTGGTTGTTATGTCCAAAAATATTTTGTGAAACACATTTCCAAATAATCCCTGAGACTTTCTGAGGAATCTCAAGTTTCTCTTCCAACTACAGGGAAATACATGGATTGCGACAGATCAGCCGCCAAGCATCCACACAGCTAACTTTGTGGAAGAGTTGTGCTAGAACTCAGCTCTGCTTTCTTTCAGTGGGGAGCTCTTTCTTTACAATAAGATGAGAGCCACTCTTTAGTGGTTCTACTCAAAACTCTGTCAGAGTCAGTGAAAGAGGGTAACACTTTGGAAGAATGGAAATGCTAAATGCCAACTGGCGGAGAAGGTAGGCTTCAGAATTCCCAGTTTACGTTTGAGCTGTAGAGGGGTGTCCAGGAGGCTCTACAAGCTTCCCATGGTTGCCCAATGGCAGTGGAAGATTCAATTACTCCAGGAGCCAAGTTTAGGAAACCATGTGCCTGGAGTCCACCTGGCCACTAGAGGGCTCCAACCACACAGGTGATTGTTGCAGAGTTCCCAGGGCTTAACAACAGTGTGTTCAAAGGCTATCTGTGAAACTAATACACTTTTGTACATTTCAGTCATACAATAGAGTTAGTGTTAGAAACACTGACTGAGGGGAAAAAAATAGATGAAGTGATTATATTTCCCTCTGCTTGGAGGTCTTTTCCCAACTGCACATAATTTACATAGGTTGGCAACCTACAAAATTCTTTGTTAGCAAATTACAGTGTACAATTACTTCTTAATTCTGTTTGTCTTTGTTTCTTTATTCTCTTGTTCTTGTGAACGATTTCATCTTTCCTTCTTCATGAAGTTTGCAAAGAGAAAAAAAGAAATGAAGCTAAAGCAGAATATGGGAAATTCTGCACTTTTCCGACCCTGTCCTACTGGTCTATCACAAACACTTTCCCAAATGCTTCTTAACAAATATAATCATAATGTCAAGTTATCTTCAGAGTCCCGAATCAGGACTCATGCTTTAATAATGGATCACAAGTTTTTATTAAAGTGAGGTGTATGTCACCATACATTGCCCCCAAATTCCTCAAGGATAGGGCAACCACTTCAGAATGCACTAGATTCAGAACTCATCTATTGTAGGCTTTAGAATAATTTTTTGAATGGCCTTGGGGCAAACTCAGGAGTGGGACTTCAGGAATTGTGACGGACAGCCCCATCCTCTCCATCTCTGGCTGTACCTACTGGCCCGACACCATGGGATTCCTGGGTTTAGAAGTTTGACTCTGGCTGCATATTCTTCTTTGCGCTCAGAAAGGTGGGTTCTCTAGGCGTGGCGTGAGATGAGTGTTTTCTGCTTTCTTTCACAATGAGTTGGTTCTACTTTGGAGCGAGAATGTTTAAAATCCCCAGCAGACCTCCAGAGGGTTTACTCAGTATCAACTCACAGCTTCACTGACCCTTTTACCTTCAGGGAATTGCAGAGGGCACCACTCAAGACGACAGCTTTGTCTTATGTCCTGGACGATGCAAAATAAGTCGAATCCCATTTGGACTTGTATCACCAGCAGTATGTAGGTGTAGAGAGTTACTATGTAGTCTCGTCCTTCATCTTTTCGTGATGAAACAGAATCATAATAGTCACATCAGAATATGATCTAGTGTCTGGATGAGCTATATGTGTTTCTATCTGATGGATTTCTCCTTATTTTATCAACGTCAGGTCACTTAGGAGTACCATGTAGGACTTCCATATATGTCATTTTTGTACATATGTTATGGTACAAAGATAAATCATAAGTACAAATGAATATATTATAGGGCTCGAACTGATTCATTATATTAAGCTCCTCCCTAAACATGGTAATACACTACATTTGAGGCCATTTACAAAATTTACAAAATGTATTTCACATAATTTTTTGGCCAAAGATTAATCGGGCAGTTTACCTGATTTGTGGATCTAACTCTCCACAGTTTGCCTTTATCACTTGACACCACCTTTGGTCTGAGAAGTTTTGAAATAAACTAGAATATATAATCAGAGGAATCAAATATCTTCTAAAAGCCACTGCTGGGATACCTCCCAAGTGCTTCTCGATTGCCAATAGGAGCATTGTTCAGACGGTTGGAGGAACACCGAGGAGAAGAATATTTTGTATAATTGTAACAGCAGGTGGATATCCCTTTACTAATTATAGTACAAAAACAGAATTTTAAAAACTGGCGAGAGCATCATGTCTTAAATATTTATCTATTAAGAACTTTGCCGTTGGAATAACGGCATTCTAAGGGAGATTTCTCTGCACTCTCCTGTCTGTTTTACTTTCTTCTATCTTTTCCATCAATTCATCACAAACAAGTTCCAGAGTCACTGGTAAAGATGAAAATCGATGTTTTCGTTTATAACTCTGGTCTCACTTCTTCATAGAGTTATTGTTGGTTTTCAAGTGCAATTTGTTCGTGTAAGATGTGTAGGCTGTGAAGGAGAGGGAAACAGTGGGGAAGGAGAGAGGAAAGTTGGCAGGAAAGAGGAGGGGGTGGCAAGATACCAACCCAAGAAGCTTTTCTACTTGAAGAAAATGCTGTAGTCCTAACAGAAAATGAATCATATGTAAACAGGAATGACATCATAAATCATGTCTCTTCTTACTAATATCCGAAGCCACAGGGTCTGTCTGCTGCTGTATCTATTCTAAATCAAGCTCACGTGGAATATTCCACTGGCTTACTGTGCCAAAGAGTAAGAGAGAATCTGACAATAAGTACACATTGATTTGGTCAGTGGAATATATGCTCCCACAAAAATTGAGACAAATTGGTTGGTAATAAACTCTGGAATTATGCCATCTATAATTCTTTATGTTTCTATTAAATATTATGCATGGGTCCTTATGTTAGTTTCAATTCAACGTTATGGTGAACTACTGACTGTGTAGATCTGTTTGCCATGTGGGTTAAAGCCATCTGTTGAATATCAGGGATTATAATCAAGTGATTTGCCAAGAACTCCATCAGAGATGTGTCCTGCGCATTTTTCTGAGGTGAGAACACCACCTAAAGTATACTGACCTATGGTAGTATGTACAATAATGCATTTGAACTGGGGAACACAACGACCAGCCCTCCAAATTAAAGTGTCAGAAATATACAGCTATATTTCTCCTTTGTCATAATTTCAAATACAACTTCTCACATGCCGCTTTCAGGACTTGGAAATCCCAGCTCAAACTACCCATGGATTTGATTCCTTCATATTGCAGAACTCAAAGGGATGACTTAAGTTTTGGGTAGAGTATAAAGTGAGGAAGTATATATTCTTTAAAGACAAGTGAATACACTTTAGTGGGAATACTTTATAATTCAAAATTTTCCTGGACTAGAAAGCAATAGTATGACAGTTGAGATTGAGACTCAGTTTATATGGGACCAAGAACTGCTGTTTAATTTAGTCAGTAGTCCAGATGGTCCTTCTAGATATAAAATTTAGGAAACATATGTGATTTGCTATTTTTTTAAACCAATGTTTCACAATGCCATCATCTTGATGCAGCATGTGATCTGGACAGCAAAAATATTGTACTGAATAAGGAATTTTTGTGCCATGTTTGTTTAGAGTTGGCCACATGAAAAAAAATCTATTTCCTGCATGTAAATTTCTTGTATTTCTCTGATGTGCAACTGGGGTGTAAACATCTCGTCACATAATCATGTTTTAAAAATGAAATTTCATTGCACACACAGTTGTATGTCTGACTGGTTACTTAAGCATTATGTGGAGTGAGGAAGTTAGTAGCTTTAAGTACACATTTTCTTGTTTTTACAGAAAGCAACTTGATGCAGTCTGAAATGAGGAAGAACTTTCTTTCAGCACCATCCTGAGGCTGTCATGAGGCGTCGCCATCCATCGCAGGGGGGTCTTGCAACAGGTTATGGTTCTCCTGAATTTTGTCTTCTGTTCAAAGGGAACACATACAGGTGATGTAAAGGCAGATTCTCCACCCAGCGAAGACAACCTTCTGCAAAACTGTCAAGCGGGTCACATGCCTTGAGACCACCCGCCACCTTCTTTCCAGTGCGTCTTCTGTGCATCAACACCAGCTGAGCAACAGGCTCCTCATGGGCCACGATAGGATAGTCAGAAAGGAAAGGTGATCTAAGAACCCGCTCCTAGACAGGCTGGTGGAGGTTAGATCCGTTTGTTCCCAGAGGGAATAAGAGCTGTCTGGGAGAGGGCTATCCAAGACATGGATTCATGGAGGTCATGTGCCTTCTTATATTACAGCTCCTGTTGTACTCTATCATCTTGTCCCCCAGTGGGCTATGACCTCACCACTGGCAGGGCCCATGTTTAGTCTTCTTGACATTTCTAGTATCAGCACAGGGTCAAGATTAAAGTGGGGCTTCACTGGTATTTAACTCCATGAATGAATGAATGATCTCTCACCAGTTTCAGATAGAGATCTTCTTAGTAATACCACCCTCTTATTTCATGTTTCGCATCTGCTCCTTACTGTCATCCCAGTGTGAGCGCTTGGCAGAATCCATATCGCTATGTCACCCAAGGCTCACTTTGGCTATTTTCCTGGCCTGGGAAAGAATATGTCAGGAATGTGAAAAGGATGTTTTCTATTTCGTTGTCATTAGGAGTATACAGGCTAGTTTCCTTTTGAAAAGGAAAGAGAGACTCTACATGAATCTACATAACGGCCAAAAAAGTGTTGTGAAGAAAACGAGCTGTTATATTTGTGAGTTTCTGACTTAATCTTCTTCATCTTACTACCCTTTGTTTTCTTTTTGATTCGATTTTTTTTTTTTTTTTTTTTTTGGTCATATAAAGTAGAAGTTGGCAAATTATGGCTCTTGGGCCAAATCTAACTTGGTGTCTGTTTTGTCAATAAAGTTTTATTGGAACACAACCACTCCCATTTGTTTTCTCCCTACAACAGCAAATCTGGGTAATTACCATGGAGACCCTAAATGCCTCCAGAGCCTAAAATATTTCCTATTTGGCCCTTTAAAAGACATGTTTGCCAACCCCTGATATACAGTAAATACAGTGTCAAACGTCATCTAAAATATAAAAGCATTGCTTTGTTTAATTTCTTTGATCTTTTTAAAAAAATTTTTTCTCAAGTTTTTGTTTAAATTCCAGTTGGTTAAAATACAGTGTAATAGTTGCAGGTGTACAATTTAGTGATTCGACACTCAGGTACAGTACTTGGTGTTCATCACAAGTTCCTGCCTTAACTCCATTAGTTATCCAACACGTACTCCCACCCACTTCCCCTCTAATAAACATCAGTTTATTTTCTGATAGTTAAAAGTTTGTTTCCTGCTCTGCCTCTCATTTTCTGCCCTATTTTCATTTGTGTTGTTTCTTAAATTCAACAAATGAGTGAAAACATATGGTATTTCCCTTTCTCTGACTGACTTACTTCACTTACCATAATACCCTCTCGCTCTACCCACATCGGTGCAAATGACAAGATTTCATTTTTTATAGCTGAGTAATATTCCATAGTATACTGTGTATATAGCACCTCTTATTTTTTTTTATTATTTGTTAAAAATATAATTTATTGTCAAGTTAGCTAACATACAGTGTACACAGTGTGCTCTTGGCTTCAAGAGTAAATCCTGTGATTCTACGCTTACATACAACACCCAGTGCTTGTCCCAACAAGTGCCCTCCTCCATGCCCGGCACCCATTTTCCCCTTCCTCCTTCCCCCTTCCATCAACCCTCAGTTTGTTCTCTGTATTTAAGAGTCTCTTAAGGTTTGGGGCACCTGGGTGGTTCAGTTGGTTAAGCGTCTGACTTCGGCTCGCGTCATGTTCTTGTGGTTCATGAGTTCGAGCCCCTCGTCCAGTTCTGTGCTGATAGCTCAGAGCCTGGGGCCTGCTTTGGATTCAGTGTCTCTGTCTCTCTCTGTCCTTCCCCTGCTCACACTCTGTCTCTCTCTCTCTCTCTCTCAAAAATAAACACGAAAAAAAATTTTTTTTAAAAAGAGTCTCTTATGGTTTGCCTCCCTCTCTGTTTGAAACTATTTTTTCCCCTTCCCTTCCCCCACGGTCTTCTGTTAAGTTTCTCAAGTTCCACATATGAGTGAAAACATATGGTATCTGTCTTTCTCTGACTGGCTTATTTCACTTAGCATAATATCCTCCAGTTCCATCCACGTTGTTGCAAATGGCAGGATTGCATTCTTTCTCATTGCCAAGTAGTATTCCTTTGTATATATAAACCACATATTCTTTATCCATTCATCAGTTGATGGACATTTGGGCTCTTTCCATAATTTGGCTATTGTTGATATCGTCTTTGATCTTTTCAAGGAAGGTTTCACACCGAAGTGAAATGTTTATTGAGTGAAGGCTCAGGTAGCCCATGATCAAATCTTTAAAAAAAAAAATTTTTTTTTAACATTTATTTATTTTTGAGAGACACAGAGAGAACATGAGCAGGGGAGGGACAGAGAGAGAGGGAGACACTTAGAATACGGAAGCAGACCCCAGGCTCCGAGCTGTCAGCATCAAGCCCAAAGCGGGGCTCTAACTCACGAATCTCGAGACCGTGACCTAGGCCGGAAGTCGGACGCTTGACCGACCGGGCCACCCAGGCGCCCCAGCCCATGATCAAATCTTAATCCCACTTCTTGTAATCTTTATGGCCTCACACAGACAGCAATGTCTGCTCAGCCCTCTTCTGAGGGAACCCGCTGCAGGCAGCATTGCGGGCTGGCGGCCTCCACATACTGTACCTTTGGATCTAGCACCACACTGGTACCGAGGGGGCACTTCCCTCAGGTGGCTCCCAGCCAACAACTGTACATGACAGGGTTAACGGTGCCTGACCCAGGAATCTTCCAGTGAACATGTTGACTTGGGGGCACCCCGCTGGTCTGGTAGAAGCTTTCCAAACTCTGCTGTAGCTTGGGTTCTTCCTACTCAGTCTCACCCTTCTTCTCTTCTTTCTCACTGTCCAGCCCACGTTGTGAACTGAAGATTCTCCATGGCCGCTCTGGCTCTTTTCTTGTTGTTTTTCACAGGCATTTCCTCAATAAATCATTTGCACATCTAAGCCTGTCTCAGCTTCTGCTTCTTGGAGAACCCAAACAGAAACATGACCCCCCCCTCCCCACACCCCACCCGGGGCTTTAATTTCCTCATTTATTAATGAAGGTTAAAAATGATAACTACATCACAGAATTTTCATAACGATTAAGTAAATAATGTAAGCAACATTTTGGGCACAGGTTGGGTGCAGTTCTTGGCACCCGTGCACGTATACCTTCTACAACCATGGGCTTGGGGATGGCCACTGGCCAGTTCCGACTGCTTGGCCCCTCCTTGCCTCTTTTCCACCATGTGGTGACTGCTCTCTGAACCTTGTGGGCATGGACATTCTTTCCTCTCTCTCAAAGTCCTTTCAAAATTAACAATGAGTCTTTTCAGTGAGCACAGCACCCTGACACAACTGACATGCATGAAATGTTTTCTGACTTACATGGCACACACTTCCATTAATCTGGTCGCAGATACTTGTGTGTCTAAACAAACAATAAATAGGAATTCAAGGAAACTTCTCATCTCACCCCCTATATATGTGTGTGTGTGTGTGTGTGTGTGTGTGTGTGTATATATATAGTGTTGTTGTTGTTGTTGTTGTTTAATTACTTTTTCTTTTTTAAGCAGTAGAACTAACATGGAGGGTGGAGTAATTTAGGACTGAAAATGCAGCCCTGTCCTGGAACTAACTCTTGATAGTAACTTTGATGACACATTTCCTGAGACCCAACACGACACTCTTGGGCCTACCAAGAACATCCTTAAGCTTGTAGTTTTAAACCGTGAAATCTCATGCCCCCTTTACAGTTAATCGTAGCAAAAAAAAAAAATGTTTGAAGCCTTGACAAAGGGTGGTTGAATATCCCAGGTAAATGAAGGGAAAATTTGCTTTCTCCACACCAGGACAGCATACTGGAGAGGTAGCCTGCTCCAGGAGTCTCTGCCCTCCCTTATTTTCCCTTCTTCACACTCAGGTTGGAATAGAACCCAAGGATTGTGCCTTACTACCCTATCCTTTGCCAAAGGCAACTCAGCAATCAAGTAGGGGCAGTAGCATTGCTGAGAATTGACAAAAAATTGGAAGAATGTGACCTAGAGGTTAAAGGAAGCCACCAAAATATGCCTCATGACATTTTTTTTACAGAAGAACTTATGTCATTAACTGGTAAATGTTATAGTCAGGCTGATAGTATAGAACAGACATACCAACTGTATAATACATAGTATATATACTGAGATGTTAAAATGTATTCTATGTTCCTAGCTGACCTCTAAGCAAAAATAGAAATGGTCATAATTAAGAATTTGTGTCTGTTTCCCTTCAACAGATCAGTATCTCATGGTAGACCTTATTTTTGGTAAGGTGGTTCACCAGGCATTTGTTTGTCGGAACTGCTTATTACGTTTGTTTAAAATTCAAAAGCTCTTTTAAAGTTCTGATTTAAAACAGATTGTCCAGCTTTACCTCCCCCAGTGTCCCTTAGCCCTTATAACCCTTTGGATCTATCTCGGTTGGCTGAAAGTTCCTTGCATATACTCCTAAATGTTCCAACTCCATCATCTCATCTCTCACCATGGCCTCCATGAGTTCCAGGAGTAGCAGTATGCTTCATCGAACATGCCAGGAACTCTTTACTTCTGGGGCTCACATGTGAAGCTTTCTCTGCTGGAGAACCCTTTGTCTCTCCTATTCTTTTTCACTCTTATCCCCACACCCCCCACCACCTCTGGCTGAATAACATTTCCTTATTTCCTTGTCCTTCCTGACTCCATTCAGTTATCACTTCCTTTGAACAGCTTTTTCAAACCCTCTACAATGAATCAGAGTTTACTTGGTCAGCAAACTCTGACTAAATCCCATTTGCCACTTGTTTTTGTAGAGAGTTTTATTAGAACACAACTATCACCGTTAGTTTATGTATTGTTTATTTCTGCTTTTTTGCTACAGTGACAGAGTTGAATAGTTAAGACAGAGACCATATGGTCAGCAAAGCTGAAATATTCATTCTCTGGCCCTTCACAGAAAATGGTTGCCAATCTGTGGTTCATACCTTTTGGAAGCTAGGTGTCTTTGAGTTGGAAACATGCAAAAATATGAATCTGTACATTCTTATTGTGATAATAATTATATAACATAATATAAAATTTGGCATTTTAACTATTTTTGAATGTACAGTTCCGTGACATTAAGTATTTTCACATATTTGTGCAGCTATCACTACCATCAATATTCAGAACTTTCTCCTTTCTTAAAATTGAAACCCCTTACTCATTAACCCTGGCAATTATTGTTCTGCTATGTTTATGAGTTTGACTATTTTATATACTTCATAGAAGTAAAATCATATAACAGTTTTCCCTCTGTGACGAACTTTTCATTTAGCATAGTGCCCTCAGTGTTCACTCATGTCATAGAATATGACAGAATTCCTTCCTTTTTTTAGGCTGACCAATATTCCACCATCTGTAAATACCACATTTTCTTCTCCATTAATCCACCAATTAACACTTTGGTTGCTTACACCTTCAGGCAATTGTGAATGATGTGGCTATGAAAATGTGTGTACAAATGTCTATGTCTGTCTGATTGTTTTGAGTAGTTGCCTAGAAGTAGAATTGCCGATACATATGGTAATTCTATTATTAATTTTTTAAAGAATTTCCATACGATTTTCCATAATGGCTACATGAGTTTACATTCCCACCAACAGTGCATAAGTTTTCCAATTTCTCCACATCCTTGCCAGTACTAACTTTCTTTCTTTCTTTCTTTCTTTCTTTCTTTCTTTCTTTCTTTTTCACAATAGTCATCCTAATGGGTATGAAGTGGTATGTTATTGTGGTTTTGAAATGCATTTTCCCAAAGATCAGTAATGTTGAACATCTTTTCATATGCTCATTGGCCATTTGTTTATCTTTTTTGGGGGAAATGTTTATTCACGCTCTTTGCCCAATTTTTACCTGGGTTGTTGTTGTTGAGTTGTGAAGTTCTTTATTTATTTTGGATAACAGCCCCTTATCAGATATACGACTTGCAAATCTTCTCTCCTATGCTGAGGGCTGCCTTTTCATTCTGTTGATAGTCTCCAAAATCTCTTAATTTTGATGTAGTTCAGTTTATCAATTTTCTTTCATCTTTTTGGTGTCATTCCCAAGAAATAATCGCCAAATCCAACATCATAAAGCTTTCTCTCTCTGTTTCTTTGTAAGAGTTTTATAGTTTTTGCTCTTGCATTTAGGACTTTGATCCAGTTTGAGTTAATTTTTGTATATGATACAAGGTAAGGGTCCAACTTCATTCTTTTGCCAAATGGATACCTAGTTTCCCCAGCACAATTTGTTGAAAAGACCATCCTTTCCCCATTGTATGTCAAGACTCTCTTGGCACCCTTATCAAAAATCATTTGACCATATATGTGAAAGTTTATTTCTGGGTCCCGTGTTCAATTCCATTGGTCCTTATGGCTGTCTTTACACCAGTATGACACTGTTTTTTCTTACTTTAGTTTATAGTAAGTTTTGAAATCAGGAAGTTGTGAGACCTCCAATTTGGGTCTTCTTCTTAAAGATGGTTTGGGGTGTTTAGGGTCTCTTGAGATTCCCTATGAATTTTAGGATGGATTCTTCTATTTCTGTAAAAAAAAATGGCTTTTGATCCAATGTACTTTTCTGAGAGATCATCTACTACATAAACCAAAATCTTTCCTCTTTTCTTGCCTGCTGTTGTAACTTGAATGTTTTCTTTTGCTCTGCTTCTTTCTTGCCCTATCGGAGTAAAGATCTTTTTATTTGCATACAGTGTATTCCCTGTGCCTTACCTTGTCTAAATTAGAGGGGTGAACACAAGAAATAAGGTTGGCATCCCTTACCTTGGGCAGCTACTTAGTGGGGTCAGTATTACTCTTTGGAAGCTTTTGCCTTCTTTCTGTGCAGAGAGACCAGAAGCCTGAGCACCCCACATTTCTGTGTGCTGCTGGATGGGTCATGAGAAATTCTCACTCATGGCTCATATAAACATGGTCATATGGCTAATAATGCTTATGTGTGGCTGGTAGGAACACAGCTGGAAAACATAAAGATCCAGCCTTTCTCTGCCAACTGGATTTTAATGACCAAACCACAGAGGTTTGGACCATTTAAATAAAATAGGACAAATGGAAGAAAAATCTAATATCCCTACAAAAAAAAACCACCAAACAACAACAACAAAAAAACCCCCACGTGATTTGTAATCTGCAGGACTGTAAAACCAGTGTTATATTTGAGAGGAAAAAAGTGGAAACTTTTCTTGGATATGCACAGCAGCCACTATTTGGAGTTTCAGCGTTTGACCCAATAAACTGCATTATTAAAAATTTGCAGGCAGAAATCTCTTCCTTTTTCCTTTTGGAGGTTTGGTTTGGTTTTATTTTTTTAGCTGCCTTCCAAAAGGAATTCCAGAGGTTTTTGTTTTTTTTTTTTTTTTGACAATTTTATCATTTCTGACTTAAGCCTGTTGCAAATCTCTTTGAAACAACTAGGCCCAAGGGTGGCTGAGGCAGCTGCCTGAATTCCACGCAAATGTAAAAAGTCTCTTCCATTTTTAAGTGCTATACTTTGGCGTAATAGAATCCAGATGCTTAAACCATTCAAAGATTACCTTTTACAGTGTGAACAGAAGCATGAATGTAAGTGTTATGTTAGAATGTAGTTAGATTCCAATTGTTACTAAGCTTTTTGAGTGCAACCTCTGAAGGAGAGTTGAGGCAGAGAAGCCTAGGAAAAAGGGTACTAAAAAAGTGGGTCCAGGGATGTCTTATGCAATCACTGGAGAGTCATAACTAGATTAAAGGCTGCACAATGTATATAATTAACAGCAAGAGAGACCAGGAGATTCCTTCTGAGAGAGCTAGAATAACTGAGCAACCGGGAGCCAGATTTCTTCTCTCATGGAATTCAACTAATTCCCATTATGAGGTGAAACTGAGTCCCCACAACTCAAGATGCTGTCAGCTACTGTAACTTATCTTTACTTCCCAGTGGAGTGATGAGGGGGGTGTCCTATTTTTTCCTCACATGTCCTACATGGTGTGCAGAGGAGCTCTCAAAGTCTTGCACCCTACCATGTAATTTATCCTTGATACGCTTGTGCATGCCCTGGCTTCATACCCATGTTCAGGGATGTCTGTGCACACACGCCAGTGTTCAACAGCACCCAACTGTCACGTCAGAATGAGTGACTCACTTTTCAGCCATCAGAATGCCTGATGGTTAAACAATAGGTGAACCCGAAGTATAGCCAATGTAAATGTTTGCATGGCACAAATTGCCTAATTATTTTTGCATTTAGGACAATGTTGGGGGCACAGCTTGCCAATTCTTGGTGATCAGTCCATGAAGGGTAGAGCTGATTACTTTTCTGAACAAATATGGATAGGAATAATTTTGGTTATTTTATATTTTCAGGCATCATCAAAGGACATTTACTATGCAACCGCTGCATGTGAAATTGCTTTGGATATCTCAGAATCGAGAGCTCATACGGGAAACTAAAGAATACAAATTCTACTAATGGCCAAAGAAGGTGGCCTTCTGAGCTGAGAGATTTCTGTTGAGATCCTAGTGACTTCACCTGGGGATCTAGGTTTCCTTATTTGGAAAGTGAAGAAGTTGGACAAGATTTCTAGGTTCTCATCTAATATTTTATGTTTCTGAAATCCTCAAATCAGGACAGACTTTCTGTATAAGAAGTGTTTCTTTTATAAATATGATTACAAAGTTTCCCTGTCCCAGAACCTTTATGCTCTTACCATTTGACCTGTTGTGCTGCTTGAAATTTGGTCAGGAGAGTAGTTCTGTGGAATAAAATAGGTATTGTGTCTTCAGAAGTTTTGATTGAAAATGCAATTGTGCTATGCAGGTAGGGTAGCAGAATCATTATCTCCTACTAAAATGTTAATATGGAACTGGATCTTCAGAGACTGGAACTTAGGAACCATGTGTAGGGGTATTCAAAGAACAGGGATATTGATGGGAAGACCAGATAGTTAGCTTCAGAGAGAGGGGTGGGAGGAGCCTGGGGAAGTGGGAGTACATTAAAATTATTTATTATTATTACTGTTGTTGAGAAATTTGTTGTGAATTAAATAGTACCCATCCAAAGACACACAAAAAATTACTGATAGAATGTTTTTCACTAGTCACTGACTTTGTTTTGTTCTCAGGAATAGCAGTAGAAATTTACATCCCTCAGACCTTGAAGACGGCAGTCCTTCCTTCTATATGATGATTTCTGTACTATCTGAGGAAGGCTATTCTTTCCTAAGGGATGCCAAGGGCAAGTGCTTGGTGGAGACCAAAAACTGGTAGGGAGACAGTGAGGGTCCATGAATCCTGCCTCTTTTTGGTGCCCTTGAGTTGTGGCTCTAGGTAATGCATATCTGCAGTTCAGTCCTGCAAAAAAAGACAGAGGTAAGGGAACACATGTCATACCTTTTAGTTGACCAACGCTTTTCTGCCCAGAACTGTTCTAGGTGTTTTGCAGTATGTTTTTAAGGTCCAGAAAAATTAAGTAATCTGTCTAGGATGATAGAGCCAGGAGCTGATAGAATCATTAATTGACCATGTTATTACTTACGCATATGAAAGTTAGATTGTATGGGAAGGAATTGTATTCTATACTTCTCATTACTAGAAGCCTGAGAGAGAGAGAGGCCAGGATGTTAGAGTGGACACCTGTCTTAGTTGAAACCTAATTTATTGGCCCTTTATTTTAAGTGCTTGGAAAAGTTAGCAAGGACATCCTTCATTAGTGAAGAAGTCTGTCTGCTGGGAGTTATTCCCTATGGAGAAGCTCAGAAGGATGGGTGTTGGAAATTATTGCTTCCCTGAACTCCATATAGCCATGGCATTATTTCTTTAAAGCACAGATCTAAGAGGCTGGTCACTTTCACAGAAGTGTGTTACTGACTTTAGGCTCAAGACTCTTCACAATTTGACCCCAAAGCAATTTCCAAATCTCATTTCCAGGCTTCCCTCTGATGGTACTTCTTTTTTTTTTTTTTTTTTTTAATTTTTTTTTTCAACGTTTATTTATTTTTGGGACAGAGAGAGACAGAGCATGAACGGGGGAGGGGCAGAGAGAGAGGGAGACACAGAATCGGAAACAGGCTCCAGGCTCTGAGCCATCAGCCCAGAGCCTGACGCGGGGCTCGAACTCCCGGACCGCAAGATCGTGACCTGGCTGAAGTCGGACGCTTAACCGACTGCGCCACCCAGGCGCCCCTCTGATGGTACTTCTTGATGGTGCTTGGTATTTTCAAGCTCCCTTATGTGGTGGGACAAAAAGGTTTAATTTGTGGGAGTCCACAGCCTTCCTGCAGAGAGCAAACTTAATACCAATTCCTTCCCCCAATTTTGGAGGATTACTCTGTTTCTGAATTTGTGGAATGCAGAATCGGGATATAGGGCAATAGACAATTGCATCAAAGTGGTTGGAAGAAAGGAGGGTGGAGAGAAAGGTCCAAGTCACCCGAGTCTGGTCTGAGGAGAAAAGGAACCAGAGCTAAAGAGAGTCAACATTCAGGTCTTCGAGTGAGGTGGAGTGAAGAAAATGAAATAGTGAGGGTGGGGTGGAATGGATGAGAGAGACAGAATGCTTCTCAGGAGGAGAATGGGAGCTTCTTCAAGCATAAGGAGCTGGACAACGGGGCAACCCAGCGATGGTTGCTGTGGCCAAGCACTTCGATCTCCTTTAAGGTTCATTTAGAACTGCAAGCCAAGATGAAAATTGCTACTCCTAGCATGCCCTTCTGAATGTGACTCCTCCTGGGACCGGGCCACTGAGTCATAGCTGCATCCACTTGCCATTGCTTATGCCTTTGCTTAGCATGAAATACCTTTTTTTCCCCACACAATAGTTTGCTTTCCTTTCATGAAAATGTTCAAATGTTCATTATCTTCATGGCATAGTTCACATTATGCATTGTTCTTCCTCAGTCCAAGCGATCCCTCTTTCCTGAGCACTCTAGAAGCACTTTTTTAAATGTTTTTTTTTTTGACAGATCGTGTGTGCACTTCTGCACATGCACAAGTGGGGGAGGGGCAGAAAGAGAGGGAGACAGGATCCCAATGGCTTTGTGTTGAGAGCGGAGAGCCGGATGGGGGTGCTGAACTCCCAAACCCCCAAGATCATGACCTGAGCCGAAGTTGGATGCTTAACCAACTGGGCCACCGAGGTACACCAAAAAGTACTTTCTAAAGTACTTACTGCAGTTTGGTTATATGTGGGGGATATATTTGTTTTCTTCTTATGCCTTGGTTTGATCAGGTTTATGTCCCTAATACTTCGCAAGGGGCTGTTAATTTTGCATGTGACCGGGATATACTTCACCAAATTAAATAAATCTGCATTCAGTCTGGTCCCAATCAATGCAGATATTCAAGTTTGTCCTGTACACTGGTTTTGATGTACTAACATTCATATACAAGGTTTAAGACATTTTACACAACTAGAATAAAAAGTGTTAGTAGAATTCTACCCTTATTGATGTTTTCATTCTATACACAAGCAGATAGAATGCTGATGTGACAATTTATGAGTCCGAAGCAGTCTTTTTATTTTCTCTGTTTCATACGTGTCTGAGTCTGTCATTTGGGAAGGTTATGTAAAAGAAACAAAAAAGAATGTTTAAAAAATATTGTCAATATTGTCCCATTTTATTTGGTTTCATTATTAAGGAGATTTGTCTGCCCACTCTTGTTCAAAGTTAAATGAGCCTGCTCAAATTCTTTTGGGGCTTAAGTGGAATATAAATAAAGAAATAAAGAACACACTCTCTGTTCTTGCTTGGAAAAATATTTGTGTGGTACCAGGTTTGTGATAGTAAACTGAAGTGATTCACCAGATCATTATAGTTACTGCTATCCAAACTCTGCTTTTCCTTTAATGATGCAAATACTTCAGGATTGTTACAGTTGGAATTATACACATGATTGCTTCCATTCTACTCTTTATTTGGAATGATTGAAAATCTTGTCTTTGGGATGACAGCAAACATGGTGGTTTAGCCAACAACCTTAATCCCACTTTTTCTTGCTAACAAAGCCCTCCAACTCCCCATCCCCACCCCATGTTTTTACTTGGCAATCTACCCCTTTCCCACTAGACTTACAATGAGCAGCTCTCTCCAAATTAAGGGGAGAAGCTAAATTGGATATGCTGATAATAATTGACCTCAATATGAGTATGGGTCAGAGATAAAACTCTGGTCAAGGGGACACGGGGAGAGTGTTCTGGAGGGCATTTGGGAAGGGTTTCCCTTACCTCCAAGTAAAGGGAAGAAAGGGAAGAATCTATCTCTACACATTATAGTGCCTGTTTTTGACACTGGGAATAGCCAAAGAATAAAGCTGATATGCTGAGGATTTCAGTACAAAAATAAGGAAAGAACTTGCATCCTTGGTATTGTCTTTGATCACCAAATTATGCAGTCCTAGGGTCGTCCCACCTTAGCACTTACTACTAGGTGGAATGAAGAACGTACTTTATTATCTAAGGCAGATAGACTTCTTATGTTTCTATTATTTACTGCCCAAGGTACGTTAACTGACCTAGAAAAAGAAGGATATAGAAGAAGAAGAAAGATACAGTTCATATTTCAGCTTGTAACTTAATAAGAGAGAGTAAATCCAAAAAGGAAATGAAGGAAGAAAAAACATGAAGTCATAGATCAAGTAGAAGATCTTAGCTATTTTTGTCCATCTTTGTCCGTCTGGTGAAGTTTATGTCCTTTTCAGACAAATACTTTTAAATAAAATAATAGGCCCCCCAAAATATTATATCTTAAAAGTTCTTCAGATTCAGAACCCTAGAAAGATATGACACTTAGCATTCTTTTCTGTGGAATTAGGCTCTCAGAATCAGCATGTCTTATGTACTCAACCCCAGCGCCAACTAGTTCAACGGATACAAAGGAAAAGTTCAGTCAAACCAATGATCTTGTATTTCAACCTTATAATAAATTTAACTTAAAAAAAATGAACTGTGGGGCTCCTGGGTGGCTCAGTTGGTTACGTGTCCGACTTTGGCTCAGGTCATGATCTCATGGTTCGTGGGTTTGAGTCCTGTGACAGACTCCACTCTGACAGCACAGAGCCTGCTTGAGACTCTCTTTCTCCCTCTCTCTCTGCCCCTCCCCTACTCATACTTTCTCTCTCTCTCAAAATAAAAAAAAATAAACTTAAAAAAAAAATGAACTGAATTTAAAGAAGTTGTTTTCCTATACACACATTACCAAAGTCATCACTAAGTGACACAAAGTCATTTTAGTTTCCAATTTTTGTGGATATAACATTCACAAAGGAAGGGATAGATCCTCCACTTTAACTTGAAGAGCTGGGTATAGTGTGTATTATTGGTTCCAAGTATATGCTATCTGTCCTCCTGTATTCATGAGACCTATCCATGCAGGTTCCTTCCCTGGTCCCCTTTCTGTGGTGAGGTTGTACTTCCTGCCCGGTGATATCAAGCTTGGTCATATGACTTGATTTGGCCAACAGAACATGAGCAGGACTGATGCCTACCATCTCCCAGCTGATGCTTTAGAGTACCATGGTTACACCATTATTTTTTTCCTCTGTTGTGAGAATGTGGTATACCAGATGGCATCACTCCTTTAGCCTGGGTCCTAGAATGATGAAAACACATAAAACAGAAACCGGTCCAAGGATGAAAGGTCACATGAGCAAGAAATACACTTTTGTGGTTGTAAGTCACTTAGATTTCAGAGTTATTGCCAAAACAAAACTTCATGAAAAGCAATTAATACAAGTTGATGTTTACGGGGAGTCTTTCTGATTTCTTTACAGTGGTCCTCTTTTTTATTGTATTTGGAACGTTGTCATATTTATAACTCCTTTTTAATATCAGATTTATTGTTTATCAAACTACAACACATGGCAAACATTTATACATTCATTATCATTTGCAAATTTTTTGGGTAAGATTTCTTTTCTTCTTGCTGGCACGTTAACGAGTTGTGCAGGTATTGCCTTTATTAGATAGGATATGAGTGAGTAAGTTATACTGTTAGATAGATCACTCCCACTACAGCAACCTAATATGGACTCAGCCTGAGGCCAAAATGTCTAGATGAGGCCTTTTCAGTTGGAGGAAAGACTAACAGAATTGAGAGAAAGCCATATGCATAGACTTAAAAATCTGGATTAAAATATAAAATGTAGTCAATCATCCTAATTTTCTTTTTTATTATTGTCAACCCACCCAACGTCCAGGTATTGAAGTCTAAAGTTATCATCATGGATGGTCTCAGCCACATTGGTTGAAAGCTTGCAGTTTCACTAGATCAAAGCTGAGGCTTCCAGAGATGCTATCAAAACAAAGATAACAATTTTTTAAGAATAGGGAGAAAAATTTAAGTCAAGATTTCACTGCTGTCCTGGAGGGTGCTGGCTGTGTTTCCCATTTACCATGGCCACATTTGTGCTTCTCACTTATTTGATAACCCTTCTTTTATGACTAAACATGGAAAGAATTTTGGTTTTGTGGAGTGCCGTCAAGAAAAGAGAAGAGAGGGCCTGTTTGGGCACCGTTCCCAGGTCTAAACTTTGTGGAGGCATCCGGGGAAGAGTTGTTATTAATTGACATTGACAGTCAAATGAAACAGGTCAGCTCCTGGTGATCCAAGGTGGTTTCTTCAAGTCCCAGGCAACTCAGGTTCTTTTCCTCCTCTTGTTCAATGCTCCCTTGCGTCATTTGCTCTTTATTAGCACTTCTACTAGAAAAGCAGAAAGTGTATGACCAGTTGCCAAATAACTCAGGCAACAAATTAGCATAATGGAGCATAAATCACTGAGATCTGAAAGGTATAAATTAATCACATAATTTCATGCATGAAAGTGTGCTGATCGTTAAGAACTGACTGGCAATCACTTATATAGAGACCCAACTGGCCTCCTTACTCATCCTTCAAGACAAGATACCAAGATCTCCTTTCTGTGAATTCTTTCCAAATTCTTAGTGAATTGATGGATCTTTCTTTTGGGTTGTTTTGGAGCTTTGTACATACCTTCATCATACTCTTACTACAGCACTGTTGTATTGTGCTGTTTGTGTTCAAATATAGGCTATAACAGTACTGTGGCAAAATGGTAAAAATAAATCTGATATCTGATGCAACTATTTGATTTTTCACCAAACTATTAGATTTTTCACATGGTAAAGAACTCAATTTTTAAAAAAATTTTTTAAACACTTATTTATTTTGGGAAGACAGAAAGAGACAGAGCACGAGCATGGGAGGGGCAGAGAGAGAGACATACACAGAATCCGAAACAGGCTCTAGGCTTTGAGCTGTCAGCACAGAGCCCAACGCAGGGCTCGAACCCACAAACCGTGAGTTCATGACCTGAGTGGAAGTTGGCCGCTTAACTGACTGAGCCACCCAGGTGCACTCTCCCTTAAATTTGTTTTTTAAACACACTTTGAGTACAGAAGCACACAGTTTAACTGAATTTTCCAACTTCTTGTCAATTGGTTGTGCTGGTTTCGTATAGATGTAGCTTAAATAGGCAACTTGACTCTTGGTGGAATTTGCAAAAATGATATCCCAATTAGCCCAGAAACCTAAATTTAAAAATTCAACATATTCTATGTGGTTCCAGTACAAATTTGTATATGAATAAATCCAAATAGAGACTATTTGATTATGTTCGCTCGTGAAAGGTAAGAATGATTCTTCTGCAAAAGTGCTTTCTTATGTTTAAATTTCAGTTTGTTTGTTTGTTAAGCAAATATTAATGAATCTCTTCTCTGTGCCTGGCAAGTTATTGGGCTTACATTTTATTGAGGGAAAACAAACTAAAAAGTAATCACAAAATCAAGATCAGATGCTACTAATATCTCTGAAAACAATGCAAAGAGCAAGAGGAGGTAAAGACAGCCTGGGAAACTGTGGTTACTTTAGAGAGACTGATCAGGGAAGGCATAGTTGATACAAAGAACGATACAAAGGAGCTAGCTACAGAAAGCCAAGACCAGAGGCCAGGGTGCAAAGATCAAAAAGTGGGAATGAGAATGTATTATGGAATAGAGAGTAGGCGTTACTACAGGAGCTGAGGTGTTTTGCTGCAAGTAATAACACTCAATTCAAACCCTAAGGAGTATTTATTATCGCCCTGGAGAAGATCGAATTAGAGTTGAGTTATTCAGTTGTTCAATGACACGATCAAGAACTTCGGTCAGTCTGCCATCTGTGTTCTTCAGCAAGGCCCCTTTGTGGGCTAAGTGAGATAAGCTTGCAGGATAAAGACAAATAATTCATAGCTATCACTTAAATGTGGAATCTAAAAAATAAAATATAAAAAGTCAAACTCTTAGAAACGAAGAGTAGAAAAGTGGTTCCCAGGGACTTGGGGATGAAGGAAATTAGATGAGATTGGGAAAAAGTATAACCATTCTGGGGCTGCTGGATGGCTCAGTCAGTTGAGCGCCCAACTCTTTCTTGATTTCAGCTCAAGTCATGATCTCCTAGTCGTAAGATTGAGTCCCAAGTTGGGCTCTGCATTGGGTGTGGAGCTTGCTTAAGATTTTTTCTCTCCCTCTCCCTTTGTCCCTCCCTTGCTCGTGCTTTCTCTCTCTCTCTCTCTCTCAAAAAAAAAAAAAAAAAAAAAAAAAGAGTATAAACTTCAGTTATAAGATGAGTAAGGTCCCAGGATGTAATGGTGACCATGGCTGGTACACTGTATTTTATCATTGCAACTTGCTAAGAGAGCAGAGCTTAAATGTTATCACCAAGAAATAATAATAAACAAACAAATCTGTGAGGTGATAGATATGTTATTCATGTATCAAATCACCACAAGGTACCCTTTAAATATCTTATAATTATATTTGTTAATTAGAATTCAATAAAACTAAAAGACTAAACGATGCAGAAAAAAATTATCAATTAAATATTTCACAGACTCTTTTTGGTGTTAAGTCTTCAAAATGTAGTGCGCACTGGCTGCATTTCAAATGCTTAATAGCTACATGTGACTAGTGGCTACCGTATTGGAAGGCACAGGTGTAGACAATGAAATATGAAGAGGCAAGAGAGGAAGCAGGGAGGAGATAATCCTGGCAATATTCCCAGGCAGAGACAGTGGAGTCTTGGACTGTGACAGCACCGATGAATATGGAGTCTATGACTTTGATGGATATACATTTGGACACCAAGGCAATTAGGCTTGCTCCGATTTCTGCCATTTCCTAGCTGTGCAATCTTAGACAAATAACCCCTCGAACACCAGTTTGCTCTTTTGTCAAGTAAGAATAATATAGTACCCTTCCCCTACAGTTGAGGGAATGGGATGACATAATCCATGGAAAGCTCTTATCACAGTTCCTGGAACAGATTCAGCTCCTTAAGACACACAAGTGGTGTAAATGAAGAACTGTAAGACCTCAGAGGAGGCAGAGAGTATTTCTGAAGGTAGTAACCAGTGAAAGTCACTTTTCTTTTAGTATATGCAAGTCATCTTTTTTCTCCATTTTCCTTCTCAACATTCACTTTTTAAAAATTTAGTTTATACCTTTTGAGTCACTTCGCCTATTTTGCCCACGCCTCCCCCCCCCCCCGGCATCTTGGCAACCACCAGTATGTATTTATGAATCCAGAACAAAGAAAGTCACTTTTAAACAGATCCATGAGGAATAAGTAGACTTGAGCCAGGCAGATGTCATAGAAGTAGGTGCCCTAGAAGGAGGTACGGAAGAAGCAAATCTCAAGGTACACGTAGGAAATGGCAGGTAGTAAGATTTGGACCGAATGAAGGTTGGGTACAAAGGGAACAGTGGAAGATATGGTTGGAGTGTGATATGGTATAGAATATTTGGAATCTCAGGCAAGAAGTTAAATTTTAGTTTGCCAGTAGTGAGCTTTGTTCTGATTCAATCAGAGGAGTGGCATCAGAATGGCATTTTAATAACATCATCAAGTTCAGTTGTGGCCAGGAGATGTTCCAGAAAGGAAACAGCAGACACGGAAGAACTAACCAAGACGCTGCTGTGATTGTCTAGGCCTGAGCCACTACCAGGATGGGGTGGAGACCTGAAGGCAAAAAGTATGGCAGATAAACATTTTATTGCTATGTTGTGTTTCATTCCTTTGTCCAAACTTCTTTGTAGAATTGCAACCTGTTTATATAACACCAAGTTCTTCACTGTTCTCAAAAGTTAAAGGCTACACAGGCTAACAAAATACACATATCTAACACAAGTATTAAATGAATAAGTATTAAATGCATAAGTATTAAAATGCATAAGTATTAAAATGCATAAGTATTAAATGCATAAGCATTAAAAACATTTAAATAAGACGTATTCTGCACTGTCGGGAAATCAAATCTCTATACATGTTCATCTTTCAGCCACTGGAACTTTCCCTTTGGATCACCAAATACTTTAACAGTTGTACCTATTTTTGGTTGTCTGCGTGTCTAGTTTGATTTATCATGTAACAATTGGCTATTAAGTGCATGTGGGGTGGGGAGAGTGACTTAATAGAAGGAGCAAGGGACTTGGATTAGAAATATACACACTATTTCCTTGCTGTGTGATCTTGGACAAATCACTTCACATCTCTGGGTAACAGAATGAGGAGACTGAAGTAACAGATCAAAGTCCTCCTCTCACCATACGATTCTATTCATCTATCAAAACTGAGAAGTGGAGAGGTTTCAAAGGGATTAACATTCCATTTTCGTATCCTTCAGTATGTTACTGGTTTGAGAAAACTGGCCAAAATGGGGGGACAAAGCCTGAATGCTCATCTCTCTAAATGAAGGAGAGATTAACTGTTTTAGGAAGATATGATTTACTTCTCAGAAATATAAAAATGGACACGGAAAGATCACATTTGCCAAAACAGAATGTTTTTAAAATCGAAGATTCTCGCCAAGCTCAATCCCTCTAAGATTCGAGTTTCTTGTTTCCCCTCACCGTTGTCGTAAATAATGTGAATAACAATCTTCTTGTAATAACACCTTTTTCTTTCTGGAGCCATTGCATGTTACTATTGGAAGAGCAACTTTTCCTATTTCTAAGAAATGAGGCTTTACTGAGAAAGCTCCTTGGACTTCTGAGATGTCAAACCAACCCTTTTCGCGCATGTATTTTACAAGTTTGCTGCTAAGTTGAGTGTGAAGGACACCCACGCCTGGATTTAAGAGTTGAAGAGAAGTGCGTGGTAAAGCACATTCCTGCCTTCTCTGAGCTCTCAGCACCGAGAAAGGGCTTGAGATGTATAGCAACTGGAAACACGAAGATGCACATACTCCCTAACAAATAAAGCCATTTGGTGAGGTGGTTTGAAAAAAAAAAAAAGTCAGTTTTAACATTTCTTCCCAGTTAGGCTCTTGCAGTGAAAGAAGAAATAAGTCATACTCCTAGAGACCTGGACGAGGTGAAGTTCAGGCAGTCCATTCTCCCCACGTGGCTCAAACCTCCTCAGTCCTCGTGTGAAAGGAGAGGGCATCAGCAGCCTAACAGCTGGTTCTCCAACTTAGAGACTGGAGGGCTGATGGCTGTAAACCAGTGCAAAGTGGACCTTCTGCTGGCTGACATCCGTATCAGGGAATGAGGATTGCTATGACCCGTGTGCACGTGCACACAGGCACACACACTTTGCCCACTTTGAACTTGCCCAAGTTCAGCTGTTATGAGAGACATGTTCCTGTTTGAGGACTCTGTCGACTAGGCAGAAAGGGAAGAAATTGGGATTTTAGTTTTTCAGGAGACTTCAGGAGTTATTAGAACATTTTCTTTTATCAAAACTTCGCATTTTCTTTAATTTTTTTTTTTTATTTTTTTTTCAACGTTTATTTATTTTTTTTTTTTGGGGGGACAGAGAGAGACAGAGCATGAACGGGGGAGGGGCAGAGAGAGAGGGAGACACAGAATCGGAAACAGGCTCCAGGCTCCGAGCCGTCAGCCCAGAGCCCGACGCGGGGCTCGAACTCCCGGACCGCGAGATCGTGACCTGGCTGAAGTCGGACGCTTAACCGACTGCGCCACCCAGGCGCCCCAAAACTTCGCATTTTCTAATTTCATCACCTTTTGCTTCTTTTCCACTCACAGGGCAGAAAGAACAAGGTAACAGTGGCTGATCCCCAGTGGAGAGGTCTGCCCAGACACGGCGATGGTGTGTTCTTTTTCTACGAAAGCCCTCTCCTCTGGCTCCCATGGAGCCTGCTCTTGAAAACAGGCTTATCGTGCCCTTATGTGGAAATAAGGAGTCTGTGGATCTTGTTCTATTAGATGTGATATGAATCCGTGAGGAAAATGTCTTCTTGGGTTTCCCTTTCCGATTCTGAAATATATGTTGCGTGAGCATATACGCATGTATGAATGCGCATACGCAGATCCTTTTCTTATCACTTCCATTTATTTCACAAACATACTAGAGAGTTCATTCTCTGCCTGGGACTTTTCTGGGAGCTGGACTACGGGGAAGAATGAGAATAATTATGATCTTGTCTCTCATGGAGCTTATGTTTTTACATGCAGGCAGGGTTTGTCGGAGGACTACACCAATGTCCATCCATACAAAATGCAGTAACTGTTTTGAAGGCAAGCCTCACGGTGCCATGAATCTAAAGAGAAAAATGAGAAGCTCTAAGGAGAGATGGTCTAATGAAGACATTTAGCACGAAGAAGAAGCAGGGAGAACTAAAATTTATCACCAAGAAAATCTCGTCACGCAGGTTTTCCGGCTCGATTCTGAAAGTTCACTAAGTGGGGAAGGGCTTTAGATAAGCTTTCGAGATTCTGAACTTGAAGCTGGTATGGTTTGCGGTTTCCCTGTCGCTATGCAAAGCTCTTGCTGGCAACAGCCCATTATCAACAATGCCCTCTTGGAATTTCTTATGTGTGGAGAGACAGGTTGACAACCCCGACTGGCTTTTCCAAAGAGATTGTCTTGCGTTGTTCGGGATGCCACAAAGTTCTGATTGAGTCTTGCAAAGCCCTGGGCCAATGGGGATGTCTAGTCTCAGGAGAGGAACTCTTTATGCAGTCGCTCTGGGGAGGTGCCCACACACTTACCTTTCCTTGCATGACACAACCGGATAGCATGCCAGCTCCAGGCTTGTGGCCGTTTCATAACCAGCCCTTTCATGTGTTATGTGTGAAGTTTGAAATAAAGCCGTCTTTGACCACCACGCTACAGAAACGATGGTTTTGATTCCAGGTGAGTCAGGTAATAGAACATTTGGACTCGCATTTTTTCTTTACAATCAGTTTATATCCCTACGGTGACATTTTCATTACTTTTGTGTGTCTGTTTGTAGGTTTTTCCCCCCCCCTCTCCATAAGTACACGGGATGTTATTTGTTATGCACTCCATGTTTATTTTAAGAAACCGGATCATTAAATCCACATCCCATGATTTAGCAAATGACCTTCAAGCATAAAATGAGGTGAGGGGTGTTATTTTCAAGAAGAAAGGAAAGCTTTGTGAAAGCTCACACTGGGTATCTGCTGCTGCTCTTTCCATTGTTCACAAGAATAATACTGCTTGTCGAATCTCCAAAGCAATGGTTGTTTTATGCTCTGCAAGAGCCCAATCCTCCAAATAATGAGGCTGATGTAACTCTGGGGATAGTTAAAAGGGGATAAATCCCAATGTAAGAAAACACAGTTTACTTTGTATATCCTTTAAGAGGTTAAGACCATGGTGATGCTCAGAGGTATTGCCACACTGCTGAGGTAAGCACGATGATCTTGTGACACCATGGCGTGATTACTAATTAGTCACAAATGTAAATGGTAGCTCAGCAAATCTCTTTATTACATTAAAAGTGAGTTTACTTGCCAGGAGTTTGCTTTTTTTTTTTTTTTTTTCCTTTCTTAAGTGTGATGTAAGATTTCTCTAGTTGGAAAATCCCTTATTTGCTGATTTATATGGAATTAATGTTGCCTGAACTTTAGCCTTGTTTCCTAGTTTAGTTTAGTGCCACCGATAAATGGCCTCGATCAATAAAGTCCTCATTTTGACCTACTGAGAAGATCCAGTGTGGTCCTTCTTGGTATAGCCGAAGTAAGGTCACTCATGGTCCCTCTCGGTACGGCTGAAGTAAGGTCAACATCTCGGATGACTGTCAACATCTCACAGGACGTGAAGGATCTGGTTGCTGATGATTGTGTTCTCTGCTGTTCTCTTGAGCAACTGAGGATGTTAATACATAGCTGGTATTTCACCGTCAGGGTTTAATGGTATGCATTTTACCCCTTCTAGTAGATTATTTCATTCTCTCTGTCCACATATACAGGTGGAATTAGTAGGAGGCCATTTTAAAAATCAAAAACTATCATAACCGATCAAATCTATGGATAAAAGTTGCACTTTCTGGTCTCTTCACATCCAGGGCAAGCCTTTCTCATCTGTAGGAATATGCTTTTCTTTGGGACATTAAGCAGGTTGCTACTGTTTGCTTTGGGAGGCCATAGTCCCAATTTTCAGTAGGAGAGAAACAGCATGCTATACCCAGTGAAGAAACAAGCACACCTTCCTGGTTGGACAGAGTGAGGTTCACTCCTAAAGAGGCCCTGTGGAATCCCCAAACTCCCATGACATTCATGATTCACACGCCAACTTGGAAAATACATATTGAAATACGGCACTCGGGAAGTGCCCCCCGTGTGTGAAACCAAACATGAGCACGCACGTGTATGAAAGAATGCTAAAAATCCCACAAAACTCTTACAGTCTATTTGATGCCACAAAGTCTCCATAAAAGTGAAAGACATAGAAGTGTCAGTACAACGAAAACATGAAGAAAACAAACTAGTTTAATAGTGTAGTGGGAGAGAAAAAAATGAACTGGCAAGAGTGAACTGTCTTATAATTGCTGCTGAAAATTCCCATCCTCTCCACTCTCCCTTGGTTTGCACTGGCTGTAAAGGTATGGGAAGACCCATAAAAATAAACTCAGGTCACGAACAACTTCGCCAAAAGTGCAGCACATGCGTTTGTCTAGGGCATTACATCCTGTGGGCGGGGGCAGGGATCAGGGGGAACCAGCTTTATGGTATCTCCTCAAGCACTGCCTTTGGCGTAACTCCTGACCCAGGGCACACCCAGTGGACACACACTCTGCTCAGGACTCTCAGCGATACTAAGTGTCCGTTGGGGGGCTTATTGTGACTTTTAAGGGGTCTGGAAGCGAAATAATTAGTATTCTTTGCCTTCAACTGGCTTGCAGTCTAGATTGGATTACCTGGAAGACAGAATCTGAGATGTGGGCAGGAAGTTTACCAGAGAGAGCCCTGGAGAACACCACCTTTGTAGAAGAGTAGAAAGCAGGATCTGAACGGGACAGAGGGAGAGGATGAATTGACATGAGTTGCAATACAGGTTTCAGCCAGTTAGTAGTAGCGTGGGGAGCTCTGGAGCTGGGATGGCCATGCAAGGTTGTCTCATACTGGGGATGAGAGACAGTACCAGAGCTTTATGCTTGCAAATCAACCCACTCTGTGGGCCAGGTTGTCTCCAGAAAGGGGCCTGGCCTTGGGCAAGGCAAGCATCTTCAGCCAAAAGAAGTCCCAGAGGGAAACTGGCTGAGAGTTAAGAGACCCACCAGAAAAGTAAATAAATGAATAAATAAATAAATGAGAGAGAGAGAGAGAGAGAGACCCACCGGCTGGGCGAATGAGGGCTCAGGTCCTCGAGGAGGGAGGCGGGACATGCATGAGTGCAAATCATGCAGAGAATAATGGCAACCAGCATGGTACACAGAAGTGGTTTTGGCTGTGGCTCATGTGTACTCGAAGTTTTGTAGAAATTCAGTTACTGAGGAAAAGAATGAAAACAGGAATACTCGGGATTTTTGTATATGCGCCTTGTATTCTGTGACAGTATAAATTTCAGTAGTTTTTTTGTGAATACCTGCAGATTTTCTATGTGTACATCCATGCCTTCTTAAAATGAAGACAGTTTTACTTATTCTTTTTCAATATGGATACTTGTTACTCCTTTTTACTTGCACCATTACATCGTCAAGGACAATGTTGAGGTGAAGTCAGTGACAGCAGACATCCTTGACTTGCTCTTGATCTTAGATTGAAACATTCAGTCGTTCACTAGTAAATGTTAGATGTGGGTTTTGCCTCTATTCTAATTTGCTGCAAGGGATTTTTAACATGAATTTGTTTTGTATTTTGTCATACATCTTTTTCTGTATCTACTGAGATGATCATATAATGTCCCGAGGTTTGTTTATTCATTCACCCATCGAAGGATATTTTGGTTCCTTCCAGGTTTGGGTGATTACGAATAAGGCTATAATAAACACTGATAGTCAGGTTTTTGTGTAGACATAAGTTTTTAAATCAGTTGGGTAAATAGCTAGAAATGTGATTGCTGGATCATATGATAAAATTGTTCAGCTTTGTAAGACACTTGTCAAACTGTCTGTGAAGTGGCTGTAACATTTTCATCCCCATCAACAATAAACCACACATCAGTTTCTGTTGCTCCATATTTTTGCCAACTTTGGACAATTAGCCATTCCAGTAGTGGGCAGTGGTATCTCACGTTGTTTTGATTTGCATTTCTCTGATGACATACAATGCTGAACATGTTTAATAGGCTCTATTGGCCATCTGTATATCTTCTTAAGTGAGATGTCAGTTCAAATTTTTTGTCCTTTCGAAACTGGGTTGCTTGTTCTCTTAGTGTGTAGTTCAAATCTTTTTAATATTCTTTGAGGTGCGACAGAACGCATGCATAAAAACACTGTTGCAGCATATTGAAGTAGGATGGCCATCTCAAGGCAAAGCACTTGGGCGATTGTTTTAGTTGCGAGCTGAACTAGCTGCTTTTTTTCAGAGAACACCAGTTTCACTTGGGGAAAAATGACTGAGAAAAAATGTGCATAATTGGCAGTCATTATCTCAAAATTAATGGAGAGGACCTGTAACTTCAAGAAATCAACTGCTATTCAACAATTGCCCTACTACGTATGTATCCAAAGGATACGAAGATGCTGATTTGAAGGAGCACATGTACCCCAATGTTCATAGAACTGCTATGAACAATAGCTAAATTATGGAAAGAGTCCAAACATCCACCGACTGATCAATGGATAAAGAAGATGTGGCGTATATATACAATGGAATACCACTCAGGGATGATAAAGAATGAAATCTTGCCTTTTGCAACAATATGGATGGATCTAGAGGGTATTATGCTAAATGAAATAAGTCACTCAGAGAAAGACAGATTTATCATATAATTTCACTCAAATGTGGAATTTGAGAAACACAACAGATGAGCATAGGGGAAGGGAAGGAAAAATAAAATAAAAACAGAGAGGGAGGCAAACCATAAGAGACTCTTCAATACAGAGAAGAAACTGAGTTTTGATGGAGGGAGGTGATAGGGGGGTGGGCTAGACGGGTGATGGGCATTAAGGAGGGCACTTTTTGGGAGGAGCACTGGGTGTTATATGTAAGAGATGAATCACTGGGTTCTACTCCTGAAGTCAAGACTACACTGTATGTTAACTAATTTGAATTTAAATTAAAAAAAAATCAACTGCTATTTTTGTTGTTGTTGTTGTTGCCAGTGAAAACATTTGAATTTGCAACTGAAACTTAGAATTTTGGACACTTTTATCTGTCATGCAGGGCTTCAAACTTCTCTCTTGTGATGACATTGGTAGTGATATTGACAAATGGAATCTTTGATAGCATATAATATGACGCATCAACATTCAGAATAGCTGCTTAATTCAGTGTAGCAAAAATTTCCAACTGACCAATGTATAATTTAAGAAAATTATGTAGGGGTAAAATATCCATTCAAAGTGCACAGCGGCACTTTGATTAAAATCCACATAATGGCTTTTAATGCAGTTAGTGTAAGAAAAGTTCAAGCTGTCACTTTTCAAGTTCTGGCATACTGTCAAAGAAAAATATCACAATTATCTGTAAAAGCTATTAAAATAGCCCTTCCTTTCCTAACTGCAAGTCTTTGTGAGGCTGGATTTTCTTTATATACTTCAATTAAAGTGGTCTATGGCAACAGATTGAATGCAGAAGCAGATGTGGGAACCGATGTCTTTGAATAAACAAGACATTAAAGAAATTTGTAAGAAGGAAAATAATGCCATTCTCATTAATTTTTGGAAGATATGGTTATTTTTATAAAAGCATTTCAGTTATGTTAGTAGGCAACAGATTTATTATTTTATTTTACAAGTAATAAATATCTTTAAAAAATTCTCAGTTTTAATTTCTTATGAGGCAAGCATTGATAGATATAATGCACACAAACAAAACTTGCTATAACTGTCAATAATTTTTTAAGAGTGCAAAGGAATCTTGAGAAGTTTGAGAATCATTGTTCTAAACACTACTTTAATATCATCCCATATATTTTAATATATTTGAATTCTCATTTTCATTCAGTTTAACGTATTTTTCAGTTTGTTTTCTGATTTCTTCTTTGTCCTACATCGATTTAGAAGTATGCAGTTTAACGTCCAAATATCTAGGGATTTTCCAGATATCTTTCTGGTTTTGATTTCTAATTTAATACCACTGTGGTCAAAAAACATACTCTGGTTTCAATCCTTTTAAATTTATTGAGACATATTTTATGGCACACCATATGGTCTATTTTGGTGAATGTTCCATGTGCTTCTATAAGAAGTTATGTTCTGCTGTTTTGCGTGCAGTGTTCTACACATCCTCCGTATTGACCCTTTTATTATTATTTAATGTTCTTCCTTATCTCTGGCAATATTCCATTCTCTGATGTCTAGTTTTTTCCAAAAGAATATAGCCAATTCAGTCAGGTCTTGATTTTTCACTTTTTAAAGAGTCCAACAATCTCTGCCTTTTAATGGAGTGTTTAATCCATTTATATTTAAATAATTGTCAGCATGATGGCTTTATGTGTTTTCTATTGCCCTGTTTGTTGTTCTTTTTTCATTCTTATTTGCTCTCCTGTGGGACTACTTGAATTACTTTTGGTATCCTTTTATCTCCTTTTGGCTTATTACCTAATAGATTTTTGTATGTTTGTCTTGGTCTGGTTTTCGTGGTTATCGTAAACTGTGCTGTCCAGTGCAGTAGCCATGAGCCACACCTTTTGTGTTTTTGGTATAGCTTCTACTTCTGCCTACATCTCAATCCTCAACAACACATTATCATTGTGGTCAATGACAATGGTCAAATCTCTTCTTTAGCAACTAATAAATGAGAAAAAAAAATATTCTATTTAATCTACATTTGCCTTACCTAGCATTCTTCATTTCTTTGTGGAAATCTGAGTTCTATCTGTAATTGTTTCCTTCAGCCTGCAACCATCCTTTAACATTTCTTGTAGTCTGTGTCTACTGACCTCAAATGATCTCAGATTCGGTGAGTCCAAATAATATGTGTTTATTCTTCTCCTTGTTACCCAGAATATAACATGTCATTTCCTCTAGGTATCTTATAAATTGTTCCTTGATATTTGTTTTTTGTCACTTGATTATGATATGCCTTGGTATAGTTTGCTCTGGTTTTTATCCTGCTTTGGGTACATTGATATTCTTGGATCTCTGGTTTCTTGCTTTCATCAAATTTGGAAATTTCTTGCCATTCTTTTTTTCAAAGATCTTTCCCTTCAGTCCTCTGTTTCTGAAACTGTATGATAGACTGCTTGACATTGTTCCATGGGTCACTGATGCCCCATTCATTTCTTTTAAGTCTTCTTTCTCTCTTTTTTCAGTTCAGTTGGTTTCTTCTGCCATATCTACAAATTCACTGGTCATTCTTCTTCAGCATCTAATCTATTCTTAGGCCTACACAATGAATTTTTTAATTTCAATTTTTTTTTTCAACGTTTATTTATTTTTGGGACAGAGAGAGACAGAGCATGAACGGGGGAGGGGCAGAGAGAGAGGGAGACACAGAATCAGAAACAGGCTCCAGGCTCTGAGCCATCAGCCCAGAGCCCGACGCGGGGCTCGAACTCCCGGACCGCGAGATCGTGACCTGGCTGAAGTCGGACGCTTAACCGACTGCGCCACCCAGGCGCCCCGAATTTTTTAATTTCAAATGGTGTTTATTTTGATGCTAGAGATTCTTTTTTTATTCCTATTTTCTCTTTATTTGTGCTTTCCTTTTAACCCTTGAACATATTTATAATACTGGCTTTAAAGCTTTTATTTGCTATTTTTATTTTCTCCCTCTTATCTTGTTCTGTTTCTATTGAGTGATGTTTCTCCTGTTTATGGGTCATATTTTCTTGTTTCTTCAAATGTCTAGTAATCTTTGATTAGGTGCTAGATATACTAATTTTTTTGTGTGGTTGAGAGTTTAGATTTCATTTTCTTCCTCTAAAGAGTATTGAATTTTATTTTGGCAGGCAGTTAAGTCACTTGGGGGAGGCCAGTTTATGCTTTCAATGGATATTTTCAAGCTTTGTTTGGGTATGTCCAGTAGAGCATTTACTCTAGAGCTAATTTGGCTTACGCTGAGGCATGATCTTTCCGGAGTTCTTACCAGATGCTGTCAGTGTCCGACAAAATACCTCTCCTGTGGTTTGTTAGAACATAATCATTTCCCAACACCATGCCCCTTTTAGATGTTGCCCAGCTTCCCAACAGCTTCTCTTTCTTTAGTAGTTGATGTTTGCCAGGACTCGTGGAGTCTCATTCTGTACATGACATTCTAGCTTGGTATTCAAACAAACATTGAAAGGCCCCTCTGTGGAATTCAAGGGTTCTATCTCTGCTTAGCTAACTCCTGATACTCTGCTCCACAAACTCTAGTGGCTTCAGCTTCTCTGAACTAATCTTTGTCCTCTCAACTCAGGAGGCTCACAGTGATCTATTTGGGTTCCCCCTTTTATGCCAGGACCTAGTAAATGTCTCCAAGAAAGAAACTCTGGGATAACAGAAAGGCTTATATTCTTTGTTCACTTCTCTTAGACAATACATGCTTATGCTGATGACTTCTCTATCTCTTAAAACTGTTGTTTCACATATTTGGTCCAGTTTTCTAGCTATGGAAAGCAGGAGGGTTAGTTGGCACCAGTTACTCCAACTCCATCAGTGTTGGAATCAGAAATCAACACTGGGATGCCTGAGTGGTTCAGTTGGTTGAGTGTCTGACCTCGGCTCAGGTCATGATCTCACAATTCGTGGGTTCAAGTCCTGTATTGGGTTCTGTGCTGATACCTCAGAGCCTGGAGTCTGCTTTGAATTCTGTCTCTCTGTCTCTCTCTCTCTCTCTCTGCCTCTCCCTGCTTGTGTGCTCTTTCTCTCTCTCTCTCTCCTTCTCTCAAAAATAAATAAATAAAACTTAAAAAAAGAAATCAACATTTAATTTTGATACTGTATGAAATGAGGAATAATTGAATGTCTTTGAGAAAGAGAGTGACATGATACATATTGTGTTTGAGAAAGCTCAATATTGATAAAGAGATGAATTATGTGGTGGACAAACTAAGACCAGGAAAACCATTTAGAGAGTGGTAAGTCAAACATAAGATGAATACAGCTTTAACTGAGGTAATTGTGATGGCAGTGCACCTGTAGGGTATAGATAAGAAAACTTGTCTCTAGGGTTGTTGTTCAACAGGGGTTAGACTGGGGATGGACACCTGTTATGTTCCTGGGAGGACACCTGAAGGAAGGGAGTTATTAATAAGCAGTAAAGAAAAAAAATAGGAGTATCTACTTTTTTTCTAGATGCTTTACATATTTTATCTCATTTATTTCTCACAACAACCCTGTGGGTGTTATATATCCCAATTTAAAGGTGAAAAGACTGGGGATCAAAAAGATTAAGAAACTGCAGTCAGTCAAATAAGCTGGAAATGATAGCACCCGTCTTCAGCCTCAGATTTGGCTGCAGAACTCAAGCTCTTTCCTCAGTCATACTTCCTCTATAAAGTGAAAGAGAGGTAGCTTTTAGAAGCTATATTTATATTAATAGAGAGATACTAGTAACATTAGGATTATAATTTACTAATACCTAAAGTTTTCTACCCAAGTAAAATTAAAAGTAAAAATTACAAATCTCTGAGAAACACAAACTTTTCAGTTGTGTGAAATTGTACACCAGCTAAAAACGTGATGGCAATAACTGTAAAGAAAGTGGTTTCTTAGGTGTTTGTAACATTCAAATTATAAATTCTCTTTTGAGTTTCAAAAAAAATTAAAAACTCCTATAAAGCTCCACCTAGGTGGAATTTGGAGGTGACTCTTTGCCAACTGTATGAGAGACTCCTTCACTACAGTACATCAAAACCATCCTCTGATTTGTTTTAAATGCCTCAGAATGACTTTGGGAGTAAAAGAGAAAACAGAGGCATGATTGCTAATTTGCTAGACTCAGCAACAACTTTTTGATATGTTTGTACTTCTTTGCAAGAACATTAACCATCAGTGATGTGGATAGGCTGGGGATAAAGGGACCAATGTGGGCATTCTCTGCAAAGCAATTGGTTATTATCAGACATAAACCAGGGGCTTTTATGGCATAGACTCTGCTATTTTAACACAGGACCAGTATTAGACTGATCCTCACTTGGGCGCCTAAGTGATACTTTGTAAAGAGGGACTTTCCTCTGGCTTTATACCTTCAGTTGCTCCTTAGCTCTCTCTCTTCTCCATTATTCCCTTTCCTTTCTTCCATTCCACTCGTACTGCTGGATAAGAATGGACCTTCTCATCCCAACAGTTTGCTACTGGTAAGTATTTTCAATATCTGGAGACCCACAAATAAAAAGGTCTTGAGGGAAAATATCTATGTGTAAGTCTGTCTACTACATATGTCTCCTCTAAACCAAGAGCTATCAAACATATTCTGTCTGAAAGCACTAACCAGAAGAATTTAGTAAGTACTAGATAACAGTACAAATCAGTGGCTATGATATCTCAGAATCTGTACTAACACATATACAAGGGAGATCTTGAAGGCCTTAGGTAGACACGGTAAAATCTGAACAAGGCTCCTGATCTCTTTCTTTTCTACCTATGGTTTGTTGTGATAGTTCAGAACAAGGTGGCCAATTACTTCAGAAAATGGCCCTTGACCCACTGGGCTCTTCACGCTCTTGAAAACGCCCTACCAGGAGTCAGTTTCCAAAGCCAATGCCAGAAGATGGGTCAGGCTCATCCCTTTCACCCCACTTAGCAGAACTACAGATGTTATTCATATTCATCACAATGTCCAGCCCTTTGACAAACGTTACAGAGTTCCTTGGCTCAATAAAAATCATGTGTCATCGAGTGGCCTGGGTTAAGTGCATGCTACTTAGAAAAGCATTTCCCTTAGTCTGTTTGTTTCATGAGATGTTTGGAGACCTCCAACATCTGCATTTCAGTTGCAGCCTGTCTTTCCCTGTTCCACTGCTGCCAAATGCCCTTCTCTTGGCTCTACTCCATTCTTCAAGGTGCTCACTCTCTCTGCTCAGCTCTGTACTTTGCTATCTTTCGGCAAAGTCTTAACGTTTTCTTGAGCCTGGTGGAATGTTGATATTCTCTACTCAAAATGCAAAATGCTGGGAGCAGAAGGAGGAGGCAGTGTAGCTTCACACAGTTTTATTATTTCCTGCCCTCAGTCTCAATCCCAAAGGCTGAAGATTATTTCCAAATGTGCCCTGCAGCCAATCCCATCATTACACGGATATTAGGTCCTACAACCCAGCATTGTGGCTTAGGCATCTCCATGCCTCATGAGACCGTGTGTGGGTTAAGTTTTGACATTGAAAAAAAAAAATAACAACCTTGTAGAACTGATTGAAAACATATACAGTGTGGCAGAGCATGCCTGTGGATCTCAGCCTGTGGCTTCACGAATTTGAACAGAAAACATCGGCATCTGGTGCTACAAAATAATTACTTAAAAATAGACATCTCTTTATTTCTTCTACAGCAGCACGAAGGTGTCTCTATCTGCACAAATTAGCTTGAAGGAATGTCATTCTGCATGTAAAAATTCTGCTATGAAAATTATTCATTTTTGATATACAATGGAATCTGACTCTAACTCTGGCCTTGGGAGTCATTCAGTGACATCGAAGGCATCAGTGGATAATGAAATAATCAATTTTAGTCTTCTCCAGTGAAACTCCAATTTTTGCCTGGACAGAATGGAGGTATTCTAGAATCATGTTACAGTTTTTTCCATCTTATTTTAGAGATTAAAACAAAACAAACCTACACAGTGATAGGTTTGAATAAAAACAATAAGAGTAAAAACATATATGGAGGCCTTTTCCTAGTCTAGGTTTAAAATATGCCACTCACAGGGCACCTGGGTGGCTCAGTCGGCTAAGTGTCTGACTCTTGATTTCGACTCAGGTCATGATCTCACAGTTCATGAGTTTGAGCCCCACACTGGGTTCTGTACTGACAGTGTGGAGCCTGCTGGGGATTCTCTCTCCCTCTCTCTCTGCCCCTCCCATGCTCTCTCTCTCTTTCTCCAAATAAATAAATAAACTTGAAAAAAAAAGATGCTACTCAAAGTTCCTCAGACATGTCACATTGTCCCAGATCTCTGGGTTATTCCTGGTGTTTCCCATTCTGTCGACTTGACTGTCATGTTACTCTCTCCCTCACCACACACACACACACACACACACACACACTACTTCACTGGTAGTGTCATGTTTGAGGAGCTCTCCTTGAATTACAAGATGGGTTCAGTTTTCGCTATTTTATGCTCTGTTAGCATTTTGTTCACACCTCTCTAATAGCATTTATACCATCATACTGCCCATATCTCTTCTTGTAATAAAAGTTTCATGAAGCCAGGGGCCACACCTTACTGCCTTTTCAACCCCTAGCTTAGCTCCTAACATACAGTAGGTTTTCAGTCAGAGCTGCACTAAACAAACTATAAAATGATGATAATTCTAAGAAGGATTTCTTTGGGATCACTTTCAAGAGAACTAAGGGTCAAAACCGGGGGACTCTCTAGATCAATGATGTTTGTATATTCAGTCTAGTGGTAATGAGCTAGGTAGACCTCTTTTCACCTTTGTACAACCTTGGACAAGTTATTTAAAGTCTTTAACATTCAGGTTTTTTTTTTTTTTTTTCATTTAGAAAATGTTACCTCCTAAATAAGTTGTGAGGCTAAAATGAAATGATTCTGATATAGTAGCATTCAACATTAGCTGACATGCTGATAGTAAAGACCATTATGTTCTTAGAGATGGTGTTTTCTCTCCATCCACCAGGATATGTAAATTTGGCAGAGTGAAGGTTTTTATCTGTTTTTCATTCTCAGCCATTAGAGGCAGTGCCTGGAAAGGGCGTGGCATATCACAGGACCTCAATCAATATTTGCCGAATAAAATTTGTGGATACAGGTTGCTTTCCCAGGACGGGTCAATGGATGTCAATGCTTTGCGCATACCCTTCCACTTTTCTGAATATCTCTAAGACAGTTGGATGGATGTTTAACACTAAACCATGGTCTGTACGGTAGCCAAAGCTGATTACTTCATTCCCTGAAAGTTTTGGCTTATTGACCTGATTAGTAGAGTATATCAGTACTCAAAAGAAGAATTAAATGGAGAATTTCAGAGATAAAAAAAAAAGAAGGCAAAAATCATGTTCCTTCTTGAAAATCTATCATATCCAGAAGGAAAACCATGTGTTGAAGTGACCCAGGGGAAGAAGAGGGATATATTGAGTGACCTCCAGAGGCTCCTTTCAGCACTAACGATCCATGAAGGAGATTTACAGATCCACAAGAATTGACCCCAACCTAGCCTTGGCTCACTGCTTTTTTCCCCATTTTGGCCAATCTTCTCACTCCATTCACTATGGCAGCTCCTTCCAAACCCATCCTTCCCCCATTCCTTTGCTGCTGGAAATTACCCCTGGCCCATGGCCTAGAGGCAGTGGCTGGCCATGGAGGTGGGATGTGCCCAACTTGTACATAAAGGCAACAGCTGGACAGCACACCCAATTTGAGCAAAGCCAAGTTTATTTTACGGACAGGCCTCCTGTCTGAAATTTGACTTTCCCCTCTTTGCTGACTTGGCCAGTTTAACAGTAGTCACCCCTGGATCACAGGAAGCACATATTTGCCTCAAAGTCTTTGGGGAGACCCATATAGCCCTCAGATGTACAATAATCCAGATTTCTTATTTTATTTTTTTCTTTTCCATGGGAATAAAAGCACTTCTCTGCCAAGGAACATATTTCAGGATTTTCTTTTGGCTGCTCCCAGGAGGGGGAAAGTTCAAGGGCTTGATGATTTTTTTTTAAAACTATGCATCAAGGGAAAGCTGGACCCTGTTGTGAAAAAAGAAAGAGAAGCAAGGGAAAATATGCCTCATGCACCTTACTGACCTGTCTCCTCCAGTGAACTAGACCTCAGGGGAAAATTGAATACATTAATGTCTTGGTTGGGGTGGCAGGACATCTGAGAGAAGGTAAGGGGGTTTTTGGATCATTCTCGCCACACCTCTTGCTTAGAAAAAAATAAATTAGGTTCTGCAAATATTTTGTGGATCACATCTATTGGCATCTAGACTCTCTTTTTTACTGTGAGTAAAAGAGGGGGGGAAACCCTGGCAGAATCCCAGGGGTGGGTATTTATGTCAGCTCCAATGAGAAGCAGGGGTTGAACCTCTGTCAGTGTTTCAGGGAGGCCCTGGTGACTGTGGAAGCATCAGGACCCGTGCTCATTTCTCTGCAGATGTCAGTGACCAAGAGTGCATATCAGGGATGCTGACTTGAAGACTATCTGTATTAGATTTTATTTTGCTTTAAGAATGGCCAAAAAGTGGATTAAACAAAAATCCAGGCATACGAGTGTGTCCAGAAATAAGGATGAGAGAAACAGTGGCAACAAGTTCAAACACCAGGAAAGATTTTTGAAAAAGCTTAAGTCATAAAAATGAAAACAATGATGTCAATTTAAGAGAAATGTTAATGAATGACATAAAGGAGGACAAAAAAGGGAGAGTGGTTAACAAGAAGCAAAGTTAAGGGATTATCTGAGGTGTTCTGTGGTTTACCAACATGTCTTCGCTGAAATAGACATAGCTCGTCAAACCCTAAGAGAAAGGAAGTAGGAGCCCTGGTGTTTATTTGTTAAAATAGGTTGCCTTTCCCAGGCCCAGCCCTCTGCTTCCTCAGCCCTATGTGCTCTCAGTTACCCTGCTCATCAAGCTTTTCTGGATTGCTATCCGGAGTCTGCTGCTGGTAGTCAACCTTTATTGTCTAGTTTGCAACTTCTCTTCCCTGGCCTTCCTCTACCCAACCAGGGGCCCAGGGATACCAATAGGGTCACATGCATTAATCTCAGGGATCCTCTCCCTGTGTGCTTGCCTGCTTTTACAGGTCCTCCCCCAAGTCACAGGGATTTCAGGGGGGGGGGGGAGTGTCCCAGGGGGTGGGGTCCATCTTCCTGATGCCAGTTCTATCCGTTCTCACTCATTTCATATGTACCTGTTTGCGTACCCAGTGGCTGCTCAGAGCCACACCCTTACTGGACCCGCTTCTGTGATTTCCCTGGGGGCCAGCCTTGCCTTGCACAACCCTGCGTTCCAGACTTTTCTTCCTACCCCTACTGGGTTCTTCCGGTGGGCCGGAGGAACTGACACGGATAGACCAAGATGCACGAACCTTCCCAGTGCTGAAGCGGAACAAATAGCATGTGTGTGAGAACACACTTGAGGGGTTGGGGACCCAAGAAGAGTGTGGTGGTGAAGTAGTCCAAATTTGTCTTCAAGACCTGCTGGAGCCATGCCCTCTGAATGTTGTGTTTCTTTTACTTTCCCTTTTTTTCTTCCTCTGAACACCGGTGTGTTTGGAGGAAGAGAAGAAGGCAGGCGAAGGGAAATGGATGGGATCTCTCTCTTTTCCTTTCCATCCCGTGCGCGTCCCAACCTAAAGCCAGCTCGCCTAGTGCAGGACGTCAAGCAGAAATCTCTGTTGGTGTTCTCATCTCAACTCACCTTCGGAATGTGTTTTCTAGCGGA